>NC_138778.1:11750384-12435384 GCF_965119305.1 Pelophylax lessonae | reverse complement strand
GCAATGCCAGCATTTGAAGGGTTAAAGTGAAAGTCGTGCGCACGCGATTCCTGTAATACAAGTCAATTAACCCTCCGAAACCCAGAGCGCAGCATTCAAGCTTAGGCCTGTGCAGAGTGTCAGGTGTCACCGGGTAAAAATTACAGATGACTGAGGCCTGCACATCACAGGAGAGGGGGGGAGGGGGGGGGGGGGCTCTGTGTGCTTAATCAGGGGCCCCAGGAAGGGAAAGGGACAATAGTGGGGGTTAGGGAAGGGTCACAGGTCACTTGCTGCCTAAAAAAAAAAAAAAAGCCAGTTATTGCCATGGCAACCATTTTTTCAAGACTAGGCCATGGTTGCTATGGGTGACAGCAGCAGCTAGGTGCAAAAGCCGGTTCCTATTTCTGCATGTTTCTCCTTCTCCACAGCTAAACAAAATGGATGGGAGGCGTGTGGACTGCGCCATATGCTGCTTTTTGATGACACGGTTCGTAGTTTTGAATTTTTCATGCATAATTTATTCGCAATAAAAAAAAAAAAAAAAAAAAAAAGAAAGTGTCTTAAACGTACGCAGACAGGAATGGTATGTTCCGACGTCTAAACCGGCTACAACCAGCAAAAAGGTTGCATAACAGAGCCGCCATACTGCAGAGACCGGATACAGGCGGTCTTTGCATTAGAAAATTGGAGTAAAGCTGGGAAAAGGCAACTAGTCCACCATTACAGTACTAAAAGGGTTAATATGGAGCCTTATGACTGACTGCACGGGACCGCCGGCCATACTCCATCATGGGGGCCCAGAAGTCCCATCAAGCACCAAAATTAAACATGTCCAAAAAGAAACTTCTCATGGCATCCAGCGCTTCCTCTTCGCCTATCAGAGCGAAGGCTGCCCTCTGGCGGCACCGCCACACCAACACAGTGCCCCCTGGCGGCACCCCCACACCAACACGGTGCCCCCTGGCGGCACCCCCACACCAACACAGTGCCCCCTGGCGGCACCCCACACCAACCGCCAGGGACCAAAAATAAGAATGTCCAAAAGGAAAAAACTTCTTATGGCGTCCAGCTCTTCCTCTTTGCCTATCAAAAACGAAGGCTGCCCCCTGGCGGGTGCTCCTAGCGGCGGCCCACGGCAACACGGTGCCCCTGGCGGCGGCCCACAGCAACCGGGTGCCCCTGGCGGCGGCAAACCACGACAACCGGGTGACCCTGGCGGCGGCAAACCACGACAACCGGGTGACCCTGGCGGCGGCCAACCACGACAACCGGGTGACCCTGGCGGCGGCCAACCACGACAACCGGGTGACCCTGGCGGCTGCAAACCACGACAACCGGGTGACCCTGGCGGCGGGAAACCACGACAACCGGGTGACCCTGGCGGCAGCAAACCACGGCAAACGGGTGACCCTGGCGGCAGCAAACCACGGCAAACGGGTGACCCTGGCGGCAGCAAACCACGACAACCGGGTGACCCTGGCGGCAGCAAACCACGACAACCGGGTGACCCTGGCGGCGGCAAACAACAACAACAACCGGGTGACCCTGGCGGCGGCAAACAACGACAACTGGGTGACCCTGGCGGCGGCAAACAACGACAACCGGGTGACCCTGGCGGCAGCAAACAACGACAACCGGGTGACCCTGGCGGCAGCAAACAACGACAACCGGGTGACCCTGGCGGCAGCAAACAACGACAACCGGGTGACCCTGGCGGCAGCAAACAACGACAACCGGGTGACCCTGGCGGCAGCAAACAATGACAACCGGGTGACCCTGGCGGCAGCAAACAACGACAACCGGGTGACCCTGGCGGCAGCAAACCACGACAACCGGGTGACCCTGGCGGCAAACCACAGCAACTGGGTGACCCTGATGGCGGCAAACCACGTCAATCAGAATGGCTTTAGAAAACATAACTCCACACAAATGTTATTATTTACATTTTGAGTGGGGATTTCCCCCATTTCCTGTTCCTTTGACCCCTTGTCACCATGGCAAGGGCAAAGCAAAAAAGGAAAAGGGGGGGGGGGGTTCACCGACAGAACCGATAACGCAAGAGAAGTTCTAACCCATTGGGGGGGGGGGGCAAGGTTGGGGAAGAATAAGTAAAGCATTACTCTGTGTTTGATCCCAGCCCCCATTGGACAGACTGCTGAGATACCAGCACGGTCCCAGCTGACCCCTGACACACATATTGCAGTTGGAGGGGATGGGGGGGTCAGGTAACCTGGCAGCTGATGGCAGGGGGGTCTTTAGCAGACGCTGACATTGCTCCAGGGGAAGGGAGACGGTGGCTGCTGATGCCGGTGACAAGGCCTGATCTGTGCTGGAAGCCTGTCTGCATTCATCTGGGGGAGGGGGGGTTTAGTGCTGTAAGCTGCGGCTGTGACTGCGCTGCTTCTCTGCCCGCTGCATGATGGTGACAGGACAGACCGCACTCCCATCCTCCCGGAGCATCGCATGCACACTGCATAGACGATGATAGATGGGGGGGGGGGGGGGGGATTCTGCAGTATGACAGTGCACAGGTAGAGGACATGTTCAACTAATCATCAATAATTCTGTAGCAAAAATATTTACAGCAATATAGAGAGACATACATGATAAGAACCAATCAGAGGACACCTTTCACAGTGCTGGCTGCTAGGGATCAATGGAAAGTGGAATCTGATTGGCTGCAATAGATTATAGGACTGTTTGGATGGGGCAAGGCGAAGGAAAGGACTGGGGGGGTCTGAGCCAGGTTATGGGGGGTAATGGGAAGGAGAGGACTAGGGGGGGTCTGAGCCAGGTTATGGGGGGTAATGGGAAGGAGAGGACTAGGGGGGGGTCTGAGCCAGGTTATGGGGGGTAATGGGAAGGAGAGGACTAGGGGGGGTCTGAGCCAGGTTATGGGGGGTAATGGGAAGGAGAGGACTAGGGGGGGTCTGAGCCAGGTTATGGGGGACCTTCGCAGACGGGCAGAAGAGAGAAGAACTCTGTATACAGGGGAGAACATTGAGGGGACAGAGAATAGAGGAGGGGGGGGGACAGGGGAGTACAGTGAAGGAATGACACCATGTGGGTACCGAGTTTATTGGGGTACACATTGGGACAGAAGTAAAGGGGAGTAAGCACAGGGACATGGAGGGGACAGAGGTAATGGGGTACGCACAGGGACAGAAGTATTGGGGTACGCACAGAGACAGAGAGGGGACAGAAGTATTGGGGTACGCACAGGGACAGAAGTATTGGGGTACGCACAGGGACAGAAGTATTGGGGTACGCACAGGGACAGAAGTATTGGGGTACGCACAGGGACAGAGGGGAAAGCAGTGATGGGGTACACACAGGGACAGAGGGGAAAGCAGTGATGGGGTACGCACAGGGACAGAGGGGAAAGTAGTCATGGGGTACGCACAGGGACAGAGGGGAAAGTAGTCATGGGGTACGCACAGGGACAGAAGGGGAAAGTAGTCATGGGGTACACACAGGGACAGAAGGGGAAAGTAGTCATGGGGTACACACAGGGACAGAAGGGGAAAGTAGTCATGGGGTACACACAGGGACAGAAGGGGAAGTAGTCATGGGGTACACACAGGGACAGAAGGGGAAGTAGTCATGGGGTACACACAGGGACAGAAGGGGAAAGTAGTCATGGGGTACGCACAGGGACAGAAGGGGAAAGTAGTCATGGGGTACACACAGGGACAGAAGGGGAAAGTAGTCATGGGGTACACACAGGGACAGAAGGGGAAAGTAGTCATGGGGTACACACAGGGACAGAAGGGGAAAGTAGTCATGGGGTACACACAGGGACAGAAGGGGAAGTAGTCATGGGGTACACACAGGGACAGAAGGGGAAGTAGTCATGGGGTACACACAGGGACAGAAGGGGAAAGTAGTCATGGGGTACACACAGGGACAGAAGGGGAAGTAGTCATGGGGTACACACAGGGACAGAAGGGGAAGTAGTCATGGGGTACACACAGGGACAGAAGGGGAAGTAGTCATGGGGTACACACAGGGACAGAAGGGGAAGTAGTCATGGGGTACACACAGGGACAGAAGGGAAAGTAGTCATGGGGTACACACAGGGACAGAAGGGGAAAGTAGTCATGGGGTACACACAGGGACAGAAGGGGAAAGTAGTCATGGGGTACACACAGGGACAGAAGGGGAAAGTAGTCATGGGGTACACACAGGGACAGAGGGGAAAGTAGTCATGGGGTACACACAGGGACAGAAGGGGAAGTAGTCATGGGGTACACACAGGGACAGAAGGGGAAAGTAGTGATGGGGTACGCACAGGGACAGAAGGGGAAAGTAGTCATGGGGTACGCACAGGGACAGAAGGGGAAAGTAGTCATGGGGTACGCACAGGGACAGAAGGGGAAAGTAGTCATGGGGTACGCACAGGTACAGAAGGGGAAAGTAGTCATGGGGTACGCACAGGGACAGAAGGGGAAAGTAGTCATGGGGTACACACAGGGACAGAGGGGAAAGTAGTCATGGGGTACACACAGGGACAGAAGGGGAAAGTAGTCATGGGGTACACACAGGGACAGAGGGGAAAGTAGTCATGGGGCACACACAGGGACAGAGGGGAAAGTAGTCATGGGGTACGCACAGGGACAGAAGGGGAAAGTAGTCATGGGGCACACACAGGGACATAGAGGGGACAGAAATAATGGGGTATGCTATGCATAGGGACAGAGGGGAAAGTAGTCATAGGGTACACAAGTAAAAGGAGTAATATTGAGGGGACAGAAGTAATGGGGTACACATGGGGGGTATAGAGGAACAGAGGTATTAGGGGTACACAAAGGATTAAAAAGTAAACAGAAGTAATGGGGTACACAAAGGGATTGTGAGGAGACACATGATGGAGAAAAACAGGGGGCATGAGTAATCAGGGACATTTAGGGAACTAAAAAGGACAAAATGTAAGAAGGTAGAGATATGTGGAATAATAGGGGACAGAAGTTATGGGGGGGGGGGGGGGAGGGGTAACTATCAGGACTGAGCCAGGTGCCAGGATTCGGCAGTCAGGGGTAGAGGAAATTGGGGGGGAATGCTGGGACAGATGGAACGGTGACCATGCAGGAATTTGGGGTCACTGCGGAATCCGGAGGATCTGGACCACAAAAATGAGCAAAAATCATGGAGATGATTTGTGCAACTCTGCAGTGCCGGTGACACGGGATGGAGAGGGGATGGAGAGGAGATGGAGAGGAGATGGAGAGGGGATGGAGAGGGGATGGAGAGGGGATGGAGAGGAGATGGAGAGGAGATGGAGAGGAGATGGAGGGGTCACTACGCAGGGGCAGGGGACAGACTGCTACAGAACACAGAGAGTGGAGCAAGAGAAGAGTACACTATAAATGGAGGGTACAGGGGGGGGGGGGGGGGGGGGCATAGATGAGAACAGGGCACAGCGATGGATAAGCAGATGCATAGAGAGGTACAGTATACAGGGATGGGGAAAGGTATGGTGGGGGGGGGGGTACAGTATACAGGGATGAGAAGGGTATGGTGGGGGTACAGTACACAGGGACAGGGAGAAGGACAGGAATGGTGTTGGGGGGGGGGGGGGTACAGTATACAGGGATGGGGACAGGTATGGTTGGGGGGGGGGGGGTCACAGTATACAGGGATGGGGACAGGTATGGTGGGGGGGGTACAGTATACAGGGATAAGTATGGTGGGGGGGAGGTACAGTATACAGGGATAAGTATGGTGGGGGGGTACAGTATACAGGGATATGTATGGTGGGGGGGTACAGTATACAGGGATAAGTATGGTGGGGGGGAGGTACAGTATACAGGGATATGCATGGTGGGGGGGGAGGTACAGTATACAGGGATGGGAAGGGTATGGTGGGGGGGGGGATACAGTATACAGGGATGGGGACAGGTATGGTGGGGGGGTACAGTATATAGGGATGAGAAGGGTATGGTGGGGATACAGTATACAGGGATGGGGACAGGTATGGTGGTGGATACAGGAGGTGGGGGTATATGGAGGATATGTATACAGTGAAGGGTATATACAGATGAGTATATAGAGAATATGTTTATAGATCAGTGTATATGGAGTAAATGTATACAGAGGAGTAAATAGAAGATATGTATACAGTGAAGGGTATATACAGAAGAATATATATATGTATTACAGCATATTGAGGATATGTCTACAGTGAAGGATACATATAGATCAGTATATAGGTGGAGGGCAGTATATAGAGGATATGTATATGGTGAAGAGTATATACAGATCAGTATATAGAGGATATGTATACAGTGAAGGGTATATACAGATTAGTATATACAGATGAGTATATACGAGGTGGGTAGTATATACAGATCAGTATATAGGAGGTTATAGTATATAGAGGATATGTATACAATGAAGGGTATATATAGATCAGTATATAGGAGGAGGGTATATATATACAGATCAGTATATAGGGCATATATATTGATAGATAGATGAGTATATAGGAGGTGGGTAGTATATAGAGGATATGTATACAGTGAAGGGTATATATAGAGGAGTATATAGGAGGGTATATACAGATCAGTATATATAGATATGTATACAGTGAAGGTATATACAGATCAGTATATAGGAGATATGTGTACAGTGAAGGGTATATAGGATATATGTATACAGATCAGTATATATAGATATGTATACAGTGAAGGTATATACAGATCAGTATATAGGGCATATATATTGATAGATGAGTATATAGGAGGTGGGTAGTATATAGAGGATATGTATACAGTGAAGGGTATATAGGAGATATGTATACAGTGAAGGGTATATAGGAGATATGTATACAGTGAAGGTATATACAGATCAGTATATAGGGTATATATAGATGAGTATATAGGAGGTGGGTAGTATATACAGGATATGTATACAGTGAAGGGTATATATAGATCAGTATATATGTATACAGTGAAGGTATATACAGATCAGTGTATATATAGATATGTATACAGTGAAGGGTATATATATAGATCAGTATATAGGATATATATAGATGAGTATATAGGAGGTGGGTAGTATATATAGATATGTATACAGTGAAGGTATATACAGATCGGTATATATAGATGAGTATATAGAGGAGGTAATGGGGGGAGGGGGTGGGAGTCTCACCCTGCATGCTGCTGATGGTGCTGTGTTGCCCAGGAGCCCCGGGCCCCGCTCCTCCTCCGCTGTGTCCGGGGTTGGAAGTCGCCATTGTTATATATGAGATTTCAGATGAAGGCTGCAATGCAGCAACCCCCACTGTGCCGCCCCTCCCACGATCCCCGGCCGTGACGTCCAGAGCCCCGCCTCCCTCTCCGATCTGCCTGTCCTCCCACCGGCCCGGGTCGTGACGTCACCCAGATTCCGACTCCTCCCTCCACGGCTCTGCAAACACCTGACCCGCCCCCTGCCCCTCTTCCGTTCCCTGACTTGGGAGGGTGGGGTGAGGTCTCCAGACCCCGCCCTTCCACACCACCGCCCCCGTAGTGGAGGTGACGACGCTGTGTCCCGCCCTTCGTCACTTGGGCCGCGCCCCCTGCGTCCCTGATCCGGATGCGTTCTCCGCCCCTTCCCGCCTCAGCTGCTGCAGAACCTCCTGTCACTCACACGAAGGTGGGCGTGGCTGCGGCTGCTGCAGCCCCTCCTCTCCTGCATCATGTCAATCATACAGGCATGAGCCAGGCCACAGCTGCTGCAGAACCTCTTCTATGCATAGATCACAGCTGCTGCAGAACCTCTTCCATCCATAGACCACAGCTGCTGCAGAACCTCTTCCATCCATAGACCACAGCTGCTGCAGAACCTCTTCCATCCATAGACCACAGCTGCTGCAGAACCTCTTCTATCCATAGACCACAGCTGCTGCAGAACCTCTTCTATCCATAGACCACAGCTGCTGCAGAACCTCTTCCATCCATAGACCACAGCTGCTGCAGAACCTCTTCCATCCATAGACCACAGCTGCTGCAGAACCTCTTCCATCCATAGACCACAGCTGCTGCAGAACATCTTCTATGCATAGATCACAGCTGCTGCAGAACATCTTCCATCCATAGACCACAGCTGCTGCAGAACCTCTTCAATGCATAGATCACAGCTGCTGCAGAACATCTTCTGTCCATAGACCACAGCTGCTGCAGAACATCTTCTGTCCATAGACCACAGCTGCTGCGGAACATCTTCCATCCATAGACCACAGCTGCTGCAGAACCTCTTCTATGCATAGACCACAGCTGCTGCAGAACCTCTTCTATCCATAGAACACAGCTGCTGCAGAACCTCTTCTATCCATAGACCACAGCTGCTGCAGAACCTCTTCCATCCATAGACCACAGCTGCTGCAGAACCTCTTCTATCCATAGACCACAGCTGCTGCAGAACCTCTTCAATGCATAGACCACAGCTGCTGCAGAACCTCTTCCATCCATAGACCACAGCTGCTGCAGAACCTCTTCTATCCATAGATCACAGCTGCTGCAGAACATCTTCTATCCATAGACCACAGCTGCTGCAGAACCTCTTCCATCCATAGACCACAGCTGCTGCAGAACCTCTTCTATCCATAGACCACAGCTGCTGCAGAACATCTTCTATCCATAGACCACAGCTGCTGCAGAACCTCTTCTATCCATAGACCACAGCTGCTGCAGAACCTCTTCCATCCATAGACCACAGCTGCTGCAGAACCTCTTCTATCCATAGATCACAGCTGCTGCAGAACATCTTCTATCCATAGACCACAGCTGCTGCAGAACCTCTTCTATCCATAGATCACAGCTGCTGCAGAACCTCTTCTATCCATAGACCACAGCTGCTGCAGAACATCTTCTGTCCATAGACCACAGCTGCTGCAGAACATCTTCTATCCATAGACCACAGCTGCTGCAGAACCTCTTCAATGCATAGACCACAGCTGCTGCAGAACCTCTTCCATCCATAGACTACAGCTGCTGCAGAACCTCTTCTATCCATAGATCACAGCTGCTGCAGAACATCTTCCATCCATAGACCACAGCTGCTGCAGAACATCTTCTATCCATAGACCACAGCTGCTGCAGAACATCTTCCATCCATAGACCACAGCTGCTGCAGAACCTCTTCTATCCATAGATCACAGCTGCTGCAGAACCTCTTCTATGCATAGACCACAGCTGCTACAGAACCTCTTCCATCCATAGATCACAGCTGCTGCAGAACATCTTCCATCCATAGACCACAGCTGCTGCAGAACCTCTTTCATCATAGACCACAGCTGCTGCAGAACCTCTTCTATCCGTAGACCACAGCTGCTGCAGAACATCTTCCATCCATAGACCACAGCTGCTGCAGAACCTCTTCAATGCATAGACCACAGCTGCTGCAGAACCTCTTCTATCCATAGATCACAGCTGCTGCAGAACCTCTTCTATGCATAGACCACAGCTGCTGCAGAACCTCTTCTATCCATAGATCACAGCTGCTGCAGAACCTCTTCTATCCATAGACCACAGCTGCTGCAGAACATCTTCTGTCCATAGACCACAGCTGCTGCAGAACATCTTCTATCCATAGACCACAGCTGCTGCAGAACCTCTTCAATGCATAGACCACAGCTGCTGCAGAACCTCTTCCATCCATAGACTACAGCTGCTGCAGAACCTCTTCTATCCATAGATCACAGCTGCTGCAGAACATCTTCCATCCATAGACCACAGCTGCTGCAGAACATCTTCTATCCATAGACCACAGCTGCTGCAGAACTTCTTCCATCCATAGACCACAGCTGCTGCAGAACCTCTTCTATCCATAGATCACAGCTGCTGCAGAACCTCTTCTATGCATAGACCACAGCTGCTACAGAACCTCTTCCATCCATAGACCACAGCTGCTGCAGAACCTCTTTCATCATAGACCACAGCTGCTGCAGAACCTCTTCTATCCGTAGACCACAGCTGCTGCAGAACCTCTTCAATGCATAGACCGCAGCTGCTGCAGAACCTCTTCTATCCATAGATCACAGCTGCTGCAGAACCTCTTCTATGCATAGACCACAGCTGCTGCAGAACCTCTTCCATCCATAGATCACAGCTGCTGCAGAACCTCTTCTATCCATAGACCACAGCTGCTGCAGAACCTCTTCCATCCATAGACCACAGCTGCTGCAGAACCTCTTCCATCCATAGACCACAGCTGCTGCAGAACCTCTTCTATGCATAGACCACAGCTGCTGCAGAACCTCTTCTATCCATAGATCACAGCTGCTGCAGAACCTCTTCTATGCATAGATCACAGCTGCTGCAGAACCTCTTCCATCCATAGATCACAGCTGCTGCAGAACCTCTTCTATCCATAGACCACAGCTGCTGCAGAACATCTTCCATCCATAGACCACAGCTGCTGCAGAACCTCTTGCATCCATAGACCACAGCTGCTGCAGAACCTCTTCTATCCATAGACCACAGCTGCTGCAGAACCTCTTCTATCCATAGACCACAGCTGCTGCAGAACCTCTTCTATCCGTAGACCACAGCTGCTGCAGAACCTCTTCTATCCGTAGACCACAGCTGCTGCAGAACCTCTTCAATGCATAGACCACAGCTGCTACAGAACCTCTTCTATCCATAGATCACAGCTGCTGCAGAACCTCTTCAATGCATAGACCACAGCTGCTGCAGAACCTCTTCCATCCATAGATCACAGCTGCTGCAGAACCTCTTCTATCCATAGACCACAGCTGCTGCAGAACCTCTTCCATCCATAGACCACAGCTGCTGCAGAACCTCTTCCATCCATAGACCACAGCTGCTGCAGAACATCTTCCATCCATAGACCACAGCTGCTGCAGAACATCTTCCATCCATAGACCACAGCTGCTGCAGAACATCTTCCATCCATAGACCACAGCTGCTGCAGAACCTCTTCCATCCATAGACCACAGCTGCTGCAGAACCTCTTCCATCCATAGACCACAGCTGCTGCAGAACCTCTTCTATCCATAGATCACAGCTGCTGCAGAACCTCTTCTATCCATAGATCACAGCTGCTGCAGAACCTTCTCCACCCCTGACTGACATTTTTGACACTTTTGGGGGGACCAGTGACATTGCTACAGTAATCAGTGCTAAAAATATGCACTGTAATAATGACACTGGCAGGGAAGGGGTTAACACCAGGGGCGATCAAAGGGTAAGCCTAGAGGAGTGTTTTCTAACTGTATGGGGGAGGGGCTAGTGAAATGATCATAGAGACATGTGATCCTATATAGAAGGAGCTCTGTGACCATTCCAGGGAGAAGAGCGGTCGGCTGTGTTTACAATAGCAGTCCGTTCTTCTCTCTCAGCGGGGAACGATCGCCCGAGGAGAAAACGTGCGCTCACCCCCAGGACATGGCGATTCGCACAGCCGAGCTGCCTGCTACCCTGCCTGTATATAAATGCAGCGGGCGGTTGGCAAGCGTTATTTGTAGCTGCTGAGTTTTACTCGGTTAGCTGGAACTCGGTTTTAACCACTTGCCTACCGGGCACTTTCACCCCCTTCCTATCCAGGCCAATTTTCAGCTTTCAGTGCTCCCACGCTTTGAATGACAATTGCGCGGTCATGCTACACTGCACCCATATGACATTTTTTTTCACACAAATAGAGATTTCTTTTGGTGGTATTTAATCACCTCTGGGTTTTTTATTTCTTACAAAAAAAAAAGAAAAAAGACAGAAAATTTTGAAAATAAATAAATTTTTCTCCTTCACTGATGTGCGCTGATAAGGCGGCACTGATGGGCACTGATGAGGTGGCACTGATGAGGTGACACTTATGGGCACTGATGAGGTGGCACTTATGGGCACTGATGAGGAGGTACTAATATGCCGCACTGATGAGCACTGATAGGCGGCACTGATGGGCACCGATGAGGTGGCACTGATGAGGTGACACTTATGGGCACTGATGAGGTGGCACTTATGGGCACTGATGAGGTGGCACTTATGGGCACTGATGAGGAGGTACTAATATGCCGCACTGATGAGCACTGATAGGCGGCACTGATGGGCACCGATGAGGTGGCACTGATGAGGTGACACTTATGGGCACTGATGAGGTGGCACTTATGGGCACTGATGAGGTGGCACTTATGGGCACTGATGAGGTGGCACTGATGAGGAGGTACTAATATGCCGCACTGATGAGCACTGATAGGCGGCACTGATGGGCACCGATGAGGTGGCACTGATGAGGTGACACTTATGGGCACTGATGAGGTGGCACTTATGGGCACTGATGAGGTGGCACTGATGAGGAGGTACTAATATGCCGCACTGATGAGCACTGATAGGCGGCACTGATGGGCACCGATGAGGTGGCACTGATGAGGTGACACTTATGGGCACTGATGAGGTGGCACTTATGGGCACTGATGAGGTGGCACTGATGAGGAGGTACTAATATGCCGCACTGATGAGCACTGATAGGCGGCACTGATGGGCACCGATGAGGTGACACTTATGGGCACTGATGAGGTGGCACTTATGGGCACTGATGAGGTGGCACTTATGGGCACTGATGAGGTGGCACTGATGAGGAGGTACTAATATGCCGTACTGATGAGCACTGATAGGCGGCACTGATGGGCACTGATGAGGTGGCACTGATGGGCACTGATGAGGTGACACTTATGGGCACTGATGAGGTGGCACTGATGAGGAGGTACTAATATGCCGCACTGATGAGCACTGATAGGCAGCACTAATGAGCACTGATAGGTGGCACTGATGGGCACTGAGAGGTCGCACTTCTGGGCACTGAGAGGCGGCATTGCTGGACACTGATGGGTGGCACTGATGGACACTGACAGGTGGCACTGATGAGCACTGATGGGCAGCACCATCAGTGCCCACAGTGCTGCCAGTCAGTGCCTAGATGAGCAGGCACTGATGGGCACTGACTGGCAGCACTATGGGCACTGATGGTGGGCACATTGTATTTTATTTACCTCTGTTGTAATCAGTGCCCTGATTACATTTGTCTGTGTCCCCGGCGCTGATCGGCTCTGCTCCTTCCTCACACTGCAGTCTCTGTGTGAGGAAGGAGCGCTGGCGATGAGAGATGATCTCATATGTTTATATATGAGATCATCTCTCATTGCACGGTCCGATCAAGTGGTAAATGGCCGCTGTGATTGGCCATTTACCACGATCTGTGATTGTCTGTGTCCAAGGGACACGGCCAACACAGATCTTCCCCGATGCGCGCTCGCGGGAGCGCGCGGGGAGCCTGTTACTGGGAGGCCATATAAAGACGGCCTCCCGGAAATTCGAGTCCGCGCTGTAGCCATCTTTTGGCTATAGCGCGGATCTGAAGAAGTTAAAGGCAGCTGTCTGATCCACAAGTTGCTGGATGATCTTCAGCTTCGTTCCCAATAAATATTCCGAAACATTTTTAATTATTCAGAGATTGGAATATGTCTCCGAATCTCCGAATTGCAGTATAAATGAAGTTTACCGAGTGCCCCAAATAACTAAAAGAAATTCGTCCGAAATTCGAATTGAAATTCAAATAGAATTTTACATCTTATTCCATTCCACTTCGAACTGTAAACATATTTCTGAAATCAGAGACTGTGTGGGTTATTAAAGGTTAACATTTGAAAATAATGCTGAAAGGTGATGTAAAGAGTCATTGTAATCATTTGATGAAAATTTGTCTTTTGTTTGTTCACTTTGCAACATTCAAATCAAAAAAAAAAAAAATCTAACTTTTTGGATTCAAACTATTCGAAATGTATCGATTCGAAACTTTAAATTCGGTGAATTCAAAGAACATTTGAAAAAGGCATAAAACAAATTCAAAATATAAATTCTGAATACAAATCAACTGAATTTAACCTCCCTGGCGGTATTCCCGAGTGTGGTTCGGGGTTCATTTTTAGTGCCAAAAGCGGTATCCCCGAGCTACACTCGGGATTACCCCAGAATCACGCTCACCTTCCCTGCGATCCCCCGCCGTCCTCCCCCGCCGTCCTCCAGCCATCCTCCCGCTGTCCTCCGTCTGTGCTCAGCCGATGCCGGCACCTGTCTTCCGGTTCCCTTCCCTGCGATCCCCCGCCATCCTCCCACTGTCCTCCGTCTGTGCTCAGCCGATGCCGGCACCTGTCTTCCGGTTCCCTTCCCTGCGATCCCCCGCCGTCCTCCAGCCATCCTCCCACTGTCCTCCGTCTGTGCTCAGCCGATGCCGTCACCTGTCTTCTGGTTCCCTTCCCTGCGATCCCCCGCCGTCCTCCAGCCATCCTCCCACTGTCCTCCGTCTGTGCTCAGCCGATGTCGGCACCTGTCTTCTGGTTCCCTTCCCTGCGATCCCCCGCCGTCCTCCCCCGCCGTCCTCCAGCCATCCTCCCACTGTCCTCCGTCTGTGCTCAGCCAATGCCGGCACCTGTCTTCCGGTTCCCTTCCCTGCGATCCCCCGCCATCCTCCCACTGTCCTCTCGCTCTGTGCTCAGCCGATGCCGGCACCTGTCTTCCGGTTCCCTTCCCTGCGATCCCCCGCCATCCTCCCACTGTCCTCCGTCTGTGCTCAGCCAATGCCGGCACCTGTCTTCCGGTTCCCTTCCCTGCGATCCCCCGCCATCCTCCCACCAGTGTTCCCTTTAGCCTGCGCGCATGCGCGGGCGCGCAGTGTGAATGAAGGTCCCGCGCAAGCACCTATTCAAACCGCGCAGCCGCAGACGTGGCGGCCGTGTAGCAGAGCGTGCGCCGCGAGAGCACGCCCATTGTGTGACAATAGCGAATGAAAATTCGCTATTGTCACACGGATCCTCCTCCTGGCCAATCAGGGAGCGGGTCCTCCCGCTTCCTGATTGGCCGAAAGGCCAACTTCATGCCATTGGCCGAGGAAGAGGCGCCGGGACTCGGGGAGTCAGGAGGACTGAGGAGAGGCAGGAAGCCGGGGAATGAACTGAAGAGAAGCTGCCGCCCGTGACCATGAGGTAAGTGCACGGGGGGGGGGGAACACTGGCATCTCTACATTGATTTGGGGACAATGCTGTGGGCACTCTGCATTAATTAAAAACTGAAAAAATGGCAGAACCATTACTAGACTCGGGACTGAAGAGTCTCTACATTGAAAGGGGGCACACTGGCATCTCTACATTGAAAGGGGGCACACTGGCATCTCTACATTGAAAGGTGGCACACTGGCATCTCTACATTGAAAGGGGGCACACTGGCATCTCTACATTGAAAGGGGGCACACTGGCATCTCTACATTGAAAGGGGGCACGCTGGCATCTCTACATTGAAAGGTGGCACGCTGGCATCTCTACATTGAAAGGTGGCACGCTGGCATCTCTACATTGAAAGGGGGCACACTGGCATCTCTACATTGAAAGGTGGCACACTGGCATCTCTACATTGAAAGGTGGCACACTGGCATCTCTACATTGAAAGGGGGCACACTGGCACCTCTACATTGAAAAGGGGCACGCTGGCATCTCTACATTGATTGGGGGCAATGCTGTAGTACTCTGCATTGATTGGGGGCAATGCTATGGCACTCTGCATTGATTGGGGGCAATGCTGTGGGCACTCTGCATTGATTGGGGGCAATGCTGTGGGCACTCTGCATTGATTGGGGGCCACAGAAAAATGATCAAACGTTGACCGGTCCGCGGCGATAAAAAGGTTGGGGAGCACTGCGCTCAGAAATTTTTTTATTTGCTCAGCCCAGTAAAAAATTAGAGGGAACATTGCCTCCCACTGTCCTCCGTCTGTGCTCAGCCGATGCCGGCACCTGTCTTCCGGTTCCCTTCCCTGCGATCCCCCGCCGTCCTCCCCCGCCGTCCTCCAGCCATCCTCCCGCTGTCCTCCGTCTGTGCTCAGCCGATGCCGGCACCTGTCTTCCGGTTCCCTTCCCTGCGATCCCCCGCCATCCTCCCGCTGTCCTCCGTCTGTGCTCAGCCGATGCCGGCACCTGTCTTCCGGTTCCCTTCCCTGCGATCCCCCGCCATCCTCCCACTGTCCTCTCGCTCTGTGCTCAGCCGATGCCGGCACCTGTCTTCCGGTTCCCTTCCCTGCGATCCCCCGCCATCCTCCCACTGTCCTCCGTCTGTGCTCAGCCAATGCCGGCACCTGTCTTCCGGTTCCCTTCCCTGCGATCCCCCGCCATCCTCCCACTGTCCTCCGTCTGTGCTCAGCCGATGCCGGCACCTGTCTTCCGGTTCCCTTCCCTGCGATCCCCCGCCGTCCTCCCCCGCCGTCCTCCAGCCATCCTCCCGCTGTCCTCCGTCTGTGCTCAGCCGATGCCGGCACCTGTCTTCCGGTTCCCTTCCCTGCGATCCCCCGCCATCCTCCCGCTGTCCTCCGTCTGTGCTCAGCCGATGCCGGCACCTGTCTTCCGGTTCCCTTCCCTGCGATCCCCCGCCATCCTCCCACTGTCCTCTCGCTCTGTGCTCAGCCGATGCCGGCACCTGTCTTCCGGTTCCCTTCCCTGCGATCCCCCGCCATCCTCCCACTGTCCTCTCGCTCTGTGCTCAGCCGATGCCGGCACCTGTCTTCCGGTTCCCTTCCCTGCGATCCCCCGCCATCCTCCCACTGTCCTCTCGCTCTCTGCTCAGCCGATTCCGGTGTTCTAAAATTTTGTTGGACCCATGAAAATTCCGGACCTCGTCACTTCCGGCTGGTGCGAGCCCCGATGCGCATGCGCACAAGACATTTTCAAGGTCCGATTAAATTCTAAGACTTAGCGAACAGCTGATTGAGAGGAGGAGGGGCTGAGGTGGGATGCACACACCGCCGTGGGAAAATTGCTGTCACGGGCGAACCAAAGGTGCCGGAGACCCCAAAATGGTATCGCAGGTAGCCAAGACACTCCCCTACAGCTGATAAAAATTTGGGGTCTAGGGGATGAAAGGGCACGGAGCAGTGACCCCCAAGGCCCAGTTCTCGGGGTCACTGCCTTAACGATTTTTTGCACACCTTTGAGGCGCACCACAACCCCCCACCCATACAACGTCCGACCGTTCTTCTCTCTCAGCGGGGATTGCGGGTGACAGGCAGCAGTCGGAGCCGCCTGCCCCGTGCATCGGCCCCTCTGCTGCCGGGTGGGGGCGGGAGCGCGCTGCCGGCAGTGCGCACTCGCCCCCTAGCTTCCCGCATGTGACCGACATAGACCTACGCAGGAGAGCCACCCTGCCACAGTAAATAGGCGGCGGGTGGTCAGGAAGTGGTTAATGGGTCGGTATCCTCTTTAGCAATATTCCATCATAGCTCTCCTGTACAGACAACCAGGGCAGCCATCAGGGGAGGGGGGGACAGCCCATACACATGTAGGGGGCCCGGGAATCCCTAAGGGCCCAGCCGTCCCGAGGAGAATGTTGGCAGTAAGGCCCCAGGGGCCCCAGGTCTAAAGCTGTGTAAGAGGCCCCAATATTTCTGATGGCTGCCCTGCAGTCAGCACATAGAAAGGACGTCTGTATATTTTGCTATTTTCTACTTCCAAAATCCCATTTTTAATTTATTAAGATGTGAAAGGATGGATCGGGTGACTTGGATGCATTCGCTATGCATGATATTTGTGGCAGGAAATAAGATTCGTTATACGAGTGAAAAAAATAAAAGATTTCATAACTGATACAACTATGCAAATATGAATTCACGTTATTTACAAGCTTACAATTACAACATCAGGAGTTAAAACATAAACACTCGTCAAATAATTCATCTGGCCTGATGAACTGACTGCAGGTCAGAGCTGTGTGCCCATAGCATGTGCGGCCTACAGGACTCACTGATGCCAGCCTCAGGTTTGATGCAAGACGTTGCTGCCATCTGCTGGGGCAAAAGCAAACTGCAAAAGGCCACGTTGGTTCTGTTTTATTTATTTATTTGAAAGCATATCTAAGCTTTAGGCTCCATTCACACTAGCGCGACTTGTCAGCCTGACAAGTCGCGGTCCATTGTCCCTGGAAGCGCCCGAAAATGTTACGCAGAAGTAGTGCAGCTGAATGGGAGATTTATTCCAACTCTGCTACTTTGGCCTTAAGTCTGAAATTCCCTTTTTAATCTCCTGTAATTCTCTCTATATTGAGTAGACTCTATAATCTGATGATAAGTAGGCGGAGATATGTGGAGTGGGCAGAGCTTCAGGGAAGTGGGTGTGGTAAGTAATTGATAGCTGTGCTGCAAAGTGTCCCTGGAAATTTTTTTCAAATGTTGGCAACTATGTATTTCCTGCTGCCTGGGCCCCCCCTGCCGTGTGCTCCACTGGGTTTCCCCTGCAGTGCTTCCGACTAGAGATCGACCGATTATTGGCAACACCGATATATCGGTGGCCGATATGCACTTTCCCCCGATATATCGGAATCGGCCTTTCGATTTACAGATATTGCCAATATTTCGGGAAAATTATTATACCGGAGTGATTCCTGCAGCTAGAGGCATCACCCCGGTATCGGCGTCCATAGCCGATGGTCGGCTGTCTTGTAATGATAACCGATGCGGCTGAGAAGCCTCTCAGCTGTCATTACAAGGAGCGGAAGGGGATGCCCCCCCCCCCCCCACCGCCTTCTGCGGCTTGCCCGGGTCTCCTGTCCCACCGGGAGACCCGGGCATCCTACCTGCACCGCTGCCGTCTGACCGGGTCTCCATTTTTTTTAAATTCGGCGCCGAGTACCCTGAAATGATGACATCACTTATGAGTACTGGCAGCGCCGAATTAAAAAAAACTTACAGCATTTGAAACAGCCAAACTTTGGCGTTTTGAATGCTTTTAAGTGCAGAGGAGGGGTTTGGGGTCTTTTAGACCCCAGATCCCTCCACCACAGTACCTGTAGACATAAAAAAAACAAAATAAATAATAATAAAACATTTTTTTTTAATGTCCGTAAATATAGGCCAATATCGGCCGATACCGATATCCTAAGGCCAAAATATCGGTATCGGTGTTAAAAAACAATACTGGTTGATCACTTCTTCTGACTTCCCCTCCTCTTCTTTCCTTAGGCCTCCAAGACACTGTCCTATCAATCTCTGGAACTTGTTGGAAGTATTGGTCAATGCAAAGGGCATGCAAAAAAAATTTGTATAACCCCAGTGGGATGATAAAGACTGTTTTTTTTCACAATCCCTTTCTTTGATGGGGACTTTCCAGTATTCACTGGCTAAATCTGGGGTGGAGAAGAAATGGGCCTGCCCCAAGACCATTAAGGACTCCTGCACCAGAGACAAAGGAAATGTGTAACAATGGGTATTCGGGTCATGGGGGCTGCCCGAGGACTATGAATTTTTCAAATCAACCCTCCTTGCAGCATATTCTGTAGCAGATCCTTGACCTCCTAAAAGAAATCCAGAGGATTATTCCAGTACATCAATGGGATGGTTATGGGCATCAGTATAACCAAAGTGATGGGGACACTTGGAAAATGGGATCATACAGTATGCTTCATAACCAGCTGCTGCGGTTTTATCACCTGATGGGTGTGTTCACCACCTGTACCAGAGGAGAAATTTGTTCTCTGCCTGTTATACCCTGCTTAAAGAGTTGCAGTGGTCAGATCTGGAGGCACTCGGACAGAAGTAGTGCCCAAAATAAAAAAAAAACTGGACCAAAATTTTCTCTTGCTGTATGACAAAGTCCGGGCTTTTATCCATTCATCTCTTACTTCCAGGTTGCTTCAAGTCTGCACCATTACTGTGGTTCCTCACAGATGCTTTCTAGCTTCCACCAGAAATGGGCAGATGATCTCTCCGCAAGGAGGTATAGTTAGTGCATGGTGTCAGTAGAGCAGTGGACGGTGTCAGTAGATCAAAGGACAGTGCCAGCAGAGCAGTGGATGGTGTCAGAAGGGGAGAAGACTTTTTCAGTAGGACAGAGGACAGTGTCAGTAGGGCATTGGATGTTGTCAATAGAGCAGTGGACTTTGTCAATAGGGCAGAGGATGGTGTCAGCAGGGCAGTGGACGGTGTCAGTAGGGCAAAGGACGGTGTCAGTAGAGCAGTGGACGGTGTCAGTAGGGCAGTGGACGGTGTCAATAGAGCAGTGGACTTTGTCAGTAGGGCACAGGACGGTGTCAATAGAGCAGTGGACGGTGTCAGTAGAACAGTGGACTTTGTCAATAGGGCAGAGGATGGTGTCAGTAGGGCAGTGGACGGTGTCAGTAGGGCAAAGGACGGTGTCAGTAGGGCAGTGGATGGTGTCAGCAGGGCAGTGGACAGTGTCAGTAGAGCAGTGGACGGTGTCAGCAGGGCAGTGGACAGTGTCAGTAGAGCAGTGGACGGTGTCAGTAGGGCAGAGGATGGTGTCAGTAGGGCAGAGGACGGTGTCAGTAGAGCAGTGGATGGTTCAGTAGAGCAGTGGAAAGTGTCAGTAGAGCAGAGGACGGGGTCAGTAGAGCAGAGGACGGTGTCAGTAGAGCAGAGGACGGGGTCAGTAGAGCAGAGGACGGTGTCAGTAGAGCAGTGGACAGTGTCAGTAGAGCAGAGGACGGTGTCAGTAGAGTAGTGGACGGTGTCAGTAGAGCAGAGGACGCTGTCAATAGAGCAGTGGATGGTGTCAGTAGAGTAGTGGACGGTGTCAGTAGAGCAGAGGACGCTGTCAATAGAGCAGTGGTCGGTGTCAGTAGAGCAGTGGACGGTGTCAGTAGAGCAGAGGACGCTGTCAATAGAGCAGTGGATGGTGTCAGTAGAGCAGTGGATGGTGTCAGTAGAGCAGTGGACGGTGTAAGTAGAGCAGAGGACGGTGTCAGTAGAGCAGTGGACGGTGTCAGTAGAGCAGAGGACGGTGTCAGTAGAGCAGAGGACGGTGTCAGTAGAGCAGAGGATGGTGTCAGTAGAGCAGAGGATGGTGTAAGTAGAGCAGAGGACGGTGTCAGTAGAGCAGTGGACGGTGTCAGTAGAGCAGAGGACGCTGTCAATAGAGCAGTGGATGGTGTCAGTAGAGCAGTGGATGGTGTCAGTAGAGCAGTGGATGGTGTCAGTAGAGCAGAGGACGCTGTCAGTAGAGCAGTGGATGGTGTCAGTAGAGCAGTGGACGGTGTAAGTAGAGCAGAGGACGGTGTAAGTAGAGCAGAGGATGGTGTCAGTAGAGCAGTGGATGGTGTCAGTAGAGCAGTGGATGGTGTCAGTAGAGCAGAGGACAGTGTAAGTAGAGCAGAGGACGGTGTCAGTAGAGCAGTGGACGGTGTCAGTAGAGCAGAGGACAGTGTCAGTAGAGCAGAGGACGGTGTCAGTAGAGCAGAGGACGGTGTCAGTAGAGCAGAGGACGGTGTCAGTAGAGCAGTGGACGGTGTCAGTAGAGCAGAGGACGCTGTCAGTAGAGCAGTGGATGGTGTCAGTAGAGCAGAGGACAGTGTAAGTAGAGCAGAGGACGGTGTAAGTAGAGCAGTGGATGGTGTCAGTAGAGCAGAGGACAGTGTAAGTAGAGCAGAGGACGGTGTCAGTAGAGCAGTGGACGGTGTCAGTAGAGCAGAGGACGGTGTCAGTAGAGCAGTGGACGGTGTCAGTAGAGCAGTGGACGGTGTCAGTAGAGCAGTGGACGGTGTCAGTAGAGCAGTGGACGGTGTCAGTAGAACAGTGGACGGTGTCAGTAGAGCAGAGGACGGTGTCAGTAGAGCAGTGTATGATGTCAGTAGGGCAGAGATTGGTGATAGGCAGGGGGAATCTGTGGAGTGATTAGGGTGTGCTCAGGCACATCCAGCACGGCCGTGCGTGCGCTCATGGATAGGTGTACTATCAGGAAGCATTCAGCAATGAAGTGTGAACTCCCTTTTTGCATGCTTGTTCCATATAAAAGACTTAGGTAGTGAAGCCAGGAGACAAGGATGATGAATTATGATGTCATCCTCTCCGGTTCGTTTTCACTAAACAAATTTGACTATGCATGAACGATATATCCGTTTCAAATGCAGAATGACTTTCAATGAAATAAGAGTAGAATCCATTCTCCACTTTTTCCTCAAAACATTTTCAATGCACACACATACATCCATAGAATTATTTTAATATACATTTAACAAAAACACACATTTATAATAATGTTTCCGCAAAATAGACATTAATCTGGGATTGAGATTTGAATTGCTCTATTGGATAATATTTTAATGATCATTTTCAGTCACATGCACAGAAATGTACATTTCTTTATGCTGTTATTTTCCTGAGTTTATGGTTTAAATCAGTGGTTTCCGAACTACAGCCCTGGGGCCAGATGCGGCCCTTTGCTTGCTTTGATCTTACCCTTGGGGCATTATTACCCTCCCACTGTCAGCAACAGTGAGGCATAGTTCCTGTCACTGACACCAACTATGGCACACCATTCCTCACACTGACACCAATGATGGGGCACTATTCTTCCCATTGATACCAATGATGGGGCATTATTCCTCCCACTGACACCAATGATGGGATACTTCCTCCCACTGACACCAATGATGGGGCACTATTCCTCCCACTGACACCAATGATGGGATACTTCCTCCCACTGACACCAATGATGGGGCACTATTCATCCCACTGACACCAATGATGGGGCACTATTCTTCCCACTGATACCAATGATGGGGCACTATTCCTCCCTCTGACACCAACAATGGGATACTTCCTCTCACTGACACCAACTATGGCACACTATTCCTCCCACTGATACCAACAATGGGGCACTGTTCCTCCCACTGACACCAATGATGGGAGATTATTCCTATCACTGACACCAAAGATGTGGCACTATTCCTCCCACTGACGCCAATGATGGGACACTATTCCTTCCACTGACACCAACAATGGGGCACTATTCCTCCCACTGACACCAACAATGGGGCACTATTCCTCCCACTGACACCAACAATGGGGCACTATTCCTCCCACTGACACCAACAATGGGGCACTATTTCTCCCACTGACACCAACAATGGGATACTATTCCTCCCACTGACACCAACAATGGGACACTATTCCTCCCACTGACACCAACAATGGGGCACTACTCCTCCCACTGACACCAATGATGGGGCACTATTCCTCCCACTGACACCAACAATGGGGCACTATTCCTCCCACTGACACCAATGATGGGGCACTATTCCTCCCACTGACACCAACAATGGGGCACTATTCCTCCCACTGACACCAACAATGGGGCACTACTCCTCCCACTGACACCAATGATGGGGCACTATTCCTCCCACTGATACCAATGATGGGGCACTAGTCCTCCCACTGACACCAATGATGGGGCACTATTCCTCCCACTGACACCAACAATGGGGCACTATTCCTCCCACTGACACCAATGATGGGGCACTATTCCTCCCACTGACACCAACAATGGGACACTATTCCTCCCACTGACACCAATGATGGGGCACTACTCCTCCCACTGACACCAATGATGGGGCACTATTCCTCCCACTGACACCAACAATGGGGCACTACTCCTCCCACTGACACCAATGATGGGGCACTATTCCTCCCACTGACACCAACAATGGGGCACTATTCCTCCCACTGACACCAACAATGGGGCACTACTCCTCCCACTGACACCAATGATGGGGCACTATTCCTCCCACTGATACCAATGATGGGGCACTAGTCCTCCCACTGACACCAATGATGGGGCACTATTCCTCCCACTGACACCAATGATCGGGCACTATTCCTCCCACTGACACCAATCATGGGGCACTATTCCTCCCACTGACACCAATCATGGGGCACTATTACTCCCCCTAATACCAATCATGGGGCATGGTTTAATCCCACTGACGTAGGGACGTTTTTTCCTCGCACTGGACAAAGTTTGAAAGACAGTAAACTGGCCCTTTGGTTAAAAGGTTTGGAGACCCTTGGTATAAATTAATCATTAAACTGTTATACATAAATCATTCTGAGAAGTGGGAAAGATAATAAACTTATCAACAAACTGAAGAGATTTCCAGGGAGAGCACCTACAGGTGCAAGCTCTTTGGATCAGTGACATGTATGTTGGTTAGTAAGGGCAGAAAGCGGACACATTCAAGCAGTCTGTTCCTGCTCTGTATGGTCTCTTCAGTGCAGGACATGCCTCTCTGCTCAGCATGTGAACAGAGGCATTCTTTATTACTACAGACCAGAGCAGGAATCCGGGTTTACAGGTCTAGCTACAGTCTACAGTCCTTCTCTTATATGTTCTGGAATTTGTCATTGCATGGTCACCCTCTGGGCGTGTTATGCCCGTTTTAGACCAAATCATGTTATTTTGTTACATCGGCTGTGTTATGAATCATTAAGGCCCTGTTCACACCTGAGCGTTTTTTCAGCTCGTAAAACGCTCATCTCTGAAGTCTCAGAACGCCCATTAAGCGAAATCCCATTCATTTCATTGGCCCCCTGTTCACATATAAGCTTTTTGTCACCTGAAGCAAAATGCCTGAAGCACAAAAAAGTACATCAGCTTCTTTATTTGGCAGATTACCAGCATTTTTGTTAGATGTCAATGCCTGCCTCCAAACACCTACAAAAAACGCCTGAGAAAACGCCTAAAAAAAAAAAAAAAACAGAAAAATGCCCAAAAAAAAAATGCCTGAAAACGATACGCTCAGGTGTTAATGGAGCCTTAGGAATTATCTCTTTATAAAGGAGAGAACAGATTGTCAACAGCTTGTTTGGGATATCTGTAGGTTTTACATGTGGCTTGTATACTAGCTGTTCCTGTAAATCAATGTTCTGTGTGGGACGAGGCCTTTGCCCCTCAGCTCCATCCTGTCTTCATAGATCTCCATGGTGGCGAAGGCTTGGCTGTCCGGTGGGGTTTCAATAACGCCATTGAAGGTTATGTGGTGAATTCCATGTGGGTCTTGACAGTAGCCCCCGTCGTGGTCATGTCCAGCAAAATAAGCCACCACGGAAGGATGGGCCTGCAACATTGACAGGACCTCGAGGTAGTTCCATGTGAGACATATGGGGTCTGTGGAGGGAGGGTAGATCGGAAGGTGTCCTGCAAGAAGATACAAGAATATACAAGAGGATACAAGAATATACAAGAGGATACAAGAATATACAAGAGGATACAAGAATATACAATAATATACAAGAAGATACAAGAGGATACAAGAATATACAAGAGGATACAAGAGGATACAAGAGATACAAGAAGATACAAGAAGATACAAGAAGATACAAGAGGATACAAGAGGATATAAGAGGATACAAGAAGATACAAGAAGATACAAGAAGATACAAGAAGATACAAGAGGATACAAGAAGATACAAGAGGATACAAGAATATACAAGAGGATACAAGAATATACAAGAGGATACAAGAATATACAATAATATACAAGAAGATACAAGAGGATACACGAATATACAAGAGGACACAAGAATATACAAGAGGATACAAGAAGATACAAGAAGATACAAGAGTATACAAGAGATACAAGAGGATACAAGAGGATACAAGAGGATACAAGAAGATATAAGAGATACAAGAAGATACAAGAGGATACAAGAGGATACAAGAGATACAAGAAGATACAAGAGGATACAAGAAGATACAATCAGATATAAGAGATACAAGAAGATACAAGAAGATACAAGAGGATACAAGAGACAAGAGATACAAGAAGATACAAGAGGATACAAGAATATACAAGAGGATACAAGAGACAAGAGATACAAGAAGATACAAGAGGATACAAGAAGATACAAGAGGATACAAGAGGATATAAGAGATACAAGAAGATACAAGAAGATACAAGAAGATACAAGAGGATACAAGAGGATACAAGAGGATACAAGAGGATACAAGAGGATACAAGAAGATATAAGAGATACAAGAAGATACAAGAGGATACAAGAGGATACAAGAGATACAAGAAGATACAAGAGGATACAAGAAGATACAATCAGATATAAGAGATACAAGAAGATACAAGAAGATACAAGAGGATACAAGAGGATACAAGAGGATACAAGAGACAAGAGATACAAGAAGATACAAGAGGATACAAGAGGATACAAGAGGATACAAGAGGATACAAGAAGATACAAGAGGATACAAGAAGATACAAGAGGATACAAGAGGATACAAGAAGATACAAGAAGATGCAAGAGATACAAGAAGATACAAGAGACAAGAGATACAAGAGGATACAAGAAGATACAAGAGGATACAAGAAGATACAAGAGGATACAAGAGGATACAAGAAGATACAAGAAGATACAAGAAGATGCAAGAGATAAGAGATACAAGAGGATACAAGAAGATACAAGAAGATACAAGAAGATACAAGAGGATATAAGAGGATACAAGAAGATACAAGAGGATGCAAGAAGATACAAGAGGATGCAAGAAGATATAAGAGGATACAAGAAGATACAAGAGGATACAAGAGATTCAGATGGACAAAAAAATAAATATGTATGGAAAGACACCATAATATATATATATATATTTTTTTTTTTTTCAAAATTGTAGCTCTTTTTTGGTTTATAGCACAAAAAATCGTAGAGGGGACTAAATACCACCAAAAGAAAACTCTTATTTGTGGGGAAAAAAGGATATTGATTTTATTTGGGTACAGCATCGCACGACCGCGCAATTATCAGTTAGCCACTTAAGCCCCGAAGGATTTGGCTGCTCAAAGACCAGGCCCTATTTTGCGATTCGGCACTGAGTGACTTTAACGGACAATTGCGCGGTCGTGCGATGCTGTACCTAAAACAAAATTGAAGTCCTTTTTTTCCCACAAACAGAGCTTTCTTTTGGTGGTATTTGATCACCTGTGCGATTTTTATTTTTTGCTCTATAAACAAAAAAAAAAGCGACAATTTTGAAAAAGTAACAATATTTTTCACATTTTTTTTTATATGAAATTCCCCCCCCCCCCCCCCCCAAAAAAATATTTAAAAATCAAAATTTTTTAACATTTTAGGCCAATTTGTTTTCTGCTACATGTTTTTGTTAAAAAAAAAAAAATCACAATAAGCGTATTTTGATTGGCTTGCGCAAAAATTATTGCGTTTACTAACTACGGGAAAGATTTATGTAATTTTTATTGTTTTTTTTTTTAACTAGTAATGGTGGCGATCTCCTTTTTTTTTTTTTTTTTGCGGCACTGAGACATTGCGGCGGACAAATTGGACCCTTGACTGACATTTTTGACACTTTTGGGGGTACCAGTGACATTTCTACAGTAATCAGTGCTATAAATATGCACTGTTACTGTAAAAATGACACTGGCAGGGAAGGGGTTAACTTTATTGGTGATCAAGGGGTTAAATGTATCCCTAGGGGCGTGTTTCTAACTGTGGGGGGGGTATGGCTAGTGATGTAACCACAGAGACATACGATCCTACACAGCAGGATCGTATGATCTCTGCACTTACATCAGGGAGAATGACAGACGGTTGTGTTTACATCAGCCGCCTGCCTTTCTCCCTCTCCAGCGGGAGATCGCGAGTGGCCGGCAGACATCGGAGCCGCCAAACACACGTGCGGGAATGCACGTGAACGAGCTGGGGCGGGAGTGCGCCTCTGGCGGTGCGCGCTCGCCCCCTACAGGCTCGTGGGCGAGCGATGTATCCCTACGTCGGTTTGCCCAGGAGCGGCTGACTGCCACAGTAAATATACTGACGGCAGTCAGCAAGTGGTTAAAGGAACGCAGTGTCGTATCGCAAAAAATGGCCTGGTCATTAAGGGGGCAAATCCTTCCAGTCCAGAAGTGGTAATGCCGAGAAAAGGTAAAAAGCCTTAATCTTTTACAACCACTTTAACCACTTGCCGACTGCTAACAGTAATCCTACTGTCGCACCCAGGGGTGCGGCAGTGCGGCTCCCCTGGGTCCAGTGACATTCACCTACATCACTGGACTCCTAGTGGTCTTGGCGGCGAGTGCGCCACCGGAGGCTCGCTCCCGGAGGCTCGCTCCCGCTGTGTTAAAACACAGCAGGAGTCGAGCCGGAGGAGGAGAGACACAGCGATCGCCGCCTCCCTTCCCCGATCGTCGGGGGAAAGTGTGAGAAAACCCGCCTGCTTATGTAAACAAAGCAGGCGGATCTTCTCTGCGACAGAAAGGGAGAGATCACAGGATTCAGCAAAGCTGAACCTGCGATCTCTGTCTCTGTCACAGAACCCCCTCCCCCCACACAAGTCAGTAAGCATGAGGCATACATTTAACCCTTTGATCACCCATAGGGTTAACCCCTTCCCTGCCAGTATTATTACAGTAAAAGAGCATATTTTGAGCACTGATTACTGTAGTAATGTCACTGATCCCCCCAAAAGTGTCAAAAATGTCAGTCAGGGGTCCGATCTGTCTGCCACAATGTCGCAGTCCCGCAAAAAAAAAAAAAAAATTGCAGATCGCCGTCATTACTAAAAAAAAAATGACATAAATCTTTCCAGTAGTTAGTAAACGCGAAAACTTTTGCGCAAACCAATCAAAATACGCTTATTGCGATTTTTTTTACCAAAAATATGTAGCAGAAAACAAATTGGCCTAAAATGTTAAAAAATGTTGATTTTAAAAGAAAATTTTGGGCAATGTTATATATATTGTTTTTTTTTTCTCAAAATTGTCGCTTTTTTTCCCAAAAATTAAAAATTGCACAGGTGATCAAATACCACCAAAAGAAAGCTACATTTGTGGGGGGGGGGGGATTTGGGTACAGTGTCACATGACCGCGCAATTGTCCGTTAAAGTAACGCAGTGCCAAATCGCAAAATATGGCCTGGTCAGGAAGGGGGATAAAATCTTAAAGTGGATAAAAATACGCTCATTGGGAATTTTTTTTGTCAAAGACATGTAGCTGAATACATTTTGGCCTAAATATATGACAAAAATTGAATATATTGGATATTTTTTAACTGTCAAATTAGAAAATGTCAATTTTTTTTTTTATATTAATATCGCAAAAAATAAAAAGCGCAGAGATGATCAAATACCACCAAAAGAAAGCTCTGTTTGTGGGAAAAAAAGGACGTTGATTTGGTTTGGGTACGGCATTGCATGACCGCGCAACCATGCAAAGGGGCCTTACTGTACGGGGGTGTCATTCTGAATGAATGGCAAGGCAGAGAATGCCATTCCTTGAATTTTGGTAACGCTCATTGAAATACCAATTTTAATGCAAATTACTGCAACACCTACTGTAGGACTGAAGCCATCCTAGGTCTGTGGTCTGATGAGGTTGGGAAGATTTTTACCCTCCTGAATATCACTAAGTAAAACAATTTGAAATCATACCTGCCACCATCACTTTTTCTCCATTTTTATCTGAAGACTGGAGAATGCCATCAATCCAGTTTAACTGAGCGTTGCTGATTCCTCCATTAAACTGCACAAACTGGGGATCATCAAGACCTGCAATGACACAAAGCAAAGATATTAAAATACATACTTTACATACTTTAACCACCTGCAGACCGCTGACAGTAAATATACAGCGAGGGGGCGGCAGGTACGAGCACAATCACATACATGTATATCGAGCTCTACTTCAAGATTCGGGACGCGCATGCGCGAGCCCCCTGCCCGACCCGTGCTTTAATTGGACACAGCACGACTTTGAAAAGATGTGCGGTCCTCGGGCTGCAGGTTTGGCACCAGGGGTTTACGGGCTTATAATTGAATTATATACAGTTATATTGATTCTGCACAATTTATGTATTTTTTATGCTGAATCGCTTGTTGGATAGACCATTCATCTTTTAATTTGATTTATCTTTAGTGATTTGCACAGCATTTTTGTCATTAATTTCATATATATATTTATTTATTGATCCAGGGATTCATTTATTCAATGCACATCTTTTTGTGTGTATAGATTAGCTCTTATGCTTATAATTACCTAGAGCTTTCAGGCACTATTCCTTCCCCCGAGATCAACAATGGGGCAATAATTCATGCACTGACACCAACAGTGGAGCACTATTCCTTTCATTGACACCAACGATGGGGCACTATTCCTTCCACTGATACCAATCATGGGGCACTATTCCTCCCACTGATACCAACGACGGGGCACTATTCCTCCCACTGACACCAACGACGGGGCACTATTCCTCCCACTGATACCAATGATGGGGCACTATTCCTTCCACTGATACCAATGATAGGGCACTATTCCTCCCACTGACACCAACGATGGGGCACTATTCCTCCCACTGACACCAAGGATGGGGCACTATTTTTCCCCCCCGATACCAACAACGGGGCACTATTCCCCCCACTGACACCAACAATAGGGCACTATTTCTCCCACTGGCACCAACAATGGGGCACTATTCCTTCTACTGATACCAATCATGGGGCACTATTCCTCCCACTGACACCAACGATGGGGCACTATTCCTCCCACTGACACTATCAGTGGGGCACTATTTCTCCCACTGGCACCAACAATGGGGCACTACTCCCACCACTGACACCAATGATGGGGCACTATTCCCCCCACTGGCACTATCAATGGGGCACTATTTCTCCCACTGACACCAACAATGGGGCAATTTTCCTTCCACCGACACCAATGATGGGGCACTATTCCTCTCACTGACACCAATGATGGGACACTATTCCTCCCACTGACACCAACGATGGGGCACTATTCCTCCCACTGACACTATCAGTGGGGTACTATTTCTCCCACTGGCACCAACAATGGGGCACTATTCCCCCCACTGACACCAATGATGGGGCACTATTCCCCCCCCCTGGCACTATCAATGGGGCACTATTTCTCCCACTGACACCAACAATGGGGCAATTTTCCTTCCACCGACACCACTGATGGTGCACTATTCCTCTCACTAACACCAATGATGGGGCACTATTCCTCCCACTGACACCAATGATGGGCACTATTCCCCCCACTGACACTATCAATGGGGCACTATTTCTCCCACTGACACCAACAATGGGGCAATTTTCCTTCCACCGACACCAATGATGGGGCACTATTCCTCCCACTGGCACCAACGATGATGATAATATTTTTCCTAATACCAACGATTGGACATTGTTTTCTCCCGCTGGCAATAGTCTGGCTCCCTAAATTTTGAAGCATGGTAAACTCGTCCTTTGTTTAGAAGGTTTGGAGACCCCCTGTTCTACAGAAATATACAGAGAAAAGTACTAATCAGGGAGAAGATCATACTCAACACAATAACTGGCAAAGTGATAAAGTCCTTTCTAGAGCAGTGGTCCTCAACCCTATTGAGACCAAGGCCCAGTAAATTCTTTCAACACCTTCCATGCCTCAACAGTACAAAAAAAAAAAGTTTATATTCACACACAATGAAGGTATGGGAATATAATATATATATTGAAGTTCTAAAAGGCTCCTAATGAGGCTGGGTGTCACTCTTAGGGGTGAGGATGACACTTAACTGGTGGGGGTTAGGGGACTCTGCAGTAGACTAGGTGGCCATGTTGGGAATGAGGTTTCTGGACAGAATTGGGGGAAACTGTGGGAGCTTGGGGTCTCTCCAGGAGGCTAGGGGTTTAAAGGGACAATGTCGGACACCGTTGGAGGCACTATAGAGGCTGGAGGTTCTACAGCCAGCCAGGAGGAACTGCAGGGGCTGAGAGCTCTTAGGGGGCCTAGGGCACTCTGAGAGGTTGAGGAGCAGTTTGGTCCACTATGGGAGGTTGCAAGGCAGTATAGGAGCATTGAGGGAGGCTGGGGGATCTCTAGATAGCTGTCTGAGGATGAGAGGGTGGAGGCTGCAGCCCAGCAGTTAACCACAGCCTGGTGGCTGAAAACCACTGTTCTAGAGGCTAAAAAATTGGTAAATGCAGCAATTAAAGGGCTATATATTAAAATGTTAATTTGACTTCTTCTTTGTAGCGGACTCGACTTGTTGTTGCATATTTAAAATGATATATTTCAGATTAAATTATATTATAGATGTCCTTTGTATACCTGTAGGACTGTTCAAATCTGCATTTTTATTCTTCTGCTTCAGAACTTTTAAGGACTTTACATACTTGTGGCTCGACGGATCTCTTCCGATGACGCTGAAGTCATAAGAGTCAATCAGGAGTATCCGAAATTTGGGGAAAGGACTGAAGTGATAAGCGTAGAATGACTCCGGGTCATCGGGGCCCTCTGGAGATATAACCTGCGTTTCCCCCAACTGGGTGCTGTTCAGTTTTGACTCCATCAGCTGCTTCCTGCTGAAGTTGTAGAATTCGTGATTGCCCCAAATATGGTGGATGGGGATCTTCAGCTTTTCAAACTCGGCCAGAACTTTTGTCAGCGACGACTCTGATGCCTTCAGGGGAACATTAAAGCCATCGATGATGTCACCCAGCTGGATGATGAAGGCCGGCTGGGCACTTTCGGAGGCCCAATCTTGTGTCGCGTCTTGTAGTAATGATAGGCTGCTCCGGTAATACCTCATCCTCGTCTTCACGTAATTATACCCATCATCCTTGTCTGCATATTGGATGTCAGCAATGACCCCGAAGGTGAACAACGGCTCCTGAGTTTCATCCATTTGGTTATTTACTTGTTTTGGAAGCGTTTCTGCCCCTAAAGACAAAAATGTATTCAATTTCTCACATTGAACAAGAGCTTTGATAACCAATGAGAAAGCTTAAGACCCCGTTCACACTGGAGCGACCTGTCAGGCGACCTGGTCGCCTGACAAGTCGCCGTGGGTCGCCTGCCATAGAGCAGCACAGGACCCGTTCTAATAGGAGCGACACAAGTCGCTCCGACTTAGAAAAAGGGTCCTGAGCTTCTTTGGGGCGACCTGGAGCGACCTGCATTGACTTCAATGATATGAAGTCCGTGCCGGCCGCTCCGAGGTCGCGGTGCGAGCTGCGCACCGCGACTTCACAGGTCGCCCCGGCAAGTTGGGTAGCCCCAGGGTTAAAAGGGGTCTAACTCTAGCTAAAAAAAAAATTTCTAGTTTCTGATAAACACGGGAAGAATTCAAGCTGTAGTTTAGGTATGGCAATTTTTACATTGGGCCAGCTTGGACTAATGTAACTATGCTTATTCCATACTTGTGGGATCTCTTTACAAGCTGGACATCATTGTAGTTGGCCCCCCTCCATTCATCTCCACTTGCTTCCAAGTCTCGTGCTGTGTGGTTGCCCTACTGCATTGTGTATATAGGAGCTTCATGAAGAGCTCCCAAGCTTCGAAGGAAGTCACGTATGACGAAACACGTAGGGAGGAGCTACATACTGACGTCATCATGCAACTGGAAGTGACCCAGAAGTTTGTATGCCAGCCAGAGTTGAATTTTTAATGCACAATCACCCTGTTTGTGTTAGTAAGTGATGGAGGTTCCTGGTCTATCATGGAACTTCATTTTAAGATTTTTGGGTGGAAGTCTCCTACCTATTTACACACATTGTGGATTTTTATATTAATGTTTTTTGGGATATTTTATTATAATTCTTGCTAATTATTGGAAATCACTGTTACATTTATTGATTAGCGTAACACAGTTGATTTAAATGAATTTAGGAGGTCACCCCCTAGGCACAACTGCCATTCAGGAAACACTTTGAATTTTCTCAATAAATGTAAAGCATTCTCTGATAAACTTATTTGGTTCAGATGGTGAGAAGCGTTGTGTGGCCGCAACCAGGTGAGGAGTACAAAGTCAAGTGTGTCTTGCCTATAGTCAAGCATGGTGGTGGGAGTGTCATGGTCTGGGGCTGCATGAGTGCTGCCGGAACTGGGGAGCTACAGTTCATTGAGGGAACCATGAATGCCAACATGTACTGTGACATACTGAAGCAGAGCATGAACCCCTCTCTTCGGAGACTGGGCCGCAGGGCAGTATTCCAACATGATAACAACCCCAAACACCTCCAAGGCGACCACTGCCTTGCTAAAGAAGCTGAGGGTAAAGGTGATGGACTGGCCAAGCATGTCTCCAGACCTAAACCCTATTGATCATCTGTGGGGCTTCCTCAAACGGAAGGTGGAGGAGCGCAAGGTCTCTAACATCCACCAGCTCTGTGATGTCATCATGGAGGAGTGGAAGAGGACTCCAGTGGCAACCTGTGAAGCTCTGGTGAACTCCATGCCCAAGAGGGTTAAGGCAGTGCTGGAAAATAATGGTGGCCACACAAAATATTGACACTTTGGGCCCAATTTGGACATTTTCACTTAGGGGTGTACTCACTTTTGTTGCCAGCTTGCCGACCGCCGCCCGACTATATACGGCGGCGGTCAGCCCCTCCTGGGCAAAGTGACGTATCTATACGTCACTAGCCCGCGAGCCAATAGGGGGTGAGCGCGCGCCGCCGGAGGCACGCTGCCACCCCTGCTCATTCTCGGACATCCGAGCCGCCGGTCACTCGCAATCTCCGGCTGCAGAGGGAGAAAGGCAGGCGGCTGATGTAAACAAAGCCGTCTGTCATTCTCCCTGGTGTAACTGCAGAGATCATACGATCCTGCTATGTAGGATCGCATGTCTCTGTGGTTACATCAAAAGACACGCCCCTTTACAGTAAGAAACACGCCAATAAGGACACATTTAACCCCTGCCTCTCCAATAAAGTTAACCCCTTCCCTGCCAGTGTCATTTTTACAGTAACAGTGCATATGTATAGCACTGATTACTGCAGTAATGTCACTGGTACCCCCAAAAGTGTCAAAAATGTCAGTCAAGGGTCCGATCTGTCCGCCGGTCGCAGTCCCGCAAAAAAAAAAAAATCGTTGATCGCCACCATTACTCTTTAAAAAAAAAAACATCCAAACTGACAGAAATCTTTACCTTAGTTAGTAAACGCAATAACTTTTGCGCAAACCAATCATATGTAGCAGAAAACGAATTGGCCAAAAATGTTAAAAAATTTGGATTTTTACATTTTTTTGGGGGAATTTCATATAAAATAATGTGAAAAATATTGTTATTTTTGCAAAATTGTCGCTCTTTTTTTGTTTATAGCGCATGATCAAAAAAAAAAAAAAATTCGCACAGGTGATCAAATGGGCGGCACAGTGGTGTAGTGGTTAACACTCTCACCTAGCAGCAAGAGGGTCGCTGGTTCAAATCCCAACCATGACACTGCCTGCCTGGAGTTTGCATGTTCTCCCTGTGTCTGTGTGGGTTTCCTCCGGGTACTACGGTTTCCTCTCACACTCCAAAGACATGCTGGTAGGTTAATTGGATCCTGTATAAAAAAATTGGCCCTACTGTGTATGTATGTGAGTAGGGACCTTAGATTGTAAGCTCCTTGAGGGCAGGGACTGATGTGAATGTACACTGTATATGTAAAGCGCTATTGACAGCACTATATAAGTACCTGAAATAAATACCACCAAAAGAAAGCTCTGTTTGTGGGAAAAAATGGACGTCAATTTCATTTAGGTACAGCGTCGCACGACCGCGCAATTGTCCGTTAAAGTCACGCAGTGCCGAATCGCAAAATAGGCCCTGGTCAGGAAAGGGGTAAAATCTTCCAGGGCTTAAGTGGTTAATGTGTGTCCTGAATTAAAGGGATGAGGCGGTAACCCTACACTCTGGCCCCCGTGGACAACCAATCTCATGGGTCTCTTTTTTACACACCGCTGACAGTCCTGCCGAGAGCGCCAGAAATCGTCTTCTAACTCCCGCTTAGGATTGCTGACACGCATGGCAATTCACAAACAGCGGCAGAGCTACAATGTAACACCTCGCTACAATCACTTCCTGCAGAGAGAACACAAACACAGCGCAGACAAAGAGAGGGAAGAAACGGCCATGCTTACTGCATAAAAGCCTACGGGAAAGGGTTAAAAGGCGAACGTTGCGGCACATAACAACAGCAGCGCAGCGCTCCGTCTTACCCGGCATGCCGGCTGACGTCAAGTCACATTACGGCAGAAGACCGGCGGAGGCTGCAGTCACTCCCTGCATCTTCTTATAGGGAAGAGGAGTCGCAGCACTCCCAGCAGCCACATGACGCTGGTATGCGCCCCTCCCCCGTCACTGACACAGCAGGCTGGGACATTCGGCAACCCACAGCACAGAAGTGTCAGCTCTTCCTCGGCACCTGTCAGCCCCATGAGACTCAAAGGGGGGGGGGGGGAGATTTACCAAAACTGGAGCACTCAGAATCTGGTGCAGCTGTGCATGGTAGCCAATCAGCTTCTTGCTTCAGCTTGTTTAAATAAGCTTTGACAATAAAACCCGGAAGTTGATTGGTGCAACAGATTTTGCACCATGCAGTTTTAGTAAATAATCTCCAAAGAGCATGGAGACTGGGGCTGCCACCTCATCCCTTCCAGTCCAATCCAGGACCGCCAGCAGCAGAGGCGTAACTAGAACCTTCAGGGCCCCAGGGGAGCACAGAGGGGCCCAGAGACAGCAGAGCACAAGTGAACTGGATAGGAGGAGTGGCGGGGGCAGCATGCAGAGGAACCAATCTCCTCCATTTTCCTCCCGCAGCTACAGGAGGAAAAAGGAGGACAGTTAGAAAGCACCCCCTAGAGACACATTTAACCCTTTGATCGCCCCTGGTGTTAACCCCATTCCCAGGAATAATGGGGACACTAGTTCTGGGTAAAACCAGAGATTTCCCTCACTTTAGGGATTTTCTCTCACTTCCTGTTTGGCTACAGGACAGGAAGTGACGTAAAATCCTCCAATGGGGACACAGCTGGCAAAAAAAAAAAACCTTACAGGGGTCTTCAAACTATGGCCCTCAAGTTGTTTGGGAACTACAATTCCCATCATGCCTAGTCATGTCTGTGAATGTCAGAGTTTTACAATGCCTCATGGGATGTGTAGTTTCGCAAGTTTGTGGATCCCTGCTATATAGAATCATCGTTCTCTATGATCATTTCACAAGCCCCTTCCCCATACATTTAGAAAACACTCCCCTAGGCTCACACTTAACCCTTTGATCACCCACTGTGTTAACCCCTTTTCTGCCAGTTTCATTTTCACAGTAACAGTGCATATTTTTAGCACTGATTACTGTAGTAATGTCACTGGTACCCCCAAAAGTTTCAAAGATGTCAGTTAGGGGTCCGATCTGTCCGCCGCAATGCCGCTGCGAATAAATAATAAAATTGCCTTTAGTTTAACTTTACCATAAAAAATATAAAGACAATAAAGGGAATAAAAAAAAAAAAAAAAGTTCTGGTATTTAGTCTGTAGCAGTCATAAATGGGTTAAACTAGAGGAGAGGGTTATGGGAGGGCTCATGACACAGGGGGGTGGGGCTTTGTGACAGGCAGGAAGTGTGTCAGCGAATGAGAAGGAGAAGCAGGAACTTCATCTGCATACAGACTGCTGCTTCCCTCCCTCCTTCCCTGTGCACAGCCAGGACTGGGGACCATGGAGGGGACTGCAGGGGGGACCATGGAGGGGACTGCAGGGGGGACATGCAGAGGGTCCATCCTGTGTGCTGACTCTCAGCTGAGAGTCTGGAGGGGTTGCAATCTCCTGATCTCCCTGTTTTTTGCTTTGGCTGCCTATGTCCAGGTGAGTTCCATTCTGCAACTTTGTATCCAACATAAAGATTGCTATTAAATAACAGGAAATCTGTATCCATACATACTGCAAAAATACACCCCCCCCCCCCCATCCCCTGGCACCCATGTATTCTATTATTAGTGTCCCCCTTTTTATGAGGGTAAAAATGTCCGACCTGAACTTTCCCAACTTCACATCTGAACAAAGTTCAAAGTCACAATTTAACCACTTCAGCCCCCGACCGCTTCTCACATGTATGTAAAAATCTACTTTTTTTTTTTTTTGCTAGAAAATTACATTTATATAATTTTTTTTTTTTTAAACAAGCAAAGTTATAGAGTATACATAGCCTAATGGTGGCCGCACACACTTTGATTCTATTATCCAATCGATGCGTGATTCAATCTAAACAATCAAATTGTCAAACAACAGAATAGGTATACATTTCCTTCCAACTGATTTTGATTTTCGATCAGATTTGATCAGTTATCGATCAGCCAGGGCAGAAGTTTATTGATTGCGTTGCATCGTTCGGCAGCATTGGGATACTTTGTTCAGGAATTCAATCATATGTCAGTCGATCGGATTAGGCGATTGCATGGTGAGTATAGAAATGCAATCGGTAACTTACAATCGTATCATCCCACTACCGATCAAAATCCACTTCTCTGTGTGTGGCATATTGATTGAATGGATTATTGATTATCCGTAAGGCCCCTTTCACACGGGGCGGACTCTGCTAGCTCAGCGGGGACCGCTCCATTGATCCCCGCTGAGCAGGTGGATGACAGCTCCATCTCTGCCCACTGTGCATAGAAGGACCGATCAGATCCCCGCTCTCCTCTATGGGAGATCGGATGAAAACAGGCAGCATGTTTGTTTTCATCCAATCCGATCCGACCCGCTGAACGTATCGACATCCGTCTGTTTTCAGTGGATCTTGTCGGATCGGATGTCAGGTGGGTGTCCGCGGACACATCCGCCTCCCCATAAAGGAAAACTGGTGGCCCAATCCGGTCTGCCTGAGAAACGGACAGGCGGATCCGATCGGGCCGATCGTGTAAAACCCGTCAGACCTTTCTATTCAAAACAAAAAAAAGCTGGCACACTACGATCCACCATACACTCCCAGTACGATCCACCGTACACTCCCAGTACGATCCACCGTACACTCCCAGTACGATCCACCGTACACTCCCAGTACGATCCACCGTACACTCCCAGTACGATCCACCGTACACTCCCAGTACGATCCACCGTACACTCGCACTACAATTCACCATACACTCACAGGACGATCCACCATACACTCACGCGACGGTCCACCATACACTCACACGACGATTACGTGACCATTCCTCCATTGTGCAGCAATGAACCGCCTCCCATTATCCTTCCTGTGACCAGCTGATTGGCTACAGATAAATTCTGTGATTGCTCCAATTATTTGATTGGCTACAATATGTCTAGCCCAGTGTGTGCCCAGATTGTACGTCTCCGGTCTGTATCCTTCCAATAACATTCCATATTGTGGATTTATGTATTATGTTATACATCGCACTCTCCTAACCGCCAGCGCCTTGTATCTTCTTCCACAGATCAATGATCCCGACGCCGCCATGTGGATTGTAAGTGAATCTGCAGAACCCGATTTATAAACTAAACAAAGTGTTCCTGTATGTTCTATGGGAGGAAATATCACATTTCTAATGAAGGTTACTAGTAGTATGAATGCATAAATCTGAAAAATTTCATGTATAGCACAGCGGACAAAGTTCAGCAGTCTGGAGAATGTAATGTATAGCACAGCATACAAAGTTCAACAGTCTGGGGAATGGAATGTATAGCACAGCACTGACAGTATAGCAGCCTGGAGAATGTAATGTATAGCACAGCATACACAGTTCTGCAGTCTGGAGAATGGAATGTATAGCACAGCATACACAGTTCTGCAGTCTGGAGAATGGAATGTATAGCACAGCATACACAGTTCTGCAGTCTGGAGAATGGAGTGTATAGCACAGCATACAAAGCTCAGCAGCCTGGAGAATGTAATGTATAGCACAGCATACACAGAATAGAAGTTTGGAGTATGTAATGTATAGCACAGCACTGACAGTATAGCAGTCTGGAGAATGTAATGAATGACATTGTGCAGAGTTTAGCAGCCTGGAGAATGTACAGTAATGTATAGCACAGTGTATATAGTGCAGTTGTTCTTGGGAATTTAAAGGACAACACAGTGTGCAGAATTCAGCAGGCTGGAGTATGTAACGTATAACACAGCGGAACCCCAGGCAAACCGCTAAATACTCCACTATTAGCTCCACCCTGAATGGCACTAAACAAGTCTTCTGCTCTCCTCATTGCAGGTGATCTATCTGATCCCGGCCAGTCTCATTCTTCTGCTCAGCATAAATCCAGACATAACGGGTAAGAGACGCTCACTGAACTCCATCCCACATCCCATCCAATCATAGGAAGGATTCATAAATAATAATGTATTTACAAGCACAGCCCAACTCCGGCCAGTTTTGGATGGGTGGGGAAGGTGAGGAACTTCTGTCAGCTTCTGTTAACATTTGTGTCCCCAATGAGTATATTTCCCCTCACTTCCTGTCCCAGTGACACAGACAGAAGGATACAATTATCACTTCCCCCTCCCGATCCAAAGGAAATCTTTAGCTGGGAGAACAAAGTATCATCGCTCCTGGCATATTTTGGCTCCCTTAGCCAACCGTGGGTGCTATGGATGTTAAAGAGACCCATCTTCTTCCTAAAATCTTCCAGTAACTCAAAACTCAGTCCACACAACCTTCAATCTCAAAATCAAACAAACCTTATTGTTACAAGTCTATCACCTCTTCCAGCAGACTCTGCTCCTCACACAATGCCATTTACCCTACCTTGGGGCTTTGGTAAAGATGGACTAGAGGCGTGGTTGGAGTAGAGGCGTGGTTGGAGTAGAGGCAGGGTTTTAGTAGAGGCAGGGTTTTAGGAGAGGCATGGTTGGGGTAGAGGCATGGTTGGGGTAGAGGCATGGTTGGGGTAGAGGCATGGTTGGGGTAGAGGCATGGTTGGGGTAGAGGCGGGGTTGGGGTAGAGGCGGGGTTGGGGTAGAGGCGGGGTTGGGGTAGAGGCGGGGTTGGGGTAGAGGCGGGGTTGGGGTAGAGGCAGGGTTGGGGTAGAGGCAGGGTTGGGGTAGAGGCAGGGTTGGGGTAGAGGCATGGTTGGGGTAGAGGCATGGTTGGGGTAGAGGCATGGTTGGGGTAGAGGCATGGTTGGAGTAGAGGCATGGTTGGGGTAGAGGTGGGGTTGGACTAGAGATGAACTAGAGGTGGGGTCTCACAACTGCGCAATTCTCTGTTAAAGTAACGCAGTGCCAAATCGCAAAAAACGGCCTAGTCATAAAGGGGGTAAACCCTTCCAGAGTGGTTAAGAAGGGTGTAACACATCAGAAGAGGAGCAGATTCTGGCAGAAATTAGAGTGAATTGAATCAATAAAGTTCCATTTTTAGATCAGTAGTTGTATTCTATATATTGCTCAAAATGTTGGCTGGAGTTAGGCTGTATATAAGTATTCTGGAGATGCATGACCAGCATTAAGCTATAGCGTTACATGCATGCTGGCCTTTGTGCCTTGCTATGCTTCATGTGGGCCATGTTGGAAATAATCTCTTGTGAAAGTGGAGGTAGACTGGAGATGGAGACTAGATTACGAGTAGAGGTTAAAATGGCCATGCATGGAGTGAATTTCAGACGATTCCTGATGAACAGAAAAAAACCTTTATGGCCATCTGTAGACTAGAAATATAATTTGTGGAGAGGTAGCGTATGGCGAGAGGTAGCGTATGGCGAGAGGTAGCATATGGCGAGAGGTAGCGTTTGACGAGAGGTAACATTTGGCGAGAGGTAGCGTATGGCGAGAGGTAGCGCATGGCGAGAGGTAACATTTGGCGAGAGGTAACGTTTGTGGAGATGTAGCGTATGGCGGGAGGTAGAGTATGGCGGGAAGTAGAGTATGGCGGGAAGTAGAGTATGGCGGGAAGTAGCGTATGGCGGGAAGTAGCGTATGGCGGGAAGTAGCGTATGGCGGGAAGTAGCGTATGGCGGGAAGTAGCGTATGGCGGGAGGTAGCGTATGGCGGGAGGTAAGGTTTGTGGAGATGTAGAGTATGGCGGGAGGTAGAGTATGGCGGGAGGTAGAGTATGGCGGGAGGTAGAGTATGGCGGGAGGTAGAGTATGGCGGGAGGTAGAGTATGGCGGGAGGTAGAGTATGGCGGGAGGTAGAGTATGGCGAGAGGTAGCGTATGGCGATAGGTAACATTTGTGGAGAGGTAGCGTTTCACGAGAGGTAACGTTTGTGGAGAGGTAGCGTATGGCCGGAGGTAGAGTATGGCCGGAAGTAGAGTATGGCCGGAAGTAGAGTATGGCCGGAAGTAGAGTATGGCCGGAAGTAGAGTATGGCCGGAAGTAGAGTATGGCCGGAAGTAGCGTATGGCCGGGAGGTAGCGTATGGCGGGAGGTAGCGTATGGCGGGAGGTAGCGTATGGCGGGAGGTAGCGTATGGCGGGAGGTAACGTTTGTGGAGAGGTAGCGTATGGCGAAAGGTAGAGTATGGCGGAAGGTAGCGTATGGCGATAGGTAACATTTGTGGAGAGGTAGCGTTTCACGAGAGGTAACGTTTGTGGAGAGGTAGCGTATGGCGGGAGGTAGCGTATGGCGGGAGGTAGCGTATGGCGGGAGGTAGCGTATGGCGGGAGGTAGCGTATGGCGGGAGGTAGCGTATGGCGGGAGGTAGCGTATGGCGGGAGGTAACGTTTGTGGAGAGGTAGCGTATGGCGAAAGGTAGAGTATGGCGGAAGGTAGCGTATGGCGATAGGTAACATTTGTGGAGAGGTAGCGTTTGACGAGAGGTAACGTTTGTGGAGAGGTAGCGTATGGCGGGAGGTAGCGTATGGCCGGAGGTAGCGTATGGCCGGAGGTAGCGTATGGCGGGAGGTAGCGTATGGCGGGAGGTAGCGTATGGCGGGAGGTAGCGTATGGCGGGAGGTAACGTTTGTGGAGAGGTAGCGTATGGCGAAAGGTAGCGTATGGCGGAAGGTAGCGTATGGCGGGAGCTAGCGTATGTTGGGAGCTAGCGTATGGCGGGAGGTTGCGTATGGCGGGAGGTATAGAGTTCTAACTAAAACTTAAGGAGAGTGAAACGCATCAGAAGAGGAGCAGAGTCTGGTGGGAAATGAGTGACTTGAAGCAATAGTTCAATTCTGAGATCGGCGGTTATATGTTATATTGCCTAAAGTTTTAGCTGGGGTTAGGCTGTGTAGAAGTATTCTGGAGATGTGTCTTACTATGATGGTTCATGTGGGCCACATTGGAAATAATATCTTGTGAACCGCAGGTGCATTATCTAAAGCCAAAACTTGTTTTTCCTAGTTTTGGATGGAATGTGGAAGAAAGACCAATCCCCCCCCCCCCCCCATCAGGATACTACTGCTGTCTGTGTCCCCACTGGGGAAATTATGCGTTCTGCGACACCAAGAAAGAAAGTGATCACAGGAAAAGGACATGAGGGGAAATCCACCAATGGAGACACCTGTTCAGGTGACAACTGTCCAAGTCGGGATTTCCTCTCACTTTGCAGAGATTTCCTCTTACTTTCTGTAGTATCTCGAGGACAGAAACTCTCCCCTATGTGACACAGACGGCAAAACCAAAAAAGCTTGACCAGGGGTCCAAAACATAAGTTTAGAAAGTTATGGCTCTAGGTACGATGCTTTTAGCTCTTTAGCTTTTAGATGACAAACAGCAAATGCCCTGAGATGCGTTTCAGTGTTCTAAATGTGATTGAGGCTGGTGAGAAGCAGCAGAGGATAAAGTCCATCATCACTGGGTCTTCTGTTGTAGATTCTTCCCACATTCTAACTTGATATTATTCTTATTTGTTGTGCAGGTCATGTGATCTGGAAGACGCTATCGGATCTCCATTCCTTAGCGTGTCTGGTTGGAGCTTTCTGTCTGTTTGCCTCTTGGCTTTTATATGGCAAGAAAAATATACTGCACGAGGAGGAGGGCAGGTAGGTCCTCCAGAGCCTGGCATCTTCCTGCGGTATTTATATAACCAGGTTGTGTCACCAGTCAGCTGATTTGGATTTTGTCTCCCCAGGGAGCTCTCTGGATTGGCCATTATTGTTTTGTGGCTTCTTCTCTGCCGGAATTCTGGGAGGTGAGTGTCTGTTTTATGGCCTTCATGACTTTGGAGGTCCTGTCTGCTGAGTACATTCCTATTTCACACCAGATGTCTTACAGGCAGTCCGTGGGTGGCCTGAGGCTCCTAACCGCCGTCTCCATTTCAATCCTCCCCTTCATAACCTGGCTGTATATCTACTTCAACAAGGAGATGAGAACATCATGGCCCCAACACTGCAAAACCGTCATCTGAGGTAGAAGAACCAAAGTTTGATTTTTTTTTTTTTTTATCATAAACAAAGATGTTTTCAACCAGAAAAGTACGTGTAACAGTCTGTAGAATCTCCTTCAGATCTACCAACATCTATGTAGTACCTGCCTGCATACTTACAGACTCAGTGGAATGAATAGGCAGGTCCTAACATTACCTAGTTTTGGTAAACCTAAACGACATTGTGCGAGGTGTGACGATTTATTTCCCAGAATGGACCATAAAAAAAAAAACTTTGCGCAGGCGCATTGTCATGGTGGAAATCCACCACACCAGCACAAGCGCATGAGGGTTCACACTCCACATTTGAATCTGTCCTTTGCAATTTTGAACTGCCCACTTCTTGCGTCATTGTGGACATCCTCCCGCCCCTACTTGCCCCCCTATGTCATTCTAAAATACTTGATTTCTTCATGGCATGTTCCCCATACGCCTGTTGTAACAGCTAAACAGAGCTGAACATTCATTCACACTTTTGCCAAATTTCACACAAAATTTGCTATTAATCTGCTCCTCTAGATTCCTGTCACTCAGTTTCCGCACATGTGTTATGTCTTCTACTACTCCGTAAAGCCTGAGTCCACTGATCTGCGACCCAGGAGAGTGAAATTTAGACAAGATCAGAACACACTTGAGTACGAATGGCTGTGCGACTCACCACCATAGTGCTACACCGTGGGCATTCCAGGAATTTAATTGTCACGTCTCGTACACAATGTAGGAGGAATAGTGCCTCTCTCGGGTATTACATTCTTTTTTCAACCTCACTAACTATGTAACTATATTAGATGGGCACCTTAAAGACCACAACATACAGGGGTATACAATGTACAACATACAGGGGTATACAATGTATGGTTAACAGCAAACTCACAAACACATCATAGGTTGAACTGGATGGACTGATGTCTTTTTTCAACCTCACTAACTATTTAGGATGGTGTTGGGGATATTTCCCCTCACTTCCTGTTAGGATAGGAAGTGGTGTGGAAACTCTCCAATGGGAACACAGAAAAGACGCATTGGTAGTAGAATGAACTACATGTACAGGACACTGGAATGATGCAAGTCTGGCACTTATGTACTGCTGAAATTGGCTAAGCTCAGTCAACATTGGTAGTCAGTAGGCAGAGTAGTGCCCCATCATTGGTGTTAGGGAGAGGAATAGTGCCCCATAAATGGTGCCAATGGGAGGAATAGTGCCATGTCAGTGGTAGAAATAGTGCCCTATTGTTGGAATCAGTGGGAAGAATAGTGGCCTATCATTGATGTCAGTGATAGGAATGGTGCCCCATCATTGGTATTAGTTCGAAGAATAGTGCCCTATTGTTGGTGTTAGTGGGAGAAATAGTGCCCTATCGCCAGTGTCAGGGGGAGGAATAGTGCCCCATCATTGATATCATTGGAAGGAATAGTGCCCCATTGTTGGTGTCAGTGGGAAAAATAGTGTCAGCGGAAGGAATAGTGCCTCGTCATTGGTGCCGGTAGGAGGAACAAATCCCCATCATTGGTGCCAGTAGGAGGAATAGTGCCCCATTGTTAGTGTCAGTGGAAGGAATAGTGCCCCATCACTGGTATCAGTAGAAGAAATAGTGCCTCATTGCTGGTGTCAGGTGGAAGGATTAGTGTCCCATAATTGGTGTCAGTGGCAGGAATTATATCCCACTGTTGGTATCAGTGGGAGGAATGGTGCCATTGGAAGGAATAGTGCCCCAAGGGTCAAATAAAGGCTAGAAAAGGGCTGCACCCAGCCCTCAAGCCACAGTATGGAGAGCACAGATCTAGTAATATGAGAATTCCACTGTCACTGCTGTTCCTTATATAGCAATTTATTTAGTCCGATTCCATCTGTCTGTTTGAGTAAATGGGAAAAGCAGGTGAGCAATGTTTTGGTTGATAATAATTTTTACTTGTTGGGTTTTAATACTAGATATACTTTTTCATAACGGGTCTGCCTCTTCAGGACCGTTTTTAATAATTCAGTCTTTTTATTTAACTAGGAACAGACAACCACATAGAACAAATGGACGTTCTGCATTGATATCTCTGAAGTCCTTACATTCCTGCTCTGCAAGTGGTTGGAAATAATGGCTGATTTCCCTGAGGAGCTTTTTTTGGACGTTCCTAGATACATACAGACTTATTTTCTATTGAATATATGGAAAAAGACGAATCGTGGATTTTACCAGATGTACTAAGTAGTGTTATGGAAAATTCATGGAAAGAGATGTCACTTTTATATGCATTTTATAGGACAAAAAAGTCTTGAAAACAAATGCAGTTGACATGTATTTGATCTGTACCAGTGTATTTTTAGGTGACCTCACCATCATTAACTCTTGAAGTATCCTTCCATCAGTCAGCTGTTGCCTTCAGAGACAGGAGCAAGTTTTTTTTTTTTTTTTTTTTTTTAGGAATAGTTACCTCAACCAGAACCCTCCTTTGCTGTCTAAGCTGGAAGCAGTCCTGTATCTTGGCCTAGGCCGACAATGCCCAGGCCTAGGGCGGCACTTTACAGGAGGGCAGCAAAAAAGCTGCACACTGCAATAAAAAAAAATAGCCTCCTCCTGGCTCCCACACGAAAAGGGTCCCTGCCGGCTTGCGCTACACTTTTAGTTTAGTGCCACTATTATGGGGTGAATTGGGCCAGAGGGCAGGGTCCAGGAGGCAAATCAGTCTGGCACCCCCATAAAGCAGTCACACTGCTACCTGCCGGTATGATAGGCTGCACTAATGGGCACTGATAGGCTACATTGGTGGCCACTGATGAGGCCACACTGATATGCTGCACTGATAAGGCTGCACTGATGGGCAGTAAAGAGGCGGCACTGATAAGGCTGAACTTATGGGAACTGATGAGGCTATGCTGATGGGCACAGAAAGACTGTGGTTGTGGTCTGTGGTGTACAGATGACAAGGCGAGTCATAAACAGGAAGGGGTGTGGCCTTTACAGGAAGGAGTGGGTCATATTTCAATTATGGGGTGCACAAACTTAGTCAGGCCTAGGGCAGCACAAAACCTAAATACACCACTGGCTGGAAGAGAACGTTTTGTTGGCCACCCTATGGAAATAACACCAAACATGACAAGATGACGCAGAAAGAGCGCACACACACAGCTCAAAGTGGTTTCCAATGTTTCGATAGGAGAGATAGGATAAGGGCTGGAGACAATGAACAAATAGTAGCCCAAGTATCCGCTTTGGCAGAGGAGAAATCGACATTGAAAAGTGGAGAGGAGTGGATGCACACCACAGCGGACACTTTCCAATAGCAAAAAGTTTATTCCAAACAGTATCGGCAAGACATGCAACACAAGATACAGGAGATATTGATGCGTTTCACACAACAAAGTGCTTAGTCAAAGTTGGTGATATGAAACCCATCAACATCTCTGGTATCTTGTGCTGCATGTCTTGCCGATACTGTTTGGAATAAACTTTTTGCTACTGGAAAGTGTCCTGCTGTGCTGTGTGGGCATCTTCCTCTTCTTTTCACAGTCTGCGGTAATGAGCCAGACGGGCACCTGCATGTGAAGACTATGAAGGGGTTTACTTGTTACTCACCTGGAGGGGTGCTTCTTCCTATTGGGAAATCGACATAGCCAGAGGGAGACGGATAAAGCCTCGTACACACGCAACGAATTTCCGCCGACCGGTCGTCCGTCTTTTGTCCAGAGTGGTGTCTGTTGGTTGGAATGTGCTCTAGACTGCACACGAATTTTCCCGTACGACAGAATTCTACTTCAGAAGTGATGTCATGTGTTAGATTGCTTTCTTTGTCTTATTTCATCTCTGATCATGCCTAGTCTTGCTCATAAGATTTTTCCCCTTTGAAATCTGTACTAATGAGACGAAAATAGGAAGTTTTTTGACGGTCGACAAAAATTTTATAGCCTGCACACCAGGATTTTTTTCGGCCGAAAAGTCGGAGTCGGTTGTCGGAAGCACCATACTAACAAGCCGAAAATCGGCAGATCGGTCGTCGGACGAAATTTCCCGGCCAAATTTCTACTCGTGTGTACGGGGCTTAAGGCTTGGGCTGGACACCAGGAAAACATAGTTGGGTATATGGTTCCCAGGGGGAAAGGTTCTGCTAAAGTCCGAAACCAGTGCAGTACAAGGCCTTCTTTCCCTTTTTACTTCTTCCCTCCTTGGCGTTGGTGTTATATTGGTCTGACTGTATGTTAGATCATGGTGTGAAATGTCTATAACATTGACCCCCCCATTTTTTTCATGTTCTTCGTATAGTAGAAAGCTTGAAGAAAATTAATATTTGAACGTATATAGCTTGCTCGAAAGAGGGTTCAAGTTCAGATGCATTATCTTTTACACATGTAGTTTTAAAGATAAGATAAAGAATATTTTATTAAGGAAGTCTCAAAGTTTATAAAGGAATGTGTGTTAAAGTCCTCCAGCATTATCATTTAAGAAGTAAATGTTTTCTCTAGGACAGACTGATTTCAGGTGCAACAATGGCGACTAATGATCTGAGTTCTGAGCTCCGCTGCTCTGTCTGCCTGGATATTTATAAAGACCCCGTAACCCTGCCGTGTGGACACAGCTTCTGCCGGGTGTGTATCTCTAAAACATGGGATCATCAGGAGAGCATAAGAGAACGTAATTGTCCAGAATGCCAACATCGATATAAGGCGAGACCTGAGCTAAAGCCAAACCCAAGACTTCGCAATATAGCCGAGTCTTTTCTGCAATCTCAGCTGGATCACGAGGTGACCAAAATCTTTTGTACTTACTGTGACTCTTCCGTCGCGGCTGTTCGATCCTGCCTACAGTGCGAGACCTCTATGTGTGATAATCACCTGAAGAAACATAACAAGTCAGTCGACCATATATTACTTCAGCCAACAAGGTCTGTAAGAGAAAAAAAATGCTCTATCCACAAGAAGATGTTGGAGTATTACTGCACTGAGGAATCTGCTTGTATCTGTGTGTCCTGCAAGCTTGAAGGATTACATATGGCGCACAAGGTAGAGACGCTGGAGGAGGCCTCTGGGAAGAAGAAGACAAAACTGCGAAATTTTCAGAAGAAACTGGACTTAAAGAAGGAAGAGATGGAAAAGAGAGTTCAGAGACTGCAGAAGCGAAAAGGTGAAGTGCAAGGAAAAGTAGTTGGTGATAAAGAGAAGATGGTTACCCTACTCAGAGACATCAGAAGACAGCTAGAAGAAGTAGAGAAGAGTGCCCTGGCTGAGACCTCCAGACAGGAAAAGCGGATGTTACACCCAGTCAACGATTTGATCCGACAGCTGGACGTAAAGAAAGCTGAGCTGTCCAAGACACTGCGTCACATCGAGGATCTGTGCAACGCAACCGATCCATTAAATGTTATACAAGAGCAGAAATCCTACAAAGATAACCTTTTCGATACCGAGGCAGATGAAGAGGCCAAAAACCGAGAAGATACATTTATGCAGGACACTGCTGATTTCAGTGTGAGTCTGATTATAGGAAGGCTACGCTATTTATCCGATGTTATAAACGATGTACATCGAGAGATCAGAATAGAAGAGGCTGCCGACCTATCGTTGGATATAAGCTCGGCTGGTAATTATCTACACATATCGGATGACCTCTATACTGCCTCCTGGTCAGAGAAAAGCCAGAATCGCCCAGAAACCGCAGTCAGATTTAGGACTAATCAGGTTATAAGCATCAGGAAATATTCAACGGGGCAACATTCCTGGCGAGTGAAGTCCAGTGAGTCCAGCTTTTGGAGGATTGGAGTGTGTTATGCCAGTATGGACAGAAAAGGGAATCAGTCACTTATTGGGTACAATAAGAAATCCTGGTGTTTATGCAGAGAGAAAAATCGCTATTCTGTGATACATGACTTTAAAGTAACTAAATTATCACACCCAGCCTCATGCAATGATATAGAAATTTTTCTGAATTACGATGAGGGTAAGTTGATGTTCTACGAGCTGTGTGACCCAATTAGACGCTTACACACCTTCGCTGCCTGCTTTACAGAGCCCCTTCATCTTGCATTCTGGCTTTGTGGAAACAACCCTGACAAAGACAGCTGGGTAAAAATGGTTGGTTATGAGAAAAAATGACCAATGTTCCCATCACACCAAATGCAAAATGCTAGGATTGATGATTGACTTTAATGGAATCACCAAGAGACCTCAGCCACAAAGGAACTTCTGTTTTAGGAACATTATGGATTACAAAAAAGACATACAGTAGACCTTAGAGGACCCTTGTGCAGACCTGGACCCTGAACAAGATTTCTTGACCCTGAACAAGATTTCTTTACCCTTCCCCATCATTGGAAGAATGCCATCTCTTCTCTGTGTTCAGCTTGTTCACCTGTCATGCAATACTGTTCAAAGTGTTGTAGATCATAGTTCAGCCTCAGAGACTGCAGAAGGAAACCCTCCATGACCTACAAACCTCTCACCACCCTATTCAGACTCTGTCCATTCTGTAGTTTCCATCTGCCTGTCAGGAGTGTGTAAACGCACCTGTTCTTTGACAGCTGCTGTTCTCATTCTAGAATCCTGGTTTGGGCTATGATGCATTCTCCCTGTCTGTCTGTCCACCTGCAAGGTGATTGAAGTGGACAGTCTCTGGGTGGAGACCAAACCTGATTAAGTCAGCCAGTCAAATGCTTGTGATATAGCGCCAGTTACATATGCTCAAGCTGCCTGTTTGTCTGTCCTGCTCTGCTGTTTGGATTCCCTTGTTGATGACCTCGAAATGGATATCGGACTAGTCTCTGAGCTCTTCCTGCCTTTTGACTATGGATTGACCCTGACTAATCTGAACCTTGCCTGCCTTGTAGCTGGACTTTCATTGAACCTGTCTGCCAACCGCAAGTACCTGTGCTCAGTTTGCGCTGCCCCGGCGGGCACTATATCATTGTGTATAAGACCTGGGGGCAACTGAGTACCGCAAGGCCTTCTTGCCTTATGGGAAAGGGGGCTGCTATAGGTGGAGAACACAGAAGCTAGCTATAGTGTCTGACCACCTGTGTTAGGGGTAAGCGTGACACTGCCTTTGCTCAGACCCCTCTGCTCTGCCTTGTTGGATGCTCTTGTTCTTTGCTACCCCTTTGTATCAGTAGAGACCACAAGAATGATGAGTTTCACCCTGTAACAGATTCCCCAATACTTGGACCAAGTATTTCTGTCTTAAGTCCCCAGAATCTCCAGTGAGGCAGTGACCTGGCCCCTCAATTCCATCCCAAACATTAGCCTGAGCTCAATGAAGGGTAAAACAAAAGACACTTTATTCCACAACTCACTTTCAATATATACAGTTTTAGGTGCTTGATTACATCATGCAAATGTATTGTATACAGAACATAATTAACATACCTGGCCATCTGGACAGACACAGGTGAATGACAATGCAGGCTCAGACAGTATTAGCATTATCATAATTGACTCCACAAACAACCAGCCCAAACATAGCCGAATACACATTTTCTGGAAGTGTGAACACACTTCACCTCTAAACAGATGAAAGCAGAAGACATAGGCTCTCAGACTGCCCATCTCCATTTTCAACACACCTTATTATAACTTAAGTGTCAATTCACATCCCCACAGTAGACGTCATTAGCATCTCTTTAGTCTCTAAATGTGTGGAGAAGTCCTCTGCTGCAACAGGTAGCTTTAGGCCTGTAACATTGATCCCAGTCTGAGTCTGTATCTTGGGGTGACATGGATTTGAGTCCAAAGCAACACTACTCCCATGGTGCTCCACCATATACCCCCACACAAAGGTGCACTCCCCTACAAGCCAGGGCCCGTAGTCCGTGGGCAGGAGGCTGGCCTCCACCCTCCTCCAGTAGCCCGTGGCGAACGTCCCAGCAAATGGGCGTTCGTCACACACCCTCCCCCATTTCTTCTTCTCCGCTTACGTGATGCTGAGATGGCCCCAGTTTAGATACTCCCCCACACAGAATCAAGGGTTGTCCTTCTAAAATCCTCTTCTCTGCAGCCGCCACTGGGTCCCATGCCGCCATGTTCCATTGTGACATGATTGGGAGGCTGTGCCAGCTCTTCCGAGTTCTGGAGCAGCCTACCAATGATGCGCTACTAGGCTCGGCCCATCCTCTATTAGTGAATAGGATGATGTTCAGGGCTCCTGATGCCAAGGGCACTAACATAATTTGCCTAGGCGAATGACGGGGGGGGGGGGTTCAGGTCGAAGCAAAATTTGAAAAAAAAATAATAAAAAATAAAGCGATATATGGTTGCAAAGGAACACAAGTGGGTGAATATCCGCTTAAAGTGTGTAAATATGATGACTTTATTAGAAATTATTGTATATGCCATTCCTATTAACCATAGTGATAAAATACATATTTTTTGATGCTGTAAATTCTATTTTCATATCTGTATTAAATTTCATAGTATATTAAATTTCATAGTTTCCCATTTCCAGCCTTAGAATATGTTCTGTGTGTGTGTGTGTGTGTGTTTTTTTTTTTTTTGGTTTTTTTTCCTTAACGTATTTTATCTCAGCATTCTTTTAACAAGGATGGTGATTGCACTGTCTGACAAACACTCTAAAGGGAGACTGTATACATTATTCTATAAAGATTTGGCATGTCAGGCTCATTATTTTTGTGCTGTTTGGGGAGTACCCAAAGGTATGTTGTATACATATATCATATATATAGATATTAGCAGGGGAGGACTGGGCCAGGGGGCTGGTGGGCAATTGCCCCCCCGGGCCGCTCTGATTCCCCCCAAAAAAGGCTGCACTGCTTCTGCCACAGACATGCCTAAAGGATTCCTGGTGAAGAGAAGTAAAAAGTTCCCACAGCTGACCTACTGAGTGCGGGATGAAGACAAGGACAGAGCGCAGACCTCCCCACCAGCATGGATGGTGTAAACTGTGTCTGAGCAGAGGCCCGTTCCATGCCCCACTGGAGACGCTCCTCCCTCAGGCTGCCCCAACGGAGCTGTCCCAGCTCCCCCCAACTGCCCCCTGCTGGCCAGGTCGGGAACCCGGATTTAGCTGGTGAGAAGAGAGTACGTGGAACAAAGCTTTAGCCTGGAATGGGAGAAAGGGAGGAAGAGGGAGAGTGGGAGGGGGCCGAGTCGCTGCACCATGGGCCTCTAGTTTGTACTTGCCCCCTGGGCTCAAAGTTGCCAGTCAGCCCCTGGATATAAGAGAAACCGGCATCATTACTTTCCTTAGCGCCCCCCCGCAGTTAGACTGGCCTCTGGCCTTCTCATCTCCTCTCCCCAAAGCTCCAGTTTGTTGATGGTCCCTCAATGTCATGACATACAATGCTGCACTATTAACCTTTCATTGTACATGGAGGGAGACCGGTGGCAGGGATGGAGCAGGGATTATGCTATAAGGTAAGTATTTCTCTCTTTTCCAGCACTCCTAGACATAGCAAGCATTTAACCATTGCAGGGAAGGAAGGTGGGGGGGCACTGCAGCGGTATTGTAGTGCCCGGAGTTAGCTTTCGAGGCAAGAGAATAGGATGGTAAAGGGATTTTATCAAGCTTGATATATAAAAACCAATACTGCTGACTTTTCATCCTGGCTTCGCTACTGACAAGCCAGTTACTGATCTGGAACAAGCCATCAGGATGGAAATCTTAACTTCACCTGCTGCATGCTTGTTCCAGATCAGGGATTCGCCAGCATGGCAGCCACAGTCTGCACCTAAAAAAACAAGTTTCAATGGCGATGTCCATATTTTCTTACTAAGAGGTTCATTCTTTAAGCACTTGTCATCCAGGCATTGTACCTTCTTTTTTTTCCCCCCACTTTACTGGGTTGGCTAGTGATCAGGGACACTGCCTGGCTCAGTGCTGCATATTGTATAACGTTACGTTTGTACTGATTATCTAACCTGTGCACGTTTTATTCCCTGGCTTCTTATCTCTCCACAGTACAAGTTTCTGCGTCACATTATTGTCCAACCAATCAGAGCTTTGTGCTCTTATATCATCAGACCAGCTCCAGTTTTATTTAAAAAAAAAAAAAAAAAAGTTAGCAAGATGAAATGTAGAGGACAAACATCCTTCGTTCCTTTACCTAGTAGGTGTGTGTTGGCGCCAAACCGGTGATAGTCAAGAACTGAACTATTACATATGAAAAAAAAGTTAAAGCGTAACTCCACTTTTACAGAGAATAGCGCACACATGCAAAAGAAATGACTATAAAATATAAAGGCAATCAATAAATAAAAATGGGGATTTGGTCCCACCATATGGCCATATCGTGCTCAAGCCCACCACTACGTCAAAGTATCCCATTATCAGTGGGTCCTACACTATCCATAAAAAGAATGAATCCAGCCTCTCTAAACCATTGGAGATACTTACTCCTTACTGGGAGAGATGTGCAACTGCACTATAAGGGACTCCTCCTATATCTACTTGCTAGTGGACACTGATCGAGTATAAGTGTGGGAGGGTGGGGTGCTCAACCCCAGAAGTAAGGAGTAAGTATCTCCAAAGTTTGAAATATCCAATAAATTTCGTTCCACTTCATGATTGTGTCCCACTTGTTGTTGATTCTTCACAAAAAATTACAGTTTTATATCTTTATGTTTGAAGCCTGAAATGTGGCAAAAGGTCGCAAAGTTCAAGGGGGCCGAATACTTTCGCAAGGCACTGTATATAGATATACATTTATTGATCCGGGGATTTTGTTTATTCAATGCACATCTTTTTGTGTGTATAGATTAGTTCTTATGTTATTACGTGTGTGTGTGTGTGTGTGTGTGTGTGTGTGTATATATATATATATATATACTGTATATATATATATGTGTGTGTGTGTGTGTGTATATATATATATATATATATATATTAATATACCATAGTTTGTAGATGCTATAACTTTCACGCAAACCAATCGATTTACACTTATTGGGGTTTTTTTTCACCAAATTCATGTAGCAGAATACATTTTGGCCTATATTTATGAAGAATACTTTTTTATTGGATATGTTTTATAGCACAAAGTAAAAAATAATGTTTTTTTTTTTTCAAAATATTTATTTTTTCATTAAAATTGCGGGGAAAAAAACACCCAGTGGTGATCAAATACCACCAATAGAAAGCTCTATGTGTGTGAAAAAATTGATAAATATTTAATTTGGGTACAGCGTTGCATGACTGTGCAATTACCAGTTAAATAGGAAGTAAACCCTCCTCTGCAACTTTTACCTATAGGTGATCCTATGATAAGACTTACCTATAGGTGCTATCAGGGCCGGACTGAGCATCGGGCACAGCGGGCATATGCCCGGTGGGCCGCCGAGGGTATTGTAATTTCTAATGGAAGAGACAAGAGACAGTGACACTAGAGTCCGGCCGTTGCTTGCCTCTCCGCGGCCGATTCCGCGGAGTCTGATTGCCGCGGCCGCCGCATTACCGCAATCTGGCCGCCCGCCACTGCCCCCGACCCCGCATTATGGCAATCTGGCCGCCCGCTATCCCCGACTCCAGTCCCCACTCCTTGCTCAGCTCAGCTGGCCTGGCAGCCGGCTCCGCAGCGGCATCCAGGCTCCAGCGTAGCTCAGGAGGGGGTGGAGTCGGTGGGTGGACCGTGTGACGGTGTGACCGACCGTCATGTGACTAAGGCCGGGGGTGGAGCTAGAGGCCGGCGGGGACCCCATGCTGCCTTTTCACAGGAAGAAGCGGGAAGTGACCGGCGCCGCACAGACAGACACTGACAGTGTGTCTGAGTGAGTGAGTCTGTCTCAGTCTGAGAGTGAGAGTGAGAGACAGTGAGTCAGAGACGAGTGTGGAGTCCTGTGGAGGAGTCGTCAAATTTCAAGTCTAGTGCCTGCCTGCCCTGGAGGAGCTGCATTAACACCACCAGCACTGCACCACCCACGACCAGGACAGGAGCCAAGGCCTCAATAGGTAAGGAAAGAATGGCAGCAGGCCAGCAGCACAATTTACAACACCACAGACCACACACCACTGTCACCGCTGGGATTTGTGGTTCTGGGTGGCCTCCGGCAGAGCAGGGTTCTGGTCTGGAACTTCTGGCTTAGCAGCAGGCAGCCCACAGGTGTAAAAAACAGATCACTGCACTGCTAGAAAACATGTGCCATGCCAGTTTGCTTGTTACATGTGATGTGACAGCCAGGTGCACATTTTCAAGTTGAAAATGTGCACCTGGCTGTCACATCACATGTAACAAGCAAACTGGCATGGCACATGTTTTCAAGCAGTCACAGTGTTGTAGCTGACTGTTATCTGTTTTTTACACTTGCGGCCTGCCTGCTGCTAAATCAGAAGTGAACCATGCTCTGCCAGAGGCCAGAACCACAAATCCCAGCATTGTTGTCGTGTTTGTTTTTGTGCCCTTTCCTTACATGGCACATGTTCTAGCAGTGACCGTGTGTAGCGGTTTTCAAAACCGCTACACACACACTGTCACTGGCTGCTGCTAGAAAACATGTGCCATGCCAGTTTGCTTGTTACATGTGATGTGACAGCCAGGTGCATATTTTCAACTTGAAAATGTGCACCTGGCTGTCACATCACATGTAACAAGCAAACTGGCATGCCGCATGGCACATGTTTTCTAGCAGCAGCCAGTGACAGTGTGTGTTTAGCTGTTTTCAAAACCGCTACACACGGTCACTGCTAGAACATGTGCCATGTAAGTAGAGATGCACCGAAATTTTGGCAACCAATATTTTCGGCCAAAAATTAGCCTATCCCATTTCTGCCGATAAGAAGTTAAAGATGCCAAAAATGTATGACCGCTACTATGTGTAAAAACTGAGCCCTTCACTTCCCTGTCATCTCCAGGTATCTTTGCTGACCGATCTGATCTGATCCTCTGCCGGTGTAACGTTAAAAAACCATACCCCGTGAAGAAACCATACCCTCGTCACTTCCTGTATGAAACATCTGAGCAGCGCAGCGGTGCGCATGCTCAGAGCCCCGGATACCTAATTGAACATCAAAGAATTTGACAAGTGCGCATGCTCGGAGGGCATGAAATAATCATGGCACGGTGTGAAATGTTATACTTGCGGCGGGTACATTAAAACAGGTGTGAAGGTGCAGGAATTGGGGTGATCTGAGGTGTGAAGGTGCAGGAATTGGGGTGATCTGAGGTGTGAAGGTGCAGGAATTGGGGTGATCTGAGGTGTGATAGTGCAGGAATTGGGGTGATCTGAGGTGTGAAGGTGCAGGAATTGGGGTGATCTGAGGTGGGAAGGTGCAGGAATTGGGGTGATCTGAGGTGTGAAGGTGCAGGAATTGGGGTGATCTGAGGTGTGATAGTGCAGGAATTGGGGTGATCTGAGGTGTGATAGTGCAGGAATTGGGGTGATCTGAGGTGTGAAGGTGCAGCAATTGGGGTGATCTGAGGTGTGAAGGTGCAGGAATTGGGGTGATCTGAGGTGTGAAGGTGCAGGAATTGGGGTGATCTGAGGTGTGAAGGTGCAGGAATTGGGGTGATCTGAGGTGTGATAGTGCAGGAATTGGGGTGATCTGAGGTGTGAAGGTGCAGGAATTGGGGTGATCTGAGGTGTGATAGTGCAGGAATTGGGGTGATCTGAGGTGTGATAGTGCAGGAATTGGGGTGATCTGAGGTGGAAGGTGCAGGAATTGGGGTGATCTGAGGTGTGAAGGTGCAGGAATTGGGGTGATCTGAGGTGTGATAGTGCAGGAATTGGGGTGATCTGAGGTGTGATAGTGCAGGAATTGGGGTGATCTGAGGTGGAAGGTGCAGGAATTGGGGTGATCTGAGGTGTGAAGGTGCAGGAATTGGGGCTGATCTGAGGTGTGAAGGTGCAGGAATTGGGGTGATCTGAGGTGTGATAGTGCAGGAATTGGGGTGATCTGAGGTGGAAGGTGCAGGAATTGGGGTGATCTGAGGTGTGAAGGTGCAGGAATTGGGGTGATCTGAGGTGTGAAGGTGCAGGAATTGGGGTGATCTGATGTGTGAAGGTGCAGGAATTGGGGTGATCTGAGGTGTGAAGGTGCAGGAATTGGGGTGATCTGAGGTGTGAAGGTGCAGGAATTGGGGTGATCTGAGGTGTGAAGTTTCAGGAATTGGGGTGATCTGATGTGTGAAGGTGCAGGAATTAGGGTGATCTGAGGTGTGAAGGTGCAGGAATTGGGGTGATCTGATGTGTGAAGGTGCAGGAATTAGGGTGATCTGAGGTGTGAAGGTGCAGGAATTGGGGTGATCTGATGTGTGAAGGTGCAGGAATTAGGGTGATCTGAGGTGTGAAGGTGCAGGAATTGGGGTGATCTGATGTGTGAAGGTGCAGGAATTGGGGTGATCTGATGTGTGAAGGTGCAAAGCTCACTTGATTTCTTACTATTATTCAAGCGGTTTACAGCAGTTACTTTATATGACGTTGACAGTTGTTTTTTATGTATCTGGCACTCCTAATTTCTTTGATAACATTTTTCGGCACACTGTGCCCAAAAAGGTTGTCTACCCCTTGATTAGAGTAACCCTCATCTTGCGCTGCTTCATAATATTTTTAGGACTCAACCATCAAAACAGGATTTAAAGTAAGACAAAAAAAACAGCATCATATGGCAGCTCTGATCTAAATTGGACCCAGTCTGTCAGATTAAACTAAAAAAAAGGTACCGTAATCGAATCCACACATCCTGGAACATTAAATCCTGTCATCAACCATCCCGACGAACGTCACGCCCCCCGTCACGCCCCCGTCACGCCCCCGCCACGCCCCCCTCCTGGGCTGCTCAGTCCAAAATGCCCGGGCCTATTTTTTGTCCCAGTCCGGGCCTGGGTGCTATAAATATCTCCTAAACTTGCACAGTTTAGGAGATATTTACCTTACATGCAGCCAGTGACATCACTGGCCCATGCGCTCTGAAGGAAGGGCCGCTGGTGCCTTTCCTTCAGAGCCCCGTGCCGTGACCGTCGGCTCCCGCCCACGTGCGCGGGAGTGACGTCACCGCGGCTCCAGCCAATCAGATGGCCGGATGCGGCGATCCCGGAAGACGGGCGACTAAACATGTCGCCCGTCATAGAGGTGAGCGGACAGCACGGCGGGGGCTCGTTCTAAGGTAAGTATTACATAATGAGCTAGTATGCGATGCATACTAGCTCATTATGTGTTTCTCTTTCAGGTTGAAAAAAAAAAAACTTGTAATGGGTTTACAACCTCTTTAAATTATCACAGTGCTAAATAGCAAAAAATGGCCTGGTCATAAAGGGGGGTAAACCTTCCTGAGCTTTCATTTTTTCACATCATTTTGTAGCCGTTGTCCTGCTATATGTTCTGCTTCCCAAACTCCGCTTTCATTTTATCTGTGGACTGATCCCATGACCTCAGTGCTGCACAATGAATAACTTTACCTCTGTACTGATTTATCTTTACAACCTGTATACATTCTAGTGTTGGCTTCTTATCTCTCCAGAGTACAAGTGTCATTGTGTCATTATTTTCCAACCAATCAGAACTTTGTACTGTTATCTGATCAGACCAGCCCTGGTTTTATAGAAAATGTGAACTAAGCAAAGGTGAATCGTACAGGACAAATTTTCCTCATTCTTCTGCATGAGGAAATCACGGACTATAACTTCTTCTTCCTCCTGCTGGCTGCCATGGCCTCTGCTGATCTGACAAATGGGTCCAACTGTTCCATCTGTCTGAAGGTTTATACAGATCCCGTAACTCTGAGATGTGGACACAACTTCTGCTGGGTCTGTATAGACAATGTGCTGGATACTCCGGAGGCGTCAGGAGTTTATACCTGTCCGGAGTGCAAAGAGGAGTTTCATGAACGTCAGGACTCCATAAAGTATACAACTCTACCCAACATAACAGAGGGGCTTCTGTCCGTAACCTTAGTCCAGGAGGACTCTCCATCCTTCTGCACCTACTGCATTCAGTCCTCCATACCTGCTGTTAAGTTGTGTCTACTCTGCGAATCGTTTCTATGTGATGGACACTTGGGGGTTCACAGCAAGTCTCCAGAACATGTTCTAACCGATATCGGTGCTTCCCTAGACAGCAGAAAATGTCCCTTTCATAAGGAACTGTTGAGGTATGTCTGCTGTGAAGATTCTGCTTGTATTTGTGTGTCCTGTTTAGCCTTTGGAGACCACAGAGGACACCAGGTAGCGTTGCTCAATGACGCATTTGAAAAGAAGAAGGAGAAACTGAGAACGGTTCTGGAGAGACTGACCTCAAACACGGAAGAGGCTGAAAAAGTCATCAAGGCTCTGCAGAAACGTAGGAGCGAAGTACCGGAAAAAGCAGCCGGGGTAACAGAAAGTGTCACTGCCCTGTTTAGAGACATCAGGAGACACCTGGAAGATCTGGAGAAAAGAGTCCTAGATGAGATCACCAGGCAAGAAGAGAAGATCTCATTGTCCATCTGTGATCTAATCCAGCAGCTAGAAATGAAGAAGGACGCACTGACCGGGAAAATGTTTCACATCGAGGATCTATGTAACACCACCGACCCACTGACTGTCCTACAAGACAAGGAATCGGAGAAAGGTCATATATTACATGGTGAATGTTAACTTATATTTTCAGTCGACCCCGCTGACCGGCACCATACTGTTTGGGTGTCCGTGGGCGGTTCTTCTGATATCAAGCAATACGTTTCCAAGGATTATATGACTACTAATGATCTTGTACTTGGAACTGTATGTAAATCGACTTTTATAAGTTCTATGCACTGAGATATTGTACAACATAGACCATTGTTGTGTGGTCTCACTGTGTCCTTAATACACAATTATTTGCCTGTATTTTTCTATGATTTTAAAATATTTAGTTTTGTGTTGAATAAAAGAAATCTTTTTAACAAAACTCTTGTGCCCGAAATCTCTGTTTCCCAATCCTTCCAAATGTAAGGAATCGGAGAGGGAGGACTTTGAGACAGGAGGTAAGGTGGACACGGAGGAAGAAAATGATCAAATCCGAGAGATGGGAGAACTGAATGAGGCTCTGATTTCAGAGACATTACTCTCAGGTATAGCAGATATTGTAACCCATGTCAAGAAAGCCTGCCATTCAGTTAAAGGGTCCACCGTACTTCTTGACATTAACACTGCCGGTAGTAAAATAATTGTGTCCAAGGACCTTAAAACTGCAACTTGGTCTGCAGTCAACCAGAACCGCTTGGAGACACCAGCGAGGTTCCAGTATAATCAGGTTCTGAGCACCAGGAGCTTCTCATCAGGGCAGCACTCCTGGGACGTGGAGACCAGCGAATCCGGAAACTGGAGGTTAGGAATGGCGTACCCTAGCATGGACCGGAGAGGGCAGCACTCCGTCATTGGAGACAACGACAAATCCTGGTGCTTACGTCGGTGTAATAATCAATGTTCAGTGATACATAACAGCAAAGATATTGTTTTACCTGATAAATTTTCCACTCTGAGGTTCAGAATCTATCTAGATTACGTAGGAGGCTTCTTATCCTTTTATGAGCTATGCGAGCCAATTAGACACCTCCACACCTTCACCCCCACATTCACTGAGCCCCTCCATCTTGGGTTCCTACTAAGTAATGCCTGGTTGAGAATAAACAGCTAGAACAGGGGTCTCCAAACTATGGCCCTCCAGTTGTTTATGAACTACAATTCCCATCATGCCTAGTCATGTCTGTGAATGTCAGAGTTTTGCAATGCCTCATGGGACGTATAGTTCCGCAACAGCTGGAGGGCCGTAGTTTGGAGATCCCTGAGCTAGAACTTCTCTTTATTACCTGTCTGGGTATTCATTATGGTTGGTGGACACATGCTCAGCTTCTCTTTGATGCCATCGTATAAACGTATACAGTGAGGGAAAAAAGTATTTGATCCCCCCTGCTGATTTTGTAGATTTGCCCACTGACAAAGAAATGACGAGTCTATAATTTTTAATAATGGTTGGTTTATTTGAACAGTGAGAGACAGAATAACAATAAAAATATCCAGAAAAACGCATTTCATAAAAGTTTTATAAATTGATTTGCATTTTAATGAGTGAGGACTTCTTTTCCAGCAGGAACGCGGGGGAACGCAGTTCCGGCACCTCTAGCACTGAATGTATTTTATAGCAAGGAGTGCTGGGGTGTGCCTGAAGGTCTATCGATGCTGGGGGATCTATTGTCGCTGGTTGGGATCTATCTTTGTGTAGGGGTCTACTGTTGCCAGGTATGTCTATTGTGGCTGGTGGGGGGGTCTTATGTTGTTAGGGGGTAAAATGTTGCTGGGAGAGGTTTATTGTTGCTGGCTGTTGGAGGGTCTATTGATGCTAGCTACTGGGAAATCTTTTGTTGCTGATGGGGGTCTATTCTTGCTAGGGTGGTATTTTGTTGTGGGGGTCTATTGCTGCAGGAGAGTCTATTGTTGCTGGAGGGGGGTTTACTGTTGCTGGGGTCTATCGAATTCCATACAAAATACTTAGTAGCACAAAATGATACTTTGTTCTGCATTCTCTAAAAGGGGCTGTACTGGAAGGTGGGTAGGGGGTGAAACCTAGGGACCCTGCTCAAAGGTGGGTAGGGGGGCAAAGACGAAGGGTGACTCAGAAGGTGACAGTTCTCTGATAAAAAAAGCCATCTGACCCCTTCATAAAACATGACTTTGTACTTGGTAGAGCAACCCTGGTTGACAATCACAGAGGTCAGACGTTTCTTGTAGTTGGCCACCAGGTTTGCATTTATCTCAGGAGAGATTTTGTCTCACTCCTCTTTGCAGATCCTCTTCAAGTCATTAAACACTTGCCGACCGTCGCACGACTATATACTGTGGCGGTCAGCCCCTCCTGAGCAAAGTGACGTACCGGTACGTCACTCGCCCATGAGCCTCTAGGGGCGGCGCGCTCTCGCCCCCGCTCCTTCCCTGACATCCCCGTGCGAGTGACCGGTGGCTCCGAAGTCTGCCGGCCACTCGCGATCTCCCGCTGGAGCGGGAGATAGGCAGGTGGCTGATGTAAACAAAGCCGTCTGTCATTCTCCCTGGTGTAACTGCAGAGATCATACGATCCTGCTATGTAGGATCGCATGTCTATGTGGTTACATCACAAGCCACGCCCCTTGACAGTTAGAATCACGTCCCTAGGGACACACTTAACCCCTTGATCACTAATAAAGTTAACCCCTTCCCTGCCAGTGTCATTTGTACAGTAACAGTGCATATGTATAGCACTGATTACTGTAGTAATGTCACTGGTACCCCCAAAAGTGTCAAAAATGTTTGTCAAGGGTCTGATCTGTCCGTCGCAATGTCGCAGTCCCGCAAAAAAATTGCAGATTGCCGCCATTACTAGTTTAAAAAAAAAAAAAAAACAATAAAAATGACATAAATCTTTCCCGTAGTTAGTAAACGCAATAACTTTTGCGCAAACCAATCCAAAAACGCTTATTGCAATTTTTTTTTACCAAAAATATGTAGCAAAAACTAATTGGAGTAAAATGTTAAAAAATTAAGATTTTTACGTTTTTTTTTTTTTTTTTTGGGGAATTTCATATAAAAAAATGTGAAAAATATTGTTATTTTTTCAAAATTGTCGCTCTTTTTTTGTTTATAGCGCAAAAAGTAAAAATCGCACAGGTGATCAAATACCACCAAAAGAAAGCTCTGTTTGTGGGAAAAAAAGGACGTCAATTTAATTTGGGTACAGCATCGCACAACCGCGCAATTGTCCATTAAAGTCACGCAGTGCCGAATTGCAAAATAGGCCCTGGTCTTTGAGCAGCCAAATCCTCCGGGGCTTAAGTGGTTAAGGTTTCGAGGCTGATGTTTGATAACTCAAACCTTCAGCTCCCTCCACATATTTTCTGTGGGATTAAGGTCTGGAGTTTGGCTAGGCCACTCCAGGACCTTAATGTGCTTCTTCTTGAGCCACTTCTTTGCTGCATTGGCCGTGTATTTTGGGTCATTGTTATGCTGGAATACCCATCCACGACCCATTTTCATTGCCCTGGCTGAGGGAAGGAGGTTCTCACCCAAGTATTGGGACGCCTGCCTTTACACACACATGAACTATAATGGAATCCCAGTCTTAGTTCAATATTGAGTTGGCCCACCCTTTGCAGCTATAACAGCTTCAACTCTTCTGGGAAGGCTGTCCACAAGGTTTAGGAGTGTCTATGGGAAAAAATGTGGATCTGTTAACCTCCTGCTCTGCTCAGGGGGGGTCAGCAGACAGATCCCCTTCTGAGCAAAGAAAAGTCTGTCCCATGTGAAAGGGGCCTTATTGTTGATGTAAAAAGATTATATGATGTGCAGTGTGTCTCCTTTTGTAACTTTATTGTGGAAAATACCTTATTTACAGCATCGCTGGGCGCTCACATGACCTGCCATAGATCTTCTCCTCTCCTCCCGGATGACGTCAGCGCCCCCTCACTCTGCAGTGCTCAAAGCAGGGAAGAAGAGCTCCGGTGGGTCATGTGAGCACCCAATGGCTCTGTAAATAAGGTATTTTTCACTACAAAGTTACAAAAGGAGACGCACTGCACATTCTATAATCATTTTACAAAACGGATTACATCATTATATAATGCCTTTAACCAAGGTTTATTTATTGGGATTACAGAATGCCCTAATGCTGACTCCTGAGCTGACAGTGGGAGAGGAGACGGGGGACACAGGAACTTTTTAAAAAAACATTTTATTGCTTTATTTCAGTTTTTTTTAGAACAAAGAGAGGGGTAAATTACACAGTACAAGCACTGTGCTTGTCTATCATGCCTTAAAAGATCAGGATTTTTTTTTTGTTAGGGTTACAACCACTTTAAAATAGTTATGATGATGTCACAAGTTAGCCTGTAGTTTTGTTTGTATCTCTTACCTCCTTACTGCTATTGCCTCTATCTTGCCTCCCTTCACATGTGGTGTTTGGCTTCTCTCTCTGTTCTCCTATGAGCGTCGCCTGCTCCACTGTGGGTTATATCCTGTTCCTGTCGATTACTTCCTGGGTCACCTCCCTGTGTGCTTCCCTATATATACACATGCTCAGTGCACTGCTCCTTGCTTGAGCAACATCACTGTTCTCTGAGCTCCCATCCGTGTACCCCTTGGCTATTGTATCTGATCTCCTGTGTACCGACCCGGCTTCGTTTCTCCGTCTATGTTCATCTGCTGCCTGTCCTGACCTCGGCTTGTCTCTTGGATCTCCTTCTAGTCTCCTGTTTACTCTGCACACACCAGCGGTCTCCACATCCTCAGCTGGGCCTACCTAGGGGCCGCGACCTGGTTCCAGTCTGCTGCAAGTCCATCCCCACCATCAGGGGCCCTGGTGAAGAAGCAGGCTGGGGCTTAGACTCCGCGCCCTGGGGAATCCTGAGCTGGGGATCTATAAGGGCTCACTACCTCAGACTCGTTGACAGATGACATGACTGTTTTTGAATAAATGTAAATTATTGCATATACCATAAATAAATAAGATCTCCCCTGAAAATAAGCCCTAGTGTGTTTTTTTGTAGCCAAAATTAATATGAGACCCGGTCTTATTTTCAGGGAAATACGATACGAGTGCAGTGATCTGATGTATGTCATGTACACCCCAGCATACAGAATGCAGTCATAAAGAGTATGTAATGTACAGTCCAGGGTACAGACTTTAGTGGCCATAAACATATAGGATATAAGAGTAATGTATGTATCACATAGCACAGCACAGAGAGTATGGTCAGGAATGTAATGTACACTGTTTGTGCATAATCCTGACTGTTGCAATCTGAATGCTGTGACTTATTATGTACTTTGTACATACTTGCCAACTGTCCCGTTTTTGCTGGGACAGTCCCAGCAAATAGGAGCATGTCCCGGTTAATTTACATTGTCCCGGCAAGCGGTCGTTAATCGTGCTGCCCGTAAATGGCTATTACGAGCAGCCGGTGCCCGTCAAAAAAAATGGTTGCAGGCCGACATCGTAACTGCGCATGCACCATTCCAACGCCTGCCGGCTTCAGGAAAGCTTGTACAAGCTCAGCCGGGCGAGCGCATGCGCAGTTACATAATGGCGCTGCCTGGCGCCATTTTTAAATTAAAGGCACAGCAGAGCAGAGAAGGTCCCCTGGAGAGTGAAGACACATTCACAGACATGAAGGTAGGTAGGATGAAAGCAACAAACTTATGTGAAAAAATATCTGGTAACATGACATGTAAATAAAGTGTCAAATGTGCTCAGGTGTGACCATACAAAAAATGTAATATAAATAAAGTGCAAGGTAGTCAGATAGTATAATTAGGTTTTATCTTACTTATTTACACCTTGCACTTTATTTATATTTACATATTAAATTTTTTTTCTATTGGTCACACCTGAGCACATTTGTTACTTTAGAATTGCAGGGAATTGTGATGGGAATTTTAACCACTTGCCGACCACCCACCGGCTTTTTACTGCGGCAGGGCGGCTCGGCTGTGTCCAGTCACCTAGTACTACGCGAATGGAGTGCATGTGGGTCCGGCGGCGCGCGCAGATTGTATGGCTGAATTTGCATCGCATTCAGACTAAAGTCGCACAGGACCCTTTTTTGGGCCACACCAGAATCGGCTCGCATGGGTGTTCACACCTATGCGATCTGATTCATGTCCGAACTGACAGTTCCCACTGTGATATGCAAACTGATCTGGGGGTGTCATTAAATTTGTATTGACACCCCCAGCCAGGGGCAGACTGGCAACTTTCAGCCCAGGGGGCAAGTACAAACCAGAGGCCCATGGTGCAGCGACTCAGCCCCGCTTCCTCTTTCTGTCCTCCTCCTGACCCTCATTCCAGGCTGAAGCTCCGCTCCCGGTACTCTCAACCCACTGGCTGAATCCCGGTTCCCAACCTTGCCAGCAAGGGGCAATTGGGGGTAACTGGGACAGCTTGGTTGGGGCTGGCCGGGGGAGGAGAATCTCCAGTGGGGCAATAAACTGGCCTCTGCTTAGACACAGTTTACACCATGCTGGGGGAGGGGGGGGGGGAGCTTGCGCGGTGCAGCCTTTTTACAGGGGATCAGAGTGGCCCAGGGGGCAATTGCCTCCCTGGCCCAGTCCTCCCCTGCCCCCAGCGATTCGCATATGGCAGTGTGAACTGCCTGCAAATTGAGTGCAATGCAGTGGATTTCCAGAGTTCCTGCATCGCATATGTGTGAACCAGCACTAACGGTTAAGAAAGTCTATAATCTGTCTTTAGGGTCTGTATAATCCAGGTCTGACCAGATTTCTTTATGAACAGGCTGGCAGCAAGTATTCAATAAGCCATGGGCAATTTAATAGAACAAGCACACTTTTTATTTTATCTTTTATTGGAATTTCAAAGCAGTGGAAGTCATAAAATGGTGGTTGCAATCGAATTAAAAGATATATAGTCTAAATTGCACAGATGGCATGTTTTTTCCCCGTTTCAATTTCAATGTGACCTTTCAGTAAACCATCAGCTCCTGTGTGGGATTATCATTACTACCTCCATCTGCTGTGAAGTTTGGCCAAAGCCATTACATCCTCCCCTCTCATTATTTCCTAGCTACTACTCTGTACCTTTAATTCCTTCTGTGGGTAGGGCAGAGGCCACATGACTAGAAAGTCCTATCTGGAACGTATCAAAATGTAAACCGCAATGCAACGCTGGAACCGCACCAAAAGCAGCTGAAGCTCTGCAAAATCTGTAAACCAAAGAGGGATTTGAAGAAGACAATGAATGATCCGAAGAGCGGTGAGATCGTTGTTTGAACTGATGCAAAGGAAATTATCATTTGGGGAATTGCAGACGTGTTCACAACCTTGGAATGCGTTTAATCCATTCAGAGCTGCAACAATGTAACGAGGATCAGAGATCTGCACACTGTATTTACAACAATTGAGATCTTGGAGTGTGCGCGTAGACTTCTTCTTTGAAAAGTGAGCTGAACAAATGAAGCTCTTGTGACTCTTTGCATATATTATCCTATACGTTGAATTTAACAAAAATAGAACAAACAGTTTTATTTGTCCTCCTGCTGGCTATAATGGCATCTGCCGATCTAGTAGACGAGCTTCGCTGCTCCATCTGCCTGAACATTTATACGGATCCCGTAACGCTGAGATGTGGGCACAATTTCTGCCGGGTCTGTATTGACTGTTTGTTGGATACTCAGGAGGCGTCTGGACGTTATACCTGTCCGGAGTGCAGAGAGAGGTTCCGGGAGCGGCCTGTACTGTCTAGTGCTAGAACTCTACGAAACATATCGGAGAAGTTCCTAATTTCTCAGCCCGTTCCGGAAGATACCGGAATCTATTGTACTTACTGTTTGGACTCTCCTGTACCGGCTATAAAATCCTGCCTGCACTGTGAAAGTTCTCTGTGTGACAACCATTTGAGAGTCCATATCAGGTCACCAGAACACGTCTTATCCAATCCCACCACCTCCCCGGGGAACAGAAAATGCTCAATGCATAAAAAGATTGTGGAGTATTACTGCACCAAGGAAAGGGTTTGTATCTGTGTATACTGTATTGCTGTTGGAATACATAAGGGACACCAGGTGGAGTCACTGGATGGAGCCTTTGAGAAAAAGAAAGCAAAGTTGAGGAAAGATCTGGAGATGATGGCTTCAAATAAAGCATGGGCTGAGAAACAAGTCCAGAGTCTGGAGGAACGCAGGGCAAACATACAAGAAAAAGCAGCCGGTGTAACAAAGAGAGTCACTGCCCTGTTCAGAGATATCAGGAGAGAGCTGGAAGAACTTGAGAAGAGAGTCCTGAGTGAGATTTCCATGCAGGCAGAGAACGTCTCACAATTTGCCACCAATTTGATCCAACAGCTGGAGATACAGAAGGACGAGTTGTCCAGGAAGATGAGACACATTGAGGAATTGTGTAAAACCACCGACCCAATGACCGTCCTGAAGGATCAGAACTCAGACGGAGAGGACATCTATCATACCGAGCAGGAGGATAATATGGAGACAATGATTCCGAGTGAAGGTGATTTCCACGAGGATCTCATCAAAGACAGATTACACAAATTATCTGACCTAATAAAAGATATTCCCATCTGTATACAGCAACCAGAAGGTGTTTTACTTGATGAGGAAACGGCCGCTAATGATATCAAGATTTCAGGGGATTTAAAAACGGCGTCTTTAGTAGGAGTAAAACTAAATCGTCCAGAATCTCCCAGAAGATTTAAATACTATCAGGTTCTAAGCAAGAGATTTTTTTCTTCGGGGCGGCATTCCTGGGAGGTGGACACGAGTTATTCAAGTAGTTGGAGAGTCGGGTTGTGTTATCCCAGTATGGACAGGAAATCGTATATTGGGGACAATAAGGATTCCTGGTGTTTGCAAAGATGTAACCATGATGAGTATAATAAGGTGCACGAATGCAAACGTATTCCATTTCAACACAAGCCGACCAGCGATAAATTCAGGATCTATCTGGATTATGAAGCCGGGCGGATCTCCTTTTATGAGCTGAGCGACCCCATTAGACACCTCCACACCTTCACCACCACCTTCACCGAGCCCCTCCATGCTGCCATTTCTGTTTGGAAAGGATCCATAACCATTATAAATTAGGGATACATTTTACTGAAAGTTTCATTCTGTCCAGTCCATGCAAATCTGAATTAGTTTTAATTAATGTCTGATGGATGCAAAGGAATTGAAGCTGAACTCCAGGTATGATCTTTGTTTCATACTTGCATTGGTCCAGCTTGGACCAATGTAGGTATATATATATATTCCATACCAGATGGGGCTGCTTGCTTGGCATTGCCTCCATTCTCAGAATGCCTTCTATTTTTTCAATGAATACAAGGCATTCTCTGATTGCGTGACGTCAACAGGTCCAGCAGCCAATCGCACTACGCGTTTCAGAGCATGCACAGGAGCCTCCTAGGGCGTGCACACTCTTTTCTCAAGTGCAGTGGCATCGCGCATGCCCTAGGAGGCTCCTGCACATGCTCTGAAACGCGTAGTGCGATTGGCTGCTGGACCTCTTGACGTCACGCAAGGCTTCTCTGCTTGTCAGCGTCAGAGGAATGGACAAGTACTCTGAAGCCGCCGGCCATCCACACTGTACAATGTAGTGTATATAGTGCAGGAGTGTGTAATGTACAATGTAATGTATATAGGGCAGGGTTATGTAATATATATATATAGCTTATATAGTGCAGGAGTACTGTATGTAATGTACAATGTAGTGTATATAGTGCAGGAGTGTGTAATGTACAAAATAGTGTATATAGTGCAGGAGTATTGATGTACAATATAGCATATATAGTGCAGGAGTGTGTAATATACAATGTAGTGTATATAGTGCAGGAATGTGTCATGTACAATGTAATGTATACAGGGCAGGAGTGTGTATTGTACAATGTAGTGTATATAGGGCAGGGTTATGTAATGTACAATTTAGTGTATATAGGGCAGGGTTATGTAATGTACAATATAGCATATATGGTGCAGGAGTATGTAATGTACAATGTAGTGTATATAGTGCAGGAGTGTGTAATGTACAAAATAGCATATATAGTGCAGGAGTATTGATGTACAATATATCGCATATAGTGCAGGAGTGTGTAATATCCAATATAGCGTATATAGTGCAGGAGTGTGTAATGTACAATGTAGTGTATATAGGGCAGGGTTATGTAATGTACAAAATAGCGTATATAGTACAGGAGTATTGATGTACAATATAGCGTATATAGTGCAGGAGTGTGTAATATACAATGTAATGTATATAGTGCAGGAGTGTGTAATATACAATATAGCGTATATAGTGTAGGAGTGTGTAATGTACAATGTGGTGTGTATAGTGCAGGAGTATGCAATGTACAATATAGTGTATATATAGTTCAGGAGTATGTAATGTACAATATAGAGTATATAGTGTAGGAGTGTGTAATGTACAATGTGGTGTATATAGTGCAGAAGTGTGTAATGTACAATATAGTGTATATAGGGCATGTATGGTATGGAGTATGTTAAACTGGCCATAGACAGCTAGTTTTATCTTGTTCAGCCAGCGGGCTGAATGAAAAAACTAAAAGATTCCTCTATCCACAAAATTAGGTGGATGGAAGAATCCCTTCCACTAAAACATTAGCCTTCAGTACAAGCCCCCAGTCCAGTCTGTCCCCAATTCACCCCCCCCCCCAGGTCAGTTTGTCCCCAGTAAAATCCCACAGAAGTCAGTCTGTCCCCCCAGTAAATTGTCCACCAGTTCCGTCATTCCCTAGTTCAACCCCCCCAGATCAGTCTGTCCCCCAGTATAACCCCCATGTCAGTCAGACTGACCTGGGAGGGAACCGTGCTGGGGACAGTCCGAGCTAGAGGATTATTGTACTGGGAGACAGACTGACTTGGGGGGGGGGGGTGAACTGGGGGACAGACTGACTTGGTGGGGGGAGTTTACTGGGGGATACCCCAGTACAATATTCCCCTGGTCAGTCTGTGACCCATGGAAACCAATTACGATCTCAGCCATACTCTCATGCAAATATCTAGTGGTAATTTTGTGCAACTATAAGTTGTAATGTCTGTAAAGTGGTACAATCCAGTTTACCTGCATGTCTGCATTAGTTGGTTTAGTCCTTAGCTGTACCCCTCCCTTTCATAGGGTGGCTTCCGCTCACCCAACTAATTCAATTCAAAATGCTAACAACTTCTTACAAAGCCATCCACGGTTTAGCCCCCAGCTACATCACTAGCCTAGTCTCAAAATACCAACCTAATCACTCTCTTCGTTCCTCTCAAGACCTCCTGATCTCCAGCTCCCTCGTCCCCTCCTACCATACTCGCCTCCAGGACTTTTCCAGAGCCTCTCCAATCCTATGGAACTCTTTACCCCAATCTGTCCGATTATCTCCTTCTCTATTAGCCTTTAGACGATCCCTGAAAACCCTCCTCTTTCGAGAAGCCTATCCTACCCACACCTAACAACCATTCTTCCATTTTCTCCATTAGCTCATCCCCCACAGTTATTGCCTTTTGTTTCCCTTGACCCTCCCTTCTAGATTGTAAGCTCTAACGAGCAGGGCCCTCCAATTCCTCCAGTATTGAATTGTATTGTAACTGTATTGTCTTCCCTCATATTGTAAAGCGCTGTTAAAACTGTTGGCGCTATATAAATCCTGTATAATAATAATAATAGTGGGCACAAGGCATAGAAGATCATTGTCCATTTACACTTTGATATAGACGGTTAACATCCATGTGCATACAACTGCAGATCCTGTACATCCAAGAAACCAGATCCCATACATTCATATCAGCTAAACTCAGAGCACAATCTCTTAGATTCTCCTTTCTAGGAGGTCATCATTATGTGATACGTTTTTAGAGTCCCACGCAAATGCAGGAGCAACTAAAATACAAAACTCCTTTGCTAAAAAAAAAAGAAGCAGAAACGGGTGGAATCAAGAGGCACAAGGATGAAAGCTCAAAGATTCTTCAAATGGAAAAGGAGGAAGCAGCTGCCCTAGCAAAGTAACAATCCAGCTTGTTTTATCTCAGCAGAACAAGAAGATTCCAGAAAGCACACTAAGGACAATTGCAAAAACACAACAGGAGGGTGCAAACACCTTGTGCATTACCATTATGCAACTTTATTAAATAAAAAAAAAGGATTGTATACTCACAAACATGAAGAACAACAGGTGTATCACATATCAACTCCAGCCGTAGGTGATGTCATCTGACCATATATCACATAGTTGGAAAGGTTGACGCGTTGCGGGGGACATGCCCCCTTCCTCAGAGCTTCAGTGCAACTACAACATGTAATATCTGTAAAATGGTACAATCCAGTATACCTGCATGTCTGCATTAGTTTGATTTGTCCTTAGCTAGACCACTCCCTTCTTCTTATTGTTCCCTTAGTGAGTTTCCAGCCTTCACAGTGGGCACAATGTATAGAAGAGTATCGTCCATTTACACTTTGATGTGACCGGGTAACATCCATGTATTGCATTTTGACAAGTAAAACTACTTTGGATTAAACTGCTGTGTCTTATTGGAGAGTTGAGCTGTCTTTGGAGCAAGGGAGGACTGGGCCAGGGGGCAGGGGGAAAATTGCCCCCCGGGCCGCTCCTATGCCCCATAAAAAATGCTGCACCTCTTCTGCCACAGACATGCCTAAAAAATTGCTGGTGAAGAGAAGTAAAAAGTCCCCACCACTGACCTAGTCCCCACTGCTGAGTGCGGGTTGAAAACTAGGACAGGCCACCTCCCCCAGCATGGATGGTATAAACTGCGTCTGAGCAGAGGCCGGTTCCATGCGCCACTGGAGACTCTCCTCCCCTGTCCAGCCCCGACTAAGCTGTCCCAGCTCCCCCCAACTGCCCCCAGCTGGCCATGTCGGGAACCCGGATTCGGCAGGTGAGTAGAGAGTACCTGGAGCGGAGCTTCAGCCTAGAATGAGGGTCACGAGGATGCCAGAGGAGGGAGAGTGTGAGGGGGGGCCGAGTCGCTGCACCATGGGCCTCTGGTTTGTACTTGCCCCCTGGGCCAAAGTTGCCAGTCAGCCCCTGCTTTGGAGGGAGATTAACAGATGATTAAGTTGGCTGGATGGACCGAGGACTTAAGGAGGTATGTCCATGCATAAGAAATAACTTAAAACAGATCATAAGGGGCACTCTGACCACCAATGTAATTGGTACACTGACCACCACAGTAATGGACTGAAGGTTAATTACGTGTATTATGTAATGTTGAGGTTAACTGTTGTTCAATGTTGGGAGATAGTTATTGTGCAGTGCTGGGGGTTAATTTTGTAAAAAAACTGGGCATTAATTATTGTGCAAGGTTGGAGTCAATTATTGTGCAGTGCTGGGGGTTAATTATTGTGCAATGTTAGGGTTAATTATTGCTCAATCAAAAAGAGAGGGGATTGGGACTTTATATGAGGCATATGACACACGACTAGAAAAGTGCCTTCTGGGGGGTGCCCCCTCTCCTCTGTCCACCTAGCTCTGTCCTCCCCTCCACCTGGCTGCATCCCCCCTCTCCTAGGTCCCCCTGGCTCTGCCCTCCCCTCCACCTGGCTGCATCCTCCTCTCCGCTGTCCACCTGGGTCTGTCCTCCCCTCCACCTGGCTGCATCCCTCCTCTCCTCTGTCCACCTGGCTCTGTCCTCCCCTCCACCTGGCTGCATCCCCCCTCTCCTAGGTCCCCCTGGCTCTGCCCTCCCCTCCACCTGGCTGCATCCTCCTCTCCGCTGTCCACCTGGGTCTGTCCTCCCCTCCACCTGGCTGCATCCCTCCTCTCCTCTGTCCACCTGGCTCTGTCCTCCCCTCCACCTGGCTGCATCCCTCCTCTCCTCTGTCCACCTGGTTCTGCCCCCCCCCCCACCTGGCTGCATCCCCCTCTCCTCTGTCCACCTGGGTTTGTCCTCCCCTCCATCTGGCTGCATCCCTACTCTCCTCTGTCCACCTGGCTCTGTCCTCCCCTCCACCTGGCTGCATCTCTCCTCTCCTATGTCCACCTGGCTACATCCCCCCTCCACCTGGCTGCATCCCCCCTCTCCTCTGTCCACCTGGCTCTGTCCTCCCCTCCACCAGGCTGCATCCCTCCTCTCCTCTGTCCACCTGGTTCTGCCCCCCCCCCACCTGGCTGCATCCCTCCTCTCCTCTGTCCACCTGGCTCTGTCCACCCCTCTACCTGGCTGCATCCCCCTCTCCTCTGTACACCTTTCTCCGTCCTCCTCTCCACCTGGCTGCATCCCCCCTCTCCTATGTCCACCTGTCTCCGTCCTCCCCTCCACCAGGCTGCATCTTCCCTCTCCTCTGTCCACCTGGCTCTGTCCTCCCCTCCACCTGGCTGCATCCCTCCTCTCCTCTGTCCACCTGTCTCCGTCCTCCCCTCCACCAGGCTGCATCTTCCCTCTCCTCTGTCCACCTGGCTCTGTCCTCCCCTCCACCTGGCTGCATCCCCCCTCTCCTCTGTCCACCTGGCTCTGTCCTCCCCTCCACCTGGCTGCATCCCTCCTCTCCTCTGTCCACCTGTCTCCCTCCTCCCCTCCACCTGGCTGCATCTCCCCTCTCCTCTTTCCACCTGGCTCCGCCCCCCCTCCACCTGGCTGCATCCCTCCTCTCCTCTGTCCACCTGGTTCTGCCCCCCCCCACCTGGCTGCACCCCCCTCTCATATGTCCTCTGGCTCTGTCCACCCCTCTACCTGGCTGCATCCCCCTCTCCTCTGTACACCTTTCTCCGTCCTCCCCTCCACCAGGCTGCATTCCTCCTCTCCTCTGTCCACCCACCTGGCTCCACCCCCCCTCCACCTGGCTGCATCCCTCCTCTCATATGTCCATCTGGAGCTCCTGTGTGCCAGTGAAGCACATAGTTTATAAGGGTGAAGAGCCCTCAACACTTGCACCTTTTTATTCATTTTTTGGATATAAACTGCAGACTATTTGGAAGATTTTATTCAGTGAAGCACGAATCGTTTTTAAGGGTGAAGGGCCCTAAACACTGACGCTTGTTTTTTTTTTCTGTTTGAACTGTAGCACATAGTTTATGAGGGAATGCTACCTTCAATTTATTGCTGTTTTTTCATGTTTTGGAATTTTTTTTATGTCTTTAATACACTTCCACCGTGTATTTACGCCGGTACTTTGACGTTAAATACCGGGGTTATGGCAGCAGTTGGCCCATTAAAATCGGCCCGAAATAGTGCAGGGACTACTCTGAAGTCATTGTGACTTGAAGTCATACAGATATGAACGGTACTCATTGGTAATCACAGAGTACGACTTGCAATGCGACTTTGCAGTCCCAAATCGCAGGACATGTCGCACAAGTGTGAAAGGGCCCTTAAAGCGAATCGTCACTGTATCTGAGCACCACAAACCATAAACACTATTTAATTCATTTTTAATATTTAAAGCAAACGTCCCTATCCATCCAAATCTCCATGCTATATTTTGTGGAAAAATCGCTTCCCCCCTCCCCTAGCATTTCTAGCCGTGGCCATTTTGAGTAAGGGCAAATGGTTGATGTAGCATTTACTTCCTTGAATCCATCTGCCCTGAGCTCAAGCATGCATGCATAAGAGTGTGCTTAGCTGAGAAAACCCCTCCTCCTCCTTCTCTCCTCCTGAAGTCTCCTGGGATGTATGACATAATTTGCCTAGGCATGAAACCAGGAAGTAACCGAAGAAATGTAAGAAAAAAGGCTTAAAATAAGTCAATATGATATACCTTTCTATCTATTTACTAATGCTGACGGCATGAGGATTACATTAACATACAGGCGTTTCGGATCGTTGGGCAGAATTGCCTCAATTCTGCCCGCAGTCCCGAACCATTGCAAGTCGCGTGCGGTTCCCGTGACTTGCAATGGCACCCCAAACGCGGCGAGATTTTGCCACAATTGTCACCCGACTAATCGCGGTAAAATCGCGCAAAAACAGAATCGCGGGACACCTGTCGCCCAATAGAAGTACAATCGCGGCACAATGGCGCTGGGTTTGGGGTGCCATTGCAAGTCACGGGAATCGCACAGGTGGGAGGCCATTGCAAGTCAAGGAAATCGCTACATATGTAGCATAAAACAAATTGACCGAAAATGTTAAAAAATTTTGATTTTAACATTTTTTTTGGGGGGGGGGGGGGAATTTCATATAAAAAAAATGTGAAAAATATTGTTATTTTTGCAAAATTGACGCTCTTTTTTTGTTTATAGCGCATGATCAAAAAATCGAAATCGCACAGGTGATCAAATACCACCAAAAGAAAGCTCTGTTTGTGGGAAAAAAAGGACGTCAAATTCGTTTAGGTACAGTGTCGCACAACCGCGCAATTGTCCGTTAAATTCACACAGTGCCGAATCGCAAAATATGGCCTGGTCAGGAATGGGGTAAAATCTTCCGGTCTTAAATCGGTTAAAAATACGCTCATTGAGAATTTTTTGTCAAAGACATGTAGCTAAATACATTTTAGCCTACATATATGACAAACATTTAATATATTGGATAATTTTTAACTGTCAAAGTAGAAAAATATTGTTATTTTTTCAAAATTGTCGCATTTTTTTATTGATATCGCAAAAATTGAAAAGTGCAGAGGTGATCGAATACCACCAAAAGAAAGCTCTGTTTGTGGGAAAAAAAGGACATAAATTTTGTTTGGGTACGGCGTCGCATGACCGCGCAATTGTCAGTTAAAGTTGCACAGTGCCGAATCGCAAAATAGGCCCTGGTCTTTGAGCAGCCAAATCCTCCAGGGCTTAAGTGGTTGAAAATCGACTGAAAATTGCTGTCTGTATGGCCAGCTGTAAGCGGAGTGTGAGCGTTTTTTTTTTTGTATATCTGCGTGGGGCGGTCGGCAAGTGCTTAAAGAGTCCTATGCCACTTACAGCTCCTAAAGCCCCGTACACACCAGTCGAAATTCGTCCGGGAATTTTCGTCCGACGACCGATCTGCCGATTTTTGGCTCGTTAGTATGATGCTTCCGACAACCGACTCCGACTTTTCGGCCGAAAAAATCCTGGTGCGCAGGCTATATAATGTTTGTCGACCATCAAAACACGTCCGATTTTCGTCTCATTAGTACAGATTTCGATGGAGAAAAATCTTATGAGTAAAGCCCCGTACACACGCACAGATTGTTGGCCGTAAATTGTAGGCCAACGTCCGATCGGCCGATTGTAGGCTTGTTAGTATGATGCTTCCGACAACCAACTGCGAATTTTCGGCCAAAAAAAATCTGGTGTGCATGCTATAAAATTTTTGTTGGCCAACAACAGAACGGCCGATTGTTCGCCAGTCAGTACAGAATTCGGCCGACAATCAGCAGATTTGCAAGACTGGGCATGTTCAGAAAAGAAAAAACACAGGGAAAGTTAACCATCACATGACATCACTTCTGCAGTCGGCTGCTGTTGGCCGACAAAATTCATGTGCAATCTTTTGCAGTTTTCAACAGACACGACAGCCCTGGACAAAAGACGGCCGATCGTTCGGCCGACGATCGGTACGTGTGTACGGGGCTTAAGACTGGGCATGCTCAGAGATGAAAGAACACATAGAAAGCAATCCGACACATGACATCACTTCTGAAGTAGAATTCTGTCGTGCGGGAAAAGACACCACTCTGGACAAAAGACGGACGACCGGTCGGCGGAAATTCATTGCGTGTGTACGAGGCTTAAAAGCCTGTGTGTGCATGAGACCATAGAATAACACGGAGTTGTGATTTTAAGCTGAAAAAAAAAAACAAAAAACGCCTAAAAGCAGCTGTAAAAACGTCCTGTGTGCATGGGGCCTAACATGTAGGAGAGGAATGCCAGAAAAAGCCAGGTATGGAAGTGGTTAATTCCTAGCTAGAGCTCTGTACCTTTAATTCCCTCTGTGGGCGGGACAGAGGTCACATGACTGGAAGGTCCTAGCTGGAACATATAAAGAATCAGTTACTGTGCAGCGTGCGGGAACATTGCTGGAAGCAGCTGAAGCTCTGCAAAGTCTTTAAACAAAAGAGAAAAAGATCTGAAGGAGACAACGAATGTTCCCAGAGCGGTGAGATCGTTGTTTGAACCGATAACAAGGAAATCGCAGACGTTTTCACAACCTTGGAATGTGTGAAATCCACCCAGAGCTGCTACCAAGGTAACAAGGATCCGATATCTGTAAACATTTGAGATCTTGGACTTTGTACGTGGATTTGGTTCTTTGAAAGGTGAGCGGCACAAGCGAAGCTCTGGTGACTCTTCCTGTATATTGTTTTGTGCGTCTCGTTTTAACGGAAATTGAACCGACTCTCCCTTTCATTTCTCCTCCCACAGGCTACAAATGGCGTCCGCCGATCTGATAGACGAGCTGAGCTGCTCCATCTGTCTGAGCGTTTATATGGATCCGGTAACGCTGAAATGTGGACACAACTTCTGCCGGGAATGTATTGACAGTGTTTTGGATTCTCAGAAGGCGTCTGGACTTTATACCTGTCCGGAGTGCAGAGAGGAGTTCAAGGAACGCCCTGAGCTGTCCAGCGCTAGAGTTCTACGCAACATAGCGGAGAAGTTCCTCATTTCTCAGCCCGTTCCGGAAGATACAGGAGTCTATTGTACTTACTGTGTGGACTTTCCTGTACCGGCTGTAAAGTCCTGCCTGCTCTGTGAAAGTTCCTTATGTGGCAAACATCTGAGAGTCCATGCCAAGTCACCAGAACACGTCTTATCTGATCCCACCAACACCCCATGGAACAGAAAATGCCCCATCCATAATAAGATTGTGGAATATTACTGCCCCACGGAAGGGGTTTGTATCTGCGTTTACTGTATTGCCGTTGGAGAACACAAAGGACACCCGGTGGAGAAACTGGATGAGGCCCCTAAGAAGAAGAAAGAGAAATGGAGGAAAGATCTGGAGATGTTGACCCTAAATAAAGCATGGGCTGAGCAACAAGTCCGGAGTCTGGAGGAACGCAGGACAGACGTACAAATAAAAGCCGCTCATGTGACTCAGAGAGTCGCTGTCCTGTTTCAAGATGTCCGGAGAGAGCTGGAAGAAGTTGAGCAGAGAGTCCTAAACGAGATTTCCAAACAGGCGGAGAAGATCTCGGAGTCGGTGACCATTCTGATCCAACGGCTGGAGATACAGAAGGACGAGTTGTCCAGGAAGATGAGTCACATCGAGGAATTGTGTAAAACCACCGACCCAATGAGCGTCCTGAAGGATCCAAACCCAGACGGAGAGGACATCTGTCATACCGGGCAGGAGGACAATATGGACACAATGATTCCCAGTGAAGGCAATTTCTTTGAGGATCTCATCAAAGACCGATTACACAAATTATCTGACATAATCAAAAATATTCACATCTGTATACAGCAACCAGAAGGGGTCTTACTTGATGAGGAAACGGCCGCCAATGACATTCTGATCTCGAGGGATTTGAAAACCGCATCTTGGATAACCGTCAAATTGGATCGTCCCGAAACGCCCAAAAGATTTCGGAACTTTCAGGTTCTGAGCAGGAGAAGTTTTTCTTCAGGGCGGCATTGCTGGGAGGTGGACACGACTTATTCCAACAGCTGGAGAGTCGGGTTGTGTTATCCCAGTATGGGCAGGAAATCCTTTATTGGGGACAATAAGGATTCCTGGTGTTTGCAGCGGTGTAACCATGATGAGTATAATAAGGTGCATGAATGTATTCGCATTCCATTTCATCACAAGCCGACCAGCCATAAATTCAGGATCTTTCTGGATTACGAAGCCGGGCGGATCTCCTTTTATGAGCTGAGCGACCCAATCAGACACCTCCACACCTTCACCACCACCTTCACCGAGCCCCTCCATGCTGCCATTTCTGTTTGGAAAGGATCAATAACCATTATAAACTAGGAATAGGTTTTTTCCGCATGTTTCATTCTGTTCAGTTTGACTTCATTTCTGGTGGATAAGGAATTAAAGCTGAACTCCAGGTATGGTCTTTGTTGCCTACTTGCAATTGGTCCAGGTCATACAAGAGGGGCCGCTCGCTCAGTGCTGCCACCATTCACAGAACAACTTGTATTTTTTTTTTCCATCTAATACATTCTCTGATTGGACAAGATTGGGATTGTGAAGTACCGACCCTCCTCTCCTTTCCACCTTGTCCAATCAGAGAGCACCTTATATTGTCCAATCAGAGAGCACCTTGACTGCGATAGTGCGGCGGCAATCTGACACCTTTTGTACACATGAACAGAACGACTTGTATTTTTGTTTCCATTGAATACAAGGCATTCTCTGATTGGACAAGATTGGGATTGTGAAGCCACCGACCCTCCTCTCCTTTCTACCTTTATCCAATCAGAGAGCAGCTTATATTGTCCAATCGGAGAGCACCTTGACTTGCGATAGTGCGGCGGAAATCTGACACTTCATGTACACATTAACAGAACGACTTCTATTTTTGTTTCCATTGAATACAAGGCATTCTCTGATTGGATAAGATGGGGATTGTGAAGTACCAACCCACCTCTCCTTTCCACCTTGTCCAATCAGAGAACACCTTATATTGTCCAATCAGAGAGCACCTTGACTGCGATAGTGCGGCGGAAATCTGACACTTCATGTACACATTAACAGAACGACTTCTATTTTTGTTTCCATTGAATACAAGGCATTCTCCGATTGGACAAGATGGGGATTGTGAAGTACCGACCCTCCTCTCCTTTCCACCTTGTCCAATCAGAGAGCACCTTAACTGCGATAGTGCGGCGGCAATCTGACACTTCATGTACACATTAACAGAACGACTTCTATTTTTGTTTCCATTGAATACAAGGCATTCTCTGATTGGACAAGATGGGGATTGTGAAGTCACCGACCCTCCTCTCCTTTACACCTTATCCAATCAGAGAGCACCTTGTGTTCAATGAAAAAGATACCAAGGCATTCTGTGGATGGCGGGAGTGCTAAGCAAGCAGTAGGGAAGTCGCTGGGCACAGGACCCAGAAAATGATGGCTATCACTGTAGTAGCGCTGACTACTACACTGACTGTCTGCTTCCTCCGCTGCCCCGCAGGTATGAGCTCTGCTTACTTATATTGTGGCAAACTTTACCAATAGAAGTAATAAAGATTCTACCTGGAGTTCAGCTTTAGAGTTTATTCACACCACAATCTCAGTGTTTCTAATGCGTTTTTGCATAGGCATATTCGTGTTTTTGAAGCTTCTTTAAAGCGTTTTCAATGCATTTTTTTTTACCTCCTTTTTTTTTTTTTCAAATATAAGTTTTTATTGAGGCAGGGAAAGGAAGACATTCCAGACAATACAAAAGTAGCGTAAATGCCAAAACAAACCGAAACATTCTTGTATTCATCAAAGGTGCGTAAATAACAGGTCTAGCACTCCCTCCCCCCCCCCCCCCTCCACTTGTCTTTCCTCTTTTTTTTATTTTTATTTTTTTGACACGTTGCATTATGAAAATGTGCAGTCCGGTGCATTTACACTCCTTCTGATGCGTTCCAGATGAAAAAAATTGGAGCAGGTTAAACTTTTTGATGAAAGCACCGGACTGCACTGGTGTGTGAACGAACGCCATTGGACTAGATGGCGAAATCTGTGCATGCAATCTGAATGCACTTTAACCACTCCTGGACCGGAAGGTTTTACCCCCTTAATGACCAGGCCATTTTTTTGCGATACGGCACTGCGTTACTTTAATGGACAATTGCGCGGTCGTGCGACGCTGTACCTAAATAAAATTGATGTCCTTTTTTCCCCACAAACAGAGCTTTCTTTTAATGGTATTTGATCACCTGTGCGATTTTTTTTTTTTTTTTTTTTTTTTTTTTTTTTTTTTTTTTTTTTGCGCTATAAACAAATCCTGAAAAAAAAATTATTTATATATATATATATATATATATATATATATATATATATATCTTTTACCTTCTGCTATATAACATTCCCAATAAAAAAAAAAATTTGTATTCTGCTACATATTTTTGGTAAAAAAAAAAAATCCCAAAAAGTGTATATTGATTGGTTTGCACAAAAGTTATCGCGTCTACAAACTAGGGAAAAGATTTGTCATTTTTATTTATTTATTTTTACTAGTATTGGCGGCAATCAGGTTTTTTTTTTTTTTTGGGACTGCGACACTGCAGAACACAGATCGGATCCCTAACTGACATTTAACCCCTTAACCACCCACAATGTTAACCCCTTCCCTGCCAGTGTCATTATTTTTTTTTTTTTTCAAATATAATTTTTATTGAAGTTTTTCGGGTGAGATAACCTATTCCAGCAAAGGAAGAAAACATAAGAACCTCAAAACAATTTGAACAGCATATCCCTTAAACACTTAGTTCCTACATCTTCTATTTATTCTACCACTAATTCCAGCAGTACTCCTCCCACCCTTCCTTCTTTAGTCTATAACTCAAATTGACCCCAAAAAAAAAAAAAAACTCTGATGTCATTATTACAGTAACAGTGTATATTTTTAGCACTGATTACTGTAGTAATGTCACTGGTCCCCCCAAAAGTGTCAAAAATGTCAGTTAGGGGTCCGATCTGTCCGCCGCAATGTCGCAGTCCCGCTAAAAATCGCAGATCGCCGCCATTACTAGTATAAAAAAAAAAACAATAAAAAAATGACATAAATCTTTCCCCTAGTTTGTAAACGCAATAACTTTTGCGCAGACCAATCAAAATACGCTTATTGTGATTTTGCTTACCAAAAATATGTAGCAGAAAACAAATCGGCCTAAAATGTTAAATTTAAATTTATTTATTTTTTTGGGGAATGTCATATAGCGGAATGTGAAAATTATTTATTTTTTTTTTTCCAGAATTGTCGCTATTTTTTTGTTTATAGCTCAAAAAATAAAAATCGCACAGGTGATCAAATACCACCAAAAGAAAGCTCTGTTTGTGGGGAAAAAAGGGCATCAATTTTATTTGGGTACAGCGTCGCACGACCGCGCAAATGTCAGTTAAAGTAACGCAGTGCCGAATCGCAAAAAAATATGGCCTGGTCATTAAGGGGGGAAAATCCTTCCGGTCCAGAAGTGGTTAAACGTATAATCACTGTAGTAGCCCACAGGTACGGCGATTCGCACAGCCGAGCCAGTCTGCCGTGGTATATATGCGGCGGGCGGTCGGCAAGCGGTTAAGAGATCTCTAACACCAGGGGGGGTCTTCGGCCCACCAGACTGTCTATGGATTTGAACAACATTTTGGCTAAAGCTACACGATTAATTTTTTGTATCTTTTTGTATCTCTGCACTTCTAAATCATACAGAGAAGATGTCACCCTATTGTGTAAACTTAAAAAAAAAAAAAAAAAAATGATGACAGTATTCTTGTATTATTATTTTTTCCCAATAAAGTCATTTAAAAAAGGAAAGGAAAGAAAAAAATATATATATATATAGTAGCGATCAATCTCACATGATCACAATGGGGTGTGATTGATCGCTGCCTGTGGTGCTCACACTGTAGGGAGCCGCGTGTTCCGTGTTCAGCATACGATCAAATTTATTATATTTATAGAGCTACTCCAGGTATATTTATTGCATACTTACATTGGTCCAGCAAGCTGACAATCCCTGTAGTAGTCACAGATACTACAATACGGCTGCTTTCACACTGAGAAATTTTTTTCAAGCACTTTTGCGTAAAAAAAAAAAAAAGCACCTAAAAAGCTCAAGAAAAACGCTTCTCTTTAAAATCATTGAGATTGCATTCCCACCTCTGCATTTTGAATGCGATTCTGCCCACAATTTCATAGCGCCGAGGAGTGAATGGCAAATCGCAGAACGCAAATTTGAGATGAATGGCACCTAAAATCGCAGTTCTGTTCTGCCACGATATATCGCACTGCACTCACGGCAACCAACGTCGCGTGAAGCAAAATAAGCAACTGAACTTTTTTCGGGTGACGAGCTTCATGTGATGCGGGTTGCCGCGGCTGCAGCCCGGTTTATGGCGGCAGAACCGCACCGAATGGCATCTCAAATTTGCGTTCTGCGATTTTGACATTCACACCTCGAGCGATTTGAAATCATGGGCGACTGCAGCCGGCAGAACTGTGCCGAATGGCATCTAAAATGTGCGTTCTGCGATTTTTTTTTTTTTTTTTTTTTTTTTTTTTTTTTTTTTTTTTTGTCGCTCACACCCCGGCGCTTTGAAAACGTGGGCAGAATCGCGGCAAATCTGCCCTGCGAATTTAGAACGTAGAGGTGTGAATGGCAAATCGCAGAACGCAAATTTGAGATGAGAAGCACCTAAAATCGCAGTGCTGTTCAGCCATGATAAATCGCACTGCACTCACGGCAACCAATGTCGCATCAAGCAAAAGTAGCGCCTAAAATTTTTTTGGGCGACAAGCTTTACATGATGTGGGTTAACGAGGCTGCAGCCCATTTTATGGCGGCAGAACCGCACCGAATGGCATCTCAAATGTGCCTTCTGCGATTTGTCATTCACTCCTCAGCGCTTTGAAATCGTAAGCAGAATCGCAGCAAATCAAAATGCAGAGGTTTGAATGACAAATCGCAGAACGCAAATTTGAGATGAATGGCACCTAAAATTGCAGTGCTGTTCTGCCATGATAAATCACACTGCACTCACGGCAACCCACGTAATGAGGGTTGCCACGACTGCAGCTGGGTTTATGGCGGTAGAACCGCACTGAATGGCATCTCAAATGTGCATTCTGCGATTTGTCATTCATACCTCGGCTCTTTGAAATCGTAAGCAGAATCGCGGCAAATCTGCCCCGCGATTCAAAATGCAGAGGTATGAATGGCAAATCACAGAACTCAAATTTGAGATGAATGCCACCTAAAATCGCAGTGCTGTTCCGCCATGATAAATCGCACTGCACTCACGGCAACCCACATAATGAGGGTTGCCACGACTGCAGCTGGGTTTATGGCGGTAGAACCGCACTGAATGGCATCTGAAATGTGCGTTCGGCGATTTGTCATTCACACCTCGGCACTTTGAAATCGTGGGCGACTGCAGCCTGCATAACTGCGCAAATCTGCCCTGCGATCAAAACGCAGAGGTGTGAATGCAGTCTGAATGTGCTCACACTGGGGCTGTGCGTTTTATGTTGCTGTGAAAAAAACCTGCTTGCAGCATCTTTCGGGAGCTAAAAAAAAACTGTACCAAAAGCACCTTCCCATTGAAAGCAATGGGAAATGCGGTAAAAACACGGCAAAATCAAGTTTTTGTTGTATTTTTTTGAGTCAAAGGTTTAAAAAACTGCACCGCAAACGCTGTAAAATCGCATGTGCAGAGATCAGTATGAAAGTGCCATCTTCCAGGTCCCGGTGCAGGGAGTTCTGCCGAAAACTCCAACTTGCCAAAATCTCCAACCACGTCACTTCTGGTGACTCTGCAGCAGGAATGATTGGAGATTTCGACCACCAGGGGCAGCGTATACACTCCGGTACACGCTATGAGTGGACATTTTTAATCCGCCCGCTAATAACCAACAAAATGGCCGCCTCCAAGGCAGTGACAACCAGCGGGTGGACTAACAATGTCCACTCATTATAGCGTCTACTGGAGTGTATTGATTACCGGTGTTCCAAGTGGTGGAAATCTGCAATTGTTCCTGCTGTGGGGGTCACCGGATGTGACGTGGTTGGAGATTTCGGCAGAACACCGGCCGAGCACTGATACAACAAACAAATTGGAGAAAAAAAAACAGGAAGTAGCCGGTCACATGATCTGTCAAAGCCATGTGGCCAGCTGTCCTCCAATCATGGAGTTCCTTTCTGAGAACTCCGTAGAACACCGCAGGCTCCATGCTGTGGCGTACATTTTATGAATGGGCTGTAAGTGTATTAGTAATACAAAGCACACATTTTCTAATAAATAATCTTTATGTTAATAACTCTGTGTGTGTTTTTATTCCATGTTGCATGATAGGAAATGTTAAAGCGTATGCCTAGAAAGGGAACATTGAGTGGAGAGAAGACTTTAAGCCCCTTTCACACGAGTCGATCAATCAGGTCCACCGGTCAGGTGGACCAGGTCGGACCACCCATTGTTCTTAATGGGGCGGCGGACATTTTTTTAGGTGGACCCCATCGGACCACCCATTGTTCTTTATGGGTTCATGGACATTTTTTCAGGTGGACCCGTGTGGACCACCCATTGTTCTCTATAGAGGGGCGGAGAGTTTTCTAGGTGGACCCGATTGGACCACCCATTGTTCTTTATGGGGCGGTGGACATTTTTTCAGGGTGACCCCAAAGGACCACCCATTGTTCTCTATAGAGGGGCGGAGAGTTTTTTAGGTGGACCTGATCGGACCACCTATTGTTCTTTATGGGGCGGCGGACAGTTTTCTAGGTGGACCCCATCGGACCACCCATTGTTCTTGATGGGCGGTGGAAATTTTTTCAGGTGGACCCCATCGGACCACCCATTGTTCCCTATGGGGCAGCGGACAGTTTTTCAGGTGGACCCCATCGGACCACCCATTGTTCTCTATGGGGCGGCGGACATTTTTTCAGGTGGACCCCATCGGACCACCCATTGTTCTCTATAGAGCGGCGGACAGTTTTTTAGGTGGACCCAATTGGACCACCCATTGTTCTTTATGGGGCGGTGGACATTTTTTCAGGTGTACCCAAAGGACCACCCATTGTTCTCTATAGAGGGGCAGACAGTTTTTTTAGGTGGACCTGATTGGACCACCCATTGTTCTTTATGGGGCAATGGACATTTTTTTCAGGTGGACCCCATCGGACCACCCATTGTTCTTTATGGGGCGGCGGACGTTTTTTCAGAGTGACCCCAAAGGACCACCCATTGTTCTCTATAGAGCGGCGGACAGTTTTTTAGGTGGACCAGATTGGACCACCCATTGTTCTTTATGAGGCGGAGGACAGTTTTTCAGGTGGACCCCATCGGACCACCCATTGTTCTCTATGGGCGGCTGACATTTTTTCAGGTGGACCCCCCAATATAAAGGAATATTAGTGGTAAAAAAAAATATTTGTGGGTTTAACTAATCATTTTTTTTGTATGTCTCCATTAAGGGGCGTGGCAGGGGGTGTGTCCTATGCCTACCTACTTTTGCTTATAGGGGTCCCTCGTTCCCATCTCAAAAAGTTGGGAGGAATGCCCAAAAGGCCGGTTGTATTTGTAAGACTAGATGATCAGAGCACACCGCCCCCCCCCCCTTTACATCAGATGTCAAAAGTCCCCCACCTACCACATCATCACAGTGCACCCACCTTTCCAGGTGCTGCTGATGGGAAGAAGTTGGGGGTGGAGCTGGAAAGCAGAGAGTGCAGTGTCTGGAGGAGGACCAGAGGAGGGCTGGAGTCTGCTGAATGCTGAGACCAGGGATGGCAGAGGAGGGAGTGCTGCGGCTGCACAGAGAAGCACAGGATCTGTAGGATGAGTTCTATTCTTTCTGCTGCCAACTGCTGAGATGAGCCTCGCCTCTATTACATGGAGTAGCACAGGATCTGTAGTAGGAAGTCTGTCCTCCTCTCTGCTGCCGACTGCTGAGACAAGATGGGGGTGAAGATCAGGGGGTTTCAGCAGCTGCAGAAGGTGTGCGAGGGCCACATGAAATGACCTTAAGGTCTCGGCCTGCGAGCCTTGTGTTCGAAACCGCTAAACCTTTCATCCAATTTCTAAACTGCTGCATTTGTACATTTCAGAAGCCAAAATAAAGGAATATTAGTCGTAAAAAAAAATTATTTGTGGGTTTAACTAATAATTTTTTTGGTATAATTCTCCTTTAAGGGGCGTGGCAGGGGGTGTGTCCTATGCCCACATACTGTTGCTTATAGGTGTCCCTCGTACCCATCTCAAAAAGTTGGGAGGAATCCTTGAAGGGCCGGTTGTATTTGTAAGACAAGATGTTCAGAGCACACCATCCCTCCCCCCCCCCCCACCCCCCTTTACATCAGATATCAAAAGCCCCCCTTTACATCGGATGTCAAGAGTCCCCCCTACCCTATACATCATCACAGTACACCCCCCCCCCTCTTACCATGTGCTGCTGCTGGTCAGAACCTGGGGGTGGGGCTGGAAAGCAGAGAGTGCAGGGTCTGGAGGAGGACCAGAGGGGGGCTGGAGTCTCCTGGCTGAGTCTGCTGAATGTTAAGACCAGGGATGGCAGAGAGGAGGGAGTGCTGCGGCTGCAGAGAGAGGCGCAGGATCTGTAGGATGAGTTCTGTCCTTTCTGCTGCTGAGACAGAAGGGTGGAGACGAGCCTCGCCTCTACTGCATGGAGAAGCACAGGATCTGTAGGAGGAGTTCTCTGCTGACGACTGCTGAGGCAAGGTGGGGTTGAAGATGAGGTGGGTTTCCGCAGCTGCAGGAGGTGTGCGAGGGCCACATGAAATGACCTGGAGGATTCAGCCTGCGGGCCTTGTGTTTGACACATGAGGTCTAGAGATTACTTTCTGCCTCTGTCTGCTGTGAAGTTTGGTTAAAACCATAACAGTCCCCCTTTTTCTTGTGTTATACCCACTTGTGGACCAGCAATGTACCTGTACATCACTGGATTGCAAGTGGTTATACCAGTGGTACTGTTTTTTCTCTTGTAACAGCAATCCTAGTGTCTAACCAGCTGCTGGATTGCTTTTACAAGCAGCTGGAGTGGATTTCCCCTCCCCTCCCCCCTCCTTCCCACTGCCTTCTGCGGCTTTCTTGGACTCTCCCGTCCCACCAGAAGACCTGAGCTTTCACCGGCTGATCGGACAGCTGAACAAAGTTGGGATCAACTTTGATTGGCTCTAGGCCACCTATGTCAAACACAAGGCTCGCGGGCCAAATCCAGGCCATTTCATGTGGCCCTTGCACCTCTACTTCAGGTGCTGCACCTCCCTCATCTCTGTACCCAGCTTGTCTCCGAAGACAGCAGCAGAGAGGACAGAACTCCTCTGCCAGATCCTGTGCTTCCCCGTGCAGCCCCATAGAACTAGTCTCTACCCCCCCCAATCTCAGCAGTTGGAAGGAGAGAGGACAGAACTCCTCTGCCAGATCCTGTGCTTCCCTGTGCATAGAACTTGTCTCTACCACCCCCCATCTCAGCAGTTGGCAGCAGAGAGGAGGACACAACTCCTCCTACAGATCCTACACCTCTGTGCAGCTGCATAGAACTTGTCTGTACCACCCCCCATCTCAGCAATTGACAGCAGAGAGAAGGACACAACTCCTCCTACAGATCCTACATCTCTGTGCAGCCACAACACCCCCTTGTCTCCACCTCGACAGGTCTCAGCATTCAGCAAAATCCAGCAGCTGACTCCACCCCTCCTCTGGTCCACCTCCAGACCCTTCAGTTTTTGCGTCGCAGCTCCGCCTCCAGCTTCTTCCCAAAACCAGCACATGGTGAGGGGGATGCACTGTAATGTAAGGGAGGGTGGGGGGACTCTTGACTTCTGATAGTGGTGGGCTACAGATTAAACCGGCCCTCTGAGGGCGATCACAATGCTGATGCGGCCCGCAATGAAATTGAGTTTGACACCCCCTGCTCTAGGCTATGGTAACCCAGAAGCCATGAGCTGACATCACTTCCGTTTACCTGGATGTCAACTGCACCATTTCCAAACATCAAAAGCATTTTAAACCATCAATCATGGTATTTTAAATGCTTTTAGGTCCATAAAGACAAGGAAGAGCGAGTTTGGGGTGGAGGAACTTGACTGGCCTGCACAGAGTCCTGACCTCAACCCGATAGAACACCTTTGGGATGAATCAGAGCAGAGACTGCAAGCCAGGCCTTCTCGTCCAACATCAGTGCCTGACCTCACAAATGCGCTTCTGGAAGAATGGTCAAACATTCCCATAGACACTCCTAAATCTTGTGGACAGCCTTCCCAGAAGAGTTGAAGCTGTTATAGCTGCAAAGGGTGGGCCAACTCAATATTGAACCCTACGGACTAAGACTGGGATGCCATTAACCACTTTCGGACCGCCTGCCGCAGAAATACTGTGGCAGGCTGGCCCTCCTGCGCAAACAGCCGTAGGTATATATCGGTCGCGTGCCTGCAGCTAGGGGGCGGCGCGCTCCCACCCCCACTCAGCAGCAGTGACTCCGATGCACGGGGCAGGCGGCTCCGATCGCTCCCCGCTGAGAGAGAAGGACAGTCGGATGTTGTAAACACAGCTGACCGTTCTTCTCTCTGGAATGATATATATAGGATCACAGATCTCTATGATCATTTCACATTTTTGATCGCCCCTGGGTTAACCCCTTCCCTGCCAGTGTTATTATTACAGTAACAGTGCATATTTTTAGCACTGATTACTGCAGTAATGTCACTGGACCCCCCCAAAAGTGTCAAAAATGTCAGTCAAGGGTCCCATCTGTCCGCCGCAATGTCGCAGTCCCACTAAAAATCGCAGAACGCCGCCATTACTAGTAAAAAAAAAATGACATAAATCTTACCCGTAGTTAGTAGACACGATAAATTTTGCGCAAACCAATCAAAATACACTTACTGCAATTTTTTTTTTTGCATGGTGAGTTTAATGTCTTCTCGACCGCCCGCCGCCTATTTACTGCGGCCCTCCAAACCGATGTAGACCTATATCTGTCGCGCGCCTGCAGCTAGGGGGGTGAGCGCGCGCCGCCGGCGGCGCGCTTCCTCCCCCACTTGGCAGCAGGGACTCAGATGAACCGGGCAGGCGGCTCAGATTGCCGCCTGACACCCGCGATCGTTCCCCGCTGATAGAGAAGAACGGTCGGCTGTTGTAAACACATCTGACCGTTCTTCTCCCTGCAATGATCACAGAGCGCCTGTGATCCTTCTATATAGGATCACATGTCTCTATGGTCATTTCACAAGAAGCCACACCTCCATAAATTTATAAACACGCCCCTAGGCTCACATTTAACCCCTTGATCACCCACAGTGTTAACCCCTTCCCTGCCAGTGTCATTTTTACAGTAACAGTGTATTATTTTAGCACCGATTACTGTAGTAATGTCACTGGTCCCCCAAAAGTGTCAAAAATATCAGTTAGGGGTCCGATCTGTCCACCGCAATGTTGCAGTCCCGCTAAAAATTGCAGATTGCCGCCATTACTAGGGAAAAAAAAAAACAATAAAAATGACAAAAATCTTTCCCCTAATTTGTAGTCGTGATAACTTTTGTGCAAACCAATCCAAATACGCTTATTGCGATTTTTTTTTACCAAAAATATGTAGCAGAATACAAATTGGCCTAAAATTCTGATTTTTACTTTTTTTTTTGATAATGTTATATAGCAGAATGTGAAAAATATATATATTTTTTTCTTTTTCAGAATTGTCGCTCTTTTTTTGTTTATATCGCATAAAATAAAAATCGCACAGATGATCAAATACCACCAAAAGAAAGTTCTATTTGGTGGTATCAATTTTATTTGGGTACAGCATCGCACGACGGCGCAATTGTCCGTTAAAATAACGCAGTGCCGAATCGCAAAAAATGGTCTGGACATTAAGGGGGAAAATCTTTGTGGTCCAGAAGTGGTTAAAATACGCTTTTTGGGATTTTTTTATGTAGCAGAGTATTAGAAATTAGAAATTAGGATTTTTTAAAAAAAAAATTTTATTGGGAATGTTTTATAGCTGAAACTAAAGAAAATATTTTTCAAAATTGTCGCTGTTTTTTTTGTTTATAGCGCAATAAATAAAAATCGCAGAGGTGATCAAATACCACCAAAAGAAAACTCTACTTGTGGGGAAAAAAAGGACATCAATTTTATTTGGGTACAGCGGGGCACGACCGCGCAATTGTCCGTTAAAATAACGCAGTGCCTTAATGGCCTGGTCATTAAGGGGGAAAATCCTTCCGGTCCAGAAGTGGTTAACAGCATGCAATCTCAGCCCCTGTGTGGCTTTACTACCTCTGCTTTGTCAAAGAATATTGAAGGCGGGCTGAGTGATACGGATCCAATCCAATGTGTGCAGATCTGTGGCTGATCAATATTCTTTCTATACAGCAGCTGTATATTACTATAGATATTCACATTATAATACTGCGTCACTGTCACTTTAATTCTTAGGCTATGCATTAATTGCCCCTGTGGGTGGACAGCGGTCACATGATGGGGCAGGTGAGGTGTCTCTGATCATTGTTGGAAACAGATGAAGTTGATGATTCAGCTCTGCAGAGTCTCTGAGTAAAAAGATCTGAAAAGAGCGATCAATGACCCAAAACAAGGGGTGCGATTATTGATTGAGCTGATATAAAGGGAGCGATCGTTTTGAGGAATCGCAGACGTCTTAACAACCTCGGAGCGTGCTATTCCACCCAGAGCTGATACTGAGATCTGCAGAATCTTCAAACATTTGAAATCTTGCAGTGAGAGGATTGGTTCTTTGAAAGGTGAGCTGGGCAAGTGGAGCTTCGGTGACTCTTCTCCTGTATGCGTCATAGGACTTCCTGCCTGCATGACGTTTCAGGCTTTGAATGGAGATCTCTGGATGATGACTGCAGCTACAAGCATCTTCCAGATATCATTATTTTTTTATTTTATTTTTTTTTTTTCAGCCGGAATGTAAAAGCCATCCTAGCAGCTTAGTAGCCGCTGGATTGCTTTTACAGGCAGTGGAAGGGGGCGTCCCGCCACCGTGCCTCTCTGGGCTCTCCCTTGCGATCGGAACACCGGAGATCTGATGTTCGGGGACCATCAGCTCCTCCAGCCAGCATTCTGGTGACGGATTCACAACCACAATGCTGGCTGGCTGATGGTCCCCGGCCATCTCTATGACCCTGGGAGGCCAGAAGCAACGTCATGATGTAATTTCTGGCATACGGCAGATATAAACACTGTTTTTCCCCTAGAAAGCTGAGGTGTGTGTGTGTGTGTGTGTGTGTGTGTGTGTGTGTGTGTGTGTGTGTGTGGTTTTTTTTTTTTTTTTTCTTTTGTTTCGTTCATGCTTTCCAGGTTAGATTGCAAGCTCTTGTGAGCAGAGCCCTCTTGTCTTTTATTGTAAATATACTGCCCTTTTTATATTGTAAAGTGCTGTGTAAATTGTTGGCGCTATATAAATCATTAATAATAATATCACTCAGGATTTATATAGCGCCAACAGTTTATGCAGCACTTTTACAATATAAAAAGGGAGACAGTACATTTAGAATAAAATACAAGAGGGCTCTGCTCATAAGAGCTTGCAATCTAATCTGGAAAACATGAACGAAGAAAAAAAAAAAATAACATTTTTCTGTCCCTTTCATTTTATATTTGTTTTATTTATTTTGTTTTATTTATTTATTTATTTATTGTATTCCTATTAGGAATGTAAATATCCCTTACGATAGAAATAAGGTATGACAGATCCTCCTAAGCGCCGGTTCACATTACCGCGACGCTACTTGCAGGGGCGACCTCCGAGATCGCGGTGCGAGCAGCCCGCCGCGACCTCGGAGCGGCCGCCACGGACTTCATAACATTGAAGTCTATGGCGGTCGCCTCCTGGTCGCCCCAAAGAAGCTCCGGACCCTTTTTCTAGGTCGGAGCGACTATTAGAACGGGTCCGCAGCTTCCCTATGGGAGGCGACCTGCGGCGACCTGTGAGGCGACCAGGTCGCCTCACAGGTCGCCCTAGTGTGAACCGGCACTTATGGAGAGATCTGGGGTCTATAAGACCCCAGATAATAATAATAAATATTATTTCGGATTTATATAGCGCCAACAGCACCACTTTACAATATAAAAAGGGAGACCGTACATTTACAATAAAATACAAGAGGGCTCTGCTCATAAGGGCAGCAATCTATCCTCTAATCTGGAAAGCGTGAACGAAAAAAAAAAAAAAAAACACTTTTATTTTATTTTTTTTTAAACTGTCCCTTTTCATTATTTTTTTTTTTTTTTTAATCACTTGTATTCCTGTGTAAATATCCCTTGCGCTAGAAAAAAGGCATGAGAGACCCCAGATCTCTCCATTAGGAGGATCTGTCACGCCTTATTTCTATCACAAGGGATATTTACATTCTTTGTAATATTAATACAAGTGATTAAAAAAAAAAAAAAATGTGTTTTTTTTTTTTTCTTTCCGTTTATGCTTTCCAGATTAGAGGATAGATTGCTGCCCTTATGAGCAGAGCCCTCTTGTATTTTATTGTAAATGTACTGTCTCCCTTTTTATATTGTAAAGTGATGCATAAACTGTTGGTGCTATATAAATCCTAAATTATATTATTATTATCTGGGGTCTTCTAGACCCCAGACCTCTCCATTAGGAGGATCTGCCACGCCTTATTTCTATTGCACGGGTTATTTACATTCCTTGTAATAGGAATACAAGTGATCCAAAAAAAAAAAAAAAAGGGTCCCTGTCCCCTCATGCCCATATGCAGAAAAAAAGGCATCCGTAGCTCGCGCCCGCATAGGTAAACAGAGTGCGCACCACACATGTGAGGTATTGCCACGGACATCAGAACAAAAGCAATAATTCTCCTCTCTAACTCTCTTTTGTAAAATATAAAAGATGTTACGCCGAGTAAATCGATACCTAAAATATTGTTTTATTAAAAGGTATCTATTTAATCTATTTACTCGGTGTAACATCATCTTTTATATTTTACCAAAAAATGGGTTATATAGTGTGTTTTGTTTTCTGCATTAAAATCAAAGTGTATTTTTTTCTAATTGCATTTGAAAAATAATAATTCTAGCGCTAGACCTCCTCTGCAACTCTAAACTGGTAACCCGTAAACATTTTAAAAGCGTCTTCTATGGAGTTTTTTAAGTATTAAGTACCGTAGTTTGGCGCCAGTCCACGGGTGCTCGCGATTCTAAATCAAGAATCCATTTGATTGGCCTAACCTAACCTACCTTTTTATACTATTTACATTTTTATACAAAAAAAATTGTGTGTGGGTTTTTTTATTTATTTGTTTTCTTTTTTTCATTTACCAAAGTGTAGTTTTGCAAACTAATTGTGTTTGAAAAATTGCTGTGCAAATACAGTGTGACATAACAAATTGCAACAATTGCCATTTTATTCTCGAAGGTCTCTTTCGAGAATTAAAAAAAAAATTAAAAAAAAAAAAAACATGTTTTGGTAATTTTTTTTTTTTTTTCTAGCAAAAAAAAAAAAAAAGAAATACTGTGTGGATTGTGGGGGTGTTGTTTTCTCTCCTACAAAGAAAAAAAAAACAAAAAAACATATATACAGTAAACCCCCGCTCCATCGCGGTTCAGTTTTTGCAGTCCCGGTATATTGCGTTTTTTTTTTTTTTGTAATGTTATTTTACTATATAAATCATTACAAATGAAATATTTTTGTGTTTTCCATAGCTCTTGCTCTGTCTCTCAGTATCTTTTATGTGTTTAAATGAGTTTCTATTGTTTTAAAAGTGTGTTTAAAGACCTTAAAATGCTTTTACACGTACAGTGACAGTAAAAAAATCATGCCTACAATGCATTTTAATAGGGTTAATCTATTTTGCGGATTTTCACTTTTCGCGGCTGGGTCCGGAGCGTAACCCCCGCAATGGAAGGGGGTTTACTGTAATGTTTTGAGTCATATATTTTTTTTATTTTTTTTTCTAACAAAATAAATAAATACTGTGTGGATTGTGGGGTGTTGTGTTTTGTTTTTTTTGTTTCTCTTTGTAGGAGAGAAATGTCAGAATTGGCCCGGTAGGGAACTGGTCAATAAAATTTAACAAATTTTCAGTTTTCTCCTCCTGCAGGCTACAATGGCATCTGCTGATCTGAGAGATGATCTGAGCTGTACCATCTGTCTGAACGTTTATAGAGATCCGGTATCCCTGAAATGTGGACACAGCTTCTGCCAGGTCTGTATTGACCGTGTGCTGGACACTCAGGAGGCGTCTGGGGTTTATACCTGTCCGGAGTGCAGAGAGGAGTTCCAGGAGCGACCTGTACCGTATTACAGTAGAGCCATACACAACATAGCAAAGACGTTCCCCAATTCTCAGCCGGGAATCTATTGTACTTACTGTGTGGACTCTCCTGTACCGGCTATAAAATCCTGCCTACTCTGTGAAATTTCTCTATGTGGCAAACATCTGAGAGTTCACGCCAAGTCATCAGAACACGTCTTATCTGATCCCACCAACACCCCGGGGAACAGAAAATGCTCCATCCATAATAAGATTATGGAATATTACTGCACCAAGGAAAGGGTTCCTATCTGTGTATACTGTATTGCTGAGGGAGAACACAAAGGACACCAGGTGGAGTCGCTGGATGAGACCTCTGAGAAGAAGTTGAGGAAAGATCTGGAGATGTTGACCTCAGATCAAGCTTTGGGATGAGCAACAAGTCCAGAGTCTGGAGGAACGAAGGACCGCTATGGAAGAAAAAGCAGCCGGTGTTACAGAGAGTCACTTCCCAGCTCCGAAATGTCAGGAGAGCGCTGGAAGAAGTTGAGCAGAAAATCCCAAGTGAGATTTCCAAGCAGGAGAAGAAGATCTCACAATCTGTATCCAATCGAATCCAACAGCTGGAGATACAGAAGGACGAGCTGTCCAGGAGGATGAGTCACATTGAGGAATTGTGTGACACCACCGACCCAATGACCATCCTGCAGGATCAGAACTCAGGAGAGGACATCTGTCATACCGAGCAGGAGGATATGGAGGCAAAGATTCCATGTGAAGGTGATTTCCACGAGGGTCCCATCACAGACAGATTACACAAATTATCTGACCTCATATAAGCTATTCCCATCTGGATACAACGAGCAGACAACGTTTTACTCAATGAGGAAACCGCTTCTAATAACCTACAGATTTCAGGGGACTTTAAAACCGCATCCAGGTTATCGTCGCATTAAATCGCCCAGAAACTCCAAAAAGATTCAAGTGTTATCAGGTTCAAAGCAGGAGAAGCTTTTCTTCGGGGAGACATTGCTGGGAGGTGGACACGAGGAATTCGAAGACCTGGAGAGTCGGGTTGTGTTACCCCAGTATGAGCAGGAATTCATTTATTGGTGGTAATAAGGATTCCTGGTGTTTGCAGAAGCATAATGATGAGTATAATAAGGTGCATGAAAATAAACGTGGACCCCTTCTTCACAAGCCGACCAGCCATAAATTCACGTCTTATCTGATCCCACCAACTCCCCCGGGAACAGAATATGCTCCATCCATAAAAAGATTGTGGAATATTACTGCGCCAAGGAAAGGGCTTGTATCTGTGTATACTGTATTGCTGAGGGAGAACACAAAGGACACCAGGTTGAGAAGCTGGATGAGGCCTCTGAGAAGAAGAAAGAGAAGTTGAGGAAAGATCTGGAGATGATGACCTCAAATAAAGCATGGGCTGAGAAACAAGTCCGGAGTCTGCAAAAACGCAGGACAGACGTACAAGAAAAATCAGCCGGCGTAATAGAGAGAGTCACTGCCCTGTTCAGAGATATCAGGAGAGAGCTGGAAGAACTTGAGAAGAGAGTCCTGAGTGAGATTTCCAGCCAGGAGGAAAACATTTCACTGTCTCTGTCCAATCGGATCCAACAGCTGGAGATACAGAAGGAGGAGATGTCCAGGAAGATGAGTCACATTGAGGAATTGTGTAAAACCACCGACCCAATGACCGTCCTGGAGGATCAGAACTCAGGAGAGGACATCTGTCATACCTGACAGGAGGATAATATGGAGACAATGATTCCCAGTGAAGGTGATTTCTATGAGGATCTCATCAAAGACAGATTACACAAATTATCTGAGTTTATAAAAGATATTCCCATCTGTATACAGAAACCAAAATGTGTTTTACTTGATGAGGAAACGGCTGCTAATAATATACAGATTTCAGGGGATTTCAAAATTTTCTGTCATTATTTTTTTTATTTTTTTTGTAAAAAATAAACATCCAGCAGTGATTAAATGCCACCAAAAGAAAGCTCTATTTGTGTGGGGAAAAAAATGATAAAAATGTCATATGGGTACAGTGTAGCATGACCGCGCAATTGTCATTCAGACCTGGTTCACACTGATGCGAGTGCCGGGTTCGCATGTAATGTCGGAGCGCACTGCTCCGACATTACATGCGATCAGCTGTGCGGTGCGAGTTTAGCCATACAGTTTGTATGGCTAAATTCGCATCGCACCCGGTGCAAACACGCACAGGAGGCATTTTTGCAGCCGCATCAGGATCGGATCGCACAGCGGTTCACACTTGTGCGATCCCATCCTGTGCGAACTGCACGATCGCACTGCGATATGCGATCAAACTGGGGGTGTCGTTAAGATTACATTGACACCCCCAGCGTATCGCATATGGCAGTGTGAACTGCCGGGGGTGCGTGTGCGATGCAGGAAAAGGCTGCGAATTCGCAGCCTTCCCGCATCGCAATAGTGTGACCCGAGCCTCAAAGTGTGACAGCTCTGAAAACTGAAAATTGGCCTGGGCAGGAAGGGGGTGAAAGTGTCCTGTATTGAAGTGGTTAATTACACTGTTTTGCAAAACCAATAAATATTTATAATAAAAAAACAAAAATTTGCCTAGGCATGGAAACCAGGAAGTAACTAAAGAAATGTAAAAAAAAAAAGTTAAAACAAGTAAATATGATCTGGTTTCCTATCTATTTACTAATGCTAGCAGGATAAGGATTACGAATCGTCAAAGTTGATTGAGAAAGTAAAGTTCCGACCTCGGGGGTCAATTTGAGCAAAAAATACCCCCCGGGCTAGTACATTCCATAATGGCTAGCCTCTAAACTGTCCCGGGTCGCACTTTCCTGTAAGAAGAAATACTTACCTTGAAAAGTTCTTCTCCAGCACTGTCATCTCAGGTGTGGGCAGCTGAAGCCGCAGTGTCCCTCTTCGCGTCCTCTTCCGTGACGTCGGAGTCCCACAATGCACTGCACCGGCCCGACTCGTCACTTCCGGTGTAACGTTAGAAAACCATACCCCGTGAGAAATCCATACCCACGTCACTTCCTGTCAGGAACAGCTGAGCAGCGTAGCAGTGCGCATGCTCACAGCCCCGGATACGTCATTGAACAGCTGAGGAGCTGACAAGTGCGCATGCACAGAGGGTATGGATTTTTCACGGTAGTGTGTGTAACGTTACACTTGCGGCGGTTACATTAAAACAGCTGGGCTGCAATATGTGTCATCTCCGCTCCTATGCCTGTCCCTTCCCTGATCTCGGCTAGTAAATGTAAAAGCGGCGGGGGGGGGGGGGGGGTTGTATGACATGTAAGTGACGGAGATCTCGGCTCCATGATCCGCTTTTATATTTATTAGCTGAGATCAGGGAAGTGACAGGGATAGGAGCGGAGAGGACTCATGTTGCAGCCCAGCTGTTTTAATGTAACCGCCGCAAGTGTAACGTTGCACACACTACCGTGATAAATCCATACCCTCCGAGCATGCGCACTTGTCAGGCCCTCAGCTGTTCAATGACGTAGGTGCTGACGTAGGTGCACCGGAAGAGACGAGGGAATGGATTTTTTACGGCTATGTTTTTTTCACGGAACACCGGTGCAGGCACGGCATCCCTGCACAGCTTCTGGGCATGCCCAGAAGCTGTTTAGCAGGGAATGCCGTGCCTGCACCGGAAGTGACGTGCGGGGCCAGTGCAGGCGCATTGATTCCTGGGAGCGATGACGTTCAGCTCCCAGGAATCATCGCAAACCGGTAGTGACGGCGCGGGCCGCAGAGGGAGGAAGTGGAAGGAAGGTGAGTATATTTTCTTCTATAATAAGGTAAGTGACCAAAAAAAAAAAAAAATCGGCACTATCCATTTCTTTTTCAGATTCCCCTTAGCATGCAGATGGACCAAAATCGATTTTATCGATTTTTCTGGCCGGAACTCCGCTTTAAGGCATATAGCTCTGTAGGGGGGGGGGGGGTGAGGGAACAGCTCCATACTGGGAGGGGTAATGAGTTGGGAGAAAAGCCCTGAGCCCCCCAACCCCCCCCCCCCCCCTTGCAACTTGTGTGATATGCGGATCTGAGCTCTGGTCACACCCGCCATTTTGCTTCTCTTTCCCAAGGACAGGGAGCAGTGGGGGGCATGGGTGCTTTCAATGAAAATGTTAATATATGGACCTATTCTCTGAGAAATAAAGCCTTGATTGTAATAGTATTCCCTCTGTGGGTGGGACGCCAGTCACATGACTGGGAATTCAAACTATTTCTGACTGCAGAGAGGAAGGTTGCATCATGGTTGGAAGCAGTTGAAGTTGAAGATTCAACCCTGCGGAGCCCTTTGAGAATAGAGCTAGATCTGAAGAAGACAAGGAATGACCCAAAGAGAAGTGAGATCATTGTTTGAACTGATACAAAGGAAATTATTATTTGGGGACTTGTAGACGTGTTGACAACCTTGGAGTGCGGTAAATCCATCAAGAGTTGCTGCAAAGTGAGATCAGATCTGCAAACTTCTCTAAACTCTTCAAACATTTGAGATCTTGGAGTGTGTGCATGGACTGGTTCTTTGAAACGTGAGCTGGACAAGTGAAGCCCAGGTGACTCTTCTCCTACAATATTCTACTCATCTTGCTTACCAGAAATTGGACAATCTTTCTGTTAAAATTTGTGATGGCTACCATGGCATCTGCAGATGTGAGAGGGGATCTGAGCTGCCCTATCTGTCTGAACATTTATACGGACCCGGTATCGCTGAAATGTGGACACAACTTCTGCCGGGAATGTATTGACCATGCTCTGGACACTCAGGAGGAGTTTGGACTTTATTCCTGTCCGGAGTGCAGAGAGAAGTTCTGGGTGCGACCTATACCGTATAACGCCAGAGCTCTACGTAACATAGCAGAGAAGTTGTTCATTTCTGAGCCACATCGGGAAGATACAGGAATCTATTGTACTTACTGTGTAGACTCTCCAGTACCGGCTATAAAATCCTGCCTGCACTGTGAAAGTTCTCTATGTGGCAAACATTTGAGAGTCCATGTCAGGTCACCAGGACACCTCTTATTCGATCCCAGCAACTTCCCCGAGAACAGAATATGCTCCATCCATAAAAAGATTGTGGAATATTACTGCACCAAGGATAGGGTTTGTATCTGTGTATACTGTATTGCTTTTGGAGAACACAAAGGACACCAGGTGGAGTCACTGGATGAGGCCTCTGAGAAGAAGAAAGTGAAGTTGAGGAAAGATCTGGAGATGGTGACCTCAAATAAAGCATGGGCTGAGAAACAAGTCCGGAGTCTGGAGGAACGAAGGGCAGACGTAGAAATAAAAGCAGCCGGTGTAACAGAGAGAGTCACTGCCATGTTTGCAGATATCAGGAGAGAGCTGGAAGAACTAAAGAAGCGAGTACTTGGTGAAATTTCCATGCAGACAGAAAAGATCTCACAATCGGTGTCCAATCTAATCCAACAGCTGGAGATACAGAAGGACGAGCTGTCCAGGAAGATGAGTCACATTGAGGAATTGTGTAACGCCACCGACCCAATGACCGTCCTGGAGGATCAGAACTCAGGAGAGGAGATCTGTCATACCGGGCAGGAGGATAATATGGACGCAAAGATTCTAAGTGAAGGTGATTTCTATGAGGGTTCCATCACAGACAGATTACACGAATTATCTGACTTTATAAAAGATATTCCCATCTGTATACAGAAACCTGAAGGTGTTTCCCTTGATGAGGAAACGGCCGCTAATGATATTCAGATTTCAGGTGATTTAAAAACAGCAACTTTTTCAGAAGTAACATTAAATTATCCACAATCTTACAAAAGATTTATTCACTATCAGGTTCAATGCAGGAGAAGTTTTTCTTCAGGGCGGCATTGCTGGGAGGTGGACACCAGTAATTCCACTGGATGGAGAGTCGGGCTGTGTTATCCCAGTATGGACAAGGGAGCACTTATTGGGAATAGTAAAAATTCCTGGTGTTTGCGAAGGGACGGCGATGATTATAATTTAGTATATGAACATACATTTATACCATTTCCTCACACGCCAACCGGCCATAACTTCAGGATCTATCTGGATTATAAGGCCGGGCGGATCTCCTTTTATGAGCTAAGCGACCCAATCAGACACCTCCACACCTTCACCACCACCTTCACCAAGCCCCTAGATTTTGTGATCTGTCTGTGGGATGGAGCAATGACTATTACCAATTAGGAATTAGATTGTAAGCTCTTCCCTCTAAGAGCCCATTCAGACTAGCACGACACGACTTGGGGAGGCGACTTATCAGTCCCGTGCACCACGACTTCGGAGCGACTTGCAGGGACTTCACATAATGGAAGTCTATGCAAGTTGCTCCGAGGTCGCCCCAAAGTAGTACAGGACCCTTTTTCTAAGTCGGAGCGACTTGTGTCGCTCCTATTAGAACGGGTCCTGTACTATTCAATGGACCGCGACCGAGCGCGACTTGTCAGGCTGACAAGTCGCGCTAGTCTGAATGGGCTCTAAATCCTCTTGTATTTTATTGTATTGTCTCCCTCTATCATTGTAAAGCGCTGCGTAAATTGCTGGCGCTATAGAAATCCTTAATAATAATAATTAGGAATATATTGTGCTCTATGTTTCATTCTCTGAAGTCAGTGACAGTTTTATCAGTTCACCCAAGGCCCCATTCACACTTGTGCAACCTAAAAGTTGCACGATTTGGACTGGATTTGAAGCAATGCCTTTGTAATCTTGAGGTCTATGCTCCTCAAAGTCGGACCAAGTAGTGAAGGGACTACTTTGAAGTCGCTGCGACGCATTGGAAATCAAGGAGTACGACTTGCCATGCGACTTTGCAGTCCCAAGTCGCACAAGTGCGAAAGGGGCCTAAATCTGATAGTCGGTGCCAGGACAAGGTCAGCTAGAGCCCAGGGCCTACATAGCAAACTTGTCCCCCCCCCCCCCCCAGATGTATGAGCATTATGTATCAGCAAACCCCCCCCCCAAGTAGTACGACTTGCCATGTGACTTTGCAGTCCCAAGTCGCACAAGTGTGAAAGGAGCCTAAATCTGATAGCCAGTGCCAGGACAAGGTCAGCTAGAGCCCAGGGCCTACATACCAAACTTCGCCCCCCCCCTCAAGATGTATGAGCAAACCCCTCCAAAAAAACAAATTGAGCACCAATGCATACTTACCCTCTAAACATAATTGTCCCTCCTCCCAGAACAAATCTACCCTTTGCTAAAAATTTCCCCTTCCAGCACAAATCCTTGACACCCCCCCCCCCCCATTCCCTGTCTCAGCTCAAATCCTCTATCTCCTCAAATCCCAACAACCCCACCCAAGAAAAAATAATATTCCTAGCACAAATACTCTGCCCCTCAAATGTCCCCCCCCACTCCAAATCCCCCCACATTCCTACTAGCGCAAATCACCCCCCCCCCCTCCAAACATTTCCCCTCCTATTACAAATCTCTTCTCCCCTCTATCATATCACCTCATCTAGCACCCCCCCCCACACTCCAAATCCCCCTCTCCCTCACATCCCTACTAGCGCAAATCACCCCCCCCCCCAAACATTTCCCCTCCTATTACAAATCTCTTCTCCCCTCTATCATATCACCTCTTTTAGCACCCCCCCCCCCCCCCGAAAAAAAAATACATATGTACCTGTTTTATATATATATATATATATATTTTTTTTTTTACAATCTTGTTTTTACATACTGTCATCAGAGTAGTACAGTGTCCCCATATGACTGGTATGGCAGTTATCAGGAACACTGACTGGTGATAGTATGTAAAAAAATAAAAAAAAAATTAATTTGTACTTTTTGTTACATTTTTTTAACTTATTTTTCTTTTTTATAATTTATTTTACATACTGTCATCAGAGTAGTACAGTGTCACCATATGTCTGGTATGGCAGTCATCAGGAACACTGACTGGTGATAGTATGTAAAAAAAATAATAATTTGTACTTTTTTTTACATTTTTTAACTTATTTTTCTTTTTTTATAATTTATTTTACGTACTGTCACCACAGTGACACCGTACTGCTCTGGGGAAGTGATCAGGATATTTTTTTTTTTACACTGTGATTACTTATTGCAGTGGTAATCACTGTATAAGCAATCATTTTTACTTTGTGAATGGCGTCCATTCATGTGCTGTTGTGTACTATTGTGATAGCTGTGATTGGCCACAACTATCACATGGCACAGGTCCGTTGGGATTGGCCCTGTACCATATGATCACTGTGTCCAATCACAGAGATCCTCACTATCATGCACAATTGCTATGCATGATTGTTGTTTTTTTTTTTTTTTTTTTTTTTTTAATTAAAATGTTACTGGGTTTTAAACGGTACAAAAATAGTATGGTGACGAGCCATTGTTTACAACTGTGATTGGTCATACAATCCTGGACACAGCGGGTCACAGATCGCTTGCTGCTCAGCCCCCTAGGGCACGCACAAGGCGTGCGACTGGCAGGACTTCATATGATGTCCACCCAATATAGTATTACATCTGCCTATCCGTAATATTATAGGGCTGGGTGGAAGGTGGTTAAACATTATTACCTAGAAAGTGTTGGTCATGTATCTTAATATAGTGAGAGCTTACTTAAGTCTCCATTTATACAACTAATGTGTTTGTGTCATATTATAATAAAGGTGATGGGTAAATTGTTATTGTAAAAATAAAATACATTTTTCTGTAATCACTGTTTTTTCGTCTTTTCAGTCTCATGTATACATCACCTTTGTTGAAAGGTATACACGTTTGCATCCTGATTCTGGAGAGTGCATGAAACAATGTTACTTTTGTGTTTCAGTTTACATCCAGGGAGCCAGAACCGGACGCACCACTAAATATGAGTTTTTTCTATCACATAGTTTTTAACACTTTTAATAAATGGTATTAGAAATAAAGTAAAGCAAACATGAGAGGGTGCAATCTAAGTGCAGTAATAAAGACACATTTATTTTAAAATTGCAAATACAAATGGCAACTTACAAAGTAACAGGTCTGGAGAACTTGTAATGTAATATCTGCAAGCCAGCTCCACGTAAATCATCTTCAAGCTCCCTATGCTGTCAGCTTCTTTCTACACAGATTGACAGACTTGGCTCCCAGCGATGCTCCTCTCTGACATGTGGATGAGCAGTGCACTGGATCCCTGACCTGGGGGGACAATTGTACTGGGGGACAGACTGATCTGGGGGACAGACCAACCCGGGGGAACATTTACTGAGAGACATATTGACCAAGGGGGGATATGGTACAGGCAGGGCAGCTGATAGGGGGGGACCACCAACCCTCTTGTAGGGGGCCTGAGCACACAGTGGGGCCCACACAGAGAGGGGGATTAGTGATGGACAACAAATACAGAAATCTTCCTCCAGCACCTGAATCTGATCTGTCCCTCTCCCTGCTATCAGCTTTTATCTGCTGAGAAAGAGACAGTCGTCCCTCACTAATCCCCCTCCCTGTGAGGGCCCCCCTCCCAGCACTTATCTCTGCTCCTGAGTTTATTTGTAAATTGTAACTTTGTTTCTCTCTCTCTGTCTCTCTGATCACTGAGCTCCAACTGCCCAGCCTGTATGTTTTTCTCACCTTCTTTTTTATTTAACATAGTTTTTTTTTTTTTTAGATTTAGCAGGAATTATGTGAGTTATGTTATATTTGTGTCTGATAATAGTGATTTTGTTGTAATTTTAGCTAAATATATCTTTTAATATTTTCTTGGAGGGGCCCTGCCAGGTAGTCTGTAGGGGGCCCCGCGATTTCTAACAGCAGCCCTGGGTACAGGGGACAGACTGACCTGGGGGATATTGTACAGGGAGACAGACTGACTCACGGGAATATTGTACTGGAGACCGACTAACCTGGGAGATATTGTACTGGGAGACAGACTGACAGTGGTGTATTTTGGTTTTGTGCTGCCCTAGGCAAGACTAAAAATGGGCACCCCCCCCTCCCCCTCCTAAGTAGATTTGCCCCACCCCTTCCTTTTTAACGGATGTGACTCCCTCCAAAATTGAAGGACTACAAGTCCCAGCATGAACCCCTGAGATCTCAGGAGAGGGGTGGGAGAGAGAGGGGGGGGGGGGTGGGTGAGGGAGGCAGAGAGAGAGCGGGGGTGAGAGAGAGGGGGGTGAGAGAGAGAGGGGGGGTGACAGTGAAAGAGAGAGAGGGGGGTGAGTGAGTGAGAGAGGGAGAGGGGGGTGGTGGCTCTAGCAACCAGTGGCCAATAGAATCTCAGGTGGAGGGGGGTAGCTTTTTTGCCGCCCCCCTGCAAAGTGCCGCCCTAGGCCTGGGCCTTGTCGGCCTAGGCCAAAATACAGCACTGCAGACTGACTAGGGGGATATTCTACTGGGGGACAGGCTGACTCGGGGGGGGATACTGTACTGTCTGGGGGACAGGCTGACCTGAGGAAAATTGTACTGGGGACACTTTTCCTGATATATCGGTGTCGGCCCCAGAGGTTACCGATATTGCCGCTATTTAGGGAAAGTGCTTGTACCGGAGTGATGCCTGCAGCTAGAGGCATCACCCCGGTACCGGCGTCCATAGCCAACGGTCGGCTGTTGTAATGACAACCGATGCAGCTGAGAAACTGCTCGGCTGTCATTGCAAGGAGCGCACCCCCACCCCTGCTGCCTTCCGCGGCTCGCCTGGGTCTCCTGTCCCACAGGGGGACCCGGGCAACCAGCCTGCACGAACGCCGAAGACCCGATCAAAGCCGCATTCGGCTCTGATTGAGTCTCCATGTACTCAGCGCCAGATTTTAAAAAATGACAGCATTCAAACCAAACTTTGTGTTTTTTTTAAAGCCTTTAAGTGCAGAGGAGGGGTTTGGGGTCTTTTAGACTCCCAGATCCCTCCACAACAGTACCTGTCAAGTAATAAAACCAACATTTTTTTTTAAGTACGAAAATACAGTATCAGCCAATATCAGCCGATACCGATATGCAATGGCCAAAATATTGGTATCGGCAACGAAAAACCGATATCGGTTGATCACTACTCGTTAGTGTTACAAGGTCTCATGTGTAAATGGGAAGCAGGTATGGTAAATTTGGTGTTATCACTCTCACTCTCTCATACTGGTCACTGGAAGTTCAACATGGCACCTCATGGCAAAGAACTCTCTGAGGATCTGAAAAAAAAGAATTTTTGCTCTACATAAAGACGGCCTAGGCTATAAAAAGATTGCCAAGACCCTGAAACTGAGCTGCAGCACGGTGGCCAAGACCATACAGCGGTTTAACAGGACAGGTTCCACTCAGATCAGACCTCGCCATGGTCGACCAAAGAAGCTGAGTGCACGTGCTCAGCATCACATCCAGAGGTTGTCTTTGGGAAATAGACGTATGAGTGCTGCCAGCATTGCTGCAGAGGTTGAAGGGGTGGGGGTCAGCCTGTCAGTGCTCAGACCATACACCGCACACTGCATCAAATTGGTCTGCATGGCTGTCATTCCAGAAGGAAGTCTCTTCTAAAGATGATGGACAAGAAAGCCCACAAACAGTTTGCTCAAGACAAGCAGACTAAGGACATGGATTAACCACTGCCTTGCTAATGAAGCTGAGGGTAAAGGTGATGGACTGGCCAAGCATGTCTCCAGACCTAAAGCCTATTGAGCATCTGTAGGGCATCCTCAAATGGAAGGAGGAGGAGCGCAAGGTCTCTAACATCCACCAGCTCTGTGATGTCACCATGGAGGAGGGGAAGAGGACTCCAGTGACAACCTGAGAATCTCTGGTGAACTCCATGCCAAAGAGGGTTAAGGCAGTGCTGGAAAATAATGGTGGCCACACAAAATATTGAGACTTTGGGCCCAATTTGGACATTTTCACGTAGGGGTGTACTCACTTTTGTTGCCAGCAGTTTAGACATTAATGGCTGTGTTGAGTTATTTTGAGGGGACAGCAAATTTACACTGTTATACAAGCTGTACACTCACTACTTTACATTGTAGCAAAGTGTCATTTCTTCAGTGTTGTCACATGAAAAGATAGAATAAAATATTTACAGAAATGTGAGGGGTGTACTCACTTCTGTGAGATACTGTATATATATATATATATATATATATATATATAGGGCCACTGATCGGGGGAACCACCAGTCCTCCTATAGAGGGCCCGGGCACATAGGGGGGCCCCAACAACAAGGGAAATCAGTGCGGTCGGGCGGGGGGGGGGGGGGGCAAGTATAGAAGGAATCCCTGTGTTGCTCTCTGCAGCAACCGAAAGCCAGTTTCTCCCCCTCCTACCGACTTTCAGCTGCTGCTGGGAGAAACACAGACACAGGTCATCATTCCTGTAATTGGTTCTCCGACACCGATCCCCCTTCCCTGCCTACTTCTGATCCCCTCTCCCTCCCCGTGTGACCCCCTTTCACTGTACCCTCCCACCCCCACCCCCCACAGCGCTGCAGGCTTCCCTGCCCTTTAAAAAAAAAATAAATTATAATTAAACATTGTAATAAATAATTTTTAAAAATCGTAAAATAAAATAATTGTAAACATTTTCAACATTTAAAAAAATATATATTATTTTTTTTTTTATTAAGTAAGAAATAATTAAAAAGGGTTAATTCACACAGGTTCTCTGTTATGTTTGCGTCAGCCAATAATAATGTATTTTTATTGAAAATAGCGTCTTAAAATATTTGGGGGGGCTGCCAGGTAGGCTGTACGGAGCCCTGTGATTTCTTACAGCAGCCCTGTGTATATGTATGTATGTGTATATATATATATATATATATATATATATAATGTTGGGGGGTTATAAGCAATTTTCTAGCAAAAAATACTGATTTCAACTTTTAAACAAAAAATGCCAGAAAAGGCCGGGTCTTCAAGTGGTTTTAGGCCCCGTTCACACTGGGGCGACGCTACTTCCCGGGGCGCCCTCACAGGTCGCGGCGCGCTGCTCGCACCGCGACCTCGGAGTGGCCGGCACGGACTTCATAACATTGAAGTCTATGCAGGTCGCCTGACAGGTCGCCTCAGTGTGAACGGGGGCTTAAACTGTGTTGTAGAAAGGTTAAAGTTCTGAAGTTCTCCAGGGAAGAGGCCCAGGAATGAAGTTGCCTGAGAAATTTTTCACACCAACATCAAACATCAGTGAATAGAATATTTCTGGTTTATTACAAGTGTAGCTGGTGAGTTATGTATTCTTTAGAAATAGATCACCCATTATTCAATACAAATACGAGGACAGCAAAGTATCCTGTAATTGTCTGGTAAATATCATTCAGTATTGATTAGATCATCTCCTAAACAAATGACATTTCTTTTATCAAGAAGTGTTTGCAAGAGCCAATTTGAAGACAATAGGACAATTGCATAGTATTACCTATGTGTTTATGTACTTGTAAATTATTTCCTAAGTGCTGGTTCACACTTGTGCGATGACAGACATCGCATGCGATTCGCACCGCGTTGCGGTGCAGATCACATGCAATGTCTGTGCAATGCGATTTCAGCCATATAAACTGTATGGCTGAAATCGCATCGCATTCGCACCAAAATGGTGCAGGACCCTTTTTTTGGTTTGCATACCTATGCGATCCGATACCTGTACCATTTCATAGCTTGCACTGCGATCTGCGAACCAGTCTCGGGGTGTCATTAACCACTTGTCGACCGCCGCACGACTATTTACTGCGGCAGACCTACGTTGCTCGCCCAGGAGCATGTAGGGGGTGAGTGCGTGCAGCCGGAGGCGCGCTCCCGCCCCCACTCGTTCACAGACATCCCCGCGCATGTGACTGGCGGCTCCGATGTCTGCCGGCCACTCGCGATCTCCCGCAGGAGAGCAGTGGCGGCCGGTGCGTTGGGGGCGCAGGGGCGCGGCCCCCCCATCCATGTGTCCAGCCCCCTAATCTGCATGGGGGGCGCCGGACGCATGGAGCTCAATGTTTTTTTGTTTTTTTTTAAATCACCTGATTAGAGTCAGAGGCTCTAATAGGCTTCAGCAAAGGGTGGACCAGGGGCGCAGAGCAGTGCACCCCGAGCCCACCCATTGTGTGACAATAGCGAATGAAAATTCGCTATTGTCACACGGATCCTCCTCCTGGCCAATCAGGAAGCGGGTCTGATACCTGCTTTCTGATTGGCTGCAAGGCAAACCCCATGCCATTGGCCGAGGAGGAGGTCTCGGGGGGGGGGGGGGCCCACACTGCATTGAAGGGGGCATGCACGCTGGTCTCTGCATTGAAGGGGGCACGCACGCTGGTCTCTGCATAGAAGGGGGCACACACGCTGGTCTCTGCATTGAAGGGGGCACGCACGCTGGTCTCTGCATAGAAGGGGGCACACACGCTGGTCTCTGCATTGAAGGGGGCACGCAGGCTGGTCTCTGCATTGAAGGGGGCTTGCACGCTGGTCTCTGCATTGAAGGGGGCACGCACGCTGGTCTCTGTATTGAAAGGGGGCATGCATGCTGGTCTCTGCATTGAAGGGGGCACGTACGCTGGTCTCTGCATTGAAAGGGGGCATGCACGATGGTCTCTGCATTGAAGGGGGCACGCTGGTCTCTGCATTGAAAGGGGGCACGCACGATGGTCTATGCACTGAAAGGGGGCACGCGCGATGGTCTCTGCATTGAAAGGGGGCACGCACGATGGTCTCTGCATTGAAGGGGGCACGCTGGTCTCTGCATTGAAGGGGGCACGCACGATGGTCTCTGCATTGAAAGGGGGCACACTGGTCACTGTTTTGAAGGGGGCACACTGGTCACTGTGCATTGAAAGGGGGCACGCTGGTCACTGCATTGAAGGGGGCACGCTGGTCACTGTACATTGAAAGGGGGCACGCTGGTCTCTCTGCATTGAAAGGGGGCACGTTGGTCTCTCTGCATTGAAAGGGGGCACGCTGGTCTCTCTGCATTGAAAGGGGGCACGCTGGTCTCTCTGCATTGAAAGGGGGCACACTATACCTTAATTACTGAAGGCCCCTTTCACACTTTTGTGACCTCAAAGTCACGCATTTTTTACAGCGTTTTTTGCCGCAAAGCAATGCCTATTACATTTTTCTGTTTGCGCCCCCCCCCCCCCCCCCCAAAAAAAATTTTGAGCACCAGCCACCACTGCAGGAGAGGGAGAAGTATGGATGGCTGATGTAAACACAGCCCTCTGTCATTCTCCCTGATGTAAGGACAGAGGCTATGTGATCCTGCTATGTAGGATCCTATGTCTCTGTGGTTACATCACAAGCCACGCCCCCCCACAGTTAGAATCACGCCCCTAGGGATACATTTAACCCACTGATCACCAGTAAAGTTAACCCCTTCTCTGCCAGTGTCATTTTTACAGTGTCAAAAATGTCAGTCGTGGTCTGATCTGTCCGCCGCAATGTCGCAGTCCCGCAAAAAAAATTGCAGATCGCCGCCATTACTAGTTAAAAAAAAAAAAAACAATAAAAATGACATAAATCTTTCCCGTAGTTAGTAGACGCGATAACTTTTGTGCAAACAAATCAAAATACGCTTATTGTGATTTTTTTTTTACCAAACATATGTAGCAGAAAACAAATTGGCCTAAAATGTTTTAAATTTTTTTTGAGAATTTCATATAAAAAAATGTGAAAAATATTGTTATTTTTTCAAAATTGTCGCTCTTTTTTTGTTTATAGCGCAAAAAATAAAAATCGCACAGGTGATCAAATACCACTAAAAGAAAGCTCTGTTTGTGGGGAAAAAAAGACGTCAATTTATTTGGGTACAGCGTCGCCCGACCGCGCAATTGTCCATTAAAGTCACCCAGTGCCGAATCGCAAAATAGGGCCTGGTCTTTGAGCAGCCAAATCCTCCGGGGTTTAAGTGGTTAACTTTACATTGACACCCGCAGCGATTTGCAGATCTCAGTGTGAACCACTGTGCGATTCTGGTGAGATGTGGGAACCGGCACTGAATCGCAGGGTTTCCCGCATCACACCAGTGTAAACCAAGACTAAAAGAACACCTCTTAGCAATTGTTCCTACTATGTTAGGGAAAAACGTTAGATCACAAATTGCTAGAAGCCTGGTCTTGCTTTCCAGACAAGAGTACAAATCCTCAATAGTTAGAGACACTTTAGAGCAATAGTTTGACTTTAGCCCCGTACACATGTACCGATCGTCGGCCGAACGATCGGCCGTCTTTTGTCCAGGGCTGTCGTGTTTGTTGAAAACTGCAAAAGACTGCACATGAATTTTGTCGGCCAACAGCAGCCGACTGCAGAAGTGATGTCATGTGATGGTTAACTTTCCGTGTGTTTTTTCTTTTCTGAGCATGCCCAGTCTTGCAAATCTTCTGTTTGTCGGCCGAATTCTGTACTGACTGGCGAACAATCGGCCGTTCTGGTGTTGGCCTACAAAAATTTTAAAGCATGCACATCAGATTCTTTTCGGCCGAAAGTGCGCTGTCGGCTGTCGGAAGCATCATACTAACAAGCCTACGATCGGCCGATCGGTCGTCGGCCGAATATTTACGGCCGACAATCGGTACGTGTGTACGGGCCTTTAGTCTCAATTTTTATACCAAGGGACAAAATGGAGCCTTCATTTCAGAAATATTAATTCCTAGTAAAATGTCATAATTATACTTCTATTACAAGAGAATGCATGCGTGTTCCCAGCCAGTGCTCTGCGCATCCATAGACATACACAGCGTGAGGAGAGGAGAGAGCCGATAACCGGATAGTGTAAAAGGGAACATCTGTGCTGATAATCAGGGCATTGATCATCAGCGTCCTGATTATTAGTGCAGCCCCAACAGTGCCTATCACTGCTGCCTATCAGTGCCCATCAGTGATGCCAATGAGTGCTGAAAATCACTACCCATCAGTGCTGCCAATCAGTGCCTCCTCATCAGTGCTGCCTATCAGTGCCCATTAGTGCCATATACTGTATGTATCAGTGCCCTTCAGTACTGCATACCTGTGCAGCCTCATCAGTGCCTTTGCATCAGTGCCCACCAGTGCTGTCTCATCAGTGCTCATTAGTGATGCCAATTAGCACTAGAAATCAGTGCCAATCAGTGCTGCCAATCACTGCCCATCAGTGCTGCCAATCAGTGCCTCCTCATCAATGCTGCCTATCAGTGTCCATTAGTGCCATATATCAGTGCCCTTCAGTGCTGCATACCAGTGCAGCCTTATCAGTGCCTTCACATCAGTGCCCACAAGTGCTGTCTCATCAGTACCCATCAGTTCTGCCTATCAGTGCCCATCAGTGATGCCAATGAGTGCTGCAAATCAGTGCCAATCAGTGCTGTCAATCATTGCCCATCAGTGCTGCCAATCAGTGCCTCCTCATCAGTGCTGTCTATCAGTGTCCATTAGTGCCATATATCAGTGCCCTTCAGTGCTGCATACCAGTGCAGCCTTATCAGTGATTTCACATCAGTGCCCACCAGTGCTGTCCCATCAGTACCCATCAGTTCTGCCTATCAGTGCCCATCAGTGATGCCAATGAGTGCTGCAAATCAGTGCCAATCAGTGCTGTCAACCATTGCCCATCAGTGCTGCCAATCAGTGCCTCCTCATCAGTGCTGTCTATCAGTGTCCATTAGTGCCATATATCAGTGCCCTTCAGTGCTGCATACCAGTGCAGCCTTATCAGTGATTTCACATCAGTGCCCACCAGTGCTGTCCCATCAGTACCCATCAGTTCTGCCTATCAGTGCCCATCAGTGATGCCAATGAGCGCTGAAAATCAGTGCCAATCAGTGCCTCCTCATCACTGCTGCCTATCAGTGTCCATTAGTGCCACATATCAGTGCCCTTCAGTGCTGCATACCAGTGCAGACTCATCAGTGCCTTTGCATCAGTGCCCACCAGTGCTGTCTCATCAGTGCCTATCAGTGCAGCCTATTAGTGCCTATCAGTGCCGCCTCATCAGCGCACGTCAGTGAAGAAGAAAATTTACCTGTTTGCAAAATTTTATAACAGAAACTAAGAAAAAAGTTTTTTTTTTAATCAAAATGTTTGGTCTTTTTTTGTTTGTTTAGCAAAAAAAAAAAAAAAACTGTGGCGATCAAATACCAACGAAAGAAATCTCTATTTGTGTCATGGGTACAATGTAGCATGACTGCGCAATTGTCATTGAAAATGTGACAGCACTAAGCGCCGGTTCACACTGCAGCGACGCTACTTCGCACCGCGACCTCCGAGGTCGCGGTGCGAGCAGCGCGCCGCGACCTCGGAGCGGCCGCCACGGACTTCATAACATTGAAGTCTATGGCGGTCGCCTCCGGGTCGCCCCAAAGAAGCTCCGGATCCTTTTTCTAAGTCGGAGCGACTTGTGTCGCTCCTATTAGAACGGGTCCGCAGCTTCCCTATGGGAGGCGACCTGTGAGGCGACCAGGTCGCCTCACAGGTCGCCCTAGTGTGAACCGGCACTAAAAGCTGAAAAGTGGCCGTGGCAGGAAGAGGGTAATAGTGCCCAATAAGCAAGTAGTTGAACACCAAAAGCTCTTCAAAAACTGATCAGTGTGAGGGGCCCCATAATCTGCACCCCACTATGCAGCGATCACCTTCAAGTGACGGGCCCTGGATGCAGACAGTTGGCTCATTTGCTGATCACTGCATAGCAATTGCATATAAATGGCCGTGATTAGCTGTAGACACCTGGCAGCCTCCTCTCTTGCTTTCAATGGGGATGTAATCTCCGGGAACCCCCTCTGAGGTTCTTGCATATAAACGATGTTGGGCCCATTCGCAAGTGTAAATGTAGCCTAATGGAAAACCCTTCACCCCCATTGGTTGCTCAATTTACATTGAAATTTCAGCTTCTTTGCATTTTTTAGCTGGCCAGGATCAAAGCGTTGAGGACCTTCTGGTAATACCTGTTTTCTGTGGCTTCTTATCGGTGACCAGGATGGGAGGTGGGGGGTCGGAGCCACAAGACCTGAGAAGACAAACAGAGAAAGCCAGCAGAAAGATTCTGTACCTTTTATTGTACTCATTCAATTAAAGGTGTTACCAATGAAGACAATAGAGAAGAGAATGGAAGAGTTGGTTGTTGGGGGTGACAAGTCTCATGGGGACACTTGGTTGGCCGGTGTCCCCAGCATCAGCATTTCTCAATGTATAATGAAAGATGTATGAAGCTCACTAAGGTGTGGGGGGTAATAATCCAACATAAAAGGCATATGTGTAATTATATAAAGCTTCCAACCAAAAGGTCTGGTTAGGTTGAAGAAACCGTTTATGGCAGAGGCGTAACTAGAACCTTCAGGGCCCCGGTGCAAGAAACCATGAAGGGCCCCCTGGACCCCTGGCCAAGGCCCTTCCCTTCAAGCCTGGGGCTCTTCCCACTGATCCTGGGGCCCTTTACTCTTGTTGCGGGGCCTTTTATTACGGTCCCACAGCGGGACCCTTTCACAAGTTCTGCAGTGGGCTCCCTTCCTGCCATCTTGGGGTCTCCCCACAGTGGTGGAATGCCAGGGCCCGGTTGCAAGTGTGACCTTTGCGATCCTGGAAGATCATCCACTGGTGTCAGTAGTTTTTATTTTTTGGTATTTTAATTGTATTATTTTTTATCATTTTATTTTATTTTATGTTTACAATGTGACTGACTATGACTCTGTCCGTTCAGAAAAGGAAGGAGCTGGTAAATTACATATTTACTGACCCCTTCCTGGTTCTCTATTGTGACACATCCCCTGCAGCAGCCGGCAGGAGAGGGGAGGGAACACAGTGGGAAGGGGGGGGGGGGGGGGGGTGGCAGCACAGTGTGGGGGGGGGGGAACCAGGGGAGCACACAGGGGCCCAGAGACAGCAGAACACAAGTGAATTGGATAGGAGGAGTGGCGGGGGCAGCATACAGAGGAACCAATCTCCTCCATTTTCCTCCTGCAGCTACAGGAGGAAAAAGGAGGACAGTGATTTCTCTACATGCTGCCCCCACCGCCCCTCCTATCCAGGTGTACAGGGGAGCCGCACAGGCCCCCTGGAGCATGGGGCTGGTTGCAATTGCAACCCCGGTAGTTACGCCCCTATGTGTATCGCAATCAACGTTTATACACATAGGCGCCCCCAGCGCGTGCATTTAAAAATGTAAAACCTGCATGTCTCCGTTGGGCTCCACTGAATGTATTGCAATGCAGATCGGCTGACCCGGAAGTGACGTTATATACGGCACTTTCTAGGTCACAGCAAGGGGAGGAGAATGGAAGTGTGTCCGCTCTTCTCCCTCCCCTCTACTCACCGGCACTCGTTATATCAGTCCCGGCCCCATAGATGGGCAAGGAGAGCCCGGAATACATGACGGAGGCACAAGTGCGTGTGGGGGAGGGGGGGGGTTGGAGCGCCAGAGGGGCAGACTGGCAACTTTCCGCCCAGGGGCAAGTACAAACCAGAGGCCCATGGTACAGTGACTCAACCCCCCTCCAACTCACCCTTTTCCCATCCTCCTCCTGACCCCCATTCCAAGCTGAAGCCATGCTCCAGGTACTCTCTACTCACCGGCTGAATCCGGGTTCCCAACCAGGCCAGCAGGGGGGCAGTTGTGGGGAGCTGGGACAGCTCGGTCAGGGCTGGCCAGGGAAGGAGAGTCTCAAGTGGGGCATGGACCTGGTCTCTGCTCAGACACAGTTTACACCATCAATGCTGGGGGGAGGAGGTCTGCGCTCTGTCCTTGTCTTCATCCCGCACTCAGTAGGTCAGTGTCAGGGACTTTTCACTTCTCTTCACCAGGAATCCTTTAGGCATGTCTGTGGCAGAAGCGGTGCAGACTTTTTACGGGGGGGAAACGGAGCCGCCCAGGGGGGCACTTGCCCCCCTGCCCCTGGCCCAGTCATCCCTTGAGCGCCAGTACCACAGCTTTTGGATATGAGATCAAGGGACACTTATTAGCAAAAGTATGTAGGCATAGGACACACACCCTGCCCCGTCCCCTTAAAGGAGTATCACACGAAAAAAATGATTATTTATAGCCGCAAGTGTTTTTTTTTTTACCACTACTATTCCTTTATACTGGCTATGGAAATTTACTAATGCAGCAATTTATAAATTGGATGATTTGGCACTGGGAAACACTTTTTGAAAGATAAAAAGTGCATTATATATACTATATAGATCAGACCAAAATGAGGGACAAATGAGGAGGAAATAGGGACAGAGGGACCTTGTTCTGAATCAGGGACAGTCCCTCTAAATCAGGGACAGTTGAGAGCTATGGTACCAGGGGTGTTTAAATGCAAGTGCAGCCACCCAAATGGTTCCACCTGCCTGCAGCCGCCGGATTGTGTTTGAAACCCTCCCGCTGTAAGGGTCCAGAGGACGTACGGACTTGGCAGCAAAAGGGGGCACCTAAACCTCTTCATAAACTGATCAGTGTGAGGGGCCCCATAATCTGCACCCCACTATGCAGCGATCACCTCCAAGTGAAGGGCCCTGGAAGCCGACTGTCTGCATCCAGGGCCAATCCCTCATTGGTGGTCACTGCATAGCACTTGCATATAAATGGCCGTGATTAGACACCTGGCAGCCTCCTCTCTTGCTTTCAATGGGGATGTAATCTCCGGGAACCCCCTCTGAGGTTCTTGCATATAAACGACGTTGGGCCCATTTGCAAGTGTAAATGTAGCCTAATTAAAAACCCTTCACCCCCATTTGGTTGCTCAATTTACATTGAAATTTCATCTTCTTTGCATTTTTTAGCTGGCCAGGATCAAAGCGGTGAGGACCTTCTGGTAATACCTGTTTTCTGTGGCTTCTTATCGGTGACCAGGATGGGAGGTGGGGGGTCGGAGCCACAAGACCTGAGAAGACAAACAGAGAAAGCCAGCAGAGAGATTCTGTACCTTTTATTGTACGCATTCAATTAAAGGTGTTACCAATGAAGACAATAGAGAAGAGAATGGAGGAGTTGGTTGTTGGGGGTGACAAGTCTCTTGGGGACATTTGGTTGGCCCGGTGTCCCCAGCATCAGCATTTCTCAATGTATAATAAAAGTTGTATCTAGCTCAATAAGGTGTGTGGCGTAATAATCAAACATAAAAGGCATATGTGTAATTATATAAAGCCTCCAACACAAAGGTCTGGTTAAGTTGAAAAAAAAGGTTTATTGCATAAAAGTAAAATAAACACTTAAAATCATGGCCACATCCCAACTCTACAGAGACCGGTGTCCCAGCTCTTGGTGTGATGTGAAATATATACAGTATCTCACAAAAGTGAGTACACCCCTCACATTTTTGTAAATATTTTATTCTATCTTTTCATGTGACAACACTGAAGAAATGACACTTTGCTACAATGTAAAGTAGTGAGTGTACAGCTTGTATAACAGTGTAAGGCTCGGTTCACACTACGGCGTTCCGACTTAGGGGGCGACCTGTGAAGTCGCGTGCACCGCGACTTCGGCGCGACTTGCACGGACTTCATAAAATTAATGTCTATGCAAGTCGCTCCAGGTCACCCCGAAGTAGTACCGGACCCTTTTTCTAAGTCGGAGCGACTTGTGTCCCTCCTATTAGAACGGTTCCTGTACTACACTATGGGACGCGACAGTGCGTGACTTGTCAGGCTGATCAAGTCGCCTGACAAGTCGTACCAGTGTGAATGGAGACTAAATTTGCTGTCCCCTCAAAATAACTCAACCAACAGCCATTAATGTCTAAACCGCTGGCAATAAAAGTGAGTACACCCCTAAGTGAAAATGTCCAAATTGGGCCCAAAGTGTCAATATTTTGTGTGGCCACCATTATTTTCCAGCACTGCCTTAACCCTCTTGGGCATGGAGTTCACCAGAGCTTCACAGGTTACCACTGGAGTCCTCTTCCATTCCTCCATGAGGATATCACAGAGCTGGTGAATGTTAAAGACCTTGTGCTCCTCCACCTTCCATTTTGAGGATGCCCCACAGATGCTCAGCAGGGTTTAGGTCTGGAGACATGCTTGGCCAGTCCATCACCTTTACCCTCAGCTTCTTTAGCAAGGCAGTGGTCATCTTGGAGATGTGTTTCGGGTCGTTCTCATGTTGGAATACTGCCCTGTGGCCCAGTCTCTGAAGGGAGGGGATCATGCTCTGCTTCAGTATGTCACAGTACATGTTGCATAAAAAGTGGTTTGTTTGGAGTATTAAATGGAATCTATGAACACGTCCCTGTGTTAGTGTGTATGGGTAGCCGACTAAACCGAAACTAGCATATAGAGAAGGTATTCTGCATAGACTGTAGAATAAAAGTAGGTTGAACTGTCAGCTGTGAATAAATAGGGGCACGTGTAATAGTGTAATCATAGATGTTTATTGAAAAAATGCTGTGTGTATCAATATACAACCGTGCAATGTTATAATAGTATTAACCAGTGGAGACAACATGAAACAAGACATACATAACATGTGAACAAATATTTACAACAAAACCGGCCGATGCATAAATGGTAATGATATCAAGAGCAATGACATGTATATTCCACTATAAATGATGGAGTGGGGATTCTTGATAAACTCCTGGGGCGGTGTGGATCCGTTATTGAGGTCTGAGTAGGTGCACAAGTGTGCCGTGAGGTTGATCCAAAAGTTGGATATAGTTCTTAGTCATGCATCGGGGGGGAGAGAGGGGAGGAGGTAAGCAAAAATGGTGGCCACAGAAGGATGATGGCTGCAGCGGAGAGAGAAGTGGCAGTGGGTAGACGTTATTAGCAGTATGTGGCTGCTGAATGGTCTTATAGACCGATCGTGCGGTGTGCATCAATGGGGTGTTGGGGATTTAAGGCAGAGATGTAACAGGGAAGCCTGTTTCTCTGACGTCGGGGACGCCGTGTCTTCACCCCGTGGGATGCTGGAATGTCTCTCCTGTTGCTGCGGGATTGGATGGGTGGGTGCCTGCTGTACGGTATCTTTCTTTTGGTTGGGGACTTGTGCAGAGCCTGGGAAGACTGTTATGGCAACTACTGTGGCCTGGATTGCGTATAGGGTCTAGTGATCACCAGTCAGTGTGGTTTAATATAAGAACTGTGAAAGAGTCACACCACACAAAAACAAAAGTTTTAGATTTTAGAAAAACAGACTTTTCAAAAATGAAATTAGTCATAAATGAGTCCTTATCAGACTGGAACGGATTACATGGAGTCCAGGAGAAATGGGACTACTTAAAAGGTGCATTATTGAAGGCAACAGAAAATTGCATTAGACTTGTCAGTAAAAGCAAAAAAAGGAAGAGACCACTGTGGTACTCAGCAGAAGTGGCCCAAATCATTAAAAATAAAAAGCTAGCATTTTGTAATTATAAAAAAACCCAGAGCAATGAAGATAAGGAAATCTACAAGATTAGGCAGAAAGAGGCCAAGCAAGTTATAAGAACTTCTAAAGCGCAGGCAGAAGAAAAACTAGCTCAGTCTATAAAAAAAGGGGGATAAGACATTCTTCAAGTATATAAATGAAAAAAGGAAATTAAAACAAGGAATAACTAAATTAAAAACAAAGGACGGAAGGTATGTAGAAGAGAATAAAGGGCTAGCCGACTGCCTTAATGAATACTTCTGTTCAGTTTTTACAGAAGAAAAAGAAGGAGAAGGACCTCCACTTGAAAGGATGACTAATGAATCGTTTGATGCATGTGTCTTTACAGAGGAAGACGTTCTAAGATTGCTGTCTAAAGTGAAGACAAATAAGTCACAGGGTCCTGATGAGATACACCCAAAATTATTAAAAGAGCTTAGTGGTGAGCTGGCAAAACCATTAACAGATTTATTTAACCAATCATTAGTAACAGGAATCGTCCCGGAAGATTGGAAATTGGCAAATGTCATGCCCATTCACAAGAAAGGTAGTAGGGAGGAATCGAGCAACTATAGACCAGTGAGTCTGACATCAATAGTAGGCAAATTAATGGAAACCCTATTAAAGGATAGGATTGTGGAACATCTTAAATCCCATGGAAAAACAACATGGGTTTACTTCAGGGAGATCATGTCAAACAAATCTTATAGATTTTTTTGACTGGGTGACTAAAATAATAGACGGTGGAGGTGCAGTAGACATTGCATATCTAGATTTTAGTAAGGCTTTTGACACTGTCCCACATAGAAGACTTATCAATAAACTGCAGTCATTGAGCATGGACTCCCATATTGTTGAGTGGATTAGGCAGTGGCTGAGTGACAGACAACAGAGGGCTGTAGTCAATGGAGAACATTCAGAACAAGGTCATGTTACCAGTGGGGTACCTCAGGGATCTGTACTGGGACCAATTTTGTTTAATATCTTCATAAGTGATATTGCAAAAGGCCTCGATGGTAAGGTTTGTCTTTTTGCTGATGACACAAAGATATGTAACAGGGTTGATGTTCCTGGAGGGAAACGCCAAATGGAAAAGGATTTAGGAAAAGTAGAAGAATGGTCAGAACTCTGGCAACTGAAATTTAATGTGGATAAGTGCAAGATAATGCACCTGGGGCGTAAAAACCCAAGGGCAGAATATAGAATATTTGACACAGTCCTGACCTCAGTATCTGAGGAAAGGGATTTAGGAGTAATTATTTCAGAAGACTTAAAGGTGGGAAGCCAATGTAATAGAGCAGCACGAAATGCCAGCAGAATGCTTGGATGTATAGGGAGAGGTATAAGCAGTAGAAAGAGAGAAGTGCTTATGCCGCTGTACAGAACACTGGTGAGACCTCACTTGGAGTATTGTGCGCAGTACTGGAGGCCATATCTCCAGAAGGATATAGATACTCTAGAGAGAGTTCAGAGAAGAGCTACTAAACTAGTACATGGATTGCAGGAAAAAACTTACCAGGAAAGGTTAAAGGACCTTAACATGTATAGCTTGGAAGAAAGAAGAGACAGAGGGGATATGATAGAAACTTTTAAATACATAAAGGGAATCAACTCGGTAAAGGAGGAGAGCATATTTAAAAGAAGAAAAACTACCACAAGAGGACACAGTTTTAAATTAGAGGGGCAAAGGTTTAAAAGTAATATGAGGAAGTATTACTTTACTGAGAGAGTAGTGGATGCATGGAATAACCTTCCTGCAGAAGTGGTAGCTGCAAATACAGTGAAGGAGTTTAAGCATGCATGGGATAGGCATAAGGCTATCCTTCATATAAGATAGGGCCAGGGACTATTCATAGGATTCAAATATATTGGGCAGACTAGATGGGCCAAATGGTTCTTATCTGCCAAAACATTCTATGTTTCTATGTTTCTAGGGTGATTGTAAATATAGGGCCGGGTTGCAAGTGTCTTTTTGCCGCTCTGATAGCCGTGTGGCTATTTCTTCACCCCTAATGTTAAGATAGTACCTTATAGTAGACACCTTGCTGGTTTATCCGGTGTTCCTGTGTGGCGTCTTTGTGGCTGTTGCTTACGATCGTTCGTAGTGCCGCTGTGGTCGGCCGGTGCTTCTCCGATGAATCTGCCGCTTGGAGGGAGGTATGCAGAGTGTGCCGCCGGGCTGGTGACGTCATCCAGCCCGGCGGCGCACTCTGCATACCTCCCTCCAAGCGGCGGATCCATCGGAGAAGCACCGGCCGACCACAGCGGCACTACGGAAAATCGTGGTCACATCCCAACTCTACAGGGACTGTGTCCCAGCTCTTGGTGTGATGTGAAATATAGGTTATACCTTCACATACCCATCCTTGTGGCCAGGCACAGATAAACAGCAGCAAACCCCCGACCGCCACTCTTAAGATGGTGCGATATCCTGTCCTGCAACCACAGGTTGCAGGAAAGAAAATCGCTTGTTTTCCCCATTAACACAGTCAGCGTTGATGGGGGAATCCCTCCTGATGAGCTATTGTGTTCTTCTGGTGGAGGGAGCAGGGAGCTGTCCCGGCCGGGAGAACCCACAATAATTATTGCTAGTGGCTATCAATCAATCAACTTGTGTATAATCAGCCTGTCCATACATGGTTCGAATCTCGGTTAATCTCTGCTAAACCGGCCAAAATTTTAACTGTCTATGACCAGCTTTAGGGGAAAGGAAAAGCAACCAACTAGATGGCCACCCCATGTATCCAAGTAGGACCTGAGAAGACGTCACAGGCAGACTGGAAGTGGTGGTCGTGCTGGCCTGGAAGGATGTTCCAGGAGGGGGAAAAGAACAAAATCACTCTCTCACATAGGGATAACGCATTTTAAAGCATCCAGCTTCTTTTTTTGGGGATCCATCGGGCAAGCACTACCATCACTTCAAGTCCACGGCTCTGCCAGTGATGTCATCTCTGTTCCCCCTTGGATACCCAGGGAGGCCATTTTTGTTGGTTGTTTTTCCTTTCTCCTAAAATTGGTGATCTGGGGCAGCTTTCCTCCCCTTGCCTTGCTGGTGTTTATCCTTCCCACTGCCATGCCTGTTTGGGAAGGTATAGCCTCTTTTTTACATCACGCCAAGTGCTGGGACACGGTCTCTATGGCAGTGCCGGGACAAGGCCATCCAGCGCCCAGGGCAAAGATGCCAAACTGTGCCACCCCCTTCACTTAGGGTTAGGTTCAGGGTGCCCCCCTCGCTGCAATAAACTATTGCGCCCAGGGCAGCCGTCCCTCCTGCCCACCCCTTGTCCTAGCCCTGGATGCCCCCAAACCTCACATGATACCACAGTGTCCAGGGCAGCCGCCCCTCCTGCCCACCCCTTGTCCTAGCCCTGGATGCCCCCAAACCTCACATGATACCACAGTGTACAGGGCAGCCGCCCCTCCTGCCCACCCCTTGTCCTAGCCCTGGATGCCCCCAAACCTCACATGATACCACAGTGTCCAGGGCAGCCGCCCCTCCTGCCCACCCCTTGTCCTAGCCCTGGATGCCCCCAAACCTCACATGATACCACAGTGTCCAGGGCAGCCGCCCCTCCTGCCCACCCCTTGTCCTAGCCCTGGATGTCCCCCCCAAACCTCACATGATACCACAGTGTCCAGGGCAGCTTCCACTCCTGCCCACCCAATGTCCTGGCCCTGGATGCCCCCAAACCTCACATGATACCACAGTGTCAGGGCAGCCGCCTCTCCTGCCCACCCCGGCTTTAAAGTGATTCTAAGGGAAGCATTTTTTTTTTTTTAAATAACAAGCAAGTTATACTTACCTGCTTTGTACAATGGCTTTGCACAGAGCAACCCCAATCATCTTCTTTTTTGAGTCACTGGCCAGTGGTCCTGGCTCCTCCCATTCTGCTGATTGACCCGAATAGCAAGCCTCTTGCTATGGGGGCACTCAAGCAGTTTTGATATTGAGCTGCGTTCTGTGTGTCCATTCACACACAGAGTGCGGCTTGGCCCTGCCCCCTTTCTTTCCTCATTGGTTTACTGGTTGTGATTGACAACAGTAGGAGCCTGTGTGAGCCAATAGGGAGACAGAGACCTCAGAGAGCCACTGCTCTACCACTGCTGGTAGTTAAATATTTTTTAAACTTATACATACAAGTAAGTCTATAAGGCTTATATAAGGCTTACCTGTAGGTACAGTGATTATCCCCTAAACTTGCACTGCAAGAAGGTATTCAAACAGCGCCTGCCTGGAGTTTGCATGTTCTCCCTGTGCCTGCGTGGGTTTCCTCTGGGTATTCCGGTTTCCTCTCACACTCCAAAGACATGCTGGTAGGTTAATTGTCTCCTGTCTAAATTAGCCCTAGTCTGTGTATGTATGAATGTGAGTTGGGGACCTTAGATTGTAAGCTCCTTGAGGGTAGGGACTGATGTGAATGTACAATGTATATGTAAAGTACTGCACGTGCGTGGTCACGCCCAGCGTGACCACATGACCTCCGAGATTGTACGCCGGACGGAGCGGAATCACCTGGGTGTCACTTACAGCAAGTGGGTGAGGGACGGATCAGTATCAGGCGGGTGGGAGATGGAGCGGGTGAGAGACAGAGCAGTATTGAGTGGGTGCCGAACGGAGCGGTATCACCCGGGTGTCACTTACAGCAAGAGGGGGAGGTATAGCAATCTGCCAGCAGATCTGCTAATGTGGAATTGCTTATATCTTTACTTTGTACATATGTGAGTGGCATATTCAATAACATTTGTAAATGGAATTATGCTATGTGACATCATTTTACCCTGGAGGAGGAGAAGACTAGTCTCGGACCCTGACATAGGATGTACAAAATATCAGCCCATATCGGCCAATACCGATATGCGATGGCCAATATATCGGTATCGGCAACGAAAAAACGATATCGGTCGATCCCTAATCACCAGAATCCTTTGGGCACTGCAATCACAGAGTGCGGCGTCATCTGTCCGCACCGTAGCCGTCATTCCGCTATAGTGCGGTCAGCAAGTTGTAAAGTGGAGCTCCACCCAAAAAGGGAAGCTTGTGCGCCTCCTCCCCCCCTCTGCTTCCACATTTGGTACCTTTTGGGGGTGAGCGGGTATCTGGTTTTGAGCCAGAAGTTCAGCCCCTTCCTCCTTTCCCTGCATCCGGCCCACTCACAGAGCGCAGAGTGCTTCACGCATGCGCAGTAGGGAACCAGCTGTAAAGCCACAAGGCTTCACTGCCGGTTTCCCTTAGTGGAGATGGCGGCAGTAGCACCCAATAGTCGATTGAAAAATCGGCTCAGGTGACAAAATCGCTGGATCCCTGGGCAGGTAATAAGTGCCCTAATATTAAAGCGGAGTTCCACCCAAAAATGAAAGTTCGTTCCATCTTCTTGGTCCGGGTCACCTGAAAAACAAAAGGATAATCGCAATTTTTTTATTTTTTTTACTTACCTTGTTTAGAAGATAATATACCTACCTTACTTCCTCTTCCTCCCCTCCGCGTCCACGGCGAGTCGTCACTTCCTGGCAGCTGAACGTCATCGCTCCCAGGAATCAATGCGCCTGCACCGGCCCCGACGTCAATTCCCGGTGCAGGCGCCGTCACACCTTGCTAAACAGCTTCTGGGCATGCCCAGAAGCTGTGCAGGGATGACGCTCCAGACCCAGAAGTGACGGCGGGGCCGGCGCAATGCATCGTGGGACCAAAGAGGACGGAAGAGGACGCAGAAGAGGATCGCGCTGGCTTCAAGCTGCCCACACCTGAGATGGCAGCGCTGGAGAAGACATTTTCAAGGTAAGTATTTCTTCTTGCAGGTAAGTGCGACCCGGGACAGTTCAGAGGCTATCCATTGTGGAATGCACTAGCCCTGACTGTCCCGGGGGTATTTTTATGTATTTTTTTGTTTTTTAGGTGGAACTCCGCTTTAAGTCAGCAGCTACAGTTTTTCAGTTTTTGTAACTGCTGACTGTTCATTTTTTTTAAAGGAGCCTGGAGTTCCTCTTTTAGGCTGCATTCACACTTGAGCGTAGCGTTTTACCGCGTTTTTTTACCGCAATTTTACAGCGATTTTTACCGTGATTTTACCGCGATTTTCAGGCGTTTTTTTCTGGCGTTTTTGGAGGCAGGCAAAAACGCTGGTAATCAGCCCAAAAAGAAGCTCATGTACTTTTTTCAGCTACAGGCGTTTTGCAAAACGCTCAGATGTTAACAGGGGCCATTTAAATGAATGGGGTTTTACTTGTTGGGCGTTTTGGAACGTTTTTTTTTTAGCGTTTTTGGAGCTTAAAAACACTCAAAAACGCCCAGGTGTGAATGGAGCCTTAGGCATGTAGCTCTGTAATGCGGGGATTGAGGGAAGAGCTCTGTACTGGGGGGGGGGGGGTAATGGGTTGGGGGAAGAGCCTTGAGCCCCACACCATATGCATTCCTGAACATTGCACCTTGTGTGATAGGCAGATCTGAGCCCTGGCCACACCTGACACTTTTCTTCTCTGTCCCGGGGGATGGGCACTGGCAATGAAAATGTTAGTACCTGGACCTATTATCTGAGAAAACAAAAAAAGCCCTGATTGTAATAGTATTCTCCCGGTGGGTGGGAAGTCCATCTATTTCTGACTGCTGGATCATTATTGGAAGCAGCTCAAGTCGAAGACTCAACCCTGCGGAGCCTCCAAGCAAAAAGAGAGATCTGAAGAAGACAATGAATGACCCAAAGAGCAGGGAGATCATTGTTTGAACTGATACAAAGGAAATTATCATTCGGGGGGGGGGCTTGCAGACTTGTTGACAACCTTGGAGTGTGTTAAATCCATCCAGAGCTCCTACAAAGGTCTTCAAACTTCTCTAAACCCTTCAAACATTTAAGATCTTGGAGTGTGTGCATGGACTGAAAGCTGGGCTAGACAAGTGACTCTTCTCGAAAATTGTTTTACGCGTCTTGTTTAACTTACAGTTTCTTTTCTCTTCCCGTTGGCTACAATGGCATCTGCTGATCTGAGAGAGGATCTGAGCTGCCCCATCTGCCTTAACATTTATACGGATCCGGTATCGCTGAGATGTGGGCACAACTTCTGCCAGGTCTGTATTGATCGTGTGCTGGACACCCAAGAAGCATTCGGAGTTTATTCCTGTCCGGAGTGCAGAATGACTTTCCGGGAGCGACCTGTACTGTATATCACTAGAGCTCTACGTAACATAGCGGAGAAGTTCCTCGTTTCCCAGCCTGTTCAGGAAGATATGGGGATCTATTGTACCAGCTGTGTGGACTCTCCGGTACTGGCTATAAAATCCTGCTTGCACTGTGAAAGTTCTCTGTGTGGCAAACATTTGAGAGTCCATGCCAAGTCACCAGAACACGTCTTATCGGATCCCACCAACTACCCGGAGAACAGAAAATGCCCCATCCATAGAAGGATTGTGGAATATTACTGCTCCAAGGAAAGGGTTTGTGTCTGTCTTCACTGTATTGCTTTTGGAGAACACAAAGGACACCAGGTGGAAAAGCTGGATGAGGCCATTGAGAAGAAGAAAGAGAAGCTGAAGAAACATCTGGAGACGATGACCTCAAAAAAAGCATGGGCTGAGAAACAAGTCTGGAATTTGGAGAAACACAGAAAAGATGCACAAGAAAAAGCAGTCGATGTAACAGAGAGACTCACCGCCCTGTTAAAAGATATCAGGAGAGAGCTGGAAGAACTTGAGCAGAGAATCCCGAGTGAGATCTCCAGGCAACAGGAGAAGATTTCGCAGTCGGTGTCCAAGTTGATCCAAAAGCGGAAGATGCAGAAGGACCGGATGTCCAGGAAGATGAGTGACATTGAAGAATTGCGTAACACCGCCGACCCAATGATCATCTTGGAGGATCTGGAGGATCAGAACTCAGATGGAGAGGACATGTGTGACACTGAGCAGGAGGATACCATGGCCGCAATCATTTTGAGCGAAGGTGATTTTCGCGAGGATCTCATCACAGACAAATTACACAAATTATCTGACTGCATAAAAGACATTCGCATCTGTATTCGGCGACCAGAAGGAGTTTTACTTGACGAAGAAACAGCTGCCAATAATTTCGCAGCAGAACAATTCTATTGTCCAGAAGCTCCCAAAAGATTTAAAATCAATCTCAGAGCAATGGAAAATTTTCTGCAGGGTGGCGTTCCTCGGATGGAAGGACGAGTCTTTCCATTGGATGGAGAGTTGGGTTATGTTATCCCAGTAGGTGCAGTTATGTTACCCCAGTAAGTGCAGCAAATCATTGATTGGGAATATAATAATATACATAAAAGTAAACATATACAATTTCTTCACAAGCCTACCAACCATAAATTCAGAATTTGTCTGGATTATGAAGCCTGACAGATCTCCTTTTATGAGTTGTGTGACCCAATCAGACACCTCCACACCTTCACCACCCCTCCGTCTTGGAATAAATCAATAACAGCTACCTATTAGGACTATATTTTTCCATATGTTTTATTCTATGCAGTCAGCACCAGTTTTATCACTTCACACAAAAACTGGCCATAGATGGTGCGATTTTCTTTCCTGCAACCACAGGTTGCAGAAAAAAAATCATTGGACTCCCCCATCAACACAGTCAGTGTTGGTGGGGGAATCCCTATTGTGTTGTAATGGCGGGGGGGTGCGGGAACCTGGGAAACTACACAGTGATTATTGCTAGTGGGTATAGCCACTGGCAATAATCGCATAAAAAATCTGACATGCTGGTTGTACCCACAGCGCCATCTTCTGGAAGTAGGCAAGGGTACCTTTATTATTTATTATTATACAGGATTTATATAGCGACAACAGTTTGCGCAGCGCTTTACAATGTGAGGGAAGACAATACAGTTACAATACAAATCAATACAGGAGGAATTAGAGGGCCCTGCTCATTAGAGCTTACAATCTGGAAGGGAGGGTTAAGTGAAACAAAAGGCAAAAAACAGGGCCCCCACCCCCAAAGTCCCCCTAAAAGGTGCCAAATGTGGCACTGGAGGGGGGTAGGAAGTAAATCAGCAGGAAGTTCCACTTTTGGGTGGAACTCCGCTTTAAAGCCCATGTTGGTTTCTTATCTTTCTCAGGGACTTCAGTGCTGAAACCCATTCTTCTGCTAAGTTTGTAACGTGTTGAAGTGGTAAAGCGCTGCGTAAACTTACGGCGCTGTATAAATCCTATATAATAATCATAAATTATGGTTGGAAATATTACAGCACTAAAAACCCGAGAGATATATATAAAACCAGAAGGTGCCGCAATTACATTTATTGGCCATTAGAGTGCAGTAAGGAGCAAGTTTAATTTTTACGATGGTCAGCACCGCCTAGTGGCCATAATGCAGCATTTTTCACATTCAAAGATTCAAACTGCAGAGAATATAAACTGAGAACATTCAATTTTGCCCCGTTTTTAATTTACATGCAGTCTCGATGGGTGTATTTTTTAGAAATACACCCAAATATAATATATATATATATATATATATATATAAATATTATAATATATATATATATATATATATATATAAATATTATAATATATATATATATACATATATATATATATATAATTAAAATATTATTATATATATATATATATATATATATATATATAAAATTTTCATACATTTATTCAGTCATTATGATGTCATCTCCATTCCATGTCCCTGTTTGTATTTGCGTGTTTTCAGATTAAAAAAGAAGTTTGATTTTTTTTTTTTTTAAACTACTTTCAGTCTGGGCCTTTTCTACCTCTTTTTCTTTACATGTAACAATCAGTATTGTTTGCTGCAAAATTACTTAGAACCCCCAAACATTATATATATTTTTTTTAAATCAGGGGCCCTAGAGAATACATTAGTGGGTTTTGCAATTTGTTATGTCGCACAGTACTTGCACAGCAGTTTTTTAAATGCAATTGTTTCGGAATAAATACACTTTTTTGATTTTTTAAGCAAAAAAACACAATACATGACCCATTTTTTTGTAAAATATAAAAGAGGAGTCGAGTAAATAGATACCAAACATGTCACACTTTAAAATTGCGTGCAACAGCGACAAATTATGTAAATTTTACTATAGGCGACACTTTAAAAGCCCTTACAGGTTACCACTTTAGATGTACAGAGGAGGTCTGGTGCTAGAATTACTGCTAATGATCTGATGTCTGCGGTGATACCTCACATGTGTGGGGCGATCGCTGTTTGCGTGCGTGCAGGACCAAAGTGTGCATTCACTTTTTTGCGCGAGCCCCGGGAGAAGGGGGGCACTTTATTTTATTTTTTGAATTATTCATTTCTTTTATATCTTTTTTTTTTATTATTTTTATACTTTTATTGCAATCACAAAGAATGTAAACATCCTTGTGACAGGAATAGGCAGTGACAGGTCCTCTTTATGGAGAGATCTGGGGTCTAAAAGACCCCAAATCCCTCATCTGCACTTAAAAGCATTTTAAAACACCAAGATCAGTGTTTTTGAATGTTTTTGATTTTTTAAAAATGGCGCCAATGGTTTCCGAGTGGGTTGTTTTTACAAACAGCTGATCAAAGCCGATCCAGCTTTGTTTGGCTGTCTGGCCCGCCGGCGTCATTGGGGTCTCCTGGTGGGACAGAGAGACCAAAAAAAAACGCCCCTTCCGCTGCTTGTTAGGCCTCATGCACACTGGATGTTATCAAAATGTCAGTAAAAAGTTGTAGCTGTAGAAGGAGTTTTTCAGCTTTTTTGCAGTAGCGTTTTTTAGCTTTTTTTCAGCTGTAAGGTTTTCTAGCTTTTTTTTTTTTAATCAAAACTATACCCCCACAAAATCTTATGGCTCAAAAACGTCGATAAATGCAGAATAGCCGCGTTTTCAGCATTTTTTTGGCGTTTTTCAGCGTTTTTAAGCTTTTATCAGAGTTAGAGCGTATTTACAGCTGAAGATTGCCTCCTAAAAACCACTAGTTTTGGGGGGTTTTTTCCAGCCAGAAAACGCCCCTGCCAAAAACTGCTGATAGCCTGTGTGTGCATGGATACATAGGAGAACATGCTGGGGGAGACATAGGAGAACATGCTGGGGGAGACATAGGAGAACATGCCGGGGAGACATAGGAGAACATGCCGGGGGGAGACATAGGAGAACATGCCGGGGGGAGACATAGGAGAACATGCCGGGGGGAGACATAGGAGAACATGCTGGGGGAGACATAGGAGAACATGCTGGGGGAGACATAGGAGAACATGCTGGGGAGACATAGGAGAACATGCCAGGGAGACATAGGAGAACATGCCGGGGGGAGACATAGGAGAACATGCCGGGGGGAGACATAGGAGAACATGCTGGGGAGACATAGGAGAACATGCCGCGGAGACATAGGAGAACATGCCGGGGAGACATAGGAGAACATGCCGGGGAGACATAGGAGAACATGCCGCGGAGACATAGGAGAACATGCCGGGGAGACATAGGAGAACATGCTGGGGAGACAAAGGAGAACATGCTGGGGAGACATAGGAGAACATGCCGCAGAGACATAGGAGAACATGCCGGGGAGACATAGGAGAACATGCTGGGGAGACATAGGAGAACATGCTGGGGAGACATAGGAGAATATGCTGGGGAGACATAGGAGAACATGCCGGGGAGACATAGAAGAATATGCTGGGGAGACATAGGAGAACATGCTGGGGAGACATAGGAGAATATGCTGGGGAGACATAGGAGAACATGCCGGGGAGACATAGGAGAACATGCTGGGGAGACATAGGAGAATATGCTGGGGAGACATAGGAGAACATGCTGGGGAGACATAGGAGAACATGCTGGGGAGACATAGGAGAACATGCTGGGGAGACATAGGAGAACATGCCGGGGAGACATAGGAGAACATGCCGGGGAGACATAGGAGAACATGCCGGGGAGACATAGGAGAACATGCTGGGGAGACATAGGAGAATATGCTGGAGAGACATAGGAGAATATGCTGGAGAGACATAGGAGAACATGCTGGGGGAGACATAGGAGAACATGCCGGGGAGACATAGGAGAACATGCTGGAGAGACATAGGAGAATATGCTGGAGAGACATAGGAGAACATGCTGGGGGAGACATAGGAGAACATGCCGGGGGGAGACATAGGAGAACATGCCGGGGAGACATAGGAGAACATGCCGGGGAGACATAGGAGAACATGCCGGGGAGACATAGGAGAATATGCCGGAGAGACATAGGAGAACATGCTGGGGGAGACATAGGAGAACATGCCGGGGGGAGACATAGGAGAACATGCTGGGGGAGACATAGGAGAACATGCCGGGGGGAGACATAGGAGAACATGCCGGGGGGAGACATAGGAGAACATGCTGGGGAGACATAGGAGAACATGCTGGGGAGACATAGGAGAACATGCCGCGGAGACATAGGAGAACATGCCGGGGAGACATAGGAGAACATGCCGGGGAGACATAGGAGAACATGCTGGGGAGACATAGCAGAATATGCTGGGGAGACATAGGAGAACATGCCGGAGAGACATAGGAGAATATGCTGGAGAGACATAGGAGAACATGCTGGAGAGACATAGGAGAACATGCTGGGGAGACATAGGAGAACATGCCGGGGAGACATAGGAGAACATGCCGGGGAGACATAGGAGAACATGCCGGAGAGACATAGGAGAATATGCTGGAGAGACATAGGAGAACATGCTGGAGAGACATAGGAGAACATGCTGGGGAGACATAGGAGAATATGCTGGGGAGACACAGGAGAACATGCCTGGGAGACATAGGAGAACATGCCGAGGAGACATAGGAGAACATGCCGAGGAGACATAGGAGAACATGGAGGGGAGACATAGGAGAACATGCCGGGGAGACATAGGAGAACATGCCGGGGAGACATAGGAGAATATGCTGGAGAGACATAGGAGAACATGTTGGGGGAGACATAGGAGAACATGCTGGGGAGACATAGGAGAACATGCTGGGGAGACATAGGAGAACATGCTGGGGAGACACAGGAGAACATGACGAGGAGACATAGGAGAACATGCTGGGGAGACATAGGAGAATATGCTGGGGAGACATAGGAGAACATGCCTGGGAGACATAGGAGAATATGCTGGGGAGACATAGGAGAATATGCTGGGGAGACATAGGAGAACATGCCTGGGAGACATAGGAGAATATGCTGGGGAGACATAGGAGAACATGCCGAGGAGACATAGGAGAACATGCCGGGGGAGACATAGGAGAACATTCCGCGGAGACATAGGAGAACATGCCGGGGCATTTACTGGCTGCAGAAAAAAACATCTGACACCAAAAACAGCCGCCTTGTGCATGGGGCCAATAGCAATTGAGTGGCTGGTGAGGCGCTCCGATTGCTATTACAAGAGAGCCAACCGCCAGGTCTAAAATACAACACCAGGGTGATGCCTGTAGCTGCATTATCCACTGAAAGTCCAGCAACGTACGGGTATGTTGCTGAATGCAAAGTGGTTAAGAATCATGCTTTCCTTGGTGGATGCTGCATCTGCCCCCCGCCGACTGAAAACTGAGCGATCAAACACCGCCGATCGCTCAGTGCTCCTTCAGCAGAGAGGCCTGCCCCCTCCCCTGCGCTCACTGGAGAACCAGGCTGTAGAGAGGGTGGGAGCGGCCGGCTCAGGCTCTTAGTGACTTGCTGAGAGGGTGCGCCAGCTGCTGCTCCAGGTTCCTGGTTAGATTCTGACCATATTGTCACGATCTTTCTCCAGCCTGGACCGGTTCTGTGACATCAGTTGGCAGCCTGTTGTCTGCTGTAAAGGGGTCACAGGAGTGCAGAACAGTGTGCTCCCCTGGTCCCCCCCCCCCTACTGTGCTCCCTCCCCTCTCCTGCCAGCTGCTGCAGGGGATGTGTCACAATAGAGAACCAGGAAGGGGTCGGTAAATCTGTAATTTACCAGCTCCTACCTTTTCTGAATGGACAGAGTCATAGTCAGTGACATTGTAAAAAAAATGAAATAAAATGATAAAAAATAATACAATTAAAATACCAAAAAATAAAAAATACTGACACCAGTGGGTGAACTTCCAGGATCGCAAAGGTCACACTTGCGACCGGGCCCTGGCATTCCACCACCATGGCAGGAAGGGGGCCCACTGCAGAACTTGGGAAAGGGTCCCGCTGTGGGACCGTAATAAAGGGCCCCGCAACGAGAGTAAAGGGCCCCAGGATCAGTGGGAAGAGCCCCAGGCTTGAAGGGAAGGTTCTGGTTACAACTCTGTGGCCGCTGATTGGTTGATAGAGGTTGTGTCAGTTTAAACATTTATTATTCCTTTGAAAATGTTGGTCCTGTGTCTTACTATGGTGACAGCTGACTTTTATATTAACAAAAGTTTCCATTTATCAGAAAATTGTATTAATCCTGAGAAAAATGATTATACAACTAATGTGTCTCTGTTGTGTTTTACCAAAGGTGATGGGTAAAAAAAATAAAAATAAAAATAAAATTTAATTCTCTGTGTTTACTCATTTTTCATCTTTTTGTATGTAATGAACACCTGTCATGTAATCCAGTGAGGTCAGACGTACAGTCAGCAGGATATACACTACATACCAAAAGTATTGGGACGCCTGCCTTTACACACACATGAACTTTAATGGCATCCCAGTCTTAGTCCGTAGGGTTCAATATTGAGTTGGCTCCACCCTTTGCAGCTATAACAGCTTCAACTCTTCTGGGAAGGCCGTCCACAAGGTTTAGGAGTGTGCAGTGGCGTAGCTTGGGTTGTCAGCACCCGGGGCAAGGCAAGTAATTTGCGCCCCCTAACCCGCTGGATTTTAGCCCCCTTTCAATGCAGAGTGACCAGCGTGCCCCCTTTGAAAGCAGAATGACCAGCGTGCCCCCTTTCAATGCAGAGAGACCAGCGTGCCCCCTTTAATGCAGAGAGACCAGCGTGCCCCCTTTCAATGCAGAGAGACCAACGTGCCGCCTTTCAATGCAGAGAGACCAGCGTGCCCCCTTTCAATGCAGAGAGACCAGCGTGCCCCCTTTTAATGCAGAGAGACCAATGTACCACCTTTCAATGCAGAGAGACCAACGTGCTCCCCTTCAATGCAGAGAGACTTACCTGCAGCGGCGGCTTCTCCTCAGTTCCCCGCGTCTCCTTGAGTCCTCTGGCCTCCTCCTCGGCCAATGGCATGCGTTCGCCTTTTCGGCCAATCAGGAAGCGGGTCTCGGACCCAAGAGGAGGATCCGTGTAACAATAGCGAATTTTCATTCGCTATTGTCACACAATGGGTAGGCCCGGGGCGCACTGCTCTGCGCCCCGGGTCCACCCTTTTCTGAAGCCTATTAGAGCCTCTGGCTCTAATCAGGTGATTAAAAAAAAACCCCCATTGAACTCAATGCGTCCGGCGCCCCACATGTAGATTAGGGGGCCGGATGCATGGATAGGGGGGCGGTGCCCCAACGCACCAGCCGCCACTGCTGCTGACTCTGTGACAGCGCCAGGGTCCTGACTCACTCGCTGCTAAACTGACTGAGCTGTGAGGAGAGGCGGCATAGGCGGGGCTTGGCTTGCAATGCCACCCCACCCTACACCAATGGACAGGTGAGGCACAGTCCCGCCCCGCCCCACCCGACCCGCCATTTTCAGCGGGCGGCCGCATTACACATCTCCCAGCCTAAAGATTGAGGCAGCCGCAGACAGTGTGTGAACTGTGTATGTCAGAGTCAGACAGAGTGACACTGCGGATGCGCCCCCCCAGATGTTGCGCCTGGTGCGACCGCCCCCCCCCCCCCTGCACCCCCCACACTAAGCCACTAGGAGTGTGTCTATGGGAATGTTTGACCATTCTTCCAGAAGCGCATTTGTGAGGTCAGGCACTGATGTTGGATGAGAAGACCTGACTCGCAGTCTCTGCTCTAATTTATTCCAAAGGTGTTCTATCGGGTTGAGGTCAGGACTCTGTGCAGGCACTGCCGGTCTGCAATGCACCCAAATCAGCTTGGCGTGGCAGCATAGGTGTGTGCAGTCTATTGCATTAGGGTGTGCACCCCAAAACTCAAACACGCATGCTTTTCTCTGCAGCCTCAGCTGCACTGGGCAGTGAATGAATGGGAAGTGCTCTGTGCTGAGCGGCTACCCGTTCATTCACAAACTGAAGCATAGTAAACAGTTTACTATCATTCCGTTATGAATGGACACAGCGAGCGAGCGTGTTTACTGTGTTCGCTTACAAAAGGAAGGGGTCGGTAAATGACATATTTACTACCCCCCCTCCCCACCTCTCCATCCTGAAACAACCCCCCCCCCCCCGCAGCAGCCAGGGAAAGAAGAGAGGAGGGAAGCCAGCAGCACTGTGGGGGAGGGGCCAAACATTGGGAGGAAGCCCAAGCTATAGGGGGAATTAGCGCCGCACAAAGTGATTAAAATGTGCCCAGGCACACCTGGCACCCCCCCCCCTGCGCCCGCCTATTATTCCTTGACACTGCGTGACTTTAAAGGACAATTGCACAGGATCGCATAGTCTCTGTGATGATCTAAGGGAGAATGACAGACGGCTGTGTTTTGGGCCTGCCGGAGCACCCCCCCCCAATCAGTGGGTCCGCCGATTGTTTCGAGAAGAGGCAGAACGGCAGTCTGTCACAGAGGAGAATGGAGATCTTAGCAGAAACACAGATCTCAGTTTTCCTCTAGTGCATCCATTTCCTCCCCCCCTCCCCCACAGTTAGAAAGCACTTCCTACAATCAGTACAACCAACCTGTCGTTTTTATCCGCAGGAACCGCCCAAATTTCGATCCATCTGTAGGCAGGCTGGTTGTACTGGAGCGGGGGCGGACTGAGAACCCTCAGAGCCCCTGGGCAAAATAAATCAAGGGCCCCCTTCCAGGCCCCACCCATATTCCGCCTCCTGCCACACTCTTGCCCTGCCTCCAGCCACACCAATTTTATTTGGGTACAGCGTCGCATGACCGCGCAATTGTCCGTTAAATTAACGCAGTGCCGAATCGCAAAATATGGCCTGGTCATTAAGGGGGAAAATCTTCTGGTCCAGAAGTGGTTAACTGATGTAGTTTTAATAAAATGGTGCATTATAAAGATGGGTCTTATTACACTTATAAGCCATGCTGCTCCTAATGTTGTGTTTTTATATAATGTATGGCTCAACGACAAGGCCTCTATTGAAATAATCGTGCTCTATGTGCATAAAAATATATATCTAAGTGCTTAAATTGGTGGAGGTGTATACTATATATATCACCAACCACCTACATGAGTATGTGCCAAATACCGGTATTTATAAAGCAAAAACACTGTGCAATCACGTATCTAAATAACAAATCACATAAAATGCAAATAGCTGAACCAATATAAGGTGCCAAGTGCAAATGTGCGAATGTACAAATACAGTATATGACTCGTGTGCTCACAACAGTTCCATAAAGTTCTTGTGCAAAAAATATGGTGATAATAAATCACAAAGTGCTGGTTATTCCACTGCTGAAATTATAATTCATGTGCTATCAGCAGTCTCACAAAGTCCTGGTGTAAACACAGAAATGATAATGAACCTCAAAAAGTGCCCAGTGCCAAACAAGAAGTGATGATCAATCACAAAAAGTGCCTGGTGCTCCACTGTGTGCTCCCCTCTCTGCTAGACCCTCCGGATATCGAGTGGGTAACTGCCCACTATACTGCTGCAAGGGTTGAGTGCTTCCTGGTTGCGGTATTTTATCACACTGTGATTGCACAGTGTTTTTGCTTTATAAATACCGGTATTTGGCACATACTCATGTAGGTGGTTGGTGATATATATAGTATACACCTCCACCAATTTAACCACTTTACCACCGCCCACAGTAATATTACTGCGGCAGAGTGGCTCGTTATCGTCTGACGACGTAGTACTACGTCGTCAGACACTCCCCCTTCTGGGCGGCGCTTGCGTGCCGCCGGAGGCTCGCTCCCGCTGTTTTCATTCACAGCGGGAGTTGGGCCAGGGGAGGAGCGGCGGCGATCGCCGCCGCTCTTCCCCCAATCGTCGGGGATCTAGTGTGGAGATCCGCCCGCCTGTGTAAACACAAGCGGGCGGATCTCCCAAGTGACAGGGAGTGACAGATCGGACTGTTCAGCATAGCTGGACATCCGATCTGTCCATGACTCACACAGTCCCCTCCGCCCACACACGTCAGTAAGCACCAGGCATACATTAACCCCTCCCTCTCCAATAAAATTAACCCCTTCCCTGCCAGTGTAATTTTTACAGTGACAGTGCATATATATAGCCGTAATGCAGTAATGTCACTGGTACCCCCAAAAGTGTCAAAAATGTCAGTCAAGGGTCCGATCTGTCCGCCGCAATGTCGCAGTCCCGCAAAAAAAAATCGCAGATCGCCGCCATTACGCGTTAAAAAAAAAACACCAAAAATGACAGAAATCTTTCCCTTTGTTAGTAAACGCAATAACTTTTGCGCAAACCAATCAAAATACACTTATTGTGATTTTTTTACCAAACATAGGTAGCAGAAAACAAATTGGCCAAAATTTTTTAAAAAAATTGGTTTTTACATCTTTTTTGGGGGGAATTTCATATAAAAAAATGTTAAAAATATTGTTATTTTTTCAAAATAAACGCTCTTTTTTTGTTTATAGCGCAGAAAGTAAAAATCGCACAGGTGATCAAATACCACCAAAAGAAAGCTCTGTTTGTGGGAAAAAAAGGACGTAAATTTTGTTTGGGTACGGCGTCGCACGACCGCGCAATTGTCAGTTAAAGTCGCACAGCGCCGAATCGCAAAAAGTGGCCTGGACGTAAGACAGCAAAATCCTCCGGTGGTAAAGTGGTTAAGCACTTGGATATATATTTTTATGCACATAGAGCAGCGCTGATACATTAAAATCTCTATTTAAGGATTCATCCTTTTCTCAGCAGCAGCTTGAAACAGATTATAAACACATACAATTGCACTAAATAGATTATATTCCTGAGCGCAGATTTACTTGCACAATTTCTATTTAAAATAAAGCTCCACGCAAAAGTCTCTCCTCTGAGGAATAGTGTGTACATTTGCATTATCCCACAACATTTTTATAAAAATATATGAATCATATATTTTTATTAAAATTTTGTGGTATAATGCAAATGTACACACTATTCCTCAGAGGAGAGACTTTTGCGTGGAGCTTTATTTTAAATAGAGCGAGGCTATATAGGACACAAAAACAACTCACAACTTGTCACAAGAGAAGAGGAGAGAAGGGAAAAAGCAGGTGAGGTCAGGACTCGTCTCCGGTGCGGTGCAGTGAGGTGATGACCGTCCGTTACCTGCGGCTTCTGGAGGCGGGGCACGTCGACGTCACGTCAGTATGCGACGCCGACACGCCCCCGCTCACAGGGCACCATACAAAGTAACCCAGCGCTGGGTCCCTCCTCCCACCTACGCATCGCCGTCCGCCGAGCCCTGCTCCCATCCTCCCACGAGTCCCACCTACACATCGCCGGCCGCCGGGCCCTGCTCCCATCCTCCTACCGATGTATCGCCGGCCCAGATAGCCCGATGTTGTCTCAGAGACAACATCGGGTGAGTTAATTCTGTACTGGGCGGCGGGCCCCCTTTAAGGTGGGGCCATCGGACCACGTCCGAATTGCCCGACCGTTCAGTCCGCCCCTGTACTAGAGTCAACCTATCGAGTGATTTCAGTAAATCCAGCCAGTCGTTTTTTTTTCAGCAAGAACCGCCCGAAGTTCGATCCATCTGTAGGCAGGCTGGTTGTACTGAAGTCAACCTATCGAGTGATTTCAGTACAACCAGCCTGTCGTTTTTTTCAGCAGGAACCGCCCGAATTTCGATCCATCTATAGGCAGGCTGGTTGTACTGGAGTCAAACTATCAAACGATTTCAGTACAAACAGCCTGTCGTTTTTTTTTTCACCAGAAACCGCCCGAATTTCGATCCATCTATAGGCAGGCTGGTTGTACTGAAGTCAAACTATCAAACGATTTCAGTACAACCAGCCTGTCGTTTTTTCAGCAGGAACCACTTGAAATTCAATCCATCTATAGGCAGGCTGGTTGTACTGGAGTCATCCTATTGATTGATTTCAGTACAACCAGCCTGTCATTTGTTTTCAGCAGGAACCACTCGAAGTTCGATCCATCTATAGGCAGGCTGGTTGTACTGAAGTGAACCTATCGAGTGATTTCAGTACAACCAGCCTGTCAGTTTTAAGTAGGAACCGCCCGAATATCGATCCATCTGTAGACAGGCTGGTTGTACTGGAGTCAACCTATCGATTGATTTCAGAACAACCAGCCTGTCGTTTTTTTCAGCAAGAACCGACGGAATTTCGATCCATCTATAGGCAGGCTGGTTGTACTGAAGTCAACCTATCGATTGATTTCAGTACAACCAGCCTGTCGTTTTTTTAAGCAGGAACCGCCCGAATTTCGATCCATCTATAGGCAGGCTGGTTGTACTGAAGTCAACCTATCGATTGATTTCAGTACAACCAGCCTGTCGATTTTTTGCGTAGGAACCACCCACATTTCAATCCATCTGTAGGCAGGCTGGTTGTACTGGAGTCAACCTATCGATTGATTTCAGAACAACCAGCCTGTCGTTTTTTTCAGCAAGAACTGCCAGAAGTTCGATCCATCTATAGGCAGGCTGGTTGTTCTGGAGTCAACCTATCGATTGATTTCAGTACAACCAGCCTGTCGTTTTTTTCAGCAGGAACCGCCCGAATTTCGATCCATCTATAGGCAGGCTGGTTGTACTGAAGTCAACCTATCGATTGATTTCAGTACAACCAGCCTGTCGATTTTTTGCGTAGGAACCGCCCACATTTCAATCCATCTGTAGGCAGGCTGGTTGTACTGGGGTCAACCTATCGATTGATTTCAGTACAACCAGCCTGTCGTTTTTTTCAACAGGAACCGCTCGAAGTTCGATCCATATATAGGCAGGCTGGTTTTAATGAAGTCAACCTATCGATTGATTTCAGTACAACCAGTCTGTGGTTTTTTTTTATCAGGAACTGCCGAAATTTCGATCCATCTATAGGCAGGCTGGTTGTACTGGAGTCAACCTATCGAGTGATTTCAGTAAAACCAGCCTGTCGTTTTTTTTCAGCAGAAACCGCCTAAATTTCGATCCATCTATAGACAGGCTGGTAGTACTGGAGTGAACCTATCGAGTGATTTCAGTACAACCAGCCTATCGTTTTTTTTCAGCAGAAACTGCCCGAATTTCGATCCATCTATAGGCAGGCTGGTTGTACTGAAGGCAACCTATCGAGTGATTTCAGTACAACCAGCCGGTAGTTTTTTCAGCAGGAACCACTCGAAGTTCGATCCATCTATAGGCAGGCTGGTTGTACTGGAATCAACCTATCGATTGATTTCAGTACAACCAGCCTGTTTTTTTTTTTATCAGGAACCGCCGAAATTTTGATCCATCTATAGGCAGGCTGGTTGTACTGGAGTCAACCTATAGAGCGATTTCAGTACAACCAGCCTCTTGTTTTTTCAGCAGGAACCGCTCAAAGTTCGATCCATCTATAGGCAGGCTGGTTGTACTGGAGTCAACCTATCGAGTGATTTCAGTACAACCAGCCTGTCGTTTTTTTCAGCAGGAACCGCCCGAATTTCGATCCATCTGTAGGCAGGCTGGTTGTACTGGAGTCAACCTATCGATTGATTTCAGTACAACCAGCCTGTCGTTTTTTTTTTATCAGGAACCGCCCGAATTTCGATCCATCTATAGGCAGGCTGGTTGTACTGAAGTCAACCTATCGAGTGATTTCAGTAAAACCAGCCTGTAGTTTTTTCAGCAGGAATCACTCGAAGTTCGATCCATCTATAGGCAGGCTGGTTGTACTGAAGTCAACCTATCGAGTGATTTTAGTACAACCAGCCTGTCGCTTTTTTCAGCAGGAACCGCCCAAATTTTGATCCATCTATAGGCAGGCTGGTTGTACTGGAGTCAACCTATCGATTGATTTCCCTAAAACCAGCCTATAGTTTTTTTCAGCAGGAATCACTCAAAGTTCGATCCATCTGTAGGCAGGCTGGTTGTACTAGAGTCAACCTATCGAGTGATTTCAGTACAACCAGCCTGTCGTTTTTTTCAGCAGGAACCACTCGAAGTTCGATCCATCTATAGGCAGGCTGGTTGTACTTGAGTCAACCTATCGAGTGATTTCAGTACAACCAGCCTGTCGTTTTTTTTTATCAGGAACTGCCGAAATTTCGATCCATCTATATTCAGACTGGTTGTACTGGAGTCAACCTTTCGAGTGATTTCAGTACAACCAGCCTGTCATTTTTTTCAGCAGGAACCGCCCGAAATTCGATCCATCTATAGGCAGGCTGGTTGTACTGGAGTCAACCTATTAAGTGATTTCAGTACAACCAGCCTGTCGTTTTTTTCAGCAGGAACCGCTCAAAGTTCGATCCATCTATAGGCAGGCTGGTTGTACTGAAGTCAACCTATCGATTGATTTCAGTACAGCCAGCCTGTCGTTTTTTTCAGCAAGAACTGCCCGAAGTTCGATCCATCTATTGGCAGGCTGGTTGTACTGGAGTCAACCTATCGAGTGATTTCAGTACAACCAGCCTGTCATTTTTTCCAGCAAAAACCGCGCGAATTTCGATCCATTTATAGGCGGGCTGGTTGTACTGGAGTCAACCTATCGATTGATTTCAGTAAAACCAGCCTAACATTTTTTCAGCAGGAACCGCTCGAATTTCGATCCATTTATAGGCAGGCTGGTTGTACTGAAGTCAACTATGGAGTGATTTCAGTACAACCAGCCTGTCAGTTTTTAGCAGGAACCGCCCGAATTTCGATCCATCTATAGGCAGGCTGGTTGTACTGAAATCAACCTATCGATTGATTTCAGTACAGCCAGCCTGTCGTTTTTTTCAGCAAGAACTGCCCGAAGTTCGATCCATCTATAGGCAGACTGGTTATACTGGAGTCAACCTATCGAGTGATTTCAGTACAACCAGCCTGTCGTTTTTTTCAGCAGGAACCACTCAAATTTCAATCCATCTATAGGCAGGCTGGTTGTACTGGAGTCAACCTATCGAGTGATTGCAGTACAACCAGCCTGTCATTTTTTTCAGCAGGAACCACTCGAATTTCGATCCATCTATAGGCAGGCTGGTTGTACTGGAGTCAACCTATCGAGTGATTGCAGTACAACCAGCCTGTCGTTTTTTTCAGCAGAAACCACTCTAATTTCGATCCATCTATAGGCAGGCTGGTTGTACTGGACTTAACCTATCGAGTGATTTCAGTACAACCAGCCTGTAGTTTTTTTCAGCAGGAACCGCTCGAAGTTCGGTCCATCTACAGGCAGGCTGGTTGTACTGAAGTCAATCTATGGAGTGATTTCAGTACAACCAGCCTGTCAGTTTTTAGCAGAAACCGCCCGAATTTAGATCCATCTATAAGCAGGCTGGTTGTACTGAAGTCAACCTATCGAGAGATTTCAGTAAAACCAGCCTGTCATTTTTTCAGCAGGAACCGCTTGAAGTTCGATCCATCTATAGGCAGGCTGGTTGTACTGAAGTCAACCTATCGATTGATTTCAGTACAACCAGCCTGAGGTTTTTTCAGCAGGAACCGCTCGAAGTTCGATCTATCTATGGGCAGGCTGGTTGTACTGAAGTCAACCTATCGATTGATTTCAGTACAACCAGCCTGTAATTTTTTTTTCAGCAGGAACCGCTCGAAGTTCGATTAATCTATAGGCAGGCTGGTTGTACTGAAGTCAACCTATCGATTGATTTCAGTACAACCAGCCTGTCGTTTTTTTCAGCACAAACTGCTCGAAGTTCGATCCATCTATAGGCAGGCTGGTTGTACTGGAGTCAACCTATCAAGTGATTTCAGTACAACCAGCCTGTCGTTTTTTTCCATAGGAACCGCCCACATTTCGATCCATCTGTAGGCAGGCTGGTTGTATTGAAGTCAACCCATCAAGTGATTTCAGTAAAACCAGCCTGTCGTTTTTTCAACAGGAATCGCTCGAAGTTCGATCCATCTATAGGCAGGCAAGTTGTACTGGAGTCAACCTATCGAGTGATTTCAGTACAACCAGCCTGTCAGTTTTTAGCAGGAACCGCCCAAATTTCGATTCATCTATAGGCAGGCTGGTTGCACTGGAGTCAACCTATCGAATGATTTCAGTACAACCAGCCTGTCGTTTTTTTCAGCAGGAACCACTCGAATTTCGATCCATCTATAGGCAGGCTGGTTGTACTGGGGTTAACCTATCGAGTGATTTCAGTACAACCAGCCTGTCATTTTTTTCAGCAGGAATTTCCCGAAGTTCGATCCATCTATAGGCAGGCTGGGTGTACTGAGGTCAACCTATCGAGTGATTTCAGTACAACCAGCCTGTCGATTTTTTGCGTAGGAACCGCCCACATTTCGATCCATCTGTAGGCAGGCTGGTTGTACTGGAGTGAACCTATCGAGTGATTTCAGTACAACCAACCTGTAGTTTTTTTTTTAACAGGAATCGCTCGAAGTTCGATCCATTTATAGGCAGGCTGGTTGTACTGGAGTCAACCTATCGAGTGATTTCACTACAACCAGCCTGTCGTTTTTTTCAGCAAGAACCGCCGAAAGTTCGATCCATCTATAGGCAGGCTGGTTGTACTGGAGTTAACCTATCAAGTGATTTCTGTAAAACCAGCCTGTCATTTTTTTTCAGCAAGAACCGCCCAAATTTCGATCCATCTATAGGCAGGCTGGTTGTACTGGACTCAACCTATTGAGTGATTTCAGTACAACCAGCCTGTTGTTTTTTTCAGCAGGAACTGCCCGAAGTTTGATCCATCTATAGGCAGGCTGGTTGTACTGAAGTCAACCTATCAAGCGATTTCAGTACAACCAGCCTGTCAGTTTTTAGCAGGAACTGCCTGAATTTCGATCCATCTATAGGCAGGCTGGTTGTACTGGAATCAACCTATCGAGTGATATCAGAACAACCAGCCTGTCATTTTTTTCAGCAGGAACCGCTCGAAATTCGATCCATCTGTAGGCAGGCTGGTTGTACTGAAGTCAACCCATGGAGTGATTTCAGTAAAACCAGCCTGTCATTTTTTTCAGCAGGAACTGACAGAATTTCGATCCATCTATAGGCAGGCTGGTTGTACTGAAGTCAACCTATCAAGCGATTTCAGTACAACCAGCCTATAAGTTTTTAGCAGGAACCGCCCAAATTTTGATCCATCTATAGGCAGGCTGGTTGTACTGTGGTCAACCTATCGAGTGATTTCAGTACAACCAGCCTGTCAGTTTTTAGCAGGAACCACACAAATTTCGATTCATCTATAGGCAGGCTGGTTGCACTGGAGTCAACCTATCGAATGATTTCAGTACAACCAGCCTGTCGTTTTTTTCAGCAGGAACCACTCGAATTTCGATCCATCTATAGGCAGGCTGGTTGTACTGGGGTTAACCTATCGAGTGATTTCAGTACAACCAGCCTGTCATTTTTTTCAGCAGGAATTTCCCGAAGTTCGATCCATCTATAGGCAGGCTGGTTGTACTGGAGTCAACCTATCGAGTGATTTCAGTACAACCAGCCTGTCGTTTTTTTTAAATTAGGAACTGCCCGAATTTCGATCCATCTATAGGCAGGCTGGTTGTACTGGAGTCAACCTATCGAGTGATTGCAGTACAACCAGCCTGTCGTTTTTTTCAGCAGGAACCGCCCGAAGTTCGATCGATCTATAGGCAGGCTGGTTGTACTGGAGTCAACCTATCGAGTGATTTCAGTACAACCAGCCTGTCGTTTTTTTCAACAACCAGCCTGTCGTTTTTTTCAGCAGGAACCGCTCGAAGTTCGATCCATCTATAGGCAGGCTGGTTGTACTGAAGTCAACCTATCAAGCGATTTCAGTACAACCAGCCTATAAGTTTTTAGCAGGAACCGCCCAAATTTTGATCCATCTATAGGCAGGCTGGTTGTACTGTGGTCAACCTATCGAGTGATTTCAGTACAACCAGCCTGTCAGTTTTTAGCAGGAACCGCCCAAATTTCGATTCATCTATAGGCAGGCTGGTTGCACTGGAGTCAACCTATCGAATGATTTCAGTACAACCAGCCTGTCGTTTTTTTCAGCAGGAACCACTCGAATTTCGATCCATCTATAGGCAGGCTGGTTGTACTGGGGTTAACCTATCGAGTGATTTCAGTACAACCAGCCTGTCATTTTTTTCAGCAGGAATTTCCCGAAGTTCGATCCATCTATAGACAGGCTGGTTGTACTGGAGTCAACCTATCGAGTGATTTCAGTACAACCAGCCTGTCGTTTTTTTTAAATTAGGAACTGCCCGAATTTCGATCCATCTATAGGCAGGCTGGTTGTACTGGAGTCAACCTATCGAGTGATTGCAGTACAACCAGCCTGTCGTTTTTTTCAGCAGGAACCGCCCGAAGTTCGATCGATCTATAGGCAGGCTGGTTGTACTGGAGTCAACCTATCGAGTGATTTCAGTACAACCAGCCTGTCGTTTTTTTCAACAACCAGCCTGTCGTTTTTTTCAGCAGGAACCGCTCGAAGTTCGATCCATCTATAGGCAGGCTGGTTGTACTGAAGTCAACCTATCGATTGATTTCAGTACAACCAGTCTGTCATTTTTTTCAGCAGGAACCGCCCGAAGTTCGATCGATCTATAGGCAGGCTGGTTGTACTGGAGTCAACCTATCGAGTGATTTCAGTACAACCAGCCTGTCGTTTTTTTCAACAACTAGCCTGTCGTTTTTTTCAGCAGGAACCGCTCGAAGTTCGATCCATCTATAGGCAGGCTGGTTGTACTGGAGTCAACCTATAGAGTGATTTTAGTTCAACCAGCCTGTGGTTTTTTTCAGCAGGAACTGCTTGAAGTTCGATCCCTCTATAGGCAGGCTGGTTGTACTGGAGTCGACCTATCGAGTGATTTCAGTAAAACCAGCCTGTCGTTTTTCTCAGCAGGAACCGCCCGTATTTCGATCCATCTATAGGCAGGCTGGTTGTACTCTAAAAATCGCACAGGTGATCAAATACCGCCAAAAGAGAGCTCTATTCGAGGGGAAAAAAAGGACATCAATTGTATTTGGGTACAGCGTCGCACGACCGCACAATTGTCAGTAAAAGTAATGCAGTGCAGTGTTGCAACCAATGGCCTGGTCAGGAGGGGGGAGGGTAAAACCTTCGGGGGTGGGGGCTGAAGTGGTTAGCGAATCTAAACACATTGTTTCGTTATGCACATGTCCAGCTCTCCGTGCAGTTACAGTGTTTATCCTTTTGCTACAAAGTTTTTACATATATAAGTAAAAGTTGCTCATTGTAAAGCACCCTGTGTTTGTCTCAACACTCTAAAGCCCCGTACACACGTAGCGATTGTCGGCGGTAAATATTCGGCGGCCGAATGATCGGCCGATTGTCTGCTTGTTAGTATGATGCTTCCGACAACCGACAGCGACTTTTCGGCCGAACAGAATCTGTTGTGCAGGCATTAAAATTTGTGTTGGCCAACACCAGAACGGCCGATTGTTCGTCAGTCAGTACAGATTTTGGCCGACAAACAGCAGATTTGCAAGACTGGGCATTCTCAGAAAAGAAAAAACACAGGGAAAGTTAACCATCACATGACATCACTTCTGCAGTCGGCTGTTGTTGGCCGACAAAATTCATGTGCAGTCTTTTGCAGTTTTCAGCCGACAGGACAGCACCGGACAAAAGACGGCCGATCGTTCGGCCGACATTCGGGACATGTGTACGGGGCTTTATTGCTACATGTGCAGGAGAGCGTGTTCTGTTGAAAAACAACAGACTTTACTGGCCAGATCACCAGATGAAAATAAAGGAAAGAAAGCCTAATGCCCCATACACACGTACCGAATGATCGGCCGTCTTTTGTCCAGGGCTGTCGTGTCGGTTGAAAACTGCAAAAGACTGCATGAGAATTTTGTCGGACAACAACAGCCGACTGCAGAAGTGATGTCATGTGATGGTTAACTTTCCGTGTGTTTTTTCTTTTCTGAGTATGCCCAGTCTTGCTAATCTGCTGATTGTCGGCCGAATTCTGTACTGACTGGCGAACAATCGGCCGTTCTGGTGTTGGCCAACAAAAATTTTAATGCTTGCACGACAGATTCTGTTCGGCCGAAAATGCACTGTCGGATGTCGGAAGCATCATACTAACAAGCCAATAATCGGCCGATCGGTCGTCGGCCGAATCTTTACGGCCGACAATCGGTACGTGTGTACGGGCCTTAAGTCCCGGTTTACACTTCTGCGATGCGGGAATCATCCGAATCCACTGCACATTGAACTCGCAGGCAGTTCACACTGCCATATGCGAATCGCTGGGGGGGTGTCAATACAAAGTTAACGACACCCCCCAGATCAGCTCGCATATCACAGTATGAACTGACAGTTTGCACATGAATCGGATCGCACCGGTATGAACCACCATGCGATCCGATTCTGCTGCGGACCCCCAAAAAAAGGGTGCTGCGCGCGTTCAGTCCAATTCAAATGCAAATTCAGCCATACAATCTGTATAGCTGAAATCGCATCACATAGGATTTCAGGAGCAGCGCACTCCGAATCACATGCGATGTCTGTCATCGCAGAAAGTTCACATTATTGCGGTTTGGGAGATCGCATGTGATTCGGAGCGCACTGCTCCTTCATTACATGCGATCTGATGTGCGGATGCGAGTTCAGCCATACACTTTGTATGGCTGAATTTGCAGCGCATCCGCAGCAAACTCGCACATGAGGCATTTTTTGAGCCGCATCAGAATCGGATCGCACAGTGGCTCACACTTGTTCGATCCGATTCTGTGCGAACTTGCAGATCGCACTGCGATATGCGATCGCAACTGGGGGTGTCGTTAACTTTTAATAGACACCCCCTGCGTATCGCATATGGCAATGTGAACTGCCACATGTGCGGATGCGATGCAGGAACACACTGCATATTTTCAGCGTTCCCGCATCGCACAAGTGTGAACCGAGCCTAAAAAAAGAAAGCTAAAATAAATACGCATATTTTTGCAGGAAAAAAAAAATGTGCATTTATTAATTAATTAATTTCTTTATTTTTGCACAGCCTTGCACACGTGATCAGGGGACGGTGGGGCGCAATGTACGGCTGCTGCAGACTCTTTCTCCACCTCCTGTACAGACTTTCATTTGGAGAGCTGGAGGAAGTATCAATTGGATGCGAGCATGCATTCCTGAACCTTCCATGATATGCAGTTCTGTGCCCTGGGCCACACCCGCCCTTTGTTCGGGGGTGTTATGTGAGTGCTTGGACTTATTCTCTAAAAAGAAAAAAAAGTCCAGATTTGAAAAAAAACGTCACTGTCCCTTTAAATCCGAGACTGTTTACCTTTAAATCCTTTGTGGGCGGGGCAGTGATCACATGACTAGGAAGTCCAACGGTTTCTGACTGCAGAGAGGAAAGAGGGATCATTGTTTGAATTATCCAGAGTCGAGGATTGAGCTCCGTGCTGTGCCTCTCGAAACAAAAGAGCCGAGATCTGAAGAAGACAATCAACGACCCCCCAAAGAGCGGTGAGATCGTTGTTTGAAGCGATACGAAGGGAAATTATCGATTCGAAGGACTTGCACATGTGTTTCGTAACCTTGGCGTGTGCTTAATCCATCAAGAGCTGCTACAAAGTCAGATCGGATCTTCAAACTGTGTTTAGAACCTTCGGACGTTTGAGATCTTGGAGTGAGCGCGTGGATCTGGTTCTTTGAAAGGTGAGTTGGACAAGCGAAGCTTCGGTGACTCTTCCTGTATTCTATTCTCTATTCTGTATACTCTTCCTGTATTCTGTATTCTATTCTCTATTCCAGTGTTTTTCAACCTTTTTTCAACCAAGGCACCCTTTACCATCTGGCAGAATCTCGAGGCACACCAACCAAAAATGTCGAACAAAAATTGAATTGTTACTTACATTAATGGGATACTTGAGCCTGGGACGATCCACACAACGGCTCTATTCTATGGAAACGGCACTTCTTTTTTATGTTGTATTCCGCTTGCACTTCTGCTTCAGTTTGGTTACAGCCCAGGTGTAGCGCAGAATACCCGCGGTTTTCATATGCGCTTCATGTGGTTTCCTATAGACTTATATTATGTCCCTCATTTTTGGTGTGCTTTCAGAAAATGCACCAAAATTGGGGTCATTTTGCCGTGGCACACCTGGGGACTCATCACTGCACACCAGTGTGCCGCGGCACACTGGTTGAGAAACCCTGCTCTATTCTGTATACTCTTCCTGTATACTCTTCCTGTATTCTGTATTCTATTCTCTATTCTGTATACTCTTCCTGTATTCTCTATTCTGTATTCTATTCTCTATTCTGTATACTCTTCCTGTATCCTCTATTCTATTCTCTATTCTGTATACTCTTCCTGTATCCTCTATTCTATTCTATATTCTGTATACTCTTCCTGTATCCTCTATTCTATTCTCTATACTCTTCCTGTATCCTCTATTCTATTCTGTATACTCTTTCTGTATCCTCTATTCTGTTCTCTATTCTGTATACTCTTCCTGTATTCTCTATTCTATTCTGTATACTCTTCCTGTATTCTCTATTCTATTCTCTTCTGTATACTCTTCCTGTATTCTCTATTCTATTCTCTATTCTGTATACTCTTCCTGTATTCTCTATTCTATTCTCTATTCTGTATACTCTTCCTGTATTCTCTATTCTATTCTCTATTCTGTATACTCTTCCTGTATCCTCTATTCTATTCTCTATTCTGTATACTCTTCCTGTATTCTCTATTCTGTATTCTATTCTCTATTCTGTATACTCTTCCTGTATTCTCTATTCTGTATACTCTTCCTGTATTCTCTATTCTGTATTCTATTCTCTATTCTGTATACTCTTCCTGTATTTTCTATTCTATTCTGTATACTCTTCCTGTATTCAGTATTCTATTCTGTATACTCCTTCCTGTATTCTGTATTCTATTCTCTATTCTGTATACTCTTCCTGTATTCTCTATTCTGTATACTCTTCCTGTATTCTCTATTCTGTATACTCTTCCTGTATTCTCTATTCTATTCTTTATTCTGTATACTCGTCCTGTATTCTCTATTCTGTATTCTATTCTCTATTCTGTATACTCTTCCTGTATTCTCTATTCTGTATTCTATTCTCTATTCTGTATACTCTTCCTGTATCCTCTATTCTATTCTCTATTCTGTATACTCTTCCTGTATTCTCTATTCTGTATTCTATTCTCTATTCTGTATACTCTTCCTGTATTCTCTATTCTATTCTGTATACTCTTCCTGTATTCAGTATTCTATTCTTTATTCTGTATACTCCTTCCTGTATTCTGTATTCTATTCTCTATTCTGTATACTCTTCCTGTATCCTCTATTCTATTCTCTATTCTGTATACTCTTCCTGTATTCTCTATTCTGTATTCTATTCTCTATTCTGTATACTCTTCCTGTATTCTCTATTCTATTCTGTATACTCTTCCTGTATTCAGTATTCTATTCTTTATTCTGTATACTCCTTCCTGTATTCTGTATTCTATTCTCTATTCTGTATACTCTTCCTGTATCCTCTATTCTATTCTCTATTCTGTATACTCTTCCTGTATTCTCTATTCTGTATACTTTTCCTGTATCCTCTATTCTATTCTCTATTCTGTATACTCTTCCTGTATTCTATTCGCTATTCTGTATACTCTTCCTGTATTCTCTATTCTGTATTCTATTCTCTATTCTGTATACTCTTCCTGTATTGTCCCCTACGTCTTGGAACAAACGTTCACTTTAAGTTCTCCTCCCGTAGGCTACGATGGCATCCGCCGATCTAATAGATGAGCTGAGCTGCTCCATCTGCCTGAGCATTTATACGGATCCGGTAACGCTGAGCTGTGGACACAACTACTGCCGGAAATGTATTGACCGTGTATTGGACACTCAGGAGGCGTCAGGCCTTTATATCTGTCCGGAGTGCAGAGAGGAGTTCAAGGACCGACCTGCACTGTTTACCGCGAGAGCTCTACGTAACATAGCGGAGAAACTGCTCACTTCTCAGCCCGATCAGGAAGATACCGGAACCCATTGTACTTACTGTGTGGACTCTCTTGTACCGGCTCTAAAATCCTGCCAACTCTGTGAAAGTTCTCTATGTGGCAAACATTTGCAAGTCCACGCCGATTCACCAGAACACGTCTTATCTGATCCCACCAACTACCCGGAGAACAGAATATGCTCCATCCATAAAAAGATTGTGGAGTATTACTGCACCAAGGACAAGGTTTGTGTCTGTGTATACTGTATGGCTGTTGGAATCCACAAAGGACACCAGGTGGAGAAGCTGAGTAAGGCCTTTGCGAAGAAGAAAGAGAAGTTGAGGAAAAAACTGGAGATGATGACCTCAAAGAAAGCATGGGCTGAGAGACAAGTCTGGAGTCTGGAGGAACGCAAGGCCGAAATAGAGGAAAAAGCAGCCGGTGTAGCGGAGAAAGTTGCTGCCCTGTTCCGAGATATCAGGAGAGAGCTGGAAGAACTTGAGAAGAGAGTCCTGAGTGCGATTTCCAGGCAGAAGGAGAAGAGCTCGCAATCTGTGTCCAAGCTGATCCAAGAGCTGGAGATACAGAAGGACGAGTTGACTTGGAAGATGAGTCACATTGAGGAATTGTGTAACACCACCGACCCAATAACCGTCCTGAAGGATCTGAACTCGGAGGAGGAGGAGGACATCTACCAAAGCGAACCGGAGGATAATAATACAGACACAAAGATTTCAAGTGAAGAAGATTTCGATGAGTATTCAATCACAAGCCGATTACACGAATTATCTGACTTTATAAAAGATTTCCACGCCGGTGCTCAGCAATCGGGTGTTTTACTCGACGAGGACACCGCACCCAATTATATACAGATTTCAGGAGATTTGAAAACGGCATCTTTGTCCGCAGTAAAGATAAATCGTCCAGAGTGTCCCAAAAGATTTAAGAACTATCAGGTTCTGAGCAAGAGAAGTTTCTCTTCAGGGCAGCATTGCTGGGAGGTGGACACGAGTAATTCAACTAGCTGGAGAGTCGGGTTGTGTTATCCCAATATGGACAAGAAATCGTATATTGGTGATAATAAGTTTTCCTGGTGTTTGCAAAAGGAATACAAGTATAATATTATGCATGCAAGCAAATGCATCCCGTTCATTCCCAAACCTACCAGCTTTAAATTCAGGATCTACCTTGATTACGAGGCGGGGCAGATCTCCTTTTATGAGCTGAACAACCCCATCAGACACCTCCACACCTTCACCAGCACCTTCATCAAGCCCCTCTTTCTCGTTATCTGCATTTGGAACGGATCCATGACAATTACCAACTAGGAGTATATATCGTGTTGTATGTTCTCTGAAGTCAGTGAGTTTTATCGGTCCACCCAATTCTAGTATTTTGGCATTTTGCGCTTTTCCACTGCATGGAACCGAACGGTTCGGCTCGCTTTTGTGCTTTTCCACTGCTGGTATCGCATGGTACGGTGTAGGAACGGTTCGGTACGGCGGCGCTTTTCCACTACATGGAACCGAACGGTTCGGCTCGCTTTTGTGCTTTCCCACTGCTGGTATCGCATGGTACGGTGTAGGAACGGTTCGGTACGGCGGCGCTTTTCCACTACATGGAACAGAAAAGTTCGGCTCGCTTTTGTGCTTTCCCACTGCTGGTACCGCATGGTACGGTGTAGGAACGGTTCGGTACGGTACGGTGGCGATTTTCCACTACATGGAACCAAAAGGTACGGCTCTCAACGGTACCACCTCGATTGTGGTTCCAAGAGGTACCATACCGGTACCATATCCCACAATCCTTTGCATGCAGTCACTACTACTAGTCACTGATTGGTCAGAGAATCGTTGTTATCCCACCCACTTAACTTTTAGTACTACTTTAGTGGAAAAGCAAACCGTACTGAACCGTTCCAACACCGTACCATGCGGTACCAGCAGTGGAAGAGCAAGCAGGGCCGAGTAGAGCCGAGCCGGTACTTGCAGTGGAAAAGTGCCATAACAACGGGTCTTCAAACGATGGCCCTCCAGTTGTGCCGTTCTTCATGCTGATAATCCAATGTGCCAATGCTCTATAAACATATAATAGGAGAAATCTTCCACTTTCAAACGCCACCTTGCGTGCAATTAGTGATCCCTCTCCCTTTAGATCAGGGGTCTTCAAACTACGGCCCTCCAGTTGTTCAGGAACTACAATTCCCATCATGCCGAGTCATGTCTGTGAATGTCGGAGTTTTACAATGACTAATGGGATGTGTAGTTCCGCAACAACTGGAAGGCCCGTAGTTTGAGGATCCCTGGTTTGAGTTGATGTTGGGAGCTTATACTTCTGAGGGATGTCATGGTGAAGCTCCCCTTCTTCTGTTAAATTCCTATTGTATTCTATATTACAGGGAATGGTTTCTTGGGAGCAGGACAACCATTTTGTTGCAAGAACAGTGAGGCTCCAAAGTTAGGCAGGCCATACACTGTTCCAATCTCGATCGGTTCAGCAGGAACTGGCCGAGATTTGAACCATGTATAGGAAGGCTCAATGTTCCAAAATGATTAATCGATCAACTTGGGTACAACCAGCCTGCTGGGTTTTACCTGTGATTATCGCTAGGTGTTGCTATAGCCCCTAGCAATAATCACTGTCTTCCCCTGGCTGGGAGGGCCTCCCCTGACCCCCCCCTGCCGGGAGAAGACAATGGCTCGGAAGGAGGAATTCCCACATCAACACAGACTGTGTTTATATAACAATATCACAACACTGAAGTCAGGGCTGCCATCGAGGGGGGCAGGGGGACAGCCCATTCAGGGGTGGGGGGGTAGGGGTCAGGGGGATAGCCCATTGGGGGGGGGGGGGGCAGGGGTACAGCCCATACACACGTAGGGGGCCTGGGTATTACAGGTAATAACACTCCAGTGTATAGATATCAGTGTTATACAGGGGTGGACTAACCATTCGGGGTCATATATAGCGGTAGGTAGGTGTCAGGGGGGTCTAATATAGCGATAGGTAGGTGTCAGGGGGTATGATATAGAGGTAGGTAGGTGTCTGGAGTCTTATATAGAGGTAGGTAGGTGCCAGGGTTCTTTTATATAGAGGTAGGTAGGTGCCAGGGGTCTTTTATATAGAGGTAGGTAGGTGTCAGGGGTCCTTTATATAGAAGAAGATAGGTGCCAGGGGTATTTTATATAGAAGATAGGTGCCAGGGGTTTTCATATAGCGGTAGGTGTCAGGGGGTCTTATATAGAGGTTGGAAAGTGTCAGGGGGTCTAATATAGAGTTTGGTAGGTATTTACAGATCTTAAATAGAGGACAGTGTATGTCTAGAGTCTTATAAAGAGGTAGGTGTAAAGGGGGGGGGGGACTTATATAAAAATCAATAGCTGTCATGGGGTTTTGTATAGAGTTCAGTGTGTCAGGGGGAGGTCTTATATAGAGGTCAGTGGGTATTGGGGGGTTTACATAGAGGTTGGTAAGTGTCCAGGGGTCTTATATAGAGGTTGGTAAGTGTCCAGGGGTCTTATATAGAGGATGGTAGGTGTCCAGGGGTCTTATATAGAGGTTGGTAGGTGTCCAGGGGTCTTATATAGAGGTCGGTAGGTGTCCAGGGGTCTTATATAGAGGTCGGTAGGTGTCCAGGGGTCTTATATAGAGGTCGGTAGGTGTCCAGGGGTCTTATATAGAGGTCGGTAGGTGTCCAGGGGTCTTATATAGAGGTCGGTAGGTGTCCAGGGGTCTTGTATAGAGGTTGGTAGGTGTCCAAGGGTCTTGTATAGAGGTCGGTAGGTGTCCAGGGGTCTTATATAGAGGTCGGTAGGTGTCCAGGGGTCTTGTATAGAGGTTGGTAGGTGTCCAAGGGTCTTATATAGAGGTTGGTAGGTGTCCAGGGGTCTTGTATAGAGGTCGGTAGGTGTCCAGGGGTCTTATATAGAGGTCAGTAGGTGTCCAGGGGTCTTATATAGAGGTTGGGAGGTGTCCAGGGGTCTTATATAGAGGTTGGTAGGTGTCTAGGGGTCTTGTATAGAGGTCGGTAGGTGTCCAGGGGTCTTATATAGAGGTCGGTAGGTGTCCAGGGGTCTTGTATAGAGGTTGGTAGGTGTCCAAGGGTCTTATATAGAGGTTGGTATGTGTCCAAGGGTCTTGTAGGTCTTATATAGAGGTTGGTAGGTGACCATGGGTCTTATATAGAGGTTGGTATGTGTTCAAGGTCTTGTAGGTCTTCTATAGAGGTTGGTAGGTGTCCAGGGGTCTTATATAGAAGTTGTAAGAGTGTTTAAAACATTGGGTGCCCTGGAGGGCTTGGTGGGATGGCCAGTTGGGGGAATTCGGTGGGATGGCCAGTGGGGGGAGGGATTCGGTGGGGCGGGCCCTGGGAATGTCGGTGGTCAGACCCGGGGGGGGGGGGGGGGGCTAAAGCTGTGTAAGGGGTGGTTGTCCTGCTGCAGAATAATTTTGCCCCTCCACCCCCTTGATGGTATGGCCTAATGGAAAAGTATCTGCTTGTATTTCTCAGCATTGAGGACACCGGTGATCCTGACCAAACCTCCAACTCAGAAATGCAGCCCCAAATTTGCAAGGAATCTCCACCATGCTTCACAGTTATCCTGCAGCCACTCATTATTATAAATCATTATTGTAAATATCGCAAACAAAGTCAGATATAAAGCCAAATATTTCAGATTTGGACTCCTCACTTCAGATCCCCTGCTGCCGTTTTTTTGCACCCCAGTTTCTGTGTTTTCATCCATGGTTGAGTCGCTTTGCTTTGTTTTTAAGTCCAATGCCTGAAAACATAACTGACTATATAGGGATATCTTATATTTTTCTTATGGTCGGGGACAAACATACATGTCAGCTGAGCTGCTGTTAGAAATCACGGTGGGCCCTGTACAGCCTACCTGACAGGGCCCCCCTCCCCCCCCCCCCCCCGAATATATCACTAAAAATACACTAAAATCATTATTAGCGGACACAAACATAACAGAGAACCCGTGTGAATTATCCCTTTTATTTTTTTTTTACATTTAAAAAAAAAAAAGAAGCAATAACAGGAATGATGCCCTGTGTCTGTGTCTCTCCCCACAGCAGCTGAAAGCTGTCAGGAGGGGGAGAGACCGGCTTTCAGCTGCTGCAGAGAGCCGCACAGGGCTTCCTTCTGTAATTGTCCCTCAGCCCAACAGCACCGATTCCCTGTGCTTTTGGGACCCCCCTGTGTGCCCGGGCCCTCTACAGGAGGACAAGTTCCCCCCCCCCTTGTTCTGTTGGGCCCCCCCCCCCCTATCAGCGGCCCTGTATGTCGGCTCTATTCTATAAACCGATTTTGTAATTTTGTTTTTTGATTTATGAATTTGCAGTGTAAATTGCTGTAACCCCCATCAACCAATCATCATCCATCTCTTATTGTACCAACAGGCTCAGGTAAGAGGAGATTTGATTGGTTGATAGAGGATGTGGAAATGTAAATATTTTTATTGCTCTGAAAATGTTGGTCATGCATCTAGAAGCTCCATTCACACCTGAGCGTATCATTTTCAGGCGTTTTTTTTTTTTTGGGGGGGGGGGGAAGGGGGGTTTGCCATTTTTTTTTTTTTTTTGGGCTTTCAGCCTTTTTTTTTCTTTGGGCTTTTTTCAGGGTTTTTTCTTTTGGTGATTTTTTTTTTTTTTTTTTTTTTTTCTAGTGTTTTTTTGGCTTTTTTCAGGCGTTTTTTTTTTTCCGGGTTTTTTTTTTTTTATCAGGCATTTTTTGGCGTTTTTTTTTTTGGGGGGGGGGCTTTTTTTTCCATGTTTTTTTTTTTTTTGGGGGCTTTTTTTTCCACCACTTTTGGGTTTTTTTTTTTGGGGGGGGGCTTTTTTTCAGGCTTTTTTTTTTTTTGCTTTTTTCATGTGTTTTTTTTGGGCTTTTTTTCAGGTTTTTTTTTTTTTTTTGGCTTTTTTTCTGCCATTTTTGGGGGCTTTTTTTTTTGCATTTCTTGGGCTTTTTTCAGGCGTTTTTTTCGGCTTTTTTCATGTGTTTTTTTTCGGCTTTTTTCCAGGTTTTTTGGAGGTGCTTTTTCTGACGTTTTTTTTTTTTTTTTTTTGGGGGGGGGGGCTTTTTTCAGCCATTTTTTTTGGGCTTTTTTCAGCTGTTTTTTGTGCCTTTTTTCAGGCTTTTTTCTGGCTTTTTCAGGTGTTTTTTTGCAGGTGTTTGGAGGCAGGCATTGACATCTAATAGAAATGCTTGTAATCTGCATAAAAAAGAGGCTACAAATCTTTTGCTTCAGGCGACAAAACGCTGATATGTGAACAGGGGCCATTGAAATGAATGGGATTTTGCTTGTTGGGAGTTTTGAGACTTCAGAGATGAGTTTTACGAGCTGAAATACGCTCAGGTGTGAACAGAGCCTAAACTATAACTAAAAGCAAAACTTTTTTTTTTAGTTTTGTATAGAGTGGAGATGGATTAGGACATCTGTCAGTTTTTATTGCTGTCTGTGTCCCCGTTAGGGACATTCATCCTCTCTTTGTCCTGTTTACCATTATCATTGAAAGTGAAAGTAGAAGAAAACCCCAAATTTTGGGTTGTCCCCAAAAAAAAAAAGTAATAGAGGGAAATGTTCCAATGGGGACACCAGTTCTGATGACCCGGGGGGGTCGGGGGTCCCCCTTATTTTGCAGGGATCTCCTTCACTTCCTGTTTGGCGATGGGACAGGAAGTGAAGGGAATTCTCTGCAATGGGACGCATATGACAAAAAAAAAGTGACGGGGTTTTAACCCTTTCTTATTCTATCCAAAATAGATTGATAGCCTTCAGTTCTACTTTAATATGATAAGAGCTTACTTAATAACAAAATGTTTCATTGATGCTACTAGCATGTTTCCGTCATGGTATTATAGTGTTGTGTATTTTGTCATTATAAAAAATAAAATTTAGTTTTGCCTGATTATTGTTTCTTCATCATTGGGGGGGGGATATGGTGTGTGGGTCGGGGCTGGAGCTGGTGTGATCCGGTGGGTGGGGGGGGGGGGAGTATGGTGTGCGGGCTGGAGCTGGTGTGGTCTGGGGGGGGGGGGGGTGTAGGGTGTGTGGGCTGGAGCTGGTGTGATCCGGGGGGGGGAGTATGGTGTGGTCTGGGGGGGGGGGGTATGGTGTGCGGGCTGGAGCTGGTGTGGTCTGGGGGGGGGGGGGTATGGTGTGCGGGCTGGAGCTGGTGTGGTCTGGGGGGGGGGGGAAGGTGTGGGGGCTGGAGCTGGTGTGGTCTGGGGGAGGGGGGTATGGTGTGCGGGCTGGAGCTGGTGTGGTCTGGGGGGGTATGGTGTGCGGGCTGGAGCTAGTGTGGTCTGGGGGGGGGGAAGGTGTGTGGGCTGGAGCTGGTGTGGTCTGGGGGGGGGGGAAGGTGTGGGGGCTGGAGCTAGTGTGGTCTGGGGGGGGGGAAGGTGTGTGGGCTGGAGCTGGTGTGGTCTGGGGGGGAAGGTGTGGGGGCTGGAGCTGGTGTGGTCTGGGGGGGGGGTATGGTGTGCGGGCTGGAGCTGGTGTGGTCTGGGGGGGGGGTATGGTGTGCGGGCTGGAGCTGGTGTGGTCTGGGGGGGAAGGTGTGGGGGCTGGAGCTGGTGTGGTCTGGGGGGGGGGTATGGTGTGCGGGCTGGAGCTGGTGTGGTCTGGGGGGGGGGTATGGTGTGCGGGCTGGAGCTGGTGTGGTCTGGGGGGGTATGGTGTGCGGGCTGGAGCTAGTGTGGTCTGGGGGGGGGTATGGTGTGCGGGCTGGAGCTGGTGTGGTCTGGGGGGGGGGAAGGTGTGCGGGCTGGAGCTGGTGTGGTCTGGGGGGGGGGAAGGTGTGCGGGCTGGAGCTGGTGTGGTCTGGGGGGGGGGGAAGGTGTGGGGGCTGGAGCTGGTGTGGTCTGGGGGGGGGGTATGGTGTGGGGGCTGGAGCTGGTGTGGTCTGGGGGGGGGGGGGTATGGTGTGCGGGCTGGAGCTGGTGTGGTCTGGGGGGGGGGGTATGGTGTGCGGGCTGGAGCTGGTGTGGTCTGGGGGGGGGGTATGGTGTGCGGGCTGGAGCTGGTGTGGTCTGGGGGGGGGGTATGGTGTGCGGGCTGGAGCTGGTGTGGTCGCTGATATGGACTCCAGCTTCAGATTCTAAGTACATTTGTGTCAGTAAGTGCCGGTTCACACTTTAGCAATGTCAGACATTGCATGCGATTCGCACCGCACTGCTCTGAAAATCACATGTGATGTCTGTGCGATGCAAATTCAGCCATACAGATTGTATGGCTGAATTCGCATCACATTCAGACCAAACATGTGCAGGACCCTTTTTTTTTTTTTTTATTTCTTGGGTCCCCACCAGAATCGGATCGCATGGCTGTTCACACTTATGTGATCCGATTCATGTCCAAATTGACAGTTGCACTGCGATATGCGAACTGATCTGAGGGTGTCATTAACTTTGTATTGACACCCCCCTACGATTTGCATATGGCAGTGTGAACTGCCTGCGAGTCGGGTGCGATGCGGGAACCCGCAGTGGATTCGCAGGGTTCCCGCATTGCACCAATTTGAACCGAACCTAAGAAGCTAAACCCACATTTATTATAGAAACCAGATGTTAATGACTATTATTGGCCAATATTCACTAGATCACCAAAAGTATTGGGACGCCTGCCTTTACACACACATGAACCTTAATGGCGTCCCAGTCTAAAGCTGGACACACACTATACAACTTTTGTTGGTAGATTTCCTTTAGATTTACCTTCAACTATGTAGTAGAAGAGCCGGCCTGATCGCAGACAAATTGAAAGTGTTTAGGTCTGACCTCATATTATATGGTTTCGGTAAACTGTATAACGTGTATCCAGCTTTAGTCCGTAGGGTTCAATATTGAGTTGGCCCACCCTATGCAGCTATAACAGCTTCAACTCTTCTGGGAAGGCTGTCCACAAGGTTTAGGAGTGTCTATGGGAATGTTTGACCATTCTTCCAGAAGCGCATTTGGTGAGGTCAGGCACTGATGTTGGATGAGAAGGCCTGGCTCGCAGTCTCCGCTCTAATTCATCCCAAAGGTGTTCTATCGGGTTGAGGTCAGGCCACTGCAATCCTAATTCTTTAATTTTGAGAGTCTCCCAAGTTGGAGCACAGGTATAATAATGGATAGACTAAAGGCCCGTACACACGCGTCGAAAATTGGCAGGGAATTTTCGTCCAACATCCGATCGGCCGATTTTCGGCTTGTTAGTATGATTCTTCCGACAACCGACTCCGACTTTTCGCATGAAAAAAATCTGGTGTGCAGACTATAAAATTTTTGTTGGCCGTCAAAATAACGGCCGATTTTCGTGCAGTCAGTACAGATTTCGACAGGGAAAAATCTGATGAGCAAGTCTGGGCATGCTCAGTGAGGAAAGAACACACGGAAAGTCAACCATCACATGACATCACTTCTGCAGTTGGTTGTTGTTGGCCGTCAAAATTCGTGTGCAGTCTAGAGCACATTTCAACCAACCCAACAACACTGGACAAAAGACGGCCGATCGGTCGGCCAACAATCGGTGCGTGTGTACGGGGCTTAACTCTTTAATTTTGAGAGTCTCCCAAGTTGGAGCACAGGTATAATAATGGATAGACTAAGGGCAGGTATACCTGGAGGGAACCCACCCCTCCTTAACCACTTGCCTACCGGGCCCTTTCACCCCTTCCAGCCCAGACCAATTTCCAGCGTTCAGCGCTCTCACACTTTGAATGACAATTGCGCAGTCATGCTACACTGTACCCATATGACATTTGTATCATTTTTTTCACACAAATAGAGCTTTCTTTCGTCCCCCCCTCCCACTGCCTTCCGCGGCTCGCCCCGGTCTCTCATCGCACTGGGACGACCTGCACGACCCCCGAAAGCTCGATCAAAGCCGATCAAAGCCGCATTCGGCTCTGATTGGGTCTCCATGTAAAAAACTGGAAGTGATGACATCACTTCCGGGTACTCGCGCCAAATTCTAAAACATGACAGCATTCAAAACATTCAACGTTTTAAATGCTTTTATGTGCAGAGGAGGGGTTTGGGGTCTTTTAGACCCCCAGATCCCTCTACAAGAGTACCTGTCAAAAATAAAAAAATTAATTATTTTTTAAATGAACGACAATATCGGCCGATACCGATACGCAATGATCAAAATATCGGTATTGGTCGATCACTAGTGTGTATCCAGCTTTAGGGACAGGACAAAGGGTAAAGGTCACAGAGATTGGACAGCTGTTTTCCCTCCAAAACATAAATCACCAATCCACTGGTAGCTCTGCTTGGTGATAGGCCGCGATCTGCCCGGAGACAGCACTTCTACCCAGTAACTCCAAGCAGCTGAGAGAGAAACAGAAGGAACCAGAAAGCAGCCCAGGGGTTTCATCATAACTCAGCATTCCATACATATAATGGGATAGAATCAGCAAATGACTAATAAATGAAAAAAAGAAAAGGGGTGATAATCCCATGGGGCGACTTTTCTGTTCTTTCTGTGGCCCTGACATTCTGCCGCCATCTTGTAAGATCTACACTCAACGGACACTTTATTAGATACACCTTGCTAGTACCAGGTTGTACCACCACATCCCAAAGGTGCTCTATTGGATGAGATCTGGTGAGTGTGGAGGCCATTGGAGTACAGTGCCTGGATATGGTGAGTGTGGAGTCCATTGGAGTACAGTGACTGGATATGGTGAGTGTGGAGACCATTGGAGTACAGTGACTGGATATGGTGAGTGTGGAGGCCATTGGAGTACAGTGACTGGATCTGGTGAGTGTGGAGTCCATTGGAGTACAGTGACTGGATATGGTGAGTGTGGAGACCATTGGAGTACAGTGACTGGATATGGTGAGTGTGGAGGCCATTGGAGTACAGTGACTGGATCTGGTGAGTGTGGAGACCATTGGAGTACAGTGACTGGATATGGTGAGTGTGGAGGCCATTGGAGTACAGTGACTGGATCTGGTGAGTGTGGAGGCCATTGGAGTACAGTGACTTGATATGTTGAGTATGGAGTCCATTGGAGTACAGTGACATGATATGGTGAGTGTGGAGGCCATTGGAGTACAGTGACTGGATATGGTGAGTGTGGAGGCCATTGGAGTACAGTGACCTGATCTGGTGAGTGTGGAGTCCATTGGAGTACAGTGACCTGATCTGGTGAGTGTGGAGGCCATTAGAGTACAGTGACTGGATATGGTGAGTGTGGAGGCCATTGGAGTACAGTGACTGGATCTGGTGAGTGTGGAGGCCATTGGAGTACAGTGACTGGATATGTTGAGTATGGAGTCCATTGGAGTACAGTGACTGGATATGTTGAGTATGGAGTCCATTGGAGTACAGTGACTGGATATGGTGAGTGTGGAGGCCATTGGAGTACAGTGACCTGATCTGGTGAGTGTGGAGTCCATTGGAGTACAGTGACCTGATCTGGTGAGTGTGGAGTCCATTGGAGTACAGTGACTGGATCTGGTGAGTGTGGAGGCCATTGGAATACAGTGACCTCATTGTCATGTTGAAGAAACCAGTGGTGAGATGATTGGAGCTTTGTGACATGGTGCATTATCCTGCTGGAAGGAGCCATCAGAAGATGGGGACACTGTAGTCATAAAGGGATGGACATGGTCAGCAACAATACTCAGGTAGGCCGTGGTGTTTAAACGATGCTCAATTGGTACTAAGGGGCCCAAAGTGTGCCAAGAAAATATCCCCCCCGCACCATTACACCCCCACCAGCAGCCTGAACCGGTGATACAAGGCAGGATGGATCCGTGCTTTCATGTTGTTTACACCAAATTCTGACCCCACCATCTGAATTTCGCAGCTGAAATCGAGACTCATCAGACCAGGCAACGTTTTTCCAATCTTCTATTGTCAAATTTTGGTGATCCTGTGCGAATTGTAGCCTCAGTTTCCTGTTCTTAGCTGACAGGAGTGGCACCTGCTGTGGTCTTCTGCTTCTGTAGCCCATCTGCTTCAAGGTTGGATGTGTTGTGCATTCAGCAAACCTTGGTTGTAAAGGTGGTTATTTGATTTACTGTTGCCTTTCTATCATCTTGAACCATTGCCCATTCTCCTCTGACATCAACAAGGCATTTTCCTCCACAACTGCGGCTCACTGGATATTTTCTCTTTTTTAATTGTGCGATTTCAGCTCCTTTAACACCATTGAACTGATCGGGTCTGCCTGTCCGTTTTTCAGGTGGACCTAATCTAAACACTCATTGTTCTCTATGGGGCAGCGGATGTCCGCTAAAAACAGACGGATGGGGATCCCTATCTGTCCTGCAGATCGAATTGGATCACAATCAGATGGAAATGGACAGGCAGTCTGTTTCCATCCAACCGCCCCATAGAGAACAGCAGGCTGTCTGTGTCCGCTCTGTATAGTGGAGCAGACACAGACCTGTCATCTGCCTGCTCAGTGGGGATCAGCTGAGAAATCCCCCTCACAGTAGGAGGATCTGCTTGTACAGATTCCGCTCCATCTGAAAAGGGCCTTCAAGTGAAGTTGCACGATTTCAAAGTTGCATTTGGGGTGAACAGAGGCTGAGGGAAGAGTTCTTGGGGGGGGGGGGGGGTTGGCCTGTGTGTTACCCACTACCGAGCCCTGCACCCTGTGTGATACGCATGCTTTTTCGCTGCACAATATGCCTTTCTGGGCCCTGCACCCTGTGTGATGCACACACCTGTTCTCTGTGTGACCCACATTCTGGAACCCTGTACCCTCTGATACCCTGCTGAGCTGTGCAGAGCGGCCGAATGACAGATCCCTGTCCATTCCACTTATGCGGCCTGCTCTGCCCTATGAGCAGCTATATGTAGACTGAATGGCTGTCCATTTACACCCTTGATCTATTCCGGACAGAAGAAGTGGTACAAATCCCCTTCAGTTCTTTTTGCCGGATCAGACCCAGACAGTGGAGGCTGGTGCTCAAAATTTTTGGGTGGGCGCAAACAGAAAAATGAGTGACCAGCGTGCCCCCAATCAATGCAGAGTGCCACAGCGTGCCCCCAATCAATGCAGAGCGCCACAGCGTGCCCCCAATCAATGCAGAGTGCCACAGTATGCCCCCCAATCAATGCAGAATGCCACAGCGTGCCCCCCAATCAATGCAGAGTGACACAGCGTGCCCCCCAATCAATGCAGGGTGCCACAGCGTGCCCCTAATCAATGCAAAGTGCCACAGCGTGCCCCCCAATCAATGCAGAGTGCCACAGCGTGCCCCCCAATCAATGCAGAGTGCCACAGCATGCCCCCCAATCAATGCAGAATGCCACAGCATGCCCCAAATCAATGCAGAGTGCCACAGCGTGCCCCCAATCAATGCAGAGCGCCACAGCATGCCCCTATCAATGCAGAGACCAGCGTGCGTGCCCCCTTCAATGCAGTGTGGGCTTCAACCACCCCCCCCCAGACCAATGCACTTACCTGGCGGCGGCTTCTCTTCAGTCCCGGCGGCGGCGGCTTCTCCTCACTCTGTCCCGCCGCGCGTCTCCTGCAGTCCTCCCGCTCATGCCTCCTCCTCGGCATATGGCATGGGGTTTGCCTTGCAACCAATCAGGTAGCGCGTATCGCACGCGCTTCCTGATTGGCCAGGAGGAGGATCGGTGTGGCAATAGCGAATTTTCATTCGCTATTGTCACACAATGGGTGGGCTCGGGATGCACTGCTCTGCGCCCCGAGCCCACCCTTTGCATCGCCCTATTAGAGCCTCTGGCTCTAATCATGTGATGTAAAAAAAAAAAAAACCCATTAAGCTCCATACGTCCGGCGCCCTGCATGCAGATTAGGGGGCCGGATGCATGGATGGGGGGGCGGGCCCCCAACACACGGGAACCGATCCGTCGATCCCTGCTGAGCGGGTGGATGACAGCTCCGTCTCCGCTCTGTGTGTGGAGAGGGGAGCTGTCAGATCCCCGCTGTCCTCTATGGGGGAATCGGATGAGAACGGACCACCTGTTCATTCTCATCTCATCCGATCCGCTGGACAGATGGAAAATAGGGTTTCAATCCGTCCGGATTTCACGGATAGGATCGGAATCGGATAGCAGCGGGGGTCAGCGGAGATGTCTCCGCTGACATCCATTACCCCATAGGGATGCATCGAGGATCCGAACAGGTCCGCCTAAAAAACTGACAGGCGGATCTGATCAGATCGTTCGTGTGAAAGGACTCTTAAGCCCCGTACACACGATCAGATTATCGAACGATCGGTCGTCCGTTTTTTGTGGCATGCTAGCCTGATGTGGAAAGTGAAGAGGTTATTTTCATACGAATTTTCCCGTACGACAGAATTCTACTTCAGAAGTGAGGTCATGTGTTGGATTGTTTTGTATGTGTTCTTTCGTCTCTGAGCATGCCCAGTCTTGCTCTTAAGATTTTTTTCTGTCGAAATCTGTACTAATGAGACGAAAATCGGACGTTGCTTTGACGGACGACAACATTTTTATAGCCTGCACATCAGGATTTTGTCAGCCGAAAAGTCGGAGTCGGCTGTCGAAAGCACCATACTAATGGGCCATACACACTATAAGATTTTCTGAAGACTTTTTCCTTTAGATTTACCAAAACCATATAATATGAGGTCAAACCTAAACACTTTCAATTTGTATGCAATCTGGCCGGCCCTTGCATTACATAGAAAAGGTAAATCTGAAGAAAATATAACCACAAAAGTTGGATAGTGTGTATCCAGCTTAACAATCCGAAAATCGACAGATTGGTCCTCGGACGAATTTTCACTACAGATTTTCTTATCGTGTGTACGGGCCTTAAGAGATGGGCTCGGGCGTGATCGAGTTCATACATGCCCGATCCCGCCAGAAAGCCGACAATGCTGCACAGAAATGCCTGTGATTAGCAGACTGCAGTGTTGGCTTCCTGGCGGGATCGAGCACGTGCAAACTCAAACACGCCCAAGTCTATCTCTAACCGGTGTAGCATGCAATTCCAAGACCTGACCCATACTTGCAAACTGTCCCTTTTTTCCTGGGACAGTCCCTGCAAATAGGAGCCTGTCCCAGGTAATTTATATTGTCCCTGGAAGCGCCTGTTAATCAGACTGCCCATAAATGTTACGCAGAAGTAGTGCAGCTGAATGGGAGAATTATTCCAACTCTGCTACTGTGGCCTTAAGTTTGAAATTCCCTTTTTAATTTCCTGTTATTCTCTCTATATTGAGTAGACTCTATAATCTGATAAATGGGCGAGATTAATTATGCAGAGTGGGCGGAGCTTCAGGAAAGTGGGTGTGGTAAGTAATTGATAGCTGTGCTGCAAAGTGTCCCTGGAACTTTTTTTTAACCACTTGCCGACTGCCTAACGACGATTTACGTCGGTGGTCAGCCCCTCACAGGCAAAGCGACGTAGGGCTACGTCGCTAGCCTATGAGGTTCTGGGGAGCGAGCGCGCGCCGCCGAATGCACGCTCCCGCTCGGTCACGGACCCCCCGCGCATGTGCCCGGCAGACTCGATGTCCGCCGGGCACTCGCGATCGTCCGTTACACCGGGAGAAAGGCAGGCGGCTAATGTAAACAAAGCCGCCTGTCATTCTCCCCTGTGTAAGAATACGGTTCTGCTATGTAGGACCGTTGATCACTGTTCTTACACCTCAAGCCACAACCAATCACAGTTAGAATCACGCCCCTAGGGACACACACAACCCCTCCCTCTCAAAAAAAGTTAACCCCTTCACTGCCAGTGTCATTTTTAAAGTAACAGTGCATATATATAGCACTGATTACTGTAGTAATGTCACTGGTAACCCCAAAAGTGTCAAAAATATCAGTCAAGGCTCTGATCTGTCCGCCACAATGTCACAGTTCCGCAAAAAAAAAATCGCAGATCGCCGCCATTACGCGTTAAAAAAAAAAACAACAAAAATGACAAAAATCTTTCCCTTAGTTAGTAAACGCAATAACTTTTGCGCAAACCAATCAAAATACACTTTTTTTTACCAAACATATGTAGCATAAAACAAATTGGCCGAAAATGTTAAATTTAGATTTTTACATTTTTTTTTTGGAATTTCATATAAAAAAATGTGAAAAATATTGTTATTTTTGCAAAATTTACGCTTTTTTTTGTTTATAGCGCATGATCAAAAAATCGCACAGGTGATCAAAAACCACCAAAAGAAAGCTCTGTTTGTGGGGGAAAAAAAGGACATCAAATTTGTTTAGGTAAAGCGTCGCACGACCGCGCAATTGTACGTTAAAGTCACGCAGTGCCGAATCGCAAAATAGGCCCTGGTCAGGAAGGGGGTAAAATCTTCCGGGGATTAAGTGGTTAAATGTTGGCAACTATGCTGACCACGTTCACCATATTGCTTTTCTTCCCCGGGAAGAGCGTTGGCAATGGTACCAAGGAGTACCTGCTCCTATTCTCTGAGAAAAAAAGCCCCAACTATAATCGTATACGTCATTTTCATAGACACTGCTCTGTAGCTTTAATTCTTCCTGTGAGACCTAGTCATGTGGCAGTGGTCACATGACCAGGAAGTCAAACTATTTCTGACTGCAGTGCAGAGAGGAAAGTTAGATCATTATTGGGAGCAACTAAAGTTGGTGATTCAGCTTTGCAGAGTCTCTGAGCAAAAAGATTTCTGAAGAAAACAATAACCCAACGAGCAAGTGAGACCATTATTTGAGCTGATACGAAGGAAGGAAGTTATCATTTGGTGACTTGCAGGCATGTTTACAACCCCGAATTGTGTTCAATCTACCTAGAGCTGCTACAAAGGTAACAAAGATCAGAGATCCGCAAACTGAGATCTTGAAGTGTGTGTGGACTGGTTCTTTGGAAGGTGAATTGGACAAGTGGGAGTTTTGGTGACTCTTCCTGTCTTGTATTGAACAAACTTCCAGTGTAATTTCTGGCTGCAATGGCATCTGCGAATCTGAGAGACGAGCTGAGCTGTTCCATCTGTCTTAACATTTATACGGATCCGGTATCACTGAAATGTGGACACAACTTCTGCCGGGAATGTATTGACCGTGTGCTGGACACTCAGGAGGCGTCTGGACTTTATATCTGTCCGGAGTGCAGAGAGGAGTTCCGGGAGCGACCTGTACTGTACAGCGCCAGAGCTCTACGTAACATAGCAGAGATGATTTTTACTTCTCAGCCTGATCAGGAAGATACAGGAATCTATTGTACTTACTGTGTGGACTCTCCTGTACCGGCTATAAAATCCTGCCTGCTCTGTGAAAATTCTCTGTGTGGCAAGCATTTGAAAGTCCACGCCAAATCCCCAGAACACGTCTTATCTGAGCCCACCAACTCCCCGGGGAACAGAAAATGCTCCATCCATAAAAAGATTGTGGAATATTACTGCCCCAAGGAAAGGGTTTGTATCTGTGTATACTGTATTGCTGTTGGAGAACACAAAGGACACCAAGTGGAGTCACTGGATGAGGCCTCTGAGAAGAAGAAAGAGAAGTTGAGGAAAGATCTGGAGATGATGACCTCAAATAAAGCATGGGCTGAGAAACAAGTCCAGAGTCTAGAAGAACGCAGGACAGACGTACTAAAAAGAGCAGCCGGTGTAACAGAGAGAGTCACTGTCCTGTTCAGTTCCTTCAGGAAAGAGCTGGAAGAACTTGAGAAGAGAGTCCTGAGTGAGATTTCCAGGCAGGAGAAGAAGATCTCACAATCGGTGTCCAATCTGATCCAACAGCTGGAGATACAGAAGGACGAGATGTCCAGGAAGATGAGTCACATTGAGGAATTGTGTAAAACCACCGACCCACTGACCGTCCTGAAGGATCCAAACCCAGACGGAGAGGACATCTGTCATACCGAGCAGGAGGATAATATGGAGACAATGATTCCCAGTGAAGGTGATTTCCATGAGGATCTCATCAAAGACAGATTACACAAATTATCTGATCTAATAAAAGATATTCCCATCTGTATACAGCAACCAGAAGGTGTTTTACTTGATGAGGAGACAGCTGCTAATGATATAAAGATTTCAGAGGACTTGAAAACTGCATCTTGGTTAACAGTAACATTACATCGTCCAGTGACTCCCAAAAGATGTAATAACTATCAGGTTCTAAGCAAGAGAAGTTTTTCCTCAGGGCGGCACTCCTGGGAGGTGGACACCAGTAATTCCATTTCATGGAGGGTTGGGTTGTGTTATCCCAGTATGGACAGGAACTCATTTATTGGAAATAATAAGGTTTCCTGGTGTTTTCAAAGGGATAAGAATAACTATGGTTATGTACATGAAAATAAACCTATGCATTTTCTTCTGAACCCTACCAGCCATAAATTCAGGCTTTATCTGGATTATGAGGCTGGGAAGATCTCCTTTTACGAGCTGTGTGACCCCATCAGACACCTCCACACCTTCACCACCACCTTCACCGAGCCCCTCCATTTTGTGATCTGTATTTGGAATGGATCGATGACAATTACCAACTAGGAATATATTTTGCTCGCGAGTAATTCCATTGGATGGAGGGTCGGGTTTTGTTATCCCAGTATGGACAGGAAATCATTTATTGGAAATAATAAGGTTTCATGGTGTTTGCGAAGGGATCAGAATAACTATAAATATGTACATGAAAGTAAGCATATGTATTTTCTTCTAAACCCTACCAGCCATAAATTCAGGATCTATCTGGATTATAAAGCTGGGCGGATCTCCTTTTATGAGCTGTGTGACCCCCATCAGACATCTCCACACCACCACCTTCACCGAGCCCCTCCATTTTGTGATCTGTATTTGGAATGGATCAATGACTATTACCAGCTAGGAATATATTTTGCTGTATGTTTTATTTTGTGCATTCAGTGGCAGTTTTGTCAGTTCACTCAAATCTGATAGTTCAGTGTTTGTTGGGTGCTTGAGCACTAAAGCCTACGACTAGCCATAGATGATATGATTTTCATTCCTATTACCATGGGTGGAAGAAAACCAAACTGCTCGATTCTCCCATCAACATCAGTGTTGAGAGGGGGCTGCCTCCCACTGCGCTATTATATTCTGCCAGCAGGGGGGGCGCAACGCACATTCCCGGCTTGCCAGCAGGGGGGCGCATTCCCGGCTTGCAGAATACAATGGTTACTGCTACCGGCTATAGCCGCCGGCAGTAACCATATGTAGAAAATCAATCAACTTGGGTACAGTTAGCTCATAGATGGTTTGAATCTTGGCCGGTCACTGCTGAACCTGCCAATATTTGAACTGTCTATAGCCAGTGTTTTGTCGAAAAGTGCATCCCGTTGAATAATGCCATTTGACGATCTGCGCATGCGCAGTATGTAACGTCACGCCAGCTCATCTATTGATCAGCTGGCGTGACGTCAACACTGCGCAGATCGTCGGATTATCTGACGATTTGCAAACCACAGAGGGAGAATTGTCAGATTCTGCCTCGCTCTCTGCGCATGCACGAGACTTGAGCGATGTCATAGGTGGAATACTATTGTTGTTGGGCAGATTTGGGTGTGTTGCAGTGCGGATTTGGGTGTGTTGCAGGGCGGATTTGGGTGTGTTGCAGGGCGGATTCCGTTGCTCAAGTCTCGCGCATGCGCAGGGAGAGCGAGGCAGAATCTGACAATTAGATTCTTTCTCTGCACTTTGCAGATCCTCTAGCTCCACTCTTTACACCAGACAATTATCTTGTCTAGTATAAAAAAATGGTTTATAAAAAAGGGAGAAAATTTGCAATAGTGGCATGATTTTGTCTATAGTTTGTAGATAAGGGGCTGGGCTTCTGCAGATAAAGGGGTTGGGTACACAACCTTATTGTAGATTGCAGTTTAGACCAGTAGAATGTTATTTCTAATAGGGGCCATATATTGAGGAAACTCAGGAAAGACATCATAATGTTCTGACTTTAGAGGGGTCTTCTACATATTTTATTTATGGACCAAGGAGGCCATCATGGACAGTGCTGGAGCATGGAGTGGGTTAGTACAACTTGCCAATAATTTTTTTTTTTTTTGTTATATGTGGGGGATGAAGGACCCAACAGGAGAAAAAAAAATCACTGGAGTTCTTCTTTATGACAATGGGCAGGGGAAAAGGACCCATATGGAAGGAAAAAACAAGCTGGAGCTCTGCTTCATGTCAATATAAATATGAAAAATGACACACAAATATATTGTAGATATAAAATAATAATTAAAAAAATTGTCCCAAACCAACTCCAGTTTTCGTTAAAAAGTGACTTTAGGGTGTGCGTTTATTAAAAAATAAAAGTTGCTTAGCTGTTCCTCCATATAATTTACACTGCATATCCCCAGGCTGTATTCTTGGCAACTCAAATCGGTGAATCCAGAAAGTACACCCGGAGTGTATAGGCTGCCGGTGTTGTGTGAAAACACCAAGTGGTCGAAATCTCCAATTATTCCTGGTGTACACTCACCGGAAATAACGTAGTTGGAGAATTCGGCAAGTTGGAGTTTTCGGCAGAACACTGGCTATAGCTACTGGCAGTAACCATATGTAGAAAAATCTGACATGCTGATTGTACTCAAGTTTAATCAGTTGATCAATTTGGGTACAGTCAGTCTGACCACAGATGGTTCGAATCTCAGCTGGTCCCTGCTGAACTGGCCAAGATTCGAACAGTTTATGGCCAGCCTGTGATGTTTTCTTATCTTTCTCAGGAAATTCAGTGGTGAAATCCTTACAAGGGGCTCCCATTCTTCTGTTCATTCTTAGTTCAATCTTATTTTATTGAAAGAGAAGGGTTTTACAGAGTTAGGGGAGAAGCATGGGGGTATGAAACATACAGTGAAATAAATTGTTCAGGTATGACATATGGTAAACTGTGAGTAAGTGCATACAACAATCAATATCAATAAGTGCAAATAAGGAACCTAAACCGCCAGGTCCATCAGATCCTGGCAGCAGCACAAGGTCAAGAAAACAGCAACTTGGGGTGTCAGGTGGTAACATAAATAAGAGAAAAGTCAAGGAAAGGCCAACACCAGTATAAACACTTTCATGGCTGGCGTCACTTGAGGAGATTGTGGGAAGTGTGATAGGCATTGATAAATATCCCGGCTTTCCATTGAGAAGCGCCTAAAAACAACAAATAAGCAAAAGAGGATTGCCTTATGGTGTCAATGGTATAGCCAGAGAGGGGAATAAAGGTAAGAGGATGGGATAAAGCAGCTTCTGTTCATTCTTAGAACATACAAAGGTTCAGTGCTAAAAACTAACAGAAAGTCCTTGACAGGAAATTCTACACAGAGTCCAATAGGTGTGGGGTCCAAAATAGAAAATCTTGTGAGAAATCCTTCACCGACAGATGTACACTCACTGACTCTTACCATCCAGAGTGGACTTCTACAGTGGTCGATTGCGCTTGTTACAGAATCCGATCGAACAGCAGGTCTCTTCCACCTTTAAGCAGATACCACTTTATATGGCCCTCAGTGGATATAACGTTCCATCCAGAGTGGATAACTACATACAGTGGTCGATTGCGCTTGTTACAGAATCCGATCCAACAGCAGCACTCTTCCACCTTTAAGCAGATATCACTTCATATGGGCCTCAATGGATATAATGTTCCATCCAGAGTGGACCACTACATACAGTGGTCGATTGCACTTGTTACAGAATCCAATCGATCGAACAGCAACACTCTTCCACTCTTAAGCAGATTCCACTTCATATGGTCCTCAATGGATATAACGTTCCAACATAGATAAAGACAATTTATAATGTAATACTTTCAGTATAAAATGTATTAAAATCCAGAAAACTCACTCACCAAAGGTAAGATAAAATCTCGCATGTATATCAACAATCCACAGGGGAATGTTTCCAACAATCAAGATGGCTGACCTCCGTGCTTGGCAACATCACGTGATCCAGCTCTACCCAACCAGTTTTGTCGCACAGATGTCATCAGGGCGTGGCCTCGCATGTACTGGATGCCTTATATGTGGTAGGGGTCGGTGTAACGTTAGAAAACCATACCCCGTGAGAAATCCATACCCACGTCACTTTCTGTCAGGAACAGCTGAGCAGCGTAGCAGTGCGCATGCTCACAGCCCCGGAGATGTTGCAGCCGAGCTGTTTTAATGTAACCGCCGCAAGTGTAACGTTACACACACTACCGTGATAAATCCATACCCTCCGAGCATGCGCACTTGTCAGCCCCTAAGCTGTTCAATGACATAGGTGCTGACGTAGGTGCCCCGGAAGTGACGAGGGTATGGTTTTTTCACGGAACACCGGATATAGAAAGACCATATCCCAAGAGTAGGAACTGATCGTCCCACCAGAACAGGAAGTGATGCCGTGTTCGACCAAAAAGTCCTGAGGGAATTAAACCGGAACCTAAAATCAAAGGTTCCGATCATGGGAAAATAAATCCTGGCCCTGCAGCATATGCAGACTATTAAATAGCAAAAAACGGAACTAAAATCAGAGTTCCAGTCGCTCAAAAATAATTTAGAGGTGGCCAGTTGGAAAACACATAACATTTTATTGAGTTTAAATGTATATTTCTGGACCAAGGCGGCCATTATGGACTGTGCTGGAGCATGGAGTGGGTTAGTACAACTTGCCAATCATTTTTTTGATATATATATGGGGGGAGAGGGACCCAGCGAGAAAAAAATTACTAAGGTAGAGTTCTGTTTTACGACAACGGGCAGGGGAAAATTACCCAAATGGAAGGAAAACAACAATATGTCAATATATATTCATGTCTATATTTATTCCTATGAAAAATTACATAGGAATAAATATAGATATAAAGTATTAAATAGTTTTTAAAAAATTGTCCCAAAGCCACTCCAGTTTCCTTTTAAACAGTGAGTTTAGGGTGTGCATTTATTAGAAAAAAAAGTTTCTTAGTTGTTCCTTCATTAAAATTATACTGTGTGTCCCCAAGCTATATTCTTGGCAACTCAGATATGTGAACGCACATTATGGCCATTAGATGACGATGAGGAGCACATTTATTCCCTATGATTGTCAGTATGGTTTAGTGGCCATAATGCAGTATTTTCCACATTCACCCATTTGAGCTGCAGAGAATGAGAAAATACAATTTTGAAGATTTTGAATTCTCATGCAGCCTCGATGGATGAACAGCTATGCCATTTTCTTTTTATAAATACACCCCTAAAGCCAGCCATAGATAGGTCAAACCCGTTGGATTTTGATCCATCTATGGGCAAGCTGGTTGTATAAAGTCGATCCCTCCATTCTCCATTGACTTCTGTACAACCAGCCTGTTGGAAAAGTTCCGCTCAATCAACCCTGCTGGCTATAGCTGGTGGTGCTGATGAGTGTGTTCTGATGGGGTGGGGTCGGACTCGGGAGGGAACTCTCCCTGCTGTCAGAATACAATAGGGAGGGATTCTCCCATCCACATCGAATGTGAAAATCCATTTCTTTTCTTTTTTTTTAACCTGCAGTTTGAATGAAAGCAAATTTAATCACGTATGGCCTGCCTAAGAACTTTATTCAGTCATCATGGTGTCCTCTCCATTCCATGAACCCTTTGAATTTGTATGCTTTCAGTTTATGGCCTCTTTCACACGGGCGTTCCGTATGTCCGTATATCACCCCATCCGTTTGCGGATGATTTACGGACATAATGTATGTCAATAGGATTGCGGATGTCAGCGGATGACCATCCGCTGACATCCGATTTTGCGTCCTTTCAGTTCTGTTCCGTTTTTTGGAACGGAACAGAACCCTATTTTTTCTTCCGTTTAAAAAACGGAAAGGACGCAAAATCGGATGTCAGCGGTGTCATCCGCTGACATCTGCAATCCCATAGACATACATTATGTCCGTATATCATCCGGAAACAGATGGGATGATATGCGGACATACGGACCGGATGACACAAGTGTCATCCGTGTCCGTAAAAAAAAAAGCGCCGGAGCGGATCGCAATACGGTCCGCTCCATGTGAAAGAGGCCTTAGACTTTGCAGTATGTTAAGTGCTCTAACCCTCGGCAACCAATCATCGTTCACCTCTTATTGTGCTGACAGGTGCTGACCTGGTAAGAGGATATTTGATTGGTTGATAGAGGTTGTGTTACTAAACATTTTATTACTTTGAAAATGTTTTTTTATGTATCCTAATATGGTGAATACTGTAATATTAACAAAAGTTTCCATTTATATTAAAGCATTTCTGCCATGTTATTACAGAGGTGATGGGTAAATTGTCATTGTAAAAATAAAATTTACTATTCTTTGATCATTTTATTTTTTTTACTTATTGTAGGCAATGAGTACCTGTCTTGTACACACAGTGAGGTCAGACGTATAGGGGACTGTGCCTGCATTGCCAAAAGCAGTCAGCAAGATCAAGGAAGATAAGAGCTGCAATCAGTACTCCTTCCCAGCTAACAATCGGCTCCAGCTCCATATTCTTAAGCCCCGTACACACGTACCGATCGTCGGCCGAACGATCGGCCGTCTTTTGTCCCCGGGCTGTCGTGTCCGCTGAAAAGTGCAAAAGACTGCACATTAATTTTGTCCACCAACAACAGCCGACTGCAGAAGTGATGTCATGTGATGGTTAACTTTCCCTGTGTTTTTTCTTTTCTGAGCATGCCCAGTCTTGCAAATCTGCTGATTGTCGGCCGAATTCTGTACTGACTGGCGAACAATCGGCCGTTCTGGTGTCGGCATACAAACATTTTAATGCTTGCACGACAGATTCTGTTCGGCCGAAAGTGCGCTGTCGGCTGTCGGAAGCATCATACTAACAAGCCGAAAATCGTCCGATCGGTTGTCGGCCGAATCTTTTCGGCCGACAATCTGCACGTGTGTACGGGCCTTTAGGCTCTATTCACACTTGCACGATTTGTCAAGCAACTTTGGACTTCAAAGTTGCATGACAAGCCATTCCCCATGTTTTCCAATCATAACCATTCATATATGTACGGCTTAAAGCAGAGTTCCACCCTGAAAAAACAATTTTCACTGTCTGCTTGCTCTAAATTACCTGTAAAACAATTGGATAATTAACATTTTTTTTTTTTTTTAAATTCACTTACCTTGTTTTTAACCACTTAAGCCCCAGCCCTATTTCGGACACTTTTTGTTTACAAGTTAAAACCAGTATTTTTTCCTAGAAAACTACTTAGAACCCCCAAACATTATATATATTTTTTTAGCAAAGACTCTGGAGAATAAAATGTCGGTAATTGCAAAATTTTTTGTCACGCGGTATTTGCGCAGCGGTCTTTAAAACGCCATTTTTTTGGAATAAATTTGAAAAATCACATTTCACTGCATTTAAAAAATACTAAACAGTAAAGTTAGCCCATTTTTTTTGTATATTGTGAAAGAACATGTCACGCCAAGTAAATAGATACCCAACATGTTTCGGTTTAAAATTGCGCCCCCCCGTGGGATGGCAACAAACTGCGGTCAATAGAGATCTCAATCGGCGACGCTTTAAATTTATTTAACGGTTACCAGTTTAGAGTTAGAGTGTAGCTCTTTTTTTTAATTATTGCCCACGCTCTGGCGGTCGCGGCGATACCTCACATGTGTGGTTTGAATAGCGATTTCATTCGCGGCTCGACTTGCGTATACGTTTTTTTTTTGTGCGCGAGTTAACGGTGACGGGGGCGGCTACATTTTTTTTTTTTTCCTATTTATTTTTTATTTTTTTTAACTTTATTACAGGTTTTAAAAAAAAAATAAAAAAATCTGATCACTTTTATTGCTGTCACAAGCAATGTAAACATCCCTTGTGACACCAATATGTAGTGACAGGTACTCTTTATGGAGGGATCGAAGGTCTAAAAGACCCTAAACCCCTCCACTACACTTCCCTGTATGCAAAAAACGGCGTTTTTGCATACAGCCGTTTTTCAAATTTGCCGCCTTTTGCAGCACAGTAACCCGGAAGTGACGTCATGGACGCCGCCTCCGGGTTACGTCATCGATGCCGTTTCCGGCATTCATCGGTACTCCATCCAGCCGGCGGACGTGCCGGCTGGGTGCTCGAGAGCAAAGCCACGGATGGCGGCGGGAGGGGGGGGGGGACGTCCCGGGTAACGATCGAGCGGCTCCCGAGCCGCATCGGTCGTTACCGATGGAAAGCCGTCGGCTTCAAACCACGGTACCGGGATGATGCCTCTAGCTAGAGGCATCATCCCGGTATAACCCCGCAAAGTTACCCGACGTATGGGTACGTCGATATGCGGTAAGTGGTTAAAGAAAATATACTTACTTCCTCTTCCTCCCTCTGCGACCACGACCCGCTTCCTTCTTGCGTTGACTCCTGGGAGCTGAACGTCATTGCCCCCAGGAGTCAATGCCCAGGGCATGCCCAGAAGCTGTGTAGGGATGACGCGCCTGCGCCGGAACTGACGAGTGGGGCCGGTGCAGGGCATTCTGGGACCAAAGAGGGCCCCGAAGAGGATGCCCTGGCTTCAGCTGCCCACACCTGAGATGGCAGCGCTGGACAAGACATTTTCAAGGTAAGTATTTCTTCTAAAAGGTAAGTGCAACCTGGGACAGTTCAGAGGCTATCCATTCTGAAATGCACTAGCCCTGACTGTCCCGGGGGTATTTTTATCTAAATTTTCTTTTTTCAAGCCGGAACTCCGCTTTAACCACTTTACCACGGGAGGATTTCGCTGTCTTACGTCTGGGCCACTTTTTGCAATTCGGGACTGTGCGACTTTAACTGACAATTGCGCGGTCGTGCGATGCCATACCCAAACAAAATTTATGTCCTTTTTTTCCCACAAACAGAGCTTTCGTTTGGTGGTATTTGATCACCTGTGCGATTTTTACTTTTTGAGCTATAAACAAAAAAAGAGCGTAAATTTTGAAAAAATAACAATATTTTTCACATTTTTTATATGAAATTCCCCCCAAAAAAAATGTAAAAATCTAAATTTTTTTTACATTTTTGGCCAATTTGTTTTCTGCTACCTATGTTTGGTAAAAAAAATCACAACAATAAGCGTATTTTGATTGGTTTGCGCAAAAGTTATTGCGTTTACTAACTAAGGGAAAGATTTCTGTCATTTTTGGTGGTTTTTTTTTTAACGAGTAATGGCGGCGATCTGCGATTTTTTTTTTTTGCGGGACTGCGACATTGCGGCGGACAGATCGGACCCTTGACTGACATTTTTGACACTTTTGGGGGTACCAGTGACATTACTGCAGTAATCAGTGCTATATATATGCACTGTTACTGTAAAAATGACCCTGGCAGGGAAGGGGTTAATTTTATTGGAGAGGGAGGGGTTAATGTATGCCTGGTGCTTACTAACGTGTGTGGGGGAAGGGTGACTGAGTGACACAGGGACAGATCCAGGGTTCAGCTATGCTGAATCCTGCAATATGTCACTGTCTATCACTTAGGAGATCCGCCCGCTTGTGTTTACACAAGCAGGCGGATCTCCACACTAGATCCCCGACGATCGGGGAAGAGCAGCGGCAATCGCCGGTGCTCCTCCCCTGGCCCGACTCCCGCTGTGACTGAATACAGCGGGAGCGAGCCTCCCGCCGAGAAAGGGGAGTGTCTGGCGACGTAGGTTTACGTCGCCAGACGATAACGAACCACTCTGCCGCAGTAGTACTCAAGTGAGCAGACGGCAAGTGGTTAAAGTTGCAGCGACTTCATAGTAGTTCATGCAATATTTTGGTCCGACTTTCTTTCAATAATTTTTATTCAAGAATAACAAGTGAACATGGCATCAAAATACAATAATGAAATGTTGAGAAAGTAACATATCTTGGAGAAATAGCAATAATAATAGAACAAGGCAATCAAAAGAATGAAGGTTTTCAGTCCATACGGCAACATTCCCAAGAGCAAAGCAGTACAGAAAACACTAGAAATGTAATGGCCAATGAGAAAACAGGAAAAGTACATTTAAAAGTAACAGTACGGCCTCAAGAATAGCATACCTGTCTGCCAGCTCTCTTCCCAGCAGGGGGGCTAATTTGAACACGGTAAAAAGAAAAAAATAGCACAGGCAAAAGCAGAATACACCTTGTACAGTTCGACAGCTAACTAGAGTGCTATCTCCCCCAACAAACTTAACGTAATAAAAAGTAGTTACCTCCCAATAACATGGAAGAGGGGCCACTGGCCCAGAGAAGTACTAGTTAGGAGAGGATCAGGGGTAGAGAAGGAAGGGAAAGAGAAAAGAGAAGAGAATAGGACAGAAAGAAGAGGGTACAGCCAATCCCCAGGAGAAGACAATTAGGTAATCTAATTCAAGGTCACTCCAGGTACCAGTGAGATACCTACATATTTGGCCCAGGACTCCCAGATTAATTCAAATCTGGGTACCGTATTGGTCAGGACACTGACCATCCTTTCTTGGGTCATTATCCAGGTGATTTTATTTCGTATCTTCCTGATGGAGACCCTGGATAATTTCCAGGACCCCGCAATGGAGAGTTTTGCACCCAGTAGAATATAGCGAACTAATGTTTGGGTGTATTTCGGAATGCCAGGGAGCCTCGAATGCAGAAGAGCAACAGGGGCAGTGGTGGGAAGCCTGTGACCGGTAACTTTGTATATCATGTGAAAAATTCTGTTCCACGTGCCTCTTAGTCTAGGACACTCCCACCAAACATGTAGCATAGTACCAGGCATCTGACATCCCCTGAAGCATAAAGGTGAGGAAGAGGGATACATCTTGTGAAGTTTAACTGGTACAAGATACCATCGGGTCATTACTTTTAATCCCGCTTCCATTAAAGGAACACTTCCGATCCCCTGAAAGGAGCGAAAGCCAGCTCTACTCCATTCCTCCATGTCCCAGGTGAATGCCAGGTCCCTTTCGCAAGCCTGCATATATGGAAGCTTCTCTTGATCGGATATCAGTGACTGATAGATTATTGAGATGCCCCCTCTCTGCTCTGCAGAGTTACAGCACCATACCTCATAGCTTGTGAAGGAGAAGGGGGGTGTCTCATCTTTCGAAATGGTTGCAACAAAGTGAGAGATTTGCAGAAATCTATACTTTTCCGATAGTGGCATTTTGAGCTTGTCAGAGCAATATTTAAGTGTGAAGGGGCCCTTGGGAGTGAAAAAGTGTCCTATACGATAAATTCCCTTATCCAGCCACCATTGAAAGGCCTTGATGTCCATACCGGGTTGGAAGGCCGGGTTATGGAATAAGTGTGAAAGTGGTCTCATACGGGAAGTAAGAGAGGAGGACTGCCGTAGCCTATCCCACAAAGCGAAGGAAGAGGACAATACTGGGGACAGTATGGGAGGTCTGAGTCTGGGCGGACTCCAGAGAAGGAAATCCAGAGTGTATGAGGGGACTGCCTGTCTCTCGATTTGTATCCAGTCTGGTTTTTCAAATCTAGAGTAAACCACAGAGAGCTGAGCTAGTCGTGCTGCACGATAGTAGAGCCACAGGTTGGGGACTCCCAACCCCCCCCTTCGTCTATGAGTGTATAAAACCTTGCGGGAGAGTCTATGACCCATGCCCCCCCAAATAAAATCGATTACCGCATTTTGAAACTTGTGCAATGGTTCCCTGAGGAGGTGAATTGGGAGAGCCCTAAATAGGTATAGTAGTCTAGGAAGCAGGTTCATCTTAATGGCATTAATTCTGCCTAGCCATGATAAGCGATAGAGAGACCAACTCTGTAGTTCTCCACGTAGGGATTGGTAGACAGCTGGGTAATTTGCTTTGTGTAGATCCTCGAACTTGGCTGTAAGATTAACCCCTAGATATCTGATATGGGAATTATTCCAGAGGAACTCGAAGGAGGATTGTAGGCGTTGGGCCTCCTCCCTTTTAACTGAAATATTCAGGATGGATGATTTCGTTAAGTTAACCCGAAGGCCTGAAACTTTCGCAAAGTCCTCCAGTGTTTTGCAGATATTAGGAAGGGAAACGGAAGGTGAAGTGACGAATAGAAGCAGGTCGTCTGCAAATAACGCACATTTATGTTCTTGGGTGCCACATGTGACCCCCTTGATGTCTGGATTGGATCTGAGTGCAAGGGCGAGAGTCTCAATCGCGATCGCGAAAATAAGAGGAGAAAGGGGACACCCCTGTCTCGTCCCCTTAGAGATTGGGAACGAGTCAGAGTAATAGCCCTGATATCTAATCCTTGCTTCGGGGGAGGAATTTTGGTCCGACTTTCATGCAACTTGAGGGCCACAGACTTCAATGTTAACCCTTAGAAGTTGCATGAAAGTTGTACCTGAATGTTAAATAATGCAACAGTTTTCCATTATCACTGGTCAAAGCCAAAGTCGTATCCAAGTTGCACCCATCCAAAGTTTCATTTCAAAGGTGGCGCAACTTTGGCATCATACAAGTGTGAATTGAGCTTCAGTGCAGTTATGTCAGTAGGAAGCTAAAAGCCAGATCTTAACATAAACCAGATGTTAATGACTGTATATTTGGCCAGTGTGTACTGATGTGTCCAGTATCTGGTGACTTTTTTTCTGTTTTATTGGTACATTCCTTATAATGGTGACCCTTCAATGGTATGTTCAGGAAAGAGAATGGAATTGTATTCAAATAATACAGGCCATAGATTATACAATTTTCACCATAGTGTAATGAAAAGAAAATTGCTAGATTTCCTCCATCAACACAGTCAGTAACCCCTCCTGCAGCATTATTTTATTCTGCTGGCAGAGAGACTTCGCTCCCAGCAGAGCACAATGGTCACTACTGGTGGCTATAACCACCAGTAGTGATCGCATGCAAAAAAAAATCCAACAGGCTGGTTGTACTAAAGCCAATTAATTGATGAACTTCAGTACAACCAGCCTGTGCATAGATGGATTGAATCTAGGCCAGCTCCTGCTGAACTGTATAAGATTCCATCCATCTATGGCTGGTTTAACAGTCTATGGTGGATCCCATTCTGCTCTGACATCCTATTCGGTGCAAATGGCAGTGTTTGTGTTAAGCTCCCCACACACATTCCAATCTTCTTTTTAGATCCACCATAAACTATGTAGTGATTAGAGTGAGTTAGATTAGCTAGGTCCTCATATTACATGGTTTTGGTAAATCTACAGCTGACTGTACAAAGATTGTATGGTCAGATTGTAACCTGTATGGTGGCCCCTACCCAACCCACCAACCCCAAGATACTTATTTTGCCAGCATTCCACTGCTGCTTCTTTTGTTACCATGGCCAGCACAAATACCGGGTGCCTTCAGGTAGGGGGGGGGGAACATGATAAGAACACATCGACACATACTACACACAGAAAATATATACATATAAAATAATCATTTTTTACTTGAAGATCCTTTGGTTCTGGAGTTTACTTCCGATCCTATTTTTGATTCCTATTTACTCAGAGGTGGTTGAAATTGACTGGAAATTCCCAGATGTAAGGCCATCTTCATGTTTTGTATGTAGCACCCTCCTAGACAGGTGCTAGGTAAAAGCCTCTATTTTGCTCCTGCTGCTTATCAGGGGAGCTGATCTATTAGTTTGGCCTGTCACATGTTTCTAGGTGTGGTTCACTGCGTCTGAGGGAGTGTCCCCACTGCAGCCAATGAGGGAGCTCATTGGACAGTGGAGGAAACCTAGCCAGTGGCACACTCTGTGTTATGTCAGTTCCAGTGGGATGGCATTCCTGCAATCCATCCTGGGATTGGACATAAATAGGGCGGGAGCATGTGACAGGGTGTCTTTTGGCGGGAGCAAAGTCCGAGGAGGAGGCGGACGGCTGTCTCTCCTCCTGCAGAGTGAGGAAGGTGGTCCAGGCGGTCCGCCTAGGGATCAGGAGTGGAGCTGGGCTGCAGAGGATCCAGAGTGCTGACCAGTGGAGCTGGTGGTACTGCTGCCTCCTGAAAGCCTGTTTTTTTTTTTTTTTCTAATCCCAAGGGGGATTTTACGTTAACATACTGCATCACAAACCCAAGCAAATTATTGGTTGGTATTTAGGTACACTCACACAATATTAGCACATTACGTATTAAATGTTATTAAGTTTTACATATATATTGTGGTATGTTGTTATAAGTATAATTTAGTTATTTATATGCATTTGGTACCAGCCCTTGTGTATTTACCACGGGGAATAACTATGTACACACAGATGTAACTGTATTTATACCATTACAGTTTGATATACAGTCAGGTCCATAAATATTGGGACATCGACACCATTCTAATTTTTTTGGCTCTGTACACCACCACAATGGATTTGAAATGAAACAAACAAGATGTGCTTTAACTGCAGACTTTCAGCTTTAATTTGAGAGTATTTACATCCAAATCAGGTGAACGGTGTAGGAATTACAACAGTTTGTATATGTGCCTCCCACTTTTTAAGGTCCCAAAATTAACGGGACAGATTAACAATCATAAATCAAACTTTCACTTTTTAATACTTGGTTGCAAATCCTTTGCAGTTAATTACAGCCTGAAGTCTGGAACGCATAGACATCACCAGACTCTGGGTTTCATCCCTGGTGATGCTCTGCCAGGCCTCTACTGCAACTGTCTTCAGTTCCTGCTTGTTCTTGGGGCATTTTCCCTTCAGTGTTGTCTTCAGCAAGTAAAATGCATGCTCAATCGGATTCAGGTCAGGTGATTGACTTGGCCATTGCATAACATTCCACTTCTTTCCCTTAAAAATCTCTTTGGTTGCTTTCGCAGTATGCTTCGGGTCATTGTCCATCTGCACTGTGAAGCGCCGTCCAATGAGTTCTGAAGCATTTGGCTGAATATGAGCAGATAATATTGCCCAAAACCCTTCAGAATTCATCCTGCTGCTTTTGTCAGCAGTCACATCATCAATAAATACAAGAGAACCAGTTCCATTGGTAGCCATACATGCCCACACCAGGACACTACCACCACCATAGTTCCCTGATGAGGTGGTATGCTTTGGATCATGAGCAGTTCTTTTCCTTCTCCATACACTTGTCTTCCCATCACTCTGGTAAAAGTTGATCTTGGTCTCACCTGTCCATAGGATGTTGTTCCAGAACTGTGAAGGCTTTTTTTTATGTTGTTTGACAAACTCTAATCTGGCCTTCCTGTTTTTGAGGCTCACCAATGGTTTACATCTTGTGGTGAACCCTCTGTATTCACTCTGATGAAGTCTTCTCTTGATTGTTGACTTTGACACACATACACCTACCTCCTGGAGAGTGTTCTTGATCTGACACACATACACCTACCTCCTGGAGAGCGTTCTTGATCTGGCCAACTGTTGTGAAGGGTGTTTTCTTCACCAGGGAAAGAATTCATCCACCACTAGGGATGCACCGAATTGAAAATTCTGGTCCGAAACCGAAAATGCAGGATGCCCTTGGCCGAAAACCGAAACCGAAAATTACTTTTTCCCACAAATAATTTTAAAATAGATAGAAGAGGGGCATACACCAAAAACAGGCAGCGACGTACACCTGTCGCTGCCACCCTGTCACAGTATATGTACTGTGACGGGTTGGCAAGTGGTTAATTTAATTACCAATGGTATTAGTATTATGCAGCATGAGGGGGTTAATGTATTGCCACTGCTGGTCACTGATGCATTAGTGACCGACCAGTGGCAGTTAATTAACCCCTTTGTGCTGCATTAGTGCAACCAGTATCAGTGTTAATTAACACTGGTTGCATTGATCCTGGTTGCACTAATGCAGCACAAAGGGGTTAATTAACTGCCACTGGTCAGTCACTAATGCATCAGTGACCAGCAGTGGCAATACATTAACCCCCTCATGCTGCATAATACTAATACCAATGGTAAGCTTGCCTCAGCTCCCCCCCCCACTGCCTCAGCTTCCCCCCCCCTGCCTCAGCCCCCCCCCGCCTCAGCGTCACCCCCCCTGCCTCAGCGTCCTTACTGTCACTCTGCTTCTCCGGTGTACTTCATTCAAAAGACCTGCCTCTGGCTGGCGGCCCTCCTCCCGGTGATGTCACTACTACTACGATCTGTGCATGAATGAACTGACACACAGGGTGGGAGGGCGGACGAGCCGCCACTAATAGCTATAACTATGTGAGCGCCTCACTTCCCTGTCAGCGGAGATACCCGCATGACAGGGAAGTGAAGCGCTCACATAGTTATAGCTATTAGCGGCCGCTCGCCCACCGTCCCGCCCGGTGTGTCAGTTCATTCATACACATCGTAGTTGTAGGGACATCACAGGGAGGCGGGCGGCCGGCCAGAGGCAGGACTTTTCAAACCTGCGCTGCGCCCTCCTCCTTCCTCATGGCGGCCATTAATTTCGGCATTTTTAACCCATTTTCGGCCGAAATGGGATAAGCCCATTTTCGGCCGAAATGGGATAAGCCCATTTTCGGCCGAAAATTTCGGTGGCCGAAATTTCGGTGCATCCCTATCCACCACAATTGCTTTTTGTGGTCTTCCGGGTCTTTTGGTGTTGCTGAGCTCACCGGTGCATTCTTTCTTTTTAAGGATGTTCCAAACAGTTGATTTGGCCACACCTATTGTTCTTGCTATCTCTCTGATGGGTTTTTTTTGTTTTGTTTTTTCAGCCTAATTATGGCTTGCTTCACTGATAGTGACAGCTCTTTGGATCTCATATTGAGAGTTGACAGTAGCAGATTCCAAATGCAAATAGCACACTTGAAAAAAAACTCTGGACCTTTTATCTGCTCCTTGTAAATGGGATAATGAGGGAATAACACACACCTGGCCATGGAACAACTGAGCAGCCATTTGTCCCATTACTTTTGGTCCCTTAAAAAGTGGGAGGCACATATACAAACTGTTGTAATTCCTACACCGTTCACCTGATTTGGATGTAAATACCCTCAAATTAAAGCTGAAAGTCTGCAGTCAAACCACATCTTTGTTTCATTTCAAATCCATTGTGGTGGTGTATAGAGCCAAAAAGATTAGAGTTGTGTCGATGTCCCAATATTTATGGACCTGACTGTATATATACACACACATAGTCCGACAAGTAGGAGAGTTATTGTGCATGCTATAGCTATTGAAACATGTGTACATATTTTATGAGATGGGCAGGGATGTAAAGATATGGGATAGAGTAGTAACATGGCGACCGAGTAATTTCCGGCATGTTGGAGGACCAATATGGCGGTCGGTAAACTTCCGCTGGATGTATATGAAAGTTCGTAGCAATAATTAACATAATGGGTGGAAGAGGAGGAGCAGACTAAATAAAAGCCAGACATACGTATAACCTTCAGAAGACACCCAGTAGGAGGAGCTAAACGCGTAAAGCTGACATCCCGTACATCTAGCGTCACATCCGGTTTCCGGTGGTTGGAACGCAAACGGAATCAGCGTCCACCACGAATAGAGGAAGCATTTTTTTGTATTTTAAACTGTGTAAGTGGATATTTTTTTAAATAAATATTTTAAATATACTACACTATGGAGCGTTCTCTTTCATGTTTTCACCTTTTATAGGAGCCATTGGTGTAAAGAGGTTCTGCAGCCCAGGTGACCCGGAGTTACATCAGGAAGAACTATACAGATACCTTACATGTTGCTGGTTTTGCTATTGAGCTCATCCCTTCTAGTTGTCCGGTGAGTGGGGACACAAGAGGGGAGCACAGAGTTGTAATGATATTCTGGACTGGATATACTAAAAGCTTTTGCAAGCAATCATTTTGTTCCGAGCGGCCATGACAGTATGGCATACCATATATACTCAGTGATATTGTTCCCCCCCCCCTTCCTCAATTAACTCAAGGAATGCAGGGGCTTAACACTTCAAAAAAGCCTTATCTTAATTGAATCCTGGCAGTTCTTCCGTCCAGGCCTGTCGTAAAACTTGAACAAATCCATTAGGGAGAACCAGAACTAATGGGAGTCGTAAATAGCAATCAGCAGCAGCTCTGTTCATTAAAAAACAGATACACACACAATTCATAAATGCAGACAGGAACATGACACATTAACAATAAGTATATATTTGGATGAGAAATGTCATACTGATCAAATTAAGACCATGCATGACCGCCCTATCACGTATAGAATTGAAGATAGTGATAAGATATTCCCTGTGTTATAATGTTATCAGAATTTGGTATCACTTGATGCCAAATTACATGCTGAATGATAAACTAGCAGTTTAAAGAAGGTAACCAATACATATTTTGAGATATGAATCTGTCCAAAAGGGAGGTCTTGATATTGTCATAAACCCCCAGGACAGCCCATTGCCACTCTGTTTTAATTGGTCAGGGGTGTCAGGCAACGCCCCTTTGATTCTAGAGAAAAAGCTGGCTCAAACTCAGTTATACAGTTCTCATGGTAACATCTAGAGGAAAAATCTATCAAGTTTGAGAACCGATCACAACTGGCTCAGTTATCGAACTCTGAACTCTGATAACCCAAGGACATTGAATGCAAGTATTCTTACTTCTCAATTCTACCTTATTTTTCTAATTGCTGAATTGTGTCTCCATTTCTTCGAAACATCATTTTTCTGTAAATATTTTATTTGCACCAATTTTGACCTTTTTGTTATTAAACTTTATTTTGAAAAGTGTTAACCTTGCCCCTAAGCTCTTAAAGAGGAAGTAAACCCTCCTCTGCAGCTGAGAGTGACATTGTTACGTAAGTGACGGCAGGGTGTGAGATTGGCTGATCCTTTGTCACGAGTTAGGGAGAAGGGCAGGGATCTGATACCCGGGATCGTCACAGGAGTGAAGCACAAAGATCTGCGATTTTCTGCACAGCTTGAGCACGTTCAATAATCTACGGCACTTCTTAATTATTGTTGTATTAAGGACTTTGTTTCACTTTGCATAAATCTACCCCACTTCAGATTAAGGACTTTGTTTCACTTGGCACTTTGTTCATTATATAGTCAGTACAGACTGTTTTTACAGCCCTTCCCCCCAGCCACCATGGTACCTTAAGGCCCGTACACACTTGATGGAAATCGGATGAAATATCCTCTGATTTTCCTCTCTCTTGCTCAGCGTTCATAACCGTTTTTAGTTGACAGTGCATAAATGTTCACAAAATTTCTCGTCCGATCTTTTTTTTGGATTATTTGTTCCTAGACTTCCGGGTCGTCAGCAACTTCAGATCATGAGCGGTCTTTCGTATTCCGATTTTTCGCGGACGTTATGCATACACATTAAATGAAAATTGGTCGTCTGGGGACGGACGATAAAAATTTTGGTGTTTGTCCCTCCGTTTTTTTTCGTTGAAAATGTCGGCATCAGCTGCTGAAAGTTGTGTACACACTAACCGAAAATCGTACGGTTTTACCGCGGATGGGAATTTTCGGCAGATTTTCCACTAGTGTGTATCGCACTTTAGTCTAACTGGGGATTCCCCTTCATTTGGATTCAAATTCCTGTTGTGGCTATGGGACAGGAAGTGAAGAAAAATCTCCCCAATTGGACATAGATGGCATAAAAAAAAAAATAATCTGACAGGGGTTATAACCCTCCTCAATTCTACCCTAGACTAGCGCTGCTGCAGCTGCTCCATCCCGTTCTCTCCTACACAGCTATGCCTGCTGTAACACCCCCATTCTGCCATCTTCCAGCTATGCAGCTTTTGAACCATGTGAGGGGGGAGATTTATACAGCCAGGTAAATAGTCTGTGACATTGACGGGCATATAGGGTGAGGTGGTGGAGGGAGGCAGTCTGTGTACTGGGAGACAGCAAGATAGATATTAAGGGCAGGGGGGAGGGCAGGAGGGGCACATGTCTGGGGTGCAGTTTTCCTATATGGTGGAAGGGTGTGTTCATGATCACAATATATAGCTCCTTCTAATCTTACTGTAACCACACATGTTACAATCCGATTGTACAATCTCCATACAATCTACTAACAAATACTCTGTGCAAAAGCCAAACTGATTGGCTACAAACGGATTGAATAGTTTAGGTAGGTCCTTTATATTGCATAGTTTTGGTAAATCTAAAGTTGATTGTACAAAGATTGTATGGTCAGATTGTAACGTGTATGGTGAGTGCACTTTTCTTGCTGTCTCTGCTCCCTAGTTTAATCGACAGCTACAGTGCTGCTTTCGTTTCTCTTTCTGTCACGCTGCTGCCAGTTCTCTTGCACACGAGGCATCTAGCTGTTGTGCAAGAAACCCTTGCCAACACTCTGAAAAGTGATCCACGGTTGACTGCTTTTCAGAGGGTGGTAGAGCAGTGGCATACTGCTGCCTCCTGAATGGCCTTTTTTTTTTTTTGTTTTTTAGTCAAATGGGGATTTAGTAGAAAAATACTGTGCCAAAGCAGTTACTGTGTGGCCCTATTCACTGAATTAACCATAGGTAGCAGGACTGCCCCCCCCCCCCCCAGCCCAGATATGGTGGGGGTATCAATTTAGCCATGGCATGTGTACATGCTATCTCTTTGGTGGATGGCCAAGGGCGCGATAAAACCTCAATAGCCTATTTTTACTGCCCCCATGTGAATGAGGGGTCTTACTTTCAGTTATTCATCGACTTGCTGGAAATCAGGGAAATCTGTCATTCTACACCCTTCGGTCCCACCATATGACAGCTCGACCCATTCAGTTTGACAATACCTGTCATCCGCCCCTAGCGCCCCCCCCCCCCGGACCCCCCCAATGGTTCCCTGGACTGTATTCTTCTCACTGTTCATAGACGGCACTCCTGTCATTCACTATTTACCCTCCAAACCCGTCACATATCCTGCTCCTTCTATATCTACGATCTGGAGCCATTTTGTTTTTATAAACTTGGCTCACTGAATTAAATCAGAGTTCCGGCCACGGGGGTGAATTTTACCTAAAAATACCCCCGGGACAGTCAGGGCTAGTACATTCCACAATAGATAGCCTCTGTACTGTCCCGGGTCGCACTTACCTTTTAGAAGAAATACTTACCTTGAAAATTTCTTCTCCAGCACTGCCATCTCGAATGTGGGCAGCTGAAGCCAGCGCATCCTCTTCTGCCTCCTCTTCCGTGTCCTCTTCTCCCAGAATGCGCCTGCCCCGGCCCGCGCCGTCACTTCCTCTTTGCATTGATTCCTGGGAGCTGAACGTCATCGCTCCCAGGAATCAATGCGCCTGCACCGGCCCCGCTCGTCACTTCCGGTGCGGGCGCGTCATCCCTCCACAGCTTCTGGGCATGCCCAGAAGCTGTTAAGCAGGGAATGAGGAGCCCGCACCGAAAGTGACGAGCGGGGCCGGTGCAGGCGCATTGATTCCTGGGAGCGATGACGTTCAGCTCCCAGGAATCAATGCAAAGAGGAAGTGACGGCGCGGGCCGAGGCCACAGAGGGAGGAAGTGGAAGAAAGGTGAGTATAATTTCTTCAATAACAAGGTAAGTAAACGAAAAAAAAATCGTAACTATCCATTTGTTTTTCAGGTGACCAAGAGCAAGCGGATGGCCCAAAATCGATTATGTCGATTTTGTGGCCGGAGCTCCGCTTTAACACCAACAGCCTGGGATTGTACACCCCCATGCCCCCTCCCCATACCCAAATACATAATACTATAATATAAACACACAAACCAGAAAAATTAGGACGCGGATCCTTTATTGGGTTTAGAAATGTTAATAACTAGTGGTGCACCAAAACTCTGGTGCCGAAACCGAAAATTCAGGATTCACTTGGCCGAAACCAAAATTATTTTTTTTACATTTTTTTTTATTTTTTTAATTATTTTTATATATAATTGTATTACTTTTTAACTTTTTAAAACCACTTCAATAACAGACACATTCACCCCCTTCCTGCCCAGGCCAATTTTCACTTTTCAGCGCTGTCACACTTTGAATGACAATTGTGCGGTCATGCAACACTGTACCCAAATGACATTTTTATAATTTATTTCCCACAAATGGCTTTCTTTTGCTAGTATTTGATCACCACTGGGTTTTTTATTTTTTTGCTAAACAAATAGAAAAAGACCAAAATTTCGAAAAAATATTTTTTTTTTTACGTTTTCTGCAGCACTGATGAGTTGGCACTGATGAGGCAGCACTGATAGATGGCACTGATTGGCTTCCCAAGTAGGCGTTTGTGGGCTTCATGGTGGGCACCACTGATGGGGTTGCACTGATAATCAATGCGCTTACTTATTATTATATAGGATTTATATAGCGCCGACAGTTTACTCAGCGCTTTACAATTTGAGGGTAGACAGTACAAGTACAATATACTTAAATACAGTAGGAATCAGAGGACCCTGCTTGTCAGAGCTTACAATCTAAGAATGAGGGTCAAGAGATACAAGAGGTAATAACTGTGGGTGATGGGCTAATGGAGAAAAATAAAAGTACAGTTGTTAGGTGGTTGCCCGATAGGTTTCTCTAAAGAGATATGTTTTCAAGGATCGTCTGAGACAATTGAGTAATGTCCGTGATACTTTTTTTATTTGCACTAACATACAATTTTTCAGGACAAGCTTTCGGGGTATGTCCCCTTCATCAAGATCCAAGCAGTACTGATTCACAAAATGTAAGATAGAGGGAGAGCTGAAGACGGGGGAAGGTGGGGGGGATAGTCACAGAGGGGGTCATAAAACTGTAGGATAATGAGTAAGGAAACCCATGTCTAAGTTTAAGCCGTTATGTTTAGTGTCAAAAAGAAATATCATTCTTAATTCAAAAGTTTTCCTTTCCTGGATAGTTCTGAAATTCCCTTTAAGAACTAAAACATTGAGGTCTTCTATAGTGTGGTCCGGTTGTGAAAAATGATGTCCCACAGGTGTGCAGAAACTATCTTCTATATGTTCTTTGATGGTATGTCTGTGCAAATTCATCCTCGCTTGCAACTTCTGTCCTGTTTCGCCTACATAAGATCCTTTGCTACATCTTTTGCATTGGATGAGGTACACAAGATTACTGGAGGTGCAGTTGTATGATCCCGTTATATTAAAGGTCCCATTTGTGTGTGTGTGTGTGACACTCAATGACCTCAAGCAAGGATCGTCTGAAAGTGGACAAAGTAGGAGATAGTCAGACAGATTGGGGTAGAGCATTCCAGAGGATGGGAGAGGCTCGGGAGAAGTCCTGGAGGCGAGCATGGGAAGAGGTTACAAGGGAGCTTGAGAGCAGGTGGTCCTGGGAGGAACGAAGAGAACGAGTTGGTTGGTATTTTGAGACCAGACCTACTTATCAGCGCAGACCCCTCCTGGCAGGAGGGCCGCTTATCGGCTTTCCATTACATGCACCCTGTCAGCTACTATTATTGGCACTTCCTGTGATCAGCTTGGACACAGCTAAAGGGCCTACGTCACAGACTCCTAACTGAGATTGGAGATGCGGTGTGTCAGAGCGACACACCACACTAGCGAATCCCACGATAGTGGAACAGTGGATGCAGCAGGCAGGATTTTTAACACCGCAACTGACCAGGGTGAAGACATTCATAGAATATTCATTTAAATTCATGATATTAATTGACCACATCCCGCTCGGCCTATAGCAGAATGATAGCCAGGCGGGATGTATATAATTAATATCATGAATTTAAATGAATATTCTATGAATGTCTTCACCCTGGTCAGTTGCAGTGTTAAGAGTCCATTCAGACTAGCGCGACTTGTCAGGCGACTTGGTCGCCTGACAAGTCGCGGTCGGTTGCTCGCCATTGAGTAGTACAGGACCCGTTCTAATAGGAGCGACACAAGTCGCTCCGACTTAGAAAAAGGGTCTTGTACTACTTTGGGGCGACCTGGAGGCGACTTGCATTGACTTCAATTATAGGAAGTCCGTGCAAGTTGCGCCAAAGTCGCGGTGCACGCTGTGCACCACGACTTCACAGGTCGCCCCACAAAGTCCTGTCGCGCCAGTCTGAATGGGCTGTTAGGCCCGTACACACGATAAGAAAATCTGATGGGAAAATTCGTCCGACGACCAATCTGCCGATTTTTGGATTGTTAGTATGGTGCTTTCGACAGCCAACTCCGACTTTTAGGCTGACAAAATCCTGATGTGCAGGCTATATAATTTTTATCATCCGTAATATCAATGTCAGATTTTTGTCTCATTAGTACAGATTTCGACGGAAAAAAATCTTAAGAGCAAGACTAGGCATGCTCAGAGACGAAAGAACACAGAAAGCAACCCAACACATGACATCCCTTCTGAAGTAGAATTCTGTCGTACGGGAAAATTCGTATGAAAATAACCTCTTCACTTTCCACATCAGACTAGCATGCCACAAAAAACGGACGACAGATCGTTCGATAATCTGATCGTGTGTACGGGGCTTTAAAAATCCTGCCTGCTGCATTTTTGGTCAGGTAAAAAAGCCACACCAAAAACACACCTCCCCATTGAAAGGCATAAAAAAACGCACCCTTGTTAAGTTTTTCATGCAGTTTGAGTCACACAAGGGCAGCAAAATGGTGGCAAAATTGCAGCAAAGTTGCGCATTTTCGACAGCCATTATCTGCATTTTTTGTTTTTCTATCGGCAAGATGGCGATAACCATATTTTCGGCCAATAATTTTCGGCGGAAGAAATTTTGGTACATCACTAATAATACCATTATTTAAAAATTCAAAATGACAAACCAAATTACAAATACAACCAATAAAATTTTGGTACATCACTAATAATACCATTATTTAAAAATTCAAAATGACAAACCAAATTACAAATACAACCAATAAAACCAAAGCACTTAAAGCGGAGTTCCACTCAGTGAACGTTTTTTTTTTATAAAAATACCCCCGGGACAGTCAGGGCTAGTGCATTCCACAATGGCTAGCCTCTGATCTGTCCCGGGTTGCACTTACCTTTTAGAAGAAATACTTACCTTGAAAATGTATTCTCCAGCGCTGCCATCTCAGGTGTGGGCAGCTTGAAGCCAGCGCGATCCTCTTCTGCGTCCTCTTCCGTCTTCTTCGGTCCCACAATGCACTGCACCGGCCCCACCGTCACTTCCAGTGCCGCAGCATCATCCCTGCACAGCTTCTGGGCATGCCCAGAAGCTGTTTTGCAAGGTATGATGGCACCTGCACCGTAACTGACGTCGGGGGCCGGTGCAGGCGCATTGATTCCTGGGAGCGATGACGTTCAGCTCCCAGGAATCATTGCAAAGCCAGGAAGTGACGAATCGCCGTGGCCGCCGAGGGGAGGAAGAGGAAGTAAGGTAAGTATATTTTCTTCTAAACGAGGTAAGTTAAAAAAAAAATAAAAAAATTGCGATTATCCATTTGTTTTTCAGGTGACCCGGAGCGAGAAGATGGAGGTGAGTATAATTTTAGGGTGGAACTCCACTTTAAGACTCAAGCTGACCAAATGTAACCGTACCAACCATAATGTTACAGATGGTGTACACCCACAAAGGGTGACATTACCCTATAAAGTCTGACTGTGATAAAAGAATAAACAAGAAAACCTGGGGGGTTGGGCGAGTAAAGCCATGTGGTGGTCAGATGAAGCTGTAGGAAGATCCTGAGGTAACTGCTGACAACCCCCACAGGGACAGGACATATAAATGGGCAAAGGTCACAGAGGTTGGACAGCTGTTTTCCCTCCAAAACCTAAATCACCAATCCACTGGCAGCTCTGCTTGGTGATAGGCTGCAATCTGCCCGGTGACAGCACTTCTGCCCAGTAACTCCAGGCAGCTTGTTACCTGAGAGAGAATCAGAAGGAACCAGAAAGCAGCCCAGGGATTTTATTGGAACTATCTGTAGCTTTAGCTCCCTCTGTGGGGGGGGACAGCAGTCACATGACTACAAAGTCAAACTTTTCCTGACTGCAGAGAGGAAAGTTGGGTCATTATTGGAAGCGACTGAAGTTGACGATTCAGCTCTGCAGAGTCTCTGAGCAAAAAAAAAAGATTTCTGAAGAAGACAACGAATGACCCACAGTGAGATAATTAAGGTAAATTTTCATTGGAGACTTGCAGACTTGTTCACAAACTTGGAATGTAGTAAAGTGATTGTAAAGTCTTCTGGCTCAGCCAATGAGGAGGGGAGTCCTGGGCAGCCGAGACACTGCTGCAACTTCGCTGGACCTAGATGGACTCCAGGTAAGTATTATGCCCCGTACACGCGTTCAGATAATCCGATGAGTTATCGTTCGCATTTTGTTGCATGATACTAACATTGAATTCAACGGGACAAATTCAACAATGCGTACAAACCGTACGTATCAGATGGTGCAAAACAAAACAGTGGCAGCCAGGCTTTTTCCGTGCTCCTTTAGTGTTTCTGATCATGCGCGGTCTTTGGCGATCGATTTTTAGCGGACTTATGGTGTACTGATGAAACGATTGTTGTTCGCGGGGCTATCGTACGACAGAAGTTTTCCTGTTTGTCCCTTCGGATTTTGTTGGACCAACTGTCGTGATCGGCTGTCGAAAGCTGTGTACTAACGATCAGATTATCGTGCGATCAGGTCGAAAGCGAGTTTTATCGTACGATTATCGGAAAGTGTGTACGGGACATTAGGGGGGGCTGCTGCACACAAGTTTTTTTTTTTTTTTAGCCGAATGTATTAAGATAAAATCAACTTCTGCCTTTACAATGTTATGTTGGTCTTTCAAGGAAGGACATCAATGCCAATCAGCCTTCATCATCTGTATATGGTTTATTCAGAGTATACAATGATCATTGGACCCTCAGCTACCAAGAGCCAAATGGTGCTGTACAGATTCACAGCTCATATTTTTATACACATTTTGTTGGTTTGCTAAACCATGATCTCATAACATAAATAAATTTGACTTTTCTATTTAGGCTCCATTCACACTGCCGTGACTTGTCAGGCGACTTGTCAGCCTGACAAGTCACGGTCCATTGACTGCTACAGGACCCCGACTTAGAAAAAGGGTCCTGTACTACTTCGGGGCGACCTGGAGGCAACTTGCATTGACTTCCATTATGTGAAGTCCGTGCAAGTCGCGGTGCACGGGACTTCACAGGTCGCCCCCGAAGTCGTGCAGGAGTCGTGCCGCTTCAGTGTGAATGCGGTCTTAAGCTTTCAAAATTGTCTTGACTATATCAAATGTCAACAACCACTTTAGGCCCCTTTCACACTTGTGTGACTTGTCCTGCGACTTGGGACTGTAAAGTCGCGTGACAAGTCGTACTCCATGAATTCCATTGAGTACCATTCGCATCTCTGCGACTTCAAGTCACAATGACTTCAAAGTAGTCCCTGCACTACTTTGGTCTGACTTTGATGCATTTTGAGGTCCATAGACCTCAAGATTACACAGGTATTGCTTCAAGTGCAATCAAAATCGTGGCAAAAAGTTGCGTGACTTTTAGAGCCGGTTCACACTGAGGCGACACGACTCCTTACTACTTCGGGGGCGACTTGTGCATTACATAGCACCACGACTTTGGAGCGACTTGCATGGACTTCACATAATGGAAGTCTATGCAAGTCCCTCCGAGGTCGCCCCGAAATAGTACAGGACCCTTTTTCTAAGTCGGAGCGACTTGTGTCACTCCTATTAGAACGGGTCCTGTAGCGGTCAATGGACCGCGAGGGAGCGCGACTTGTCAGGCTGACAAGTCGACCGACAAGTCGCGGCAATGTGAACTGGCTCTTAGGTCGCACAAGTGTGAAAGGGGCCTTAAATTCATCCAGAGCTGCTACAAAGGTAACCAAGATCAGAGATCTGCAAACAATGTTTGAAATCTTAGAACATTTGAGACGTTGGAGTGTGTGTGTGTGTGTGGACTGTTCTTTGAATGGTGAGCTGGACAAGCAAAGTTCTGGTGACTCTTCCTGTATATTATTCTGTGCGTCTTGTTTAACAGAAACTAAACAAACATTTGGTTTAATTTCTCCTCCTGCAGGCTACAATGGCATCTGCTAATCTGAGAGACGAGCTGAGCTGCTCCATCTGTCTGAACATTTATACGGATCCGGTAAACCTGAAATGTGGACACAACTTCTGCCGGGAATGTATTGGCCGTGTGTTGGACACTCAGGAGGCATCTGGACTTTATACCTGTCCGGAGTGCAGAGCGGAGTTCCAGGAGCGACCTGTACTGTACAGCGCCAGAGCTCTACGTAACATAGCGGAGATGTTTTTTATTTCTCAGCCTGATCAAAAAGAGGCAGGAATTTATTGTTCTTACTGTGTGGACTTTCCTGTACCGGCTATAAAATCCTGCCTGCTCTGTGAAAGTTCTCTGTGTAGCAAACATTTGACCGTCCATGTCAAGTCACCAGAACACGTCTTATCTGATCCCACCAACTCCCCGGGGAACAAAAAATGCTCCATCCATAAAAAGATTGTGGAATATTACTGCCCCAAGGAAAGGGCTTGTATCTGTGTATACTGTATTGCCGAGGGAGAACACAAAGGACACCCGGTAGAGAAGCTGGATGAGGCCTCTGAGAAGAAGAAAGTGAAGTTGAGGAAAGATCTGGAGATGATGACCTCAAAGAAAGCATGGGCTGAGAAACAAGTTCAGAGTCTGGAGGAACGAAGGACAGACGTACAAGATAAAGCAGCCGGTGTAACTGAGAGAGTCACTGTCCTGTTCAGAGATGTGAGAAGAGAGCTGGAAGAACTTGAGAAGAGAGTCCTGAGTGAAATTTCCATGCAGACAGAAAAGATCTCACAATCTGTGTCCAATCTGATCCAACAGTTGGAGATACAGAAGGAGGAGATGTCCAGGAAGATGAGACACATTGAGGAATTGTGTAAAACCACCGACCCAATGACCGTCCTGGAGGATCAGAACTCAGACGGAGAGGACATCTGTTGTACTGAGCAGGAGGATATTATGGACGCAATGATTCCCAGTGAAGGTGATTTTTATGAGAATCTTATCACAGACAGATTACACAAATTATCTGACTTTATAAAAGATATTTCTATCTGTATACAGCAACCAGAAGGTGTTTTACTTGATGAAAACACAGCTGCTAATAATATACAGATTTCAGGGGATTTGAAAACTGCATCTTGGTCAGCAGTATCATTAAATCGTCCAGAAACTCCCAAAAGATTTAAGTACAATCAGGTTTTAAGCAAGAGCAGTTTTTCTTCAGGGCGGCATTTCTGGGAGGTGGACACGAGTAATTCCATTGGATGGAGAGTGGGGTTGTGTTATCCCAGTATGGACAGGAAATCGTATATTGGGGTCGATAAGGATTCCTGGTGTTTGTACAGGTATAAAAAGGAATATAAAAATATACATGAAAGTAAATCTTTTCAATTTCTTCACAAGCCTACCAGCCATAAATTCAGGATCTATCTGGATTATAAAGCTGGGCGGATATCCTTTTATGAGCTGTGTGACCCCATCAGACACCTCCACACCTTTACCACCACCTTCACCGAGCCCCTCCACCTTGTGATCTGTATTTGGACTGGATCAATGAATATTACCAACTAGGAATATATTGTGCTGTTTGCTTCATTCCGTGTAGACCAGGGGTCTCCAAACTATGGCCCTCCATATGTTCAGGAACTACAATTCCCATCATGCTTGGTCATTTCTGTGAATGTCAGAGTTTTACAATGCCTCATGGGACGTGTAGTTACGCAATAGCTGGAGGGCCGTAGTTTGGAAAACCCTGGTGTAGACCGTGACCGTTTTATCAGTAGACCCAGATCTGTGTTGCTGGGGCATTAAAGCCCAAGTATGTTGGTTTCTTGTCTTTCTCAGGGATTTCAGTGGTGAAATCTTAAAAAAAAAAAAAAGAGGCTCCCTTTCTTTTGTTTAATTTGTATTGATTATAATGAATTATTGTGGGAATGTCGCAACAGTAGACCCCCTCCAGCAACAATAGACTCTCCTGCAGCAATAGACCCCCCACAACAAAATACCACCCTAGCAACAATAGACCCCCATCAGCAACAAAAGATTCCCCAGTAGATAGCATCAATAGACCCTCCAACAGCCAGCAACAATAAACCTCTCCCAGCAACATTTTACCCCCTAGCAACATAAGACCCCCCCACCAGCCACAATAGACATACCTGGCAACAGTAGACCCCTACACAAAGATAGATCCCAACCAGCGACAATAGATCCCCCAGCCGCCAGCATCGATAGACCTTCAGGCACACCCCAACACTCCTTGCTATAAAATACATTCAGTGCTAGAGGTGCCGGAACTGCGTTCCCCCGCGTTCCTGCTGAACAAAAAGCCCTGGGTATATATAAACCGCTTGCTGACCGTAGCTATACGGCAGCAAGGCATCCTCTCTGCACAGAATTTTATGCAGGTACGTGATTCTGCATTTCCTGGTCTGATTGGACACAGCGGGAGCCAATCAGCAGGTCTGCCGGACCTGCTTGTCCACCGGTACCCGCTGAACATTCTAAACAGAGGCAGAACAGCGGTCTGCCTATGTAAACAAGGCCGATCGCCATTCTGTTAGAAGGGAAGATAGAGATCTTGTGTTTCTGCTAAGCAGGAACACAGATCTCTGCCTTCCCACAGTAAAAGCACCTCCCCCACACAGTTAGCAAGCACTCCCTAGGGCAGTGATGGCGAACCTTGGCACCCCAGATGTTTTGAAAATACATTTCCCATGACGCTCAACTACACTGCAGAATGCATGAGCATCATGAGAAATGTAAGCCCTAGGGACACAACGCCTTGATCGCCCCTGATGTTAACCCTTTCCCTGCCAGTACAGGGACGGTGCATATTTTTTATCACTGTATTCGTGTCACTGGTCCCCAAAAAGTGTCACTTAGTGTCCGATTTGTCCGTCGCAATCCCGCTATAAGTCGCTGATCGCCACCATTAATAATAAAAACTAAATAAATAAAAATTCCATAAAAATATCCCATAATTTGTAGACGATTAATCAATATACGCCTATTGGGATTTTTTTTTTTATCAAATACGTAGCAGAATATATATTGCCCTAAACTGATAAATAAATTAGATTTTTTACTTTTTTTTTTTTTTATTTGATGTGTTTTATAGCAGAAATTAAATAAAAATGTTTTTTTTTTTTTTTTGTTTTGTTGTTTAGTTTGTTGGTATTTTTTTGTTTATTGTGCAAAAAATAAAAACCACAGAGGGAATCAAATACCACCAAAAGAAAGCTCTATTTGTGGGAGAAAATGGACATAAATTTTATTTGGGTACAGCGTCGCACGACCGCACAATTGTCAGTTAAAGTAACACAGTGCAGTATCTAGAAAAAAAAAAAAATGGCCTGGTCATGAAGGGGGGTTAACCTTCCGGAGCTGAAGTGGTTAAAGATATAAAATATCAGTTTTTAAAAAATGCCCAAAAATACATCCCAAACCAGTCCAGTTTAATTTTAAAGAGTGGCTTTAAAGTGGAGTTCCGGCCTATTTTGCAACTTTAGTGATTCCTGGAGTGCTCGCTATGCTGATCAACAATTGGGCTTTTTCATTTTTTTTCGGGGATCCCTTACCTTATTTTCAGTGCATTTTTTATTGTACTTCCTCCTTCTCCCCCCCCTCTGTGGCCACGGCCACCGACATCACTTCCGCCTTTGCATTGCATCCTGGGAGCTGTTTGTCATCACTCCCAGGAGGCCGGTGTTCCGTGAGAATTACCTACCCGTGAGAAAAACCTACCCTCGTCACTTCCGGTTGCACGGCACTGTATGTAATGCAACGGTTACATTAAAACAGCTTTGCTGCAATACGAGTCATCTCCACTCCTATCCCTGTCACTTCCCTCATCTCGGCTAGTAAATATTAAAGCGGCGGCGGCTGTATGAGAACATAAATCAAGGAGCCAAGACCCGCTTTTATATTTACTAGCCAAGATCAGGGGAGTGACAGGGACAGGAGCGGAGATGACTTATATTGTAGCACAGCTGTTTTAATGTAAGCGTGGCGTGGGTAGGTTTTTTTCACGGACACCGTGATAATTTCCTACTAGTGCGCATGCGCACTAGTCAGGTCCTCAGCTTTTCTATTAGGTATCCGGGGCTGGGAGCATGCGCACTGCTGCGCTGCTCAGCTGTTCCTGGCCGGAAGTGACGAGGGTAGGTTTTTCTCACGGGGTAGGTAATTCTCACGTTACACCGGAATCAGGAAGAACTCCCAGAACACTCCCTGGAATCAGGAAGAAGGACATAGCAGATTACACTGCGGCTTCAGATGCCCACATCCAAGATGGCCGCACTCAGACAGCGTTATTAAAAGTAAGCTTTTGACTAAAATCGAATACTGTACACCTTGTAAGTATGAGAATAGCGGTTCTGTAAAGGGCGATGGAGTAGTATTATAGGGGTATTTTTAGTTAAAAAAGGTATTTGAGGCCGGAAATTCGGTTTAAGGTGTGTATTTTATATTAAAAAAAAAAAAAAAACATTGTATAGCTGTTTCTCCGATAAATTTACACTGCATTTCCCCAAGCTTTATTCTTGGCAATTCAAATGTGTGAATGCAGAAAGCATACATTATGCCCACTAGATGGCGGTGGGAAGTACATTTATTTCTTCTGATGGCCAGCACCTTCTAGTGGCCATAATGTTGTATTTTCCACATTTACACACTCGATCTGCACAGAATATAGACTGAACATTCAATTTTACCCTGGTCACACACAATGAATTTACATGCAGTCTCAATAGACAAACAGCTATGCAATCCTTTCATTTTTTTATTGTATTTTTCATAAATACACCCCTAAGTGCAAAACCCCAACTTAAAAGGATACCAAACCTTGTTATCTGCCCCTGCATAGATAGATAGGGCACATAAACAGCCACGTGGGTGTACACACGGGGCTTTAAAAATGTTGTTTGTACCTTTTTTTTATTTTTTTACCTTTTTTCTTTCCCCCCTCGGTCATGCAATTTTGATCCCTATTTTCATCTGCGCTCAGCCTGGAAGCGGGCGGAGCTACATAGCAAGTCGCATGTCCTGTGACATTACTTTAGCCAATCCACACCCTTCCTTGCAGTCCATTCAGAACGGAGTGCACTGTCAGTTAGACGTTTTCTCCGCCCCCTTAGGCAGGTCAAATGCTTGAATGAGTGTAATACCTAGGATTGCAGCAGGATGAAAAGAGCAGTTGGAAAGGGGATTGTATATATGGTCTTATTCAAAGGATACACAATTCTATCGCTATTACACTCTCTTCGATTCAATAACATTAGAAGTGTCTGATTGGCCCAGTGGGCAAAGAACATGCCTGCCTGAAAGTGCACTTTATTCTGAATGGCCTTAAAGGGAGGGCGTTTATTAGCTAAAGTGATGTCATATGATGTGCTGCTATTTGGCTCCACCCCCCGACTAGGGCCGTTGTAACGTTAAAAAACCCTACCCCGTGAAAATTCCCTACCCTGATCACTTCCTGTGCACGTATGTCATGCATCAGCTGACCCGCTTCCCATGATCGGCTCACAGCGGAAGTGACGAGGATGGGGAATTTTCACGGGGTAGGGTTTTTTTAACGTTACAACGGCTTCCCGTGAAATAACCCTACCCTCGTTCCCCGGCGGGTCGAGGACAATGTAAAAGTGTCTCCTAATGGGAGTGCACGCATGCGCACTGGGAAGCGGTTCAGCTGATGCCTGACGTACCCTCAGCGGAAGTGACGAGGGAAGGGAATTTTCACGGGTAGGGTTTTTTTAACAGAACACCGTCCTGCTGGGAAGGAATACAGAGATCACATGACCTAATAAGTAAGCCATACGTATAATAATACACAGCTTACATAGTTAACCGCTTGACCTCTGGAACGTTTTACCCCTTTCATGACCAGACCATTATTTTGCACTGCGCTACTTTAACTGGCATGCAACACTGTACACAAATTACATTTTTAATTTTTGACACACTCCCTTTTTTTTATCACTTTTATTCCAATAAAAGGAATTTAAACATTCCTTGTAATAGCAATAAGCTCTATTGAGAGATCAAGGGTCAAAAAGACCCCAGATCTCTCATTTACCTTTAAAAGCAAAAGAAAAAAAAAAACATTTTGACTTTACCCATTTTGACTTGAACCTAAAACACTTTCAATTTGTATGCAATCAGGCAGGCCCTTGCACTACAGAGTTGAAGGTAAATCTAAAGGTAATTGAACAACAAAAGTTGTATAGTGTATTAGAGATTGACCGATTATCGGCAAAGCCGATGTATCGAGGGCCGATATGCACTTTCCCCGATATATCGGAATCGGCCACCAAGGTTACCGATATTGCCGATATTTCGGAAAGTGCTTGTACCGGAGTGATGCCTGCAGCTAGAGACATCAACCCGGTACCGGCATCCATAGCCGACGGTCGGCTGTCTTGTAATGACAACTGATGCGGCTGAGAAGCTACTTGGCTGTCATTACAAGGAGTGGGAGGGGACGTCCTCCCCCTCCCGCCGCCTTCCGCGGCTCGCCCGGGTATCCCGTCCCACCAGCTTGCACAGCCGCCGAAGACCCAATCAAAGCCGCATTCGGCTCTGATCGGGTCTCCATGTAAAAACCCAGAAGTGATGTCATGACTTCACTTCCAGGTACTCGGTGCCAAATTCAAATAAATGACAGCATTCAAAACAGCCAAACTTGGTGTTTTGAATGCTTTTATGTGCAGAGGAGACCTCCAGATCCCTACATAAGAGTACCTGTGAAGTAAAAAAAATATTTATATTTTTAAATGTACGAAAATATTGGCCAATATCAGCCGATACCGATACGCGATTACCAAAATATCGATATCGGCAATGAAAAAAACGATGTCGGTCGATCACTAGTGTGTATCCAGCTTTAGGGACAGGACAAAGGGTAAAGGTCACAGAGATTGGACAGCTGTTTTCCCTCCAAAACATAAATCACCAATCCACTGGTAGCTCTGCTTGGTGATAGGCCGCGATCTGCCCGGAGACAGCACTTCTACCCAGTAACTCCAAGCAGCTGAGAGAGAAACAGAAGGAACCAGAAAGCAGCCCAGGGGTTTCATCATAACTGAGCATTCCATAAATATAATGGGATAGAATCAGCAAATGACTAATAAATGAAAAATCCCATGGGGCGACTTTTCTGTTCTTTCTGTGGCCCTGACATTCTGCTGCCATCTTGTAAAATCTACACTCAACGGACACTTTATTAGCTACACCTTGCTAGTACCAGGTTGTACCACCACATCCCAAAGGTGCTCTATTGGATGAGATGTGGTGAGTGTGGAGACCATTGGAGTACAGTGACCTGATCTGGTGAGTGTGGAGGCCATTGGAGTACAGTGACCTGATCTGGTGAGTGTGGAGGCCATTGGAGTACAGTGACCTGATCTGGTGAGTGTGGAGGCCAATGGAGTACAGTGACTGGATATGGTGAGTGTGGAGTCCATTGTAGTACAGTGACCTGATCTGGTGAGTGTGGAGGCCATTGGAGTACAGTGACCTGATCTGGTGAGTGTGGAGGCCATTGGAGTACAGTGACCTGATCTGGTGAGTGTGGAGGCCATTGGAGTACAGTGACTGGATATGGTGCGTGTGGAGTCCATTGTAGTACAGTGACCTGATCTGGTGAGTGTGGAGGCCATTGGAGGACAGTGACCTGATCTGGTGAGTGTGGAGTCCATTGGAGTACAGTGACTGGATATGGTGAGTGTGGAGGCCATTGGAGGACAGTGACCTTATTGTCATGGTGAAGAAACCAGTGGTGAGATGATTGGAGCTTTGTGACATGGTGCATTATCCTGCTGGAAGGAGCCATCAGAAGATGGGGATACTGTAGTCATAAAGGGATGGACATGGTCAGCAACAATACTCAGGTAGGTCGTGGCATTTAAACGATGCTCAATTGGTACTAAGGGGACCAAAGGGTTGCCAAGAGAATATCCCCCACACCATTACACCACCACCACCAGCCTGAACCATTGATACAATTCAGGATGGATCCATGCTTTCATGTTGTTTACACTAAATTCTGATCCTACCATCTGAATGTCGAAGCTGAAATTGAGACTCTTTAGACCAGGCAATGTTTTTCCAGTCCTTTCTTGATCAATTTTGGTGAGCCCGTGTGATTTTTAACCTCCGTTTCTGTTCTTAGCTGACAGGAGTGGCACCCAGCGTGGTTTTCTGCTGCTGTAGCCTATCCGTTTCAAGGTTGAATGTGTTGTGCGTTCAGAGATGGTATTCAGCTTACCTTAGATGTAATGAGTGGTTATTTGAGTTACTGTTGTCTTTTTATCATCTGGAACCAATCTGCCCATTTTCCTCTAACATAAATAAGGCATTTTCCTCCACACAACTGCCGCTCACTGGATATTTTCTCTTTTTTCTCACCACTCTCTGTAAACCCAAGAGATAGCTGTGTGTGAAAATTCCAGTAGATCAGCAGTTTTTGAAATACTCAGACCAGCCCGTCTGGCACCTTAATGCCACGTTCAAAGCCACCTAAATCCCCTTTCTTCCCCATTCTGATGCTCGGTTTGAACTTCAGCAAGTTGTCTTCCCCATGTCTAGATGCCTATATGCATTAAGTTGCTGCCATGTGATTGGCTGATTAGCAATTTGTGTTACCAAGCAATTAAACAGGTGTACCTAACAAAGTGGCCCGTGAGGGTATATAACTTAGGCCCCTTTCACACAGGCGGACCGTTCAGCTCCGCCTGTCCGTTTTTTTGGCGGATCTGAACGGTCACCCCATGCATTCCTATGGGGCATCGGATGTCAGCGGAGACATGTCCGCTGACATCCGATCCGATCCGTCAAATCTGGATGGATGGAAACCCTATTTTCCATCCGTCCAGCAGATCGGATCGGATGGCATTGGATGAGAACGGACCGACGGGCCGTTCCCATCCAATTTCCCCCATAAAGATGCATGGGGAACTGACAGCTGTGTCTCCGCACACAGCACGGAGACACAGCTGTCCTCCTGCTGCTCAGCGGGGGATCGGCGGCTCGATCCCCCGCTGAGAAAAACGGACTCCGTCCAACGGACGGAGTGTGCGAAAGGAGCCTAAAGCCTCGTACACACGCAACGATTATCGGCCGACCGATCGGCCGTCTTTTGTCCAGTGTTGTTGTGTTGGTTGAATTTTGCTCTAGACTGCACACAAATTTTCTCGGCCAACAAAATTCTACTTCAGAAGTGATGTCATGTGCTGGTTAACTTTCCGTGTGTTTTTTTCTTCTCTGAGCATGCCCAGTCTTGCTCATCTGAATTTTGTCTGCCGAAATCTGTACTGACTGACGGAAAATCGGCCGTTGTGTTGACAGCCAACAAAAATTTTATAGCCTGCACACCAGATTTTGTTTGGCCGAAAAGTCGGAGTCGGTTGTCGGAAGCATCATACTAGTAAGTCGAAAATCGGCCGATCGGACGTTGGCCGAAAATTCACGGCCAACAATCGTTGCGTGTGTACGAGGCATTAGGCCCCTTACTCACATACGGTCCGTTTGTCTGTTTTTCATCCATCCGTTGACGGATGAAACACGGACATCAATGCATCTCTATGTAAAAACGGATGATCATTTGTTAACATCCGTTTTCATCCGCTTCCGTCAATGTTCGTTTATTGGAATGGATGAATGCCCTATTTTTCATCCGTCAAAAAAACGGATCGGACGAAAAACTGATGTAAACGGACAAACAGTCTGTTTTTTCACCCGTTTTTGCATTGGTAGTGGATGTAAAAAAAAACGGATGTAAAAATGGATGAAAAACTGATGCAAAAACGGATGAAAAACTGATACATTTTGACGTGACTGAACTGATGAACTGAATAGACCGTATGTGTGAAAGGGGCCTTATGCCTCGTACACACGTGCAGATCGTCGCCCGAACGATCGGCCGTCTTTTGTCCCAGGGCTGTCGTGTCTGTTGAAAAGTGCAAAAGACTGCACAAGAATTTTGTCCGCCGACTACAGCCGACTGCAGAAGTGATGTCATGTGATGGTTAACTTTCCCTGTGTTTTTTCTTTTCTGAGCATGCCCAGTCTTGCAAATCTGCTGTCTGTCGGCCGAATTCTGTATTGACTGGCGAACAATCGGCCGCTCTGGTGTCGGCATACAAAAATTTTAATGCTTGCACGACAGATTCTTTTCGGCCGAAAGTGCGCTGTCGGCTGTCGGAAGCGTCATACTAACAAGCCGAAAATCGGCCGATCGGTCGTCGGCCAAATCTTTTCGGCCGTCAATCTGCACGTGTGTACGGGGCATAAGGCTCCTTTCACACTGGCAGTGGGCCCGAAGGAGTCCATTCTGCTCAGCTGGGGATCAATCCACTGATCTCCGCTGAGCAGGCGGAGGACAGCTCCGTCTCCGCTCTGTGTGCAGAGACAGAGCTGTCAGATTCCCCGCTGTCCTTCATGTGGCGGTCCGTTCTCATCTGATCCCATCCGATCTGATCCTCCGGACGGATGGAAAATAGGGTTTCCATCCATCCGAATTTCACGGATAGGATCGGAATCGGATAGCAGCGGGTGTCAGCGGAGATGTCTCAGTGCACTTTCACCCTCTTACTGCCCAGACCAATTTCCAGCTTTCAGTGCTCATTGGCATCTACATGACGGGGGACGGGGGGGGCGGGATCTGGGAGACCCCTTGTTAAAGGGGGCTCCAGATTCCAATAAGCCCCCCACCCGCAGACCCCGAAAACCACAGCCCAGGGTTGTCGGAAAGAGGCCCTTGTCCCCATCAACATGCTAGCACTGCCCCGTTTCCGCCGGATGTGACGAGGGAGAAGCTGAGACGCTGCTAGGATACCAGGAAGTGCCAGAAGCCACTGACCCAGCCAGGACCAAGGGCTGTCTGTCTTCACCTCTCCTGCCTCCCCTGCAGCTAGTCGGATGACCTATGTTGTAAAGCCTGTTTTCCACTTACCCATGTGAGTGCACTACCATTTTTATGCTAATAAAGGCCTGATTTTAATACTACACTCAGGTGGCGCCGCTCTGTTTTTTTCTTTTTTCCTTATATACAACTATATAGATCAGACCAAAATGAGGGACAAATGAGAAGGAAAGAGAGACAGAGGGACTTTGTTCCAAATCAGGGACGGTCCCTCAAAATTAGGGACAGTTGGGAGCTATGAATATGCAGTTCCAAGACCTAATTCCACTTACAGGCGTTTTTTCTGGCCTTTTACAGGCGTTTTGTTGCAGTTGTTTGGAGGAAGGCATTGACATCTAACAAAAACGCTTGCAATCAGCCAAAAAAGAAGCTCATGTACTTTTTTGCGCTTCAGGCGTTTTTCTTCTGGAGAGAAAACGCTCAGATGTGAACAGGGGGCCATTGAAATGAATAGGACTTTGCTTGTTGTGCGTTTTGAGACTTCAGAGATGAGCCTTTTTACGAGCTGAAATACGCTCAGGTGTGAACAGGGCCTAATGGTATGTCAGTCTCATAGACGCTGCTCTGTAGCTTTAACTTCCTCTGTGGGTGGGAAGGCAGTCACATGACTTAAGAAGTCAAACTATTTCTGAATGCAAAGAGGAAAGTTGGATCATTATTTCGCTTCCAATAATGGTTGGAACCATGGTCTAAGAAGTTGATGATTCAGCTCTGCAGAGTCTCTGAGCAAAAAAGAGATTTCTGAAGCCAACGAATGACCCAAAGAACGGTGAGATCGTTATTTGAACTGATGCATAAGAAAATTATCATTTGGAGACTTTCAGGTGTGTTCACAACCCTGCAATGTGTTCAATCCACCCAGAGCTGCTACAAAGGTAACAAGGATTTGAGATCTGCAAACTGTGTTTAAAATCTTAGAACATTTGAGATCCTGTAGGGCGTGTGGACTGGTTCTTTGAAAGGTGAGCAGGACAAATTAAGCTCTGGTGACTCTTCCTTTGTATTATTCCTTCCGTCTTGTTTAACAGAAATTGAGTCATTTCTCCTCCCGCTGGCTACAATGGCGTCTGCGAATCTGAGAGACGAGCTGAGCTGCTCCATCTGCCTGAACATTTATACGGATCCGGTATCACTGAAATGTGGACACAACTTCTGCCGGGAATGTATTGGCCATGTGTTGGACACTCAGGAGGCATCTGGACTTTATATCTGTCCGGATTGCAGAGAGGAATTCCAGGAACGACCTGTACTGTACAGCGCCAGAGCTCTACGTAACATAGCGGAGACCCTTTTTATTTTTCAGTCGGATCAGGAAGATACAGGAATCTATTGTACTTACTGTGTGGACATTCCTGTACCGGCTATAAAATCCTGCCTGCACTGTGAAATTTCTCTGTGTGGCAAACATTTGAGTGTCCATGCCGAATCCCCAGAACACGTCTTATCCAATCCAACCGACTTCCCGGGGAACAGAAAATGCTCCATCTATAAAAAGATTGTGGAATATTACTGCACCAAGGATAGGGCTTGTATCTGTGTATACTGTATTGCTGTTGGAGAACACAAAGGACACCAAGTGGAGTCACTGGATGAGGCCTCTGAGAAGAAGAAGGAAAAGCTGAGGAAAGATCTGGAGATGATGACTTCAAATAAAGCATGGGTTGAGAAACAAGTCCGGAATCTGGAGGAACGCAGGACAGACATACAAGAAAAAGCAGCCGGTGCAACGGAGAGAGTCACTGCCCTGTTCAGAGATATCGGGAGAGAGCTGGAAAAACTTGAGAAGAGAATCCTGAATAACCTTTCCATGCAGACAGAAAAGATCTCACAATCTCTGTCCAATCTAATCCAACAGATGGAGATACAGAAAGACGAGATGTCCAGGAAGATGAGTCACATTGAGGAATTGTGTAACACCACCGACCCAATGACCGTCCTGGAGGATCAGAACTCAGACGGAGAGGACATCTGTCGTACCGAGCTGGAGGATAATATGGACGCAGTGATTCCCAGTCAAGGTGATTTTTATGAGGATATCCTCACAGACAAATTAAAAAAATTATCTAATCTAGTAAAAGATATTCACATCTGTATACAGCGACCAAAAGGAGTTCTACTTGACGAGGGAACAGCTGCTAATAATATAAAGATTTCAGGGGATTTAAAAACTGTATCTTGTCCAGGAGTAAAATTAAATCGTCCAGAAACTCCCAAAAGATTTAAGAACGCTCAGGTTCTGAGCAAGAGAAGTTTTTCTTCAGGGCGGCATTTCTGGGAGGTGGACACGAGTAATTCCATTGGATGGAGAGTCGGGTTGTGTTATCCCAGTATGGTCAGGAAATCGTGTATTGGGGATAATAAGGTTTCCTGGTGTATACGAAGGCTACATAAAGACTATAACTATGTGTATGAAAATAAACATATACCGCTTGATCCCAAGCCTACCAGTCATAAATTCAGGATCTTTCTGGATTACGAGGCCGGGCGGATCTCCTTTTATGAGCTGTGTGACCCAATCAGACACCTCCACACCTTCACCGCCACCTTCACTGAGCCCCTTCATCTTGTGATCTATATTTGGAAAGGGTCAATGACTATTACCAACTAGGTATATAGTTTGCTGTATGTTTCATTCTATGCAGTTTTGTCAGTTCACCCAAATCTGATATTTCCATGTTTGTTGAATGCTTGAGCACTAAAGCCTAAAATTGGCCATAAATTATATGATTTTTTGTGAAAGAAAAGAAAATTGCTCGTTTTTTTTTTTTTTGCCTCCTGCTGCGCCACTATATTCAGAAAAGGGGGGGGGGCATGGGGAGCTTTCCGGAGTATCAGAATAGAATGGTTACTGCTTATGGCAGTAACCATATGTAGAAAAATCTGACATGCTGGTTGTACCCAAGTTAAACCATTCAGGGCCGGGACAAGAGATGGGCAGGAGGGGTGGCTGACCTGGGCACTGTGGTATCATATAAGAAGATTGGGGTGAGGGGATTTGTGTTGGGAGGGGGAATTTGGGGAGCTGCTGGAGGTAGGGATTTTTCTAGGAGAGGAAATTTGGGGAGGTGTGCTTGGAGTGGTGATTTGTGTTGAGAGGAGGGACGGGGAAGAGGATTTGTGATAGGGGGGAGTTTGGCATGTTCACCCTGGGCTCTAGATGATTAGGAAGGAGGATTTGAGCTGGGGGGGGGGGAGGTGAAAGATTCAAGCTTGGAGGGGGTATTTCAGCAGGGGGTGGACTTGTGCTTAGGGGGTAAGCATGCAGATTAGTGCTCAGTGTTTTTGCAATTTGGCATGTTCCCCATGTGCTCTAGTTGACCTTGTCCCGGCACTGGATCCATTGATCAATTCAGGTCCCTGCTGAACTGGCCAAGATTCAAACTGTCTATGGCTGGTTTATGTTTTCTTTTTCAAGGGACTCCCATTCTTCTGTTCATTCTTGACTATATTGAAATAAAGCAGAAATATCACAGCCCTGGGGCCTCTTGAGAGATATTTAAAATCAGAAGGTGTCTCAGCCCACCAGACTCAACCTGATGAAATATCATCCTTTGGCCAGAGCTCCAGGGAGAATTCTAGTAGCTTAAAGCGGTAGTATACTCCACTTTTTAACTTTTACCTACAGGTAAGCCTATAATAAGGCTTACCTGCAGGTACAGTAAATGCAGGTTTAGGAGATATGCACCATGCATGCAGCCACTGACACCAGCGGTGCATGCGCTCTAAAGGTCTGGCGGACCTTCAGAGCTCCTTGCCGGAAAGTGAACTCCAGTGCGCATGCGCAGGAGCGACCTCTTTGCGGCTCCGGCCACTCACAACGCTGGAGCTGCCAAACCCGGAAGAGACACTGGGGGAAAATGACAGCTCCCTTAGTGGTGTCCGGGCGAATTCTAGTAGCTTAACAAGTGCGACTATATGCCAAGGTCTAGCTCCACTGTTTACACCACACACTTATTTTGTTTAGTATATATATTTGTTGCAGATTTATTGAAAAAGAAAAACTGAAATATCACATGGTCCTAAGTATTCAGACCCTTTGCTCAGTATTTAGTAGAAGCCCCCTTTTGATCTAATACAGCCAGGAGTCTTTTTGGGAAAGATGCAACAAGTCTTTCACACCTGGATTTGGGGATCCTCTGCCATTCCTCCTTGCAGATCCTCTCCAGTTCTGTCAGGTTGGATGGTAAACGTTGGTGGACAGCCATTTTTAGGTCTCTCCAGAGATGCTCAATTGGATTTAAGTCAGGGCTCTGGCTGGGCCATTCAAGAACAGTCCCGGAGTTGTTGTGAAGCCACTCCTTCGTTATTTTAGCTGTGTGCTTAGGGTCATTGTCTTGTTGGAAGGTAAACCTTCGGCCCAGTCTGAGGTCCAGAGCACTCTGGAGAAGGTTTTTGTCCAGGATATCCCTGTACTTGGCCGCATTCATCTTTCCCTCGATTGCAACCAGTCGTCCTATCCCTGCAGATGAAAACACCCCCACAGCATGATGCTGCCACCACCATGCTTCACTGTTGGGACTGTATTGGGCAGGTGATGAGCAGTGCCTGGTTTTCTCCACACATACCGCTTAGAATTAAGACCAAAAAGATTCTTTGGTCTCATCAGACCAGAGAATCTTATTTCTCACCATCTTGGAGTCCTTCAGGTGTTTTTAGCAAACTCCATGTGGGCTTTCATGTGTCTTACACTGAGGAGAGGCTTCCATCGGGCCACTCTGCCATAAAGCCCCGACTGGTGGAGGGCTGCATTGATGGTTGACTTTCTACAACTTTCTCCCATCTCCTGACTGCATCTCTGGAGCTCAGCCACAGAGATCTTTGGGTTCTTCTTTACCTCTCTCACCAAGGCTCTTCTCCCCCGGTAGCTCAGTTTGGCCGGACGGCCAGCTCTAGGAAGGGTTCTGGTCGTCCCAAACGTCTTCCATTTGAGGATTATGGAGGCCACTGTGCTCTTAGGAACCTTAAGTGCAGCAGAAATCTTTTTGTAACCTTGGCCAGATCTGTGCCTTGCCACAATTCTGTCTCTGAGCTCTTCAGGCAGTTCCTTTGACCTCATGATTCTCATTTGCTCTGACATGCATTGTGATCTGGAAGGTCTTATATAGACAGGTGCGTGGCTTTCCTAATCAAGTCCAATCAGTATAATCAAATACAGTTGGACTCAAATGAAGGTGTAGAACCATCTCAAGGATGATCAGAAGAAATGGAAAGCACCTGAGTTAAATATATGAGTGTCACAGCAAAGGGTCTGAATACTTAGGACCATGTGATATTTCAGTTTTTCTTTTTTAATAAATCTGCAACAATGTCAACAATTCTGTGTTTTTCTGTCAGTATGGGGTGCTATGTGTACATTCATGAGGAAGAAGAATGAACTTAAATGATTTTAGCAAATGGCTGCAATATAACAAAGAGTGAAAAATTTAAGGGGGTCTGAATACTTTCCGTACCCACTAATATATATATATATATATATATATATATATATATATATATATATATATATATAATGTGTGTGTGTGTGTGTGTATATGTGTGTGTATATATATATATATATATATATATATATATATATATATATATATATATATACGCAGGAATTATAATCTAATCAATAGAATTTTATTATATATATATATATATATATATATATATATATATATATATATTGTGACAGGAAGTCAGGTAAATCTGTGGATGTTGTCACGGACAGGAGATACATGTCTGCTTGGTTTAGACAATTCACCAATTACTAATAGGGTGTCGGCTGCAGAGGTAGCCAGCAGGAAGTTGAAAAACCTTCAGCTGTCCAGAATGAGGAAATTAAGGCCTCTATTATTTGTCCAGAGGAAGTCTATTGATTGCTGCCTCCTGACGCTGTGTGAGTAGAGGAGGACAGTCAGATGGGTGCCTCCTAAAGCTGTGTGAGCATGGGAGAGGAAATGCCTCCTGAAGCGATGTGCGCTGAGGAGGGTAAAAAGTGTGAAGACTTCTCAAGGTGAGATCTTGGACTGTTTTCTATGTGAAGAGAAAAACCAATGGATGTTTTCTATGTGAAAGGAAAGTCCAATGAACATGTGCTGTGTGAAGAGAAAAGGGACATTCTCTATGTGAAGAGATAATAAATGGACTATTGATGGTCTGCTGTATGATCAGCCAAGTCTGCCCAACAGTAGGTTGGGGACAGACTCCTTAGGTAGGTTCCTGTGTGTGAGAAGGTAGCCGCCCACAGTGACAAGGATTTATTTTGTGCTTTATTTCATTTTGGATGTTTTTGACGCTTGCAGTCTGGTGAAGAAAATCGCATGAATAAACCAAACTGTTGTTTGCAACCACTTCTCGGCTATCTCCCTGTGTAACGAACCCCCCCAAAGGGGTCACCCACACCCGCTACCGAGCTAATTATTATTATTATTATACAGGATTTATATAGCGCCAACAGTTTGCGCAGCGCTTTACAATTTGAGGGAAGACAATAAATTTACAATACAGTTCAGAACAGGAGGAAATAGAGGGCCCTGCTCGTTAGAGCTTATCCCTCACAATATATATATATATATATAATAAAATTATATTATTGATTAGATTATAATTCATGCATTTGTGTTTCAAATTTATCACATCTGGGATGTCTACTAGAGTATTGTCTTGGTCAGGTTTAAGTCAGTAATTACTAAGAATTGTAGGCCTATAATACATAACGCCAAATTTCCATGAAAAAAATTGTACTGCTTTTGGTACAGAATTCCTGACATAATCATACCGCCAGGGAGGTTAATGTAGATCAGTGTTACTCAACCTTTTTTCAGCTAACCACTTCTGGACCGGAAGATTTGCCCCCTTCCTGACCTTGCCATATTTTGCGATTCGGCACTGCGTTACTTTAACGGAAAATTGCACGGTCGTGTGACGCTGTACCCAAATAAAATGGATGTTCTTTTTTTCTCACAAATATAGCTTTCTTTTGGTAGTATTTGATCACCTGTGAGATTTTTTTTTTTTTTTTTTTTTTCTCGTAGCCTGGGGTTAAATCGCTTCTCCTTTAATCGCATTGTATGGCCTCATGTCCTCTTGCACTCCTTGCGACTGAATAGTTTTTTTTTATGCTGTTGAGGTAAATCGCTATCCTGTCCCCTCTCAGGCATCTCTTCTGTAGGGAGAATAAATTGAGTGCTTGTAAACGCTCCTCATAATTTAGGTCCCCTAATCAGCTTAGTTGCCCTTCTTTGGACTCTTTCCAGTTGCAGCACATCCCTCCTGAGGACTGGCGACCAGAACAAAGTCGGATCAGAAGTCGCACAACTTTCATATCGGAGCAGTGAGAACCTGGACTTAGAGGGGTTTTCCCTCAGTTTAGATACAACTTCCTGTTATGCCTATGAGACAGGAAGTGAAGAAAAATCTCCCCAATTTGACACAGATGGCAAAACTGACAAGAGTTATGACCCTCCCTTATTCTATTCAATAAGGTGGAACGCACACCTCACTCGTGGACTGACAACACCCCCTGACGTCACTATGCCCCGTGCGGTCTACGAGTGAGGTGTGCGTACCACCAAGGCCTCGGATGACAGGACCGCCTTGATGGAGTCTCCCTGTGTGCCAATAAATGTCTTTTATGCTGCACTTAGAGGCGCCCTCTCCTCTTCTTACAGTGATAAAATAAAGCAGTAGGAAAATCCTGAGGTAATTGCTGACAACTGCCTTAAAGCGTTACTAAATCCACAACCGTAAAATCAGTCTGTATATGCAGTAAAGCATGCTAGTTATACTCACTGTGGAACCTAAGGGGTTAATCCTCCGTATTGTGTAAAAAGGCTGTTTGATTCTGTCTTCTCTGACCCTCCTCTTCTTCTACTGACTCCAGAAAATGTCCAGATTGTAGAGAGCCTTTGGAGTCACTCTGCACATGCTCAGTTTAGTGTGTATTGCTAGAGAGTTTTTCTTTTTCCCTGGGAAGGTGCATGTGATCAGCACAGGGCCAATCAGCAATGTCCAGACAGAGGGTGAGGGGTCCTGCATCGTGATAGGACAGCCAGTGCAGTATGAAAACTTTTCCTACAAGCTTAATCAGGAACTGATAGAAGTCACAAGACAGCTATATACTGCTGATGAGAAAAGGCATTTAGCAGTTTAAATTGACTAAAATAATTAAATTTCTATGTACTGTGGGAGATCAGATATAGTAAATGAAGGGTCCTATTCCAAAATTTAAAAAAAAAATCATTAATTTTCCACAAAATTCTACAAACAATCCCCCATAATGACAATGTGAAAAAAGTTTGTTTGAAATCTTTGCAAATGTATTTAAAAAAAAAAAAAAACTAAAAGAAAAACATGTACATAAGTATCACATCCTTTGCGCAATACTTTGGTGAAGCTCCTTTGGCACCAATTACAGCCTCAAGTATTTCTGAGTATGATGCTACAAGCTTGGCACACCTATTTTTGGGCAGTTTCTCCCATTCTTCTTTGCGGGAGCTCTCAAGCTCCATCAGGTTGGATGGGGAGCGTCGGTGCACAGCCATTTTCAGATCTCTCCAGAGATGTCCAATCGGGTTGAAGTCTGGGCTCTGGCAGGGCCACTCAAGGACATTCACAGAGTTGTCCTGTAGCAGTTGGAAGATGAACCTTCACCCAGTCTGAGGTCCAGAGCGCTCCAGAGCGGTTTTCATCAAGGATGTCTCTGTACATATTTGCAGTGCATGCAGCCGCTCACGCCAGTAGCGCATGCGCTCTGAAGGTCCGTTTTCCTTGCCGGGAGCTTGCCAGAAAATCACTCCCGCGCTCTTGCGCGGGAGTGACGTCATCGCGGCTCCGGCCAATCACAGCGCCGGAGCCGCGAAACCGGAAGAGACGCCGAGGGATCATGGCAGCGCCCGCAGCAGTGTCCGGGGGTCCGTGTCGGGGCTTTGTTCTAAGGTAAGTAATACATAATGAGCTAGTATGCTATGCCTGGTGGTTGAAATCAAGGGAGACGTCTGGACTGAGGAAAAACTCCTCCCAGTTTTAAGGGCACTGTCCACAGACATGAAATTCTGGGTGACTGACATAAAGACAGACACCACCGTTCCACACACGTATGCATTGTGTGAGTGGAGGAAGGGGGTCCCTGATTACTTTAAGGGGACCAGCGTGAAGACTACTGACTAAACAGAACTTTTCTTAATACATCCTGAAGTCCTTACTGAAGGTCCCTCATCCACCACTCTTGGGGGATCCAGTAAAGAAAAAGGTGTCCAAGAAGGGAGTCCAGAGTCACCACCTTTGTCTACCTTTAGCTCAGAGCTGTGTGCTGTTCTCTGGGAAATCGTAGCAAAATGTAGTAAGGACTCCCCAAACTATCTGATGACTGGATATAGGAAGCTCAGGACCTTCTCTGGGAAACAGCCTGTGCCTTCAGCAGAAGATGGGTTTGAAGAGTGGTTAGATACTGCCGCTCAGGCTCTGGAAGAGTGGGAGGTACCAGAACAGCAAAAGAAACAGAGAATCACGGAACGTTTGAGGGGACCTGCACTAGAGGCTGTACGTAATCTCAAGCTAAGCAAAAAGAACTGTACTGCTTAGGATTATCTGGACATTCTGCAAGATGTATTTGGTCGGACGGAGAATGTGACTGAACTTCTTTACCAGTTAGACCACTGTTACCAAGAAGAGGAAGAGAAGTTGTCTGAGTTTATTAGACGCCTGGATAAGATCATCCACCAGATCCTGTTAAAGAAAGGGATAGATCCCCGAAAGGTGGATGAGACTCGTGCACGGCAGGTGCTGAGAGGGGCTCAACCTTTAGATCCCATTGCCATACTGTTGTGAACTCGCCAAGATGGTGGCATTCTAGAATACCCTGACCTGATCCGAATGGTCAGAGAAGAAGAGGTCATGTTGGACAACAAAAGGAAGAGTCGGCAGTTTGACTCAACTGCTCGAGTCAGAGTGATAAGTGCAAAAGAAGGTGTCCCAGTTGATAGAAATGGTGTCCATCCTGACTAGTCAGGCATCTACTCTACCTAATGGGAACACATCAAAGAAGCCAGATAAACCTCCTAACCTTAGAGTAGACCCGGAACCGACACCTAGAAGATTCCTAACCTGTTTCAACTGTGGGGGAGTAGGACATGTTAGAGGAGTATGTCCCAGCCCAGGAAATGTTGCCTCGAAACCTCGCAAGCCAGCAGAAAAACTTCAGAAGGGCACCGGTGAAGGAGTCGACCGGGTGCCTGCCAGTTTCAAGGGACTCCAAGAGACTCACTGATTCAGGGAATCTGAGTCAGGGAGTCAGATCTAGGTACAACGCCCCTAGTTCTATACTCCAGGCTACTGGGGGGAGGAAAATCAATGCACACCGGACTCAGCGGGGACTGAATCCAAGGAAAAAAAGAAAGAAGAAAAGAGCTTGGGTGCAGAGAACTGAATCAGACAACAAGGCCACTTCAAGAGAATTCCCAACTAACATGGTCGGGCCCTCCCCTGTAGTCTCCGTCCAGGTAGAAGGAATTTACACAAGAGCCCTCCTTGACACTGGGGCCCAAGTGACTCTTCTGTATAAAGACTTCTATGATAAACACCTTACCCATCTACCTATGCAGAAGTTGGAAGATCTGGAGATATGGGGTATCGGGACTCAAAGTTTTCCCTATGACGGGTATCTGCCAATCAAGTTGACCTTGGACCCATCAGTGGCTGGTGAAGCTGAAACCTTCGACACCCTAGAGGTGGTCTGTCCTCGTCCGCCAGGGGCCAACAAAAGCGCTCTCATTGTAGGGACCAACACTGACCTGGTAAGGCGCCTCCTGACACAACTGGTCCAGGGACAGGATGCTCCAACGCCAAGGATTCACCCCATGCTACGGCAGGCCTATCAACGACTAGTATTGGAGCAAGAGACTCCTGCAGAAGGAGTTGGAAGACTCTGGAAGTTGGACAGAACAGAAAAGGTCTTGCAGCCAGGAGAGGTGGCGTGTCTGAAAGCTTCGGTTAAACTCACATGGAAACAGCCGGGCCCTTTTATCATCTTTGAATCAGGTCCATAGGAAGAGGAGAGAGGGATAGAAGTAATCCCTGAAGTGATCCCTTTGAAGGTGTTACAGAAAAACTGTGGAAGGGTATTAGTAAGTGTCAGAAACACCTCTACTACACCGGCAAAGGTACCGGCCAGAGTGCTGTTGGGCCTGTTGCAGAGTGCGATCACTGGGTGCAGCGGAGTCCATTCAGATCAGACATTGTGGAGTAAACAGGAACTGGCTTCTTTATTGGAACATAACACAGGAATCAAACATGTCACCTTCTCATTTGTAATAAGACACAGACAGGAAGAGATAACCAACAAGTTCAGTACATTGTACAGGAAATACACATCATACAAAATGCATAGCATATCACTTAGCATTAGCGGCACCTACTGTCCTATTTATGAACTGCAATAGACTAAGCTTAAAGTTGTTGTATCTCCAACAGGGCCAAGTCAACCTGGCTACCCCAGTAGTCCCATCTGATCTTAAAGAGGAGGAAAGGGGTGAAGTTGTCATAGAAGAGCTCTGCTCTGGAAACGCTGCCCTCCCACCGGAATGGGTGAAGAGGGCCAAGGCACAACTTGCTCGATGGCAAGGAATATTTTCTAAGGATGAGTTCGACGTGCGATGCGCCAGGAGTGCCACTCATAAGATCCGCCTGAGTGAGGACAAACCTTTCCGAGAAAGAGTCCGGCGAGTTCCCTTAGGTGACTTAGAAAATCTATGTCAGCAGCTGGCGAAACTCAAGAAGACTGGGGTTATTCGAGAATCCAGGAGCCCGTATGCTTCTCCGATAGTGGTAGTCCGGAAGAAAAACGGATCTTTGAGGCTTTGTATCGACTACCGAACACTGAACAGAAGAACCATCCCAGACCAGTATACCACTCCTCGAATTGAAGACGCCCTACAGAGCCTGTCAGGGGCAAAGTGGTTCAGTGTGATGGACTTAGAGTGGATACTATCTGATCCCCATGCACCCTGAAGACCGGGAGAAGACAGCCTTCATCACCCCTGTGGGGTTCTTTGAGTTCCATCGCATGCCTCAGGGGTTGTCAGGAGCTCCTGCTACTTTCCAGAGGCTGATGGAAAGGACCATTGGGGATATGAATTTGATAGAGGTACTGGTATACTTGGATGATGTTATCGTGTTTGGCAGGGCTTTGGAAGAACACGGGGAGAGGTTGGAAAAGGTCCTGAAGAGGCTACATGAAGAAGGCCTGAAACTTTCTCCTGAGAAGTGTCAGAAGTGTCAGTTCTATCAATCCTCTGTCCATTACATGGGCCACATCGTGTCTGCAGAAGGGGTGGCCACCAAACCGGACAAGCTGGAAGCTGTCGCCTCCTGGCTGAGACCTACAAATGTGACTGAACTTCGGTCGTTCCTGGGCTTTTGCTCCTATTACAGGAGGTTTGTGGAGGGGTTCGCCAAGATTGCCCGACCCCTCAATGAGTTACTAAAGAACGAAGAAGATGACGTTCCTGAACTGGTCAAGCCGGTGAAGTCCACCATGGGACCCCGGAAGGCTAAGGAGTCCATCCAGGATCAGTGGACCCCAGAATGTGAAGGGGCTTTCATTCAGTTGAAAAAGAATCTAACCACTGCCCCTGTGTTGGCCTACGCAGACCCCACGAAACCATATGAACTACATGTCCAGCCGAGATGGGCTGGGTGGGGTACTCTACCAGGAACATGAGGGTCACCTGCGACCCGTCGCCTACGTGAGCAGGGGTCTACTACCTGCTGAAAGGAATTATCCTACCCACAAACTTGAATTCTTGGCCTTAAAGTGAGCAGTGGTCGACAAACTGAAAGATTACCTGTACGGAGCTGAATTCATTGTCAAGACGGATAATAATCCACTCACCTATCTGTTGACTACAGCCAAGCTGGATGCAACAGGACACAAATGGTTGGCTGCCCTCTCTAGCTTCAACTTCAGCTTGAAGTATCGGCCAGGTGTCGGGAACAGGGATGCAGATGCCCTATCCAGAAGGTTGCATGCACCACACGAACCTGATGAAGAATGGACCCACTTGGCTCCAGAAGGGGTGCGTGCCCTATATCAGGGAACTGAACTTCGATCCAGAGGAGGATCAAGAGCCAAAGAGATTGGGGTTTTGGCTGTCGGAGTACCCAAATACTATTGCAGGGTGACCCAAGTTGAAGGGGAAGATTTACCCCGGCTTTCCAAAAGGGACTTGAGGAAGGAGCAGCTGGAAGACCCTCTGGGAAAACTTCTTTTGGAAGCCTTGGAGAACCAGCGCCCTGAGTTACTTCTAACAGACTCTCCTCAAGGGGCCCGTCTTTTGCATAGAGAGTGGACCCGGCTACAGATCCGAGAAGGGGTGGTCTACCGAAGAGGTCCATCCGAAGATCTGGAGGAGAAGTGGCAACTGTTCTTACCAGCTAAATACAGGGAGAGAGTTCTGGCTGCTCTTCATGATAATCATGGCCATCTGGGACCTGAAAGAACTTTTCAGCTTGTCAGAGACAGGTTCTACTGGCAGGCCGAAGTTGAAGGATACTGTCATTCTTGTGTCCGATGCATACAAAGGAAGACTCTGCCACGTCAAGCAGCCCCAATGGGCCATCTGCAAAGCCAGGGACCCATGGAACTGGTGTGCACTGATTTCCTTTGCCAAGAGCCTGATCTGAGTGGTCAAGGGAATGTCCTTGTGGTAACAGACCATTTTACCCGATACGCCCAAGCATTCCCAACAAAAGATCAGAAGGGCTCAACGGTAGCCAAAGTTCTTGTAGAGAAGTTCTTTGTACACTATGGGTTACCACAACGCCTCCATTCAGATCAGGGAAGGGACTTTGAATGCAGACTGATCAAGAGACTGTTAGATCTGTTAGGCATTCAAAAGACTAGAACTACTCCATACCATCCACAAGGGGATGCCCAGCCTGAACGATTTAACAGGACTCTTTTGGACATGTTAGGGACTTTGAGCTCGGAGAAGAAGCAGCATTGGGGCAAACATGTAGCTGCCATTGTGCATGCTTACAACAGTACTGTCAGTGATGTTACTGGATATTCCCCTTATCGTCTAATGTTTGGACAAGAGGCTCAGTTGCCAGTGGATTTGGCCTTTGGCATCTCGCCCGATCACACCTCTTCAGCATCTCACAAGGGGTATTTGGACCGACTGAGGAAGAGTCTGAAATCAGCATATGATAAAGCTCAGGCAACATCTGATCAACGTGGACTGGGGAATAAAAGGAATATTTTGACTTAAAAGTTCGGATCCAAGACTTGCAACCCGGGGACAGGGTATTGTTGAGGAACTTGGGTGTCCAGGGAAAACACAAGTTGGCAGAACGCTGGAAGTCCCAACCTTATGTTATCTGCAAGCAACTACCAAACCTCCCTGTGTATCAAATTCGGCCTGAAGGAAGTGTGGGTCCATTGAAGATTTGGCATAGGAACCATCTACTACCTCTCTCTGAAGCAGTTCGCATGCCTCCTGTCGTAGATTCGCCAGAGACCCCTTTGAGCTCTCGCCTGTCCAGACCAGTCACCAGATCTCAGTCGACACTCCCAGATGTGAGGGAGGGAAATTCTCCATCTGAAGATCTGGAAGATGAAGAGGAGGTACCTGACTGGATGTGGTCATCTCAGTTACCAGAACCCACACCTGCCTCCCTGTCTTCATCCGAATTGGCTGAAAGAGAAACCCTTCGGGCAGAAGCCCCTGAATTCATACCTTTCCACATGCTTCCAGAAGAAGTAGTTGATGATGAAGATCCTGAGGAGGAGGTTGCACCTTTCTCTGAAGAAGAACTGACCGCTCTTGAAACATCAGATTCCTGTGTGTTGGAACATGAGGAGGAGGACATTGAAGAATCCCCAGAAGTGGCTGGTCCTAGTACCTCTGAGATCGTGCCTCCCAAAGAGCAGAGGGAAAGAAGAGTCATTCACCCACCCAAAAGACTGACCTATGACCAATTGGGTGAATGCTCGGAAGAAGCTATCTTTACTTCCAAACGATCTCTTGATTAGCCTAGTTCTTCCACCGCAGATTTGGTGGAGGACAACCCTAGCTCACCCCCAGGCACATCTGTACAAGCCACCCAAGTGTCGGGGGTCTGTGAACAGAATTACCTTCCCTCCCCCGACAATTGGTGGGAGGTTCCTATGTCGAACCTGTGTTGTAATATGCAGTTGTTGAGTTTGAATTCTGCTTATGAAAAGGAAGATAATTCCCTGTTATGCATATGTTAATGTTTTTGTTGTGTACTGCCAACATATGCATTGGAGTACATGCTGTTGTCCTCTTTGGGGACCAAAGTTTCTTAAGTGGGGGGAGTGTGTAGCGGTGTTTCATATGCCTGAAAGATGACTGTTTGTTTGACATTTGAGAGGAACTCGGCTCTATCTAGTGGCCAAAACGACACATTGCAGCTGCTATGGAATTTCTTGTGATGTGATTTTCCTTTCAAGAAGTTGAGCAGACTACATCGTCCATAGTGCTTTGGGAGTACCAGGGTGCACTGCCTCACCGCACAGCCTTGTGGGGGAAGCTTGATAAAGGAAGGGAGGAGCCAGGCTCGCCCCTTCTGCACTGGACTCTGAGCAAGCAAGAAGCCAGCGCTGTGGACTGATGCTGTATGTTAGGCCAAAGCTTCTGGGCCTGAAGTGACTAAGTTGAAACGTTCCATCTTCAGCAGAAGACCCTTCCCGGAGGTCCTATCAATGCTTGCAGAGACCGGAGTCGTTCACCACGAACACCTAGCGCGGCTGGTGACAGAGATCAGAGACTAAGACAGCAGTGGAGAGTTCCAGAGGGAAAATCCTGTGAGTGAGAGGGCACTTGCCCAAAACTGACTTTATCTACCAAAGAAGTAGCTTTATCCAGAGATAGCCGTAGTGTAACAGAAGGCAATAAACCCCCGGGTGACCCAGTATATCTCCCCAGAAGATTCATAGATAAACATCTATATGCGCATAAGAACCATCCGAGGCCTACATCTCCCACAAAAGTTTTACCGCCAAACCTGCACAGACACCCCGCGGTGATTACTAACTGTTTGCTGCCATTCTCTCTATTGATCATCCATCCTCAATGTGGATTACAAATCGCGAGTACACCTACGTTGCTAGCGAAGATATAGAGAAGAAACAGCGGAACCGCATGTGGGACTCAGATAGGTCTGTCTGTCTGGTACTGTGTCTAATTGAATGCTGAGCCTCATTTCCAAAAGTATAATAGTGATTCAGATGGTAGTCCTAAAGGCTCTGAGACATTTCCTGAAGTAATTAAAGTGCCCTTGGGGAGTGATATCATAGTATATTTTACTGTATCGAAACTGTTTGATTTACAGTAAATTTTCCTGTTTAAAAGCAAGCTTGTGTGTGGTCACATTGTGTTATCCAGAAGGACTGCAGCTGGAGAGAGGTAACAAGTCATTATTATTTATTGAAGTATTATTTATTGAAGTGTTCTATTCCAATCTGTGTAGCCATTTGGTATTCCAGTCCTGTTCTGGGTCAGTTGTGCCTAGGGAGGGTTCGAGCCAATTCCGTGGGTTGTTAGGCGGGACGTAGACCCAATAATTAAATCAGCAGCTCCTACGGGGGTGGTGCTACACTAATAATAATAATAATAATAATAATAATAATAATAAGGCACTCTCATAGACACTGCCCTGTACCTTTTAATTCCTTCTGTGGGTGGGGCAGCGGTCACATGATTAGAAAGTCAAATTGTTTCTGACTGCAGAGAGGAAAGTTGGAACGTTCCTGGAAGAAGCTGAAGTTGACGAACCAGCTCTGCAAAGTCCCTGAGCAAAAACAGAAGTCTGAAGAAGGCAATGAATGACCCAAAGTGTAATGAAATCATTCTTTGAACCGATACAAAGGAAATTCTCATTTGGAGACTTTCAGACACATTCACAACCTTGGAGTGAGTCTAATCCATCCAGAGCTGCTACAAAGTAACAAAGATCAGAGATCGGCAAATGGTGTTTGAAATCGTAGAACTTTGAAAACTTGGAGTGTGAGCGTGGACTGGTTGTGTGAAAGGTGAGCTGGACAAGCAAAGCTCCGGTGACTCTTCCTTTGTATTAATCCTTCCGTCTTGTTTAACAGAAATTGAACAAACTTTCAGTTTCATTTCTCCTCCCGCTGGCTACAATGGCATCTGCGAATCTGAGAGACGAGCTGAGCTGCTCCATCTGTCTGAACATTTATACGGATCCGGTAACACTGAAATGTGGACACAACTTCTGCCGGGAATGTATTGGCCGTGTGTTGGACACTCAGGAGGCGTCTGGACTTTATACCTGTCCGGAGTGCAGAGAGGAGTTCCAGGACCGACCTGAACTATCTACTTCCTATAGCTCTACGTAACATAGCGGAGATGTTTTTTATTTCTCAGCCTGATCAGAAAGATACAGGAATCTATTGTTCTTACTGTGTGGACTCTCCTGTACCGGCTTTAAAATCCTGCCTGCTCTGTGAAAGTTCTCTATGTGGCAAACATTTGACCGTCCATGTCAGGTCACCAGAACACGTCTTATCAGATCCCACCAACTCCCCGGGAAACAGAAAATGCTCCATCCATAAAAAGATTGTGGAATATTACTGCACCAAGGAAAGGGTTTGTATCTGTGTATATTGTATTGCTGTTGGAGAACACAAAGGACACCAGGTGGAGTCACTGGATGAAGCCTCTGAGAAGAAGAAAGTGAAGTTGAGGAAAGATCTGGAGATTGTGACCTCAAATAAAGCATGGGCTGAGAAACAAGTCCAGAGTCTGCAAAAACGCAGGACAGACGTACAAGAAAGAGCAGCCGGTGTAATAGAGAGAGTCACTGCCCTGTTCAGAAATATCAGAAGAGAGCTGGAAGAACTTGAGAAGAGAGTCCTGAGTGAAATTTCCATGCAGGAGGAGAAGATTTCACAATCGGTGTCCGATCTAATCCAACAGCTGGAGATAAAGAAGGACGAGATGTCCAGGAAGATGAGTCACATTGAGGAATTGTGTGACACCACCGACCCAATGACCGTCCTGAAGGATCAGAACTCAGAGGACATCTGTCATACCGAGCAGGAGGATAATATGGAGACAAAGATTCCGAGTGAAGGTGATTTCTATGAGAATTCCATCACAGACAGATTACACAAATTATCTGACTTTATAAAAGACATTCACATTGATACTCAGCAACCAGAAGGTGTTTTGCTTGATGAGGAAACAGCTGCTAATGATATAAAGATTTCAAGAGATCTTAAAGCTGCATCTTTGTCAGAAGTAAATTTAAATCGCCTAAATACTCACAAAAGATTTAAGAACTATCAGGTTCTAAGCAGGAGAAGTTTTTCTTCAGGACGGCATTCCTGGGAGGTGGACACGAGGAATTCAAAAAGCTGGAGAGTCGGGTTGTGTTATCCCAGTATGGACAGGGGATCATATATTGGGAATAATAAGGATTCCTGGTGTTTGCGAAGGGGATATGATGGCTATAATTCTGTACATGAAAGTAAATATATACCACTTCTTCACAAGCCTACCAGCCGTAAATTCAGGATCTGTCTGGATTATGAGGCTCGGAAGATCTCCTTTTATGAGCTGTGTGGCCCAATCCAACACCTCCACACCTTCACCACCACCTTCACCGAGCCCCTCTATCTTGTGATTGCTGTTTACGATGGATCAATTACCATTACTAACTAGGACTATATTGTACTGTATGCTTCATTCTGTGAGGACAGCAACAGTTTTATTCGTTCACCCAAAGTTTTCTACAGTGTTTGGCAGATGTTTGAACACTACAGTTTATGTTGTTTTTTTATCGTTCTCAGGGATTTCAGTGGTGAAATTTTTACAAGGGGCTCCCATTCTTCTGTTTAAAATTCTGATGTATTGAATATAATGAATGGTGGAAATATCACAGCACTGGAGTCCCTGAGAGATGTATAAAGACAAAATGTACCTCAGCCACCCAGACTCCACCTGTAAATAAAATGTCCTCTTTTGGCTGGGGATCCAGGGAGAATTTTAGTAGCCTAACAAGTGCAACTAACTGCTTCTATATGCAATGCCGAGCTTCATTCTTTACACCGGTATTTCTCAACTCTTTAGCAGTCGAGGCACCCTTTAAAATAATGCACAATTTTGAGGCACCCCATTCTAAAATGTACAAAACTAAACTAATAGTTTTACATAATGCAGCGTCCTCTACATATCGGACATTAAACGTTCGAGTTAGAGGTGATTTTTTTTTTTTTCTTTCAAGGCATACACCTTTACATAGTGGTACTGACTAGTATGCCAATGTTTCTCTTAACCCTTAATTTCTCTCACTCAGCTAATAGTGGTAGTCGGTTAAAGGAGCGCCCAAAATCAGCAATAAGAATCCCATTTGGAGCAAAAGATCTTCGTTTTATTGGTAGCAGATCATGTTAAAGCCAACGTGTTTCGGGGGAACAGAGACTCCCCTTTCTTCAGGGCCTTTTAGTTGGCCTAGCTCACTGACCTAGGCCAACTAAAAAGCTCTAAAGGGGGAGCCTCTGTTCCCCCTGAAACGCGTTGTCTTTAACATGTTCTGCTACCAATAAAACGAAGATCGCTATTGTCACATGGATTCTCCTCCTGGCCAATCGGGAAGTGAGTCCTGAGACCCGTTTCTTGATTGGCAGAAAGGAGAAGCCATGCTATTGGCCAAGGAGGAGGGGGGAGAGGCAGGGGAAGTCCGACCCACGGAGGAGACTGAGGGGGAAGACGCCGTTGCCTGCCCTCCACATGTCAGTCCGGGGGGGGTGTATGGTGTGCAGGTTGGAGCTAGTGTGGTCCAAGGGGGGGTATGATGTGCGGGCTGGAGCCGGTGTGGTCCGTCTAACACCCCCCCCCCCCTGGCCCATGGAGCACCAGCCACCACTGGACGCACCGGCTGTCACCATAACGCTCTGACTGTATAGGGGTACCCTACATGTATTATTTCTGGACCAAGGAGGAAGTAAGGGACAGGGCTGCAGTGTTTAGGGGTCAAGTACAACTTGTGAATACATTTTTTGTTCTGTTGGAGAAGAGGGACCCATAGGGAAAAAACTATAAGCTGGAGCTCTGTTCTATATCAATGTAAATATGAAAAATTACATAGCAATATATTATAGATATAAAACATCAGTTAAAAAAAATGAACCCAAATCCACTTAAAATTCCTTTGAAAAAGTGGCCGTAAGGTGTATATTAGATAAAATAAAATTTGCATAGCTGTTCCTTGATTGGATTTACACTGCATGTCCCCAGGTTATATTACTGGCAATTCAAATGTGTGAATTCAGAAAGTATATATTATGGCCACTAGATGGTGGTGAGGAGCATATTTTTTTCCTATGGTGGTTAAGGAAGTGCAGTTCCGAATCGCAGAAAATGGCCTGGTCATTAAGGGGGTAAAACCTTCTGGAGCTGAAGTGGTTAAAATGTAAGAATCACAAATAGATAACAAATGTAGTTTGGAAGGATTACTTTTTTATTTTTAGTTTTCGGGTTTAGAGTCACTTTCAGAAGAAGCTCCAAACAACTCTGTTCCATCAACATGGTGTCACCTGCATTCCAGGAACCTTTCTTATTTTTTATGTTTTCATGTGAAAGTTAAAGAAATTAGCAGTATGTAAAGTGCTGTAACCGCCAGCAACCAATCATTATTCACCATTATTGTGCCAACAGGCTCTGACCTGGCAGGAGGTGAGATTAGATTGGTTGATGGAGGATGTGGAACTTTAAAGATTATTACTTTGAAAATGTTGGTTATGTCTCTTACTTTATTATTAACCAGAGTTTGTCTATATATACAACTAATGTGTTTCTGCCATATTATTACAGAGGTGAAGGGGAAATTGTCATTGTAAAAATAAAATATTTTTCTGCAATCATTGCTTTCTTATCTTTTTGTATTCAATGATTACCTGTCCCGTCCACATGATCCCCATGCACCTCTATGGGGGAAATCGGATGGGAATGGACCGGTCCGTTCTCATCCGATCCCATCCAATCCGATCCGCTGGACGGATGGAAAATAGGGTTTCCATCCGTCCAGATTTGATGGATCGGATCGGATGTCCGCGGACATGTTTTCGCTGACATCCGATGCCCCATAGGGATGCATGGAGGGACCGTTCACATCTGCCAAAAAAACGGACAGGCGGATCTGAACGGTCTGCCTGTGTGAAAGAGCCCATACTCTAAGAAAAATTATAAGGCTCCATTCACACCTGAGCGTATCATTTTTGGGATTTTTACAGGCGTTTTTTTTTTTTGGGGCTTTTTACAAGCTTTTTTTTTGGGCTTTTTTCAGGCGTTTTTTTGCAGGTGTTTGGAGGAAGACATTGACATCTAACAAAAACGCTTGCAATCAGCCAAAAAAGAAGCTCATGTACTTTTTTGCGCTTCAGGCGTTTTTCTTCTGGAGACAAAACGCTCAGATGTGAACAGGGGGCCATTGAAATGAATAGGACTTGTTGGGCCTTTTGAGACTTCAGAGATGAGCCTTTTTACGAGCTGAAATAAGCTCAGGTGTGAACAGGGCCTAATGGTATGTCAGTCTCATAGACACTGCTCTGTAGCTTTAACTTCCTCTGTGGGTGGGAAGGCAGTCACATGACATAAGAAGTCAAACTATTTCTGACTGCAAAGAGGAAAGTTGGATCATTATTTTGCTTCCAATAATGGTTGGAACCATGGTCTGTGAAGTTGATGATTCAGCTCTGCAGAGTCTCTAAGCAAAAAAGAGATTTCTGAAGCCAACGAATGACCCAAAGAACGGTGAGATCATTATTTGAACTGATGCATAAGAAAATTATCATTTGGAGACTTTCAGGTGTGTTCACAACCCTGCAATGTGTTCAATCCACCCAGAGCTGCTACAAAGGTAACAAGGATTTGAGATCTGCAAACTGTGTTTGAAATCTTAGAACATTTGAGATCCTGTAGGGCGTGTGGACTGGTTCTTTGAAAGGTGAGCAGGACAAATTAAGCTCTGGTGACTCTTCCTTTGTATTATTCCATCCGTCTTGTTTAACAGAAATTGAGTCATTTCTCCTCCCGCTGGCTACAATGGCGTCTGCGAATCTGAGAGACGAGCTGAGCTGCTCCATCTGCCTGAACATTTATACGGATCCGGTATCACTGAAATGTGGACACAACTTCTGCCGGGAATGTATTGGCCATGTGTTGGACACTCAGGAGGCATCTAGACTTTATATCTGTCCGGATTGCAGAGAGGAGTTCCAGGACCGACCTGTACTGTACAGCGCCAGAGCTCTACGTAACATAGCGGAGACCCTTTTTATTTTTCAGTCGGATCAGGAAGATACAGGAATCTATTGTACTTACTGTGTGGACTTTCCTGTACCGGCTATAAAGTCCTGCCTGCACTGTGAAATTTCTCTGTGTGGCAAACATTTGAGTGTCCATGCCGAATCCCCAGAACACGTCTTATCTAATCCAACCGACTTCCCGGGGAACAGAAAATGCTCCATCCATAAAAAGATTGTGGAATATTACTGCACCAAGGATAGGGCTTGTATCTGTGTATACTGTATTGCTGTTGGAGAACACAAAGGACACCAAGTGGAGTCACTGGATGAGGCCTCTGAGAAGAAGAAGGAAAAGCTGAGGAAAGATCTGGAGATGATGACTTCAAATAAAGCATGGGTTGAGAAACAAGTCCGGAATCTGGAGGAACGCAGGACAGACATACAAGAAAAAGCAGCCGGTGCAACGGAGAGAGTCACTGCCCTGTTCAGAGATATCGGGAGAGAGCTGGAAAAACTTGAGAAGAGAATCCTGAATAACCTTTCCATGCAGACAGAAAAGATCTCACAATCTCTGTCCAATCTAATCCAACAGATGGAGATACAGAAAGACGAGATGTCCAGGAAGATGAGTCACATTGAGGAATTGTGTAACACCACCGACCCAATGACCGTCCTGGAGGATCAGAACTCAGACGGAGAGGACATGTGTCGTACCGAGCTGGAGGATAATATGGACGCAGTGATTCCCAGTCAAGGTGATTTTTATGAGGATATCCTCACAGACAAATTAAAAAAATTATCTAATCTAGTAAAAGATATTCACATCTGTATACAGCGACCAAAAGGAGTTCTACTTGACGAGGGAACAGCTGCTAATAATATAAAGATTTCAGGGGATTTAAAAACTGTATCTTGTCCAGCAGTAAAATTAAATTGTCCAGAATCGTCCAGAAACTCAGAAAAGATTTAAGAACGCTCAGGTTTTGAGCAAGAGAAGTTTTTCTTCAGGGCGGCATTTCTGGGAGGTGGACACGAGAAATTCCATTGGATGGAGAGTCGGGTTGTGTTATCCCAGTATGGTCAGGAAATCATGTATTGGGGATAATAAGGTTTCCTGGTGTATACGAAGGCTAAATAAAGACTATAACTATGTGTATGAAAATAAACATATACCGCTTGATCCCAAGCCTACCAGTCATAAATTCAGGATCTTTCTGGATTACGAAGCCGACCTGTGTGACCCAATCAGACGCCTCCACACCTTCACCACCACCTTCACCGAGCAACTCCATCTAGTGATCTATATTTGGAATGGGTCAATGACTATTACCAACTAGGTATATAGTTTGCTGTATGTTTCATTCTATGCAGTTTTGTCAGTTCACCCAAATCTGATAGTTCCGTGTTTGTTGGATGCTTGAGCACTAAAGCCTAAGATTGGCCATAAATTATATGATTTTTTGTGAAAGAAAAGAAAATTGCTATTTTTTTTTTTTTTTTTTGCCTCCTGCTGCGCCACTATATTCGGAAAAGGGGGGGGGGGGCATGGGGAGCTTTCCGGAGTATCAGAATAGAATGGTTACTGCTTATGGCTATAGCCACCAGCAGTAACCATATGTAGAAAAATCTGACATGCTGGTTGTACCCAAGTTAAACCATTAAGGGCCGGGACAAGAGATGGGCAGGAGGGGTGGCTGACCTGGGCACTGTGGTATCATATAAGAAGATTGGGGTGAGGGGATTTGTGTTGGGAGGGGGAATTTGGGGAGCTTCTGGAGGAAGGAATTTTTCTAGGAGGTGAAATTTGGGGAGGTGTGCTAGGAGTGGTGATTTGTGTTGAGAGGGGGTATTTGGGGGGGGGATTTGGCATGTTCGCCCTGGGATCTAGATGACTAGGAAGGGGGATTTGAGCTGGGGGGTTGAAAGATTCAAGCTTGGAGGGTGTATTTCAGCTTAGGGGGTAAGCATGCAGATTAGTGCTCAGTTTTGATCAATTTGGCATGTTTGCCATGGGCTCTAGTTGACCTTGTCCCGGCCAGTGGCGTACCAATGGGGGGGCGGCCCGCCCCGGGTGCCACGCACTGGGGGGTGTCAGCTGGCGTGTTCTGACAGATCCCGTATCGCAGTGTGAAGGCAGCTGCAGTGCCAGCTCCTTCAGTCCGCGCTGCTAGCGGGGGGGCGGAGCCGTGGTGGGAATAAGGGGTGGAGCCGCAGCAGAAGAAGGGGGCGGGGCCTCGGTGGGAAGAAGGTGAGTGCCAAAGTGTGTGTGCTGGATAGGAGGGGGATGGGGCAGCTGCATATAGAGAAATTCCTCTTTCCCTATTCTTCCTGCAGCTGCTGAATAACTGATTCTCCTCCTCTCCCTCCTGCAGGAAGAATAGGGAAAGATCAATTCATCTATATGCAGCTGCCCCATCCCCTTCCTATACAACTTTTTTCTGGCCCCCCAGTGCTCTTAGCCCCCCCAGTGCTCTTAGCCCCCCCAGTGCACTAGACCCCCCCTCAGTGCACTAGACCCCCCCTGTTCTTTAGCCCCCCCGGTGCTCATCAGCTCCCCACAGTGCTTTTCATCTCCCTCCCCCTATGCTCCCTGCCCACCCCCCAAGTGCTCCCTGTCCCCGCCAGTGGTGCTCTCCACCCCCTGCGCCTTCCAACCCCCTGCAAAGCTTTCCAAACCCTCTCTTAATTCTCTCCAGTACCCCCCCCCCCACCGTGCCCTTCAGCTCCTCCAGTGCTCTCTGCTTTGCCTGTGCTCTCCGGCCCCCCTAGTGCTCTTCTATCTTCTATCATGTCCTTAGTCTCTGAGCATCTCATGTATCATGTCTGCAGTCTCTTACCATCTCCTGCATGATGTCCTCAGTCTCTGACCATCTCTTGTATGATGTCCTCAGTCTCTGACCATCTCTTGTATGATGTCCTCAGTCTCTGACCATCTCTTGTATGATGTCCTCAGTCTCTGACCATCTCCTGTATCATGTCCTCAGTCTCTGACCATCTCTTGTATCATGTCTGTAGTTTCTGACCATCTCCTGTATCAAGTCCATAGTCTCTTACCATCTCCTGTACCATGTCTGCAGTCTCTGACCATCTCCTGTATCATGTCTGCAGTCTCTGACCATCTCCTGTACCATGCCTGCAGTCTCTTACCATCTCCTTTAGCAAGTCTCCAATCTCTTACTCAAACTTAAACACATTGCTAATAATATTAGCTATCTGTTTATGCTGAAGGTAGGACTGTGCAGGGGAGGCAGAGAGTGAAAAAAAAGGGGGAACTGTGATTAGAGAGACGGAAGGCAGACTGCAAGGGGCACTGTGATGGGGGGCTGTGAAGTGTGTGCAATAAATATTCTTGAAAACAAATTACACATTTTTGTGGGTGTTTTTTCATTTTAAAGTTGGGGGGGGGGGGGGTGCCAGATATAGGATCCGCCCCGGGTGCCAAATGCTCTAGGTACACCAATGGTCCCGACACTGGATCCATTGATCAATTCAGGTCCCTGCTGAACCGGCCAAGATTCGAACTGTCTATGGCTGGTTTATGTTGTTTTCTTTTTCAAGTGGATCCCATTCTTCTGTTCATTCTTGACTATAATGAATTAAAGCAGAAATATCACAGCACTGGAGCCCCTGAGAGATATTTAAAATCAGAAGGTGCCTCAGCCCACCAGACTCAACCTGATGAAATCTCATATTTTGGCCAGAGCTCCAGGGAGAATTCTGGTAGCTTAACAAGTGCGACTATATGCCAAGGTCTAGCTCCACTGTTTACACCACACACTTATTTTGTTTAGTATGAAATAAAAATTTTCTGAAAAAAGGGAGAATTTTTGCAAAAGTGGGTGTGATCATTTTTTTATTTTATTTATATATATATATGGCAGAATAGGGCTGGGCTTCTGTAGATAAGGGGCTGGGTATACAACCTTAATGTAGATCAGTGTTTCTCAAACTTTTTTCAGCTAACCACGTCTGGACCGTAAGATTTTTTTTTTTTGCCTTCCTGACCAGGCCATATTTTGTGATTCGGCACTGCGTTACTTTAACGGACAATTGCGTGGTCGTGTGATGCTGTACCCAAATAAAATAGATGTCTTTCTTTTCCCACAAATAGAGGTTTCTTGGTGGTATTTGATCACCTGTGCGATTTTTTATTTTTTTTTCTTCTCCTCCTCTAATCGCATTGTATATCCTCGTGTCCTCTTGCACTCCTTTGTGACTGAATCTTTTTTTTTTTTTTTTTCTATGCTGTGGAGGTAAATCGCTATCATGTCCCCTCTCAGGCATCTCTTCTGTAGGGAGAATAAATTGAGTGCTTGTAATCGCTCCTCATAATTTAGGTCCCCCAATCCCCTAATTAGCTTAGTTGCCCTTCTTTGGACTCTTTCCCATTGCAGCACATCCTTCCTGAGGACTGGCAACCAGAACAAAGTCGGATCAGAAGTCGCACAACTTTCATATCGTAGCAGTGAGAACCTGGACTTGGAGGGGTTTTCCCTCAGTTTAGATACAACTTCCTGTTATGCCTATGAGACAGGAAGTGAAGAAAAATCTCCCCAATTTGACACAGATGGCAAAACTGACAAGAGTTATGACCCTCCCTTATTCTATTCAATAAGGTGGAACGCACACCTCACTCGTGGACTGACAACGCCCCCTGACGTCACTATGCCCCATGCGGTCCACGAGTGAGGTGTGCGTACCACCAAGGCCTCGGATGACAGGACCGCCTTGATGGAGTCTCCCTGTGTGCCAATAAACGTCTTTTATGCTGCACTTAGAGGCGCCCTCTCCTCTTCTTACAGTGATAAAATAAAGCAGTAGGAAAATCCTGAGATAATTGCTGACAACTGCCTTAAAGCGTTACTAAATCCACAACCGTAAAATCAGTCTGTATATGCAGTAAAGCATGCTAGTTATACTCACTGTGGAACCTAAGGGGTTAATCCTCCGTATTGTGTAAAAAGGCTGTTTGATTCTGTCTTCTCTGATCCTCCTCTTCTTCTACTGACTCCAGAACATGTCCAGATAGTACAGAGCCTTTGGAGTCACTCTGCACATGCTCAGTTTAGTGTGTATTGCTAGAGTTTTTCTTTTTCCCTGGGAAGGTGCATGTGATCAGCACAGGGCCAATCAGCAATGTCCAGACAGAGGGTCAGTGGTCCTGCATCCTGATAGGGCAGCCAGTGCAGTATGAAAACTTTTCCTATAAGCTAAATCAGGAACTGATAGAAGTCACAAGACGGCTATATACTGCTGATGAGAAAAGGCATTTAGCAGTTTAAATTTACTAAAATAATTACATTTCTATGTACTGTGGGAGACCAGATATAGTAAATGAAGGGTCCTATTCCAAAATGTAAAAAAAAAAGAAAAAATCATTAATTTTCCACAAAATTCTACACACAATCCCCCATAATGACAATGTGAAAAAAGTTTGTTTGAAATCTTGGCAAATTTATTAAAAAAAAAAAAAAACTAAAAGAAAAACATGTACATAAGTATCACAGCCTTTGCTCAATACTTTGGTGAAGCTCCTTTGGCACCAAATACAGCCTCCAGTCTTTGAGTATGATGCTACAAGCTTGGCACACCTATTTTTGGGCAGTTTCTCCCATTCCTCTTTACAGGACCACTCAAGCTCCATCAGGTTGGATAGGGAGCATCAATGCACAGCCATTTTCAGATCTCTCCAGAGATGTCCAATCGGGTTCAAGTCTGGGCTCTGGCTGGGCCACTCAAGGACATTCACAGAGTTGTCCTGTAGCCACTTCTTTTTTTATCTTGGCTGCAGTGGCGGCTGGTGCTCAAAAATTTTTTTTTGGGGGGGGGGGGGGGCGCAAAAAGAAAAATGTAATAGGTATTGCTTTGCGGCAAAGAACGCGGTAAAAAATTGCGTGACTTTGAGGTCATGGTACAGGCATGGCACAGGTGATGGTACAGGCATGGCACAGATGATGGTACAGGCATGGCACAGGTCATGGTACAGGAGATGGTATAGGCATGGCACAGGTCATGGTAAGGGCATGGCACAGGGCGTGAGACAGGCATGTCACAGGTCATGGTACAGGAGATGGTATAGTCATGGCGCAGGTCATGGCACAGGGCGTGAGACAGGCATGTCACAGGTCATGGTACAGGCATGTCACAGGTCATGGTACAGGCATGTCACAGGTCATGGTATAGGCATGTCACAGGTCATGTCACAGGTCATGGCATCGTGCTGCAGCGGCTTCAATCACTTACCTGCTCTCCTGGGCTGCCTGCGAGACTTCCACGGCGCGCTGCTCCTCTCCTCGAGTCCTCTTCTTCCTTCTTCTGACGGCGGCGGGAACCGGTCCGGCGGGAAGGTGACGGAGATCGGGCGGTGAGTGAGACCGTCCACGGCGCTGCTCCTCTCCTCCTCGAGAATCCTCTTCTTCCTTCTTCTGTTCTGATGGCGGCGGGCAGGCAAACGAACCACCTCTCTCTGGCAGATCGTCACGCTACATCGGTGCGGCGGGAAGGACATCGGGCGGAGAGTGACTGACGCACGCACCGGCACCGCCCCCAACGACGTCAGGATGTCCTGAATGGTGATTGGTCCAGGCTGGAGTCTGGACCAACCACAGCCAGGACATCACAAAAGTAAGGAGTGTCGGGGCGCATTGCTCTGTGACCCCCAGAAGGCCGCCAATCGGCACCTCTGCCCGCCCCACTTGGGGTGGAAAACCCCACCCCCCCCCATAACCACCACTAAGTCCGGCGCCCCTAGTGGGCTAAAAATCGAATTTTTTTTATTTTTCCGCTATAAACAAAGCGCGATAGTTTTGAAAAAAAAAAACAATATTTTTTACATTCTTCTTCTTCTTCTTCTATATAACATTCCCAAAAAAAATAAATACATTTTAACCAATAAAGTATATATCTGGACACAAATTTGTCAAGCAGGATATCTCTGCGCTTGTTGGAGGAGTCAGTTCATTAACTGCTAAACTACAAACTGCTGCTACTTCACCAAATAACGATATATATTGGAAAACATAAATAAAAAGAATAGTAGCGCAAAAAGTCACTGGATGTGACTTTAGAAATGTAAAACAATAAAATCATACATAAAAAGGGTGTTACTAAAAACACTCTCATAAGGGTATAAAAGTCCTTTAAAGTCCATAAACCGTCCAAGAATGAGTGATGTTACTACTGGATCACCTTTTTTGACCACCACCAAGTGTCACACCAAGGGGTCAGCAGAAATGGCAACTCACCAGATAAAGTGGCTCAGGTGTTCTCACACAAGAGCAAAATGAGCAGATATCCAAGATACAGATGATGGGTGTAGACAAACGACCTGGATATGTCACCGCTGCACACACTTAATCAGACCTCCTTTCCCCAAATTCCACTCAGCATAGTGATCACATGCAAGGCAAAATAACCCCAATAGTGAAGTATTGTAAAACTCAGCTTTATTGAAAGATAGATTGCACTTACATTTGTAGGAAAAATCAGGCTTCTAAGTAGTAACAAAGCGGCCAGGAAAGGATCCACACTCGTGTAATTGCCCGGGTTGACTCCACGCCAGCCCCGATACTTCCGGGTGGGTTCTCTTCCGTGCCACGTGATGTCGGATGCGTCGTCTGGTCACGCCCCGACGCGTTTCGTCATTTCCGACTTCAACTGGGGGCGTGACCAGACGTCGCCATCCACCATCTAAATACCTCCGCTGGAACGCACCGCGACCAATCGCCACAGCGGTGGGACGGCCGGAAGATAACCAGCGCTCACCACGGCGGAAGTAAACAAACACATCCCACTTCCGTGTATCCTCTGCATAGGGACAATCATCATGGCACCGCTGAGAAATTAAACAGCGCCAGAAATGTCCAACCTAATATACAGAGGACACAAAGATGCTCATATATAAATCAAGCTTGATAGTGACAATAAGCACAATTGAAGCATTAATTTAAGGGTCTCCCTTAAAATTAATCAAAATTTTAAAACATTTTAGGCCAATTGTTTTCTGCTACATATTTTTGGTAAAAAAAATCGCAATAAGCGTATTTTGATTGGTTTGCGCCAAAGTTATTGGGTCTACTAACTACGGGAAAGATTTTTTTTTTTTTTTTTGGGACTGCGACATTGTGGCAAGCAGATTGTACCCCTAACTGACATTTTTGACACTTTTGGGGGGCACCAGTGACATTACTACAGTAATCAGTGCTAAAAATATGCACTAAAAATACGCACTGTTACTGTAATAATGACGCTGGCAGGGAAGGGGTTAACATTATGGGTGATCAAGGGGTTATATGTGAACCTAGGGAAGTGATTCTAACTGTGGGGGGGGGGCGTGGCTTGTGAAATGACCATAGAGACATGTGATCCTATATAGAAGGAACACATGGGCTCTATGACCATTCCAGGGAGAAGAACGGTCAGCTATGTTTACAACAGCTGACCATTCTTCTCTCTCGGCGGGGAACGATCCCGGGTGTCAGTTGGCAATCGGAGCCGCCTGACACAGGTATCGACTTTCCCGCTGCCTAGTGGAGGCGGGAGCGCACTCACCCCCTAGCTTGCCGCGCACGACTGACGTAGACCTGCGTCGGTTTGTGCAGGAGAGCCACCTTGTCGCAGTAAATAGGCTGCGGGTGGTCAGGAAGTGGTTAATCAATTTTGGATGAAGGCTGTAATTTTATCGTGTAATATAACAAAATGTGGAAAAAGTGAAGCGCTGTGAATACTTTCTGGATGCATTGCATGCAGTTCCAATACCTGACCACACCGTCACTTTACTTGGCAATAGGGATGTGAGTATCTGCACCTATTCCCTAAGAAAAAAAGCCCTGATTACTAATAATAATAATAATAATAATAATAATAAAGCACTCTCATAGACACTGCCCTGTACCTTTAATTCCCTCTGTGGGTGGGGCAGCAGTCACATGATTAGGAAGTCAAATTGTTTCTGACTGCGGAGAGGAAAGTTGGAACGTTCCTGGAAGAAGCTGAAGTTGACGAACCGCTCTGCAAAGTCCCTGAGCAAAAACAGAAGTCTGAAGAAGACAAGGAATGACCCAAAGTGTAATGAAATCATTCTTTGAACCGATACAAAGGAAATTCTCATTTGGAGACTTGCAGACACATTCACAACCTTGGAGTGAGTCTAATCCATCCAGAGCTGCTACAAAGTAACAAAGATCAGAGATCTGCCAACAGTGTCTGAAATCCGTAGAACTTTGAAAACTTGGAGTGAGCGTGGACTGGTTGTGTGAAAGGTGAGCTGGACAAGCAAAGCTCCGGTGACTCTTCCTTTGTATTAATCCTTTCGTCTTGTTTAACAGAAATTAAACAAACTTTCAGTTTCATTTCTCCTCCTGCTGGCTACAATGGCGTCTGCGAATCTGAGAGAGGAGCTGAGCTGCTCCATCTGTCTGAACATTTATACGGATCCGGTATCACTGAAATGTGGACACAACTTCTGCCGGGAATGTATTGGCCGTGTGTTGGACACTCAGGAGGCGTCTGGACTTTATACCTGTCCGGAGTGCAGAAAGGAGTTCCAGGAGCGACCTGAACTATCTACCGCCAGAGCTCTACGTAACATAGCGGAGATGCTTTCTATTTCTCAGCCTGATCAGAAAGATACGGGAATCTATTGTTCTTACTGTGTGGACTCTCCTGTACCGGCTATAAAGTCCTGTCTGCTCTGTGAAAGTTCTCTATGTGGCAAACATTTGAGTGTCCATGTCAGGTCACCAGAACACGTCTTATCTGATCCCACCAACTACCCGGGAAACAGAAAATGCTCCATCCATAAAAAGATTGTGGAATATTACTGCACCAAGGAAAGAGTTTGTATCTGTGTATACTGTATTGCTGTTGGAGAACACAAAGGACACCAAGTGGAGTCACTGGATGAGGCCTCTGAGAAGAAGAAAGTGAAGTTGAGGAAAGATCTGGAGATGATGACCTCAAATAAAGCATGGGCTGAGAAAAAAGTCCGGAGTCTGCAAAAACGTAGGACAGACATACAAGAAAGAGCAGTCGGCGTAACAAAGAGAGTCACTGCCCTGTTCAGAGATATCAGGAGAGAGCTGGAAGAACTTGAGAAGAGAGTCCTGAATGAGATTTCCATGCAGGAGGAAAAGATCTCACAATCTGTGTCCAATCTAATCCAACAGCTGGAGATACAGAAGGACGAGCTGTCCAGGAAGATGAGTCACATTGAGGAATTGTGTGACACCACCGACCCAATGACCGTCCTGGAGGATCAGAACTCAGGAGAGGACATCTGTCGTACCGAGCAGGAGGATAATATGGAGACAAAGATTCCATGTGAAGGTGATTTCTATGAGAATTCCATCACAGACAGATTACACAAATTATCTGACTTTATAAAAGACATTCACATTGATACTCAGCAACCAGAAGGTGTTTTGCTTGATGAGGAAACGGCTGCTAATAATATAAAGATTTCAAGAGATCTTAAAGCTGCAACTTTCTCAGCAGTAAATTTAAATCGCCCGAATACTCACAAAAGATTTAAGAACTATCATGTTCTAAGCAGGGGAAGTTTTTCATCAGGGCGGCATTGCTGGGAGGTGGACACGAGGAATTCAAAAAGCTGGAGAGTCGGGTTGTGTTATCCCAGTATGGACAGGGGATCATATATTGGGAATAATAAGGATTCCTGGTGTTTGCGAAGGAGTGGTGAGGAGTATAATATGAGGCATAATGATATATCTTATTCATGTGTTAACAAGCCTACCGGCCATAAATTCAGGATCTGTCTGGATTATGAGGCTGGGAAGATCTCCTTTTATGAGCTGTGTGACCCAATCAGACACCTCCACACCTTCACCACCACCTTCACCGAGCCCCTCCATCTTTCGATCGCTTTGTGGAATGGATCAATGATAATTACTAACTAGGACTATATTGTACTCTATGCTTCATTCTGTGCAGACAGCGACAGTTTTATTCATTCAACCAAAGTTTTCTACAGTGTTTTTTGGCAGATGTTTGAACACTGTTGTTTTTTTTTTATTGTTCTCAGGGATTTCAGTGGTGAAATTATTACAAGGGGCTCCCATTCTTCTGTTTAAAATTCAAATTTTATTGATTATTATTATAATGAATGGTGGAAATATCACAGCACTGGAGTCCCCGAGAGATAAATAAAGCCAAAATGTACCTCAGCCACCCAGACTCCACCTGTAAATAAAATGTCGTCTTTTGGCTGGGGATCCAGGGAGAATTTTAGTAGCCCAACAAGTGCGACTAACTGCTTCTATATGCAATGCCGAGCTTCATTCTTTACACCGGTATTTCTCAACTCTTTAGCAGTGGAGACACCCTTTAAAATAATGCACAATTTCGAGGCACCCCATTCTAAAATGTACAAAACTAAACTAATAGTTTTACATAATGCAGCGTCATCTACATATCGGACATTCAATGTTAGACTTAGAGGTGATTTTTTTTTTTTTCTTAAAAGACATACACCTTTACATAGTGGTACTGACTAGTATGCCAGTGTTTCTCTTAACCCTTAATTTCTCTCACTCAGCTAATAGTGGTAGTTGGTTAAAGGAGCGCCCAAAATCAGCAATAAGAATCCCACTTGGATCAAAAGATCTTCGTTTTATTGGTAGCAGAACATGTTAAAGCCAACGTGTTTCGGGGGAACAGAGACTCCCCTTTCTTCAGGGCTTTTTAGTTGGCCTAGTTCACTGACCTAGGCCAACTAAAAAGCTATGAAGGGGGAGCCTCTGTTCCCCCCCGAAACGCGTTGGCTTTAACATGTTCTGCTACCAAAAAAAAGGAAGATCGCTATTGTCACATGGATTCTCCTCCTGGCCAATCAGGAAGTGGGTCCTGAGACCCGTTTCCAGATTGGCAGAAAGGGGAAGCCATGCTATTGGCCAAGGAGGAGGGGGGAGATGCAGGGGAAGCCCGACCCACGGAGGAGACTGAGGGGGAAGCCGCTGCTGCCTGCCCTCCACATGTCAGTCCGGAGGGTGTATGGTGTGCAGGTTGGAGCTAGTGTGGTCCAAGGGGGGGGGGTATGGTGTGCGGGCTGGAGCCGGTGTGGTCCATCTAACACCCTGGCCCATGGAGCAGCAGCCGCCACTGGACGCACCGGCTGTGAACTGCTCTGTGTGGCAGTGTGAACCTCACCTTACTGTGTACCCAGCTTTAGACTGGAAGGAGTTTTTTTTTTTTAATAGGGGCCATAAATGGAGGAAAGTCACCATAACGCTCTGACTGTATAGGGGTACCCTACAAATATTATTTCTGGACCAAGGAGAAAGTAAGGGGCAGGGCTGCAGTGTTTAGGGGTTAAGTACAACTTCTCAATACATTTTTTGTTCTGTTGGGGAAGAGGGACCCAAAGGGAAAAAACTATAAGCTGGAGCTCTGTTCTATATCAATGTAAATATGAAAAATTACATAGCAATATATTATAGATATAAAATATCAGTTAAAAAAAATGAACCCAACGCCACTTCAAATACCTTTGAAAAAGTGGCCATAAGGTGTATATTAGATAAAATAAAATTTGCATAGCTGTTCCTTGATTGGATTTACACTGCATGTCCCCAGGTTATATTACTGGCAATTGAAATGTGTGAATTCAGAAAGTATATATTATGGCCACTAGATGGTGATGAGGAGCAAATTTATTTTCTATGGTGGTCAGCACCTTCTAGTGGCCATAATGCAGTGTTTTCCAAATTTACGCATTGAAACGACAGAGAATATCAACTAAGAACATTAAAGCGTAACTCCGCTTTTGTTGAGAAAAAACATTCCCCTCTGGGTGATCTCTGTACATTGCAAGGTCATATTTAACAACCTTTGTTGCAGATTCCTACCTTTTTGTTATTCTGAAGAAATCCCTGTTTGTTCCTCTGTGCTGAGTGGCTCAAATGGGAGTGGTTTCATAATTATCTATCAGCTGTGGCAGCTGCAGGGCACTAATGAGGAAAGCTGCTGGGCCTACATCCCTTTTGAAGTGTTCCTATTGGGAGTATATCACCAAAAATGACCTTTTTGTTGCAGGGGATGCCAGAAATCTGACTTGTATCTTAGTGCAGACTTCTGGGAACATTGGTGAGCCAATCACACAAGCAGGAAATGATGTTTCTGGGGGTGTGGTCAGTATACATTCTGTGTACAGAACAGCTCCAGGCGGCCATATTGCATTGCATTTTCAGAAAATTACAACAGCTGCAGATTGAAAAGGAAAGGTCATTTTATTAACATTCAATTACAATATGATTTGTGTCACAATTGTATACGCTGTATTGTTTTTTCTTTATTTGCTATTTTTTTCCACACGAAAGTGGAGTTACCCTTTAAATTTTGCCCTGTTCAAACAGAACGCATTTACATGCAGTCTCGATTGACAAGCAGCTATACAATTTTTTAATAAATACACTCCTAAGTGTAAAACTCCGGCTTAAAGGAGAAACTTAACCCTGCTTTTTGCCCCTGAATGGGTAGCTAGGGCACACAAACAGCCCCATGTGTATATACACATGGCTTTAAAAATAATGGGGTTGATTTACTAAGGCTGGGTTTACACTATTCCGAATTGGATGTGGATTGGATGTTTCCCCACATCCAATTCGCATGTCAGGAGACGGTGACCGGCTCTCTATGGAGCTGGTTCACATATCTCAGGAGCAGCTCCGGTGTGAATTGCACAGGAGTCCTGTATGTCTTCTGGTCCATTTTCAGCTCTGAATTCATCCAAAAATTCGGACTGAATTTGGACCTGAAACGGTGAACAGGGAGGCACCGGACCCCTGCTGTGAGCCCCTCTGTGTGGCAGTGTGAAGCCAGCCTTCAACTGAAGAGTGCAAGCTCTGGTGCTGTTCTGCATAGTAACCAATCAGCTTCCAGGTATTTTATCAAAGCTTCATTGAACAAGCTGATGTTAGAAGCCGATTGGACACCATGCACAGCTGCACCAGATTTTGCACTAGATCACTAGGTACTTTTTGTTGCAGGAAGCATTTATATTAAAATGTAAGATCACATGTAGATAACAAATGTAGTTTGGAAGGATTATTATTATAAATTTTCGTTTTTGGGTTTAGAGTCACTTTAACCCATTTGCCACCGGAGGATTTTGCTGTCTTACGTCCAGGCCACTTTTTGCAACTTGGCACTGCGCGTCTTTAACTGACAATTGCGCGGTCATGCAACGCCGTACCCAAATGAAATTTAAGTCCTTTTTTCCCCACAAACAGAGCTTTCTTTTGGTGGTATTTGATCACCTCTGCGCTTTTCATTTTTTGCGATATTAATAAAAAAAGAGCGAAAATTTTGCGAAACAAATTGACATTTTCTACTTTGACAGTTAAAAAATATCCAATATATTCAATTTTTGTCATATATTTAGGCCAAAATGTATTTAGCTACATGTCTTTGACAAAAAAATTCTCAATGAGTGTATTTTTAACCGCTTTAAGACCGGAAGATTTTACCCCCTTCCTGACCAGGCTATATTTTGCGATTCGGCACTGTTACTTTAACGGACGCTGTACCCAAATTAAATTTATGTCCTTTTTTTTCCCCACAAATAGAGCTTTCTTTTGGTGGTATTTGATCACCTCTGCAATTTTTTAATAATTTTTTTATTTTTTTTTGGAAAAAAAAGAGCAACAATTTTGAAAAAAAAAAAAACAATATTTTTCACATTCTGATACATTTTTTTTTTTTGGGAATGTTATATATCAATTTTTTAACATTTTAGGCCAATTTGTTTTCTGCTACATATTTTTGGTAAAAAAAAATCACAATAAGATTATTTTGATTGGTTTGCGCAAAAGTTATCACGTTTACTAACTACGAGAAAGATTTGTCATTTTTGTTTTTTTTTTTTTTTTTTTTACTAGTAATGGCGGCGATCTGCTTTTGTTTTTTTTTGTTTTTTTTAGCGGAACTGCGACATTGCGGCGGACAGATCGGACCCCTAACTGACATTTTTGACACTTTTGGGGGGACCAATGACATTACTGCAGTAATCAGTGCTATAAATATGCACTGTTACTATAATTATGACACTGGCAGGGAAGTGGTTAACATTATGGGTGATCAAGGGGTTAAATGGGGAGTGATTCTAACTGTGGGGGGGGGCGAGGCTTCTGAAATGACCATAGAGACATGTGATCCTATATAGGGGTTAACACTGTTGGTGATCAAGGGGTTAAATGTGTGCCTCATGCTTACTGTGTGGGGGCAGGGGGTTGTATGACACAGACACAGATCGCAGGTTCAGCTATGCTGAATCCTGTGATCTGTCCCTGCCTGTCACATAGGAGATCCGCCTGATTTGTTTACACAAGCGGGTGGATTTCCTCACTCGATCCCTGACGATTGGGGAAGAGCGGCGGTGATCACCGCCTCTCCTCCCCTGGCCCGACTCGCGCTGTGTCTAAACACAGCAGGAGCAAACCTCTGGCGGCGCGCGTGTACCGCCAAGAGAGGGAGGAATCCAGTGACGTAGGTCTACATTGCTGGACCCAGCCGAGCCGCTCTGCTGCAGTAGCAGCAATGTGAGCAGTCGGCAAGTGGTTAAAGTAACGCAGTTCCGAATGGCAGAAAATGGCCTGGTCATTAAGGGGGTAAAACCTTCTGGAGCTGAAGTGGTTAAAATGTTAGATCACAAATAGATAACAAATGTAATTTGGAAGGATTATTTTTTTATTTTTAGTTTTCGGGTTTAGAGTCACTTTAAGAAGAAGCTCCAAACAACTCTGTTCCATCAACATGGTGTCACCTGCATTCCAGGAACCTTTCTTATTTTTTATGTTTTATTGTGAAAGTTAAAGAAATGAGCAGTATGTAAAGTGCTGTAACCGCCAGCAACCAACCATTATTCACCATTATTGTGCCAACAGGCTCTGACCTGGCAGGAGGTGAGATTAGATTGGTTGATGGAGGATGTGGAACGCTAAAGATTATTACTTTGAAAATGTTGGTTATGTCTCTCACTTTATTATTAACCAGAGTTTGCCTATATATACAACTAATGTGTTTCTGCCATATTATTACAGAGGTGATGGGGAAATTGTCATTGTAAAAATAAAATATTTTTCTGCAATCATTGCTTTCTTATCTTTTTGTATTCAATGATTACCTGTCCCGTCCACACAGGGAGGTCCGGCTGCAAGCAGTACATCTTCCATACTTCCCAACTGTCCCTTTTTTTCCTGGGACAGTCCCTGCAAACAGGAACCTGTCCCAGGTCATTTATATTGTCCCTGGAAACGCCTGTTAATCGGCTGCCCATAAATGTTACGCAGAAGTAGTGCAGCTGAATGGGAGAATTATTCCAACTCTGCTACTGTGGCCTTAAGTTTTAAATTCCCTTTTAAATTTCCTGTAATTCTCTCTTTATTTGAGTAGACTCTATAATCTGATAAAGAGGCGAGATTAGTTATGCAGAGTGGGCGGAGCTTCAGGGAAGTGGGTGTGGTAATTGATAGCTGTGCTGCAAAGTGTCCCTGGAATTTTTTTTAAAATGTTGGCAACTATGGTTAATCGTGTACCTATGTGTGCTGGTGTCAGTGTAGTGCTTAGGTGTACTCACTGTGACCATTCTCATCTCTCGCTGGATCCGAAAAGAACACCAGGAGAGAAGATTAAATCACTTCCCCTGCCTGTGTTTACATTACACAGGTAGGTGACGTGATGCCATTGGTTCAGAACCGATCACTAGGTCCAGGCCAAAAATCATGCGCGCCCCCCAGCCCCGCTTGTGACCGCGGTATGGTTACGGTGCTTTGCGCAGGAGAGCCAAACTGCCGCAGTTTATATGCGGCTGGTCTTAAACTGGTTATGTTTCTATCCATCTGACGCCGCTAGGTTGCACCTCCCAAATCTGGGAGGAAACACCCCCAGGACACCATCCGTTGTCTGATTAGGAGCATGCCCCGACGTATACAAGCACATGGGGGCCATACAAACTACTGTGTACTAGTGAGCGACCGATTTTTCGTTGCCGATACCGATATTTTGCCCATTGCATATCGGTATCGGCCGATATTGGCCAATATTTTTGTACATTTAAAAAATGTTTGTTTTTTTTATTTTACAGGTACTCTTGTGGAGAGATCTGGGGGTCTAAAAGACCCCAAACCCCTCCTCTGCACTTAAAAGCATTCAAAATGCCAAGTTTGGCTGTTTTTGAATGCTGTCCATTTTTTTTTTATTTGGCACCAGTACCCGGATGTGATGTCATGACATCACTTCTGGGTTTTTGCATGAAGACCGGATCAGAGCTCAATGCGGCTTTGATCGGGTCTTCGGCGGCCGTGCAGGCTGGTTGCCCGGGTCTCCCGGTGGGATGGGAGACCTGGGCACACCGCAGGAGGGGGGGCGCGTCCCCATCCGCTCCTTGTAATTACAAGCGAGCGGCTTCTCAGCCGCTTCGGTTGTCAGTACAAGACAGTCGAGTGTCGTCTATGGTCACCGGTACCGGGGTGATGCCTCTAGCTGCAGGCATCACTCCGGTACAAGCACTTTCTCGAAATATCAGTAATATGGCCATATATATATATTCCCCCGGATATATCGGGGAAAGTACATATTGGCCCTCGATTGATCGGCTTTGCCGATAATCGGTTGATCTCTACTGTGTACCATTTTGAGTTGCTGCAATGACAATTTTAGCAAAATGGACTAGCCTGCTGCATCATTTTTTCACTTTGATTTTCGGGGTGTCTTTGAATCCAGCCCTCTGTAGGGTGATCATTTTAATTTCCATTAAACGATGCGGCATCCTTTCCTAACACATTACCCAGTCCATACCAGAATAGATCCCAACAAATTACCCAGTCCATACCAGAATAGATCCCAACACATTACCCAGTCCATACCAGTATAGATCCCAACACATTACCCAGTCCATACCAGAATAGATCCCAACACATTACCCAGTCCATACCAGAATAGATCCCAACACATTACCCAGTCCATACCAGTATAGATCCCAGCACATTATCCAGTCCATACCAGTATAGATACCAGCACATTATCCAGTCCATACCAGTATAGATCCCAGCACATTATCCAGTCCATACCAGTATAGATCCCAACACGTTACCCAGTCCATACCAGTATAGATCCCAACACGTTACCCAGTCCATACCAGTATAGATCCCAACACGTTACCCAGTTCATACCAGTATAGATCCCAACACGTTACCCAGTTCATACCAGTATAGATCCCAACACGTTACCCAGTCCATACCAGTATAGATCCCAACACGTTACCCAGTCCATACCAGTATAGATCCCAACACGTTACCCAGTCCATACCAGTATAGATCCCAACACGTTACCCAGTCCATACCAGTATAGATCCCAACACGTTACCCAGTCCATACCAGTATAGATCCCAACACGTTACCCAGTTCATACCAGTATAGATCCCAACACATTACCCAGTCCATACCAGTATACATATCCAGCATGATATTTTTCCCCACTGAAATCTGATGTGTTTTCAAAGTGTTGCTTTAATTTTTTTTGGGCAGTGTAACATTTTATTTTTACTTTAACTCCTAGAATGTGCTCTGTACCTTTAATTTCTTCTGTGGGTGGAGATTGGAGAGGCAGTTGCATGACCAGGAAATCAAACTATTTCTGACTGCAGGGAGGAAAGCCAGAACATTGCTGGAAGCAGCAGAAGTTAATGATTCAGCTCTGTAGAGCCTTTGAGCAAAGAGAGACAGATCTGAAGGAAACTACCAACAACCCAAAGAGCGGTGAGAACATTGTTTGAGCTGATACATAGGAAATCATCATTTTGGGGAGTTGCAGATGTGTTTACAACCTTGGATTGTGTTAAAGGCCGGAGCTGACGCAAAATAACATGGCTCAGAGATCTGCAAAACGTGTTTGAAATCTTCAAAGATTTCAGATCTTCTAGTTCAGGGGTGAGGAACATTTTTTCTGCTGAGGGCTATTTGGGTATTTTTAAAATCATTCGGGGGCCGTACAAAATTATCAACTTAAAAATATGCCTGTTACATTTGGTCAAACATTTAATTAACTCACCCCTAATGTGATGGCTGCAACTGCTTCTCTTTGGTGAGGTGTGTGATGTTAGCTGGTATTGATGATGTTGCTACTTGCAACTGGTTTTCCAGGTTTCCCCCTCTTAATGCAGAGTGATTAGTGCCCCTATCAATACAGAGTGATTAGTGCCCCTATCAATACAGAGTGATTAGTGCCCCCCATCAATGCAGAGTGATTAGTGCCCCCCATCAATGCAGAGTGATTAGTGCCCCTATCAATGCAGAGTGATTAGTGCCCCCCATCAATGCAGAGGGATGAGTTCCCCCATCAATGCAGAGGGATGAGTTCCCCCATCAATGCAGAGGGATGAGTTCCCCCATCAATGCAGAGGGATGAGTTCCCCCATCAATGCAGAGTGATTAGTGCCCCCAATCAATGCAGAGCGCATGGGGATTAGAGCGCCTCCTGATTACACACAGAGCAGGGTTCTTCTACTTACCTGGCGCGGGCGCTCTCATATGAAGTCACGCCTCCTGGACTGACTCCTGTGATAGACGTCACTGTGCTGTCTATCATAGGTAGGAGGCGTGACTTTGTATGACAGCAGCCGTGCCAGGTAAGCAGAGGAACCCGCTCTGTGTGTAATCAGGAGGCGTTCCCCCCTCCTCTTCCCCTCTGGAGGCAGCCCAATGGCAGGGCCGGATCAGATGGCTTGGGGGGCCGCAGGGACCCCACCCCTGTTCTAGTGTGTGGACCCTTGAAAGGTAAGCTGGACAAGTGGGGATCCAGTGGATTTCATGTATATTATCCCCTGATTCTTGTTTAACAAATAGAACAAACTCTCAGTTTAATTTCTCCTCCTGCAGGCTACAATGGCATCTGCTGATCTGAAAGATGATCTGAGCTGCTCCATCTGTCTGAACATTTATACGGATCCAATAATGCTGAGATGTGGACACAACTATTGCCAAGAATGTATTAACAATGTGCTGGACACTCAGGAGGAGTCTGGACTTTATACCTGTCCGGAGTGCAGAGAGGAGTTCCAGGAGCGACCTGAACTATATAATGCTAGAGTCTTACGTAACATAGCGGAGAAGTTCCTCACTTCTCAGCCTGATCAGGAAGATACAGGAATCTATTGTACTTACTGTGTGGACTTTCCTGTGCCGGCTATAAAGTCCTGCCTGCACTGTGAAAATTCCCTATGTGGCAAACATCTGAGAGTCCACGCCAAATCCCCAGAACACGTCTTATCTGATCCCACCAACTCCCCGGGGAACAGAAAATGCTCCATCCATAAAAAGATTGTGGAATATTACTGCACCAAGGATAGGGCTTGTATCTGTGTATACTGTATTGCTGTTGGAGAACACAAAGGACACCAAGTGGAGTCACTGGATGAGGCCTTTGAGAAGAAGAAAGAGAAGTTGAGGAAAGATCTGGAGATGATGACCTCAAATAAAGCATGGGCTGAGAAACAAATCCGGAGTCTGCAGGAACGCAGGACAGACGTACAAGAAAGAGCAGCTGGTGTAACAGAGAGAGTCACTGCCCTGTTCAGAGATATCAGGAGAGAGCTGGAAGAACTTGAGCATAAAGTCCTGAGTGAGATTTCCAGGCAGACAGAGAAGATCTCATTTTCCATTTCCAATCTATTCCAACAGTTGGAGATACATAAAGACGAGCTGTCCAGGAAGATGAGTCACATTGAGGAATTGTGTGACACCACCGACCCAATGACCGTCCTGGAGGATCAGAACTCAGGAGAGGACATCTGTCGTACCAAGCTGGAGGATAATATGGAGACAAAGATTCCGAGTGAAGGTGATTTTCACGAGCATCTCATTACAGAGAGAATAAACAAAATATCTGACATTATAAAATATATTCACACCTGGATCCAACAACCAGCAGGTATTTTACTTGACAGGGAAACAGCTGCTAACAATATACAAATTTTAAGGGATTTAAAAACTGCATCTTGGTCAGCAGTAACATTAAATCACCCAGAAAGTCCCAAACGATTTAGCAAAAACCAGGTTCTAAGTGGGAGAAATTTTTCTTCAGGACGGCATTACTGGGATGTGGACACGAGCGATTCAACTAGCTGGAGAGTCGGGTTGTGTTATTCTAGTATAGATAGGAAATTATGTATTGGGGAGACTACAGATTCCTGGTGTTTACGAAGGTATAATCATGAATTTAATACGATGCATGATCATAAACTCATGCCACTTCCTCACAAGTCTACCAGCCATAAATTCCGAATTTGTCTGGATTATGAGGCCGGGAAGATCTCCTTTCATGAGCTTTGTGACCCAATCCAACACCTCCACACCTTCACCACCACCTTCACCGAGCCCCTCCATCTTGTGATCGCTCTCTGGAATGGATCAATGACAATTATTAATTAGGAATATATTTTGCTGTATATTCTGTGCAGTTAGTGACAGTTTTATCAGTTCACCCAAATCCAATAGCTCTGTGTTTGGTGGATGCTGAATAGTTCAAGCTATTTTTTTTAGGTTAGGTTTCTTATTGTTCTCACGGATTTCCATGGGAAAATCTTTACAAGGGGCTCCCATTCTTCTGTTACATTTCTAATGTACTGATTATAATAAATGATGGTGGAAATATCACAGTCCTTAATTGATGTAGAGAAGGTTCCTCAGATGCATCAGACTCCACCTGTAAATTGAATATCGCCTTTTAGCTGGAGCTCCAGGGGGAATTCTAGAGACCTTACAAGTGTGACTTCATTCACACTGCCGCGACTTGGGATCCGACTTGTGAGACCCCCAAGTTGCATGACATGTGAAATCCCATTTTAGTCAATGAGAACTGTCTTAACTAGCACTACTGAAGTTGCTCCGACTATAGAAAAGGTTCCTGTACTACTTCAAGGTGACTTCTATAAGGGGTTTTATTCTCGGAGAATAGGTGCAGGAACTCCCCCTTGTCACCCCTTGTCTCCACCCACGACCCACCTCTGAGCACTGTTCCTTGGTCCCACCCCCTACCCACCTCCCATGCACAACAAAATACCTTACCCAGCAACAAAAGATCCACCCTAGCAACATTTGACCCCCTCCGGTAGCAGCTACGGCTCTCCCAGCAACCAGAATCAATAGATAAGCCAATAATAGACCTCTACCTCAACAAGAAATTCCTACCAACATCATAAGACCCCCCAGGCAGCAACAATAGACCCTCACACAATAACAGATCCTTACTAGTGACAATAGATCCCCATGCAGCCAGCATCAAGAGACCCTCCAACAAACCCCACACCCCTTGCTATTGCATACATTCAGTGCTGGAGGTGTCGGAACTGCGTTCCCCCGCGTCCCTGCTGAAAAAAAGCCCATAGACTTTAATGGAAGTTTCCAAGTCGGATCCTTAGTCACGCCAAAGTCGCTCCGAAGTCGTTTGGCAAAGTAGCACTGTAAGTCGCGCAACTTTCAGGTCATGTGAACCAAGCCTAAAGCAGGGACTGGCCAAGATTCGATCTTTGAGCAGGCTGGTTGTACTAAAGTCAATCCATTGATAATCTTCAGTACAACCAGTCTGTTGGATTTTTCCGATGCAATTATTGCCGGTGGCTATAGCCCCTAGCAGTAATCATTGTGTTTTGCCGGCTGAGAGGAACCACAATGTGTTGATGGTGGAATTGAGCAATTTTGCTTTTCTTCCACCTGTGGTGGAACAAAAGGTTTCTATCATCTGTGGCCTGCTTAGCTGCTACTACATGCAAGGTCTAGTTCCACTCATTACACTTCCCTCTAATCCTGTTTTGTACAACAGAAACCATGTAAATATGAAAAATTACATAGGAATATATTACAGATATAAAATATTAGTTTGAAAATATAAACCCCAAACCACTCCAGTTTCCTTTTTAGGGAGTGGTTTGAAGGGGCAGATTCACACTGCCTACGTGCTAAACACTTTGTTTTAGGCCACTTGTGCAACTTGGGACTGCAAAGTTGCATGACAAGTCATACCCCATGTTTTCAAATAAGTACCATTTATAGCTGCAGGGGCTGATTGGCAACTTTCGGCCCAGGGGGCAATTACAAACCAGAGGCCCATGGAGCAGCAACTCGGGCCCCCCTCCCACTCTCCCTCTTCCCATCCTCCTCCTGACCCCCATTCCAGGCTGAAGCCCGTTTCCAGGTACTCTCTACTCACCGACCAAATCCGGGTTCCTGACCTGGCCAGCAGAGGGCGGCTGGGGGGAGCTGGGACAGCTCGGTTGGGGCTGGCTGGGGAAGGAGAGTCTCCAGTAGAGCATGGAACCGGCCTCTGCTCAGGCACAGTTTACACCATCCATGCTGGGGGGGGGGGGGGGCTGCACTCTGTCCTTGTCTTCAACCCACACTCAGTAAGTCAGCAGCAGGGACTTTTTACTTCTCTTCAACAGGAATCCTCTAGGCATGGCTTTGGCAGAAGCGATGCAGCCTTTTTATAGGGCATCAGAGCAGCCCAGGGGGCAATTGCCCCCTGCCCCCTAGCCCAGTCCTCCCCTGCATATCTGTGCAACTTCAAAGTAGTCCCTGCACTACTTTGGTCTAACTTTGAGGTCCATAGACCTCAGGATTACCCTCATTGCTTCAATTCCCATGAAAGTCACGTGAATTTCAGGTTGTACAAATGTGAAAGGGGCCTTAGCATGTGGGCAGCTTTCAGTTTTTGGCTTGAAGTTAGCCATGCTGAGAGGGTGGTGGGTAGAGATGGGCTCAGGCGTGTTTGGATCCTTGTCCCAACCCACCTGTCGATCCCGCCAGGAAGAAATGTCTCACTGCCAATGACTGGCGGTGTGCAGTGTCGGCTTCCTGGCGGGATTGGGCAGGTGGGTTGGCACTAGGATCCGGACACGCTTGAGCCCATCTCTAGTGGTGGGATGCAAGTTTCAGCACCTTGCACAGTTTCCTTTTTCAAATGCATTTTCTTACATTTTTGCACAAGAAACATAAAAGGATATAACCAACAACGAAAAGCTAGGTAGCAATAAGCATAGATGTAATGACCTATAACCAAGCTCATAGTGACTGACTGAGAGTATAATGAATTTTCTAAGGAGAAGACATGGGGTGTACATTTCAGAGTGTGTATAATAAGGTAGCGCCTTATACCAAGATGGTGAAATGATAATAGTGTGCAATAACAATTCGAGAGAACATAGGAGAGGCCCCCCCAATGGAAAGTGTTGCTTGGGATTATTGACGGCACACTAACCCACATGTCTGTTTTAGGCGGCCGATAATTAAGGGCAGGAGGGGTGAGAGCACCTGACTGGGGGGTGCCTAGCTATATATGAGTCATGGGTACAAGGCCGCTGATAAGGCAGTACAGGCAGCCCTCCTGTACTGGGCCCAGGCCCCATCAGTTCAAAAGGGGGGCCCAGGCACCTGCTGAGCTGACTGTACTGTGTTTTTGCAGACACCGATCCTCTTCTGCCTCCCCCTGAAGTGCTGCCAGTTTCTCCTCCTTTTTCTCCTTCTGACTTCACCGCAGCGGGAATTGGTTCTAGAACATGCACCCCTTTCATCTGCTGCAGCCCCGTATGTGCCCCTTTACCTTAAAGCTTCACTCCTCTCCTGCTGGCAGCTGCTGCATGCACACAGGGGGATGTTTTAGGATTGAGTGCGGGGGAAGGGGCTGGTATATACATCATTTATTGGCCCTTCCTTCTTGAATGAACACAGTAAGTGATCGGTATCAATCACTCTTGTGTCCATTCATCACTGAAGCATAGTAAATTGTGTTTACTATGCTTCCATTTGTGAATCAGCAGGAAGCCACTTCCTATTCATTCATCTGTGCAGCTGAGGCTACAGAGAAGGGGCCTGATAATTTGTTGTCCTCAGTCACCTCCAGACGGGAGGGGGGGGGGGGGCTGTAATTTAGGCTGTATGGGGCCCGGTGATTTCTAACAGCAGTGTGAAAGAGCCCTAAGTGTATATTAACTGTTTGTATGAAAGTTATAGAGTCTACAAACTGTGTGTGTGTGTGTGTGTATATATATATATAATATATATATATATATATTGTGACAGGAAGTCAGGTAAATCTGGGAATGTAGTCACTGAGAGGAGACACATTCCCACCTGCTTTGAAAGTTCACTGATACTATAGGGTGTTGGCTGCAGAGAGAGCCAGCAGGAAGTTGAAAACCATTCAGCTGTTCAGAATGAGGAGATCAAGGACTCTATAATTTGTCCAGAGAAAATCTATTGAGTGCTGCCTCCTGTCGCTGTGTGAGCTGGGAAGAGGAGGACAGACATACGTGTACCTCCCGACGCCGTGTGGGCATGGGAGAAGGACTGCTGCCGCCTGTCGCCGTGTGGGCTGGGAGAGGGGGACAGTCGGATGTGTGCCTCCCGACAAGCTGGTGAGCATGGGAGAAGACCCCCTAAAGCGATGTGAAGCTAAGGAGGGTAACCACGAGTGAAGACGTCTCAAAGGTGAGAAGACAAAGTGTTCCATGTGAAGAGTGTGAAGAGTAAAGGGACCTGTTAAATGAACTGTGTTCAATATGAAGAATCTGAAGAGTAAAGGATCCTGTTATAAATGAACATGTGCTGTGTGAAAGAAAACAAAGGGACATGTTCAATGGACAATGTTTGTGCTGTGTGAAAAGCAAACAAATGGACATTTGAGTGTCTGCTGTAGGATCAGCAGTGTCGGCCCAACAGTAGGTTGGAAAGACTTCTTAGGTAGGTTCCAGCGTGAGAAGGTAGCCGCCCACAGAGGCAAGGATTTATTTTGTCTTTTATTTTATTTTGGCTGTTTTGATGCTTGCAATTGTGTTAAGTAAATTGCATGAATAAATCAGTCTTGTTTTCAACCTCTAATCGGCTATCTCTCTGTGAAAACGCACCCCCAAAGGGGTCATCCACGCCTACCACCGAGCTAATCCCTTACATATGGTGGAGGATGCGGGCAGAAGCAGCAAGATCCCTGCAAGGAAGTGCAAATGTTTGATGAACTTTGTCTGGTGCATGAGATTGCACAATCTATGTGTGCAGGAGAGAAGATCCTGACAGAAAAAAAAAAAAAAGTGTTTTAAAGAGACAGGGGTCTCAAAATTTTTTGATGAACTTTGTTGTGTCTGGTGCAAGTGACTGCACAAACTGTGTGCGCAGGAAAAGAGATCCTGCAAGAGAGAGAAAAACTACATGTGTTGAAGAGACAGTGGTCTGAAAATTGTTTGCTGGACTGTGAAAAATTTGTTTGTGGAGTTATTGAAGATGGGGCGGTCCAAACGCCTGAAAAATGCAAAGATAGATGAAATGAGAGACCGGATTCTTTGGATGGAGGGGATGTTGCCGTCTGAACCAGCCCCATCCATGCCTAAAGAGAGTCTACTAAAGAGGAAGGTTGTTGTCCCTAGCAACACTGATGAAACTGCTATGGAGACGCAGTGTGCTCAGATGAAAAGTAAACTCAAAATGGAGGAGATGTTGAAACATCTGATTATATCAAATGCAGCTCAACAACAGGCAAATGCGGATTTTCAGCGGAGCTTTGCAGCTCAGCAAAAGGCTCACCAAGAGAGCATGGCAGGCTGGAAACAGAGACGCCAGCAGCCAATGGAGGCCATCGGTTTGGAGGAAACCGAGTATGTGTGCAGGGCTGAATTGGATGCCTTGCAACGGAAAATGGAAGAAAAGGAACAAGCCTTGGAATTGCTTAAAATGGAGCATAGAAACTTGCAGGAAATGAATGAACTACTCAAGTCTCATGTGTTACAGTGGGAAGAATCCACTGCTCTTCTTTTGGTCGAGTTGCAAAAACGCAGAGAGACTATAATGGAGAAAGATACCATCCTCATGGAAAAGGAAAGTGAAATTCAGACTTTGCAGAAGCAAAGTATGGCTGATATGTTGGAGTTGCGTAATCAGCTGGAAAAAAGTCTTCAGTGTTTGGAAGTTACAAAAATAGACCTGCAGGAGTCGCAGGAACAGAATGTTGCTCTGAAAGCGACATTGTCTCTCAGCGACAAAGAGAAAAGTGAAAGAGAGGCTAAATTACTGAGTACTGTGTATGAGCTCACTACTTTAAGCAATGTGGTAAATGAATGGCGTGCGGACTGTGAAAGTTGGAAAGGGGAAGCCCAACGTGTCCAGCAGCAGTTAAAGGAGAAAGAAGCCTGTGTGGCAGAATTACATTCTTATTCCCAGATGCTAGCCAATGAGGTGAAGGCTCTTATGCAGGGAAAAGAAGATTGTGAACATAAGAGGGAAAAAGTAGAGGCACAGCTTCTGGAATCGCAAGTCAAGGTGTCAGAAGGTGACCGATTGTGTGCTAAGCTGTCAGAGAAGGCAAACCGACTGCAGGTTGAGTTGGACAATGTTACAAATCAGCTTTCTCAAGCAGACAGCAAATCTAGAGAAATTGCGGAAGATTTTTCTATCTTGGAATCGCAGCTGCAAGACACGCAGGAACTCTTACAGGAAGAGAGGTGTCAAAGGCTGAGTTTTAGCACAAAGCTCAAACAAATGGAAGATGAGAAAAATGGCTTCCTGGAACAATTAAAAGAGGAGGCGGAAGCAAAGAAAAACCTATCAGAGCAAGTCGCAACATTGCAAGCTCAGATAGCGGATATGAAAAAACGCATGGAAGAAAGCGTTGGTTCATTACAGTGTGTTGAAGATGTGAAAAAGAAGTTTGATCAGATGCTTGGTGAAGAGAAGACTGTGTCTGCAAAATATGCAGAAGAACGCGCCCGTGCAGAAACGGAGGTGCGTGATAACGAGAGCAAAGCCCTGTTCTTGGCTCGCTCTTTGGAGGAAGCTCTAGAGTGTAAGGCTGAACTAGAAAGTGTTAACAAACAGCTGCGTACAGAAATGGAAGAATTGGTCAGCTCCAAGGATGATGTTGTGAAAAGAGTTCAGGAGCTAGAAAAGTCTAAGCGAGCCTTAGAACAGCAAGTAGAAGAGATGAAGATTCCGTTGCAGGAACTGGAAGAGGAATTCCAGGCAACAGAGGATCTGTCCCAAAGAGGGGATAGTGTGCCTGATGCAGTTTTTAAAAGGATCAGTGTTTTGGGGTCTGTCCTGAGTGAGCCTCAGAAATGTGATGACATGTGGCTTGAATCACCCCTTTGGAATAAACCGTTCCTTCAAAAACTTCAAGCATTGGAAAATGTATCATTAGAGCTTCAGCAAACAAAGGAGCTGAGTAAGAAATGTGATGATTTCTCAGTTCAGGCTGAAAACCTAGTGGGGAAAACTAAGGCTGTTGGTGAAAACGTGAAGCAAATGAATAAGTGCCTTTCAGGGAGTGTTTCCAAAATGGAACTGGTGAAAGACGGGTGGCAGAAGTTTGATCGTGATCTTGAGATGCATTCCATGTGGAATTCAGATAGAGAAAAAGAACTAGGTGACCTTGAGCGGTCAAATAGTTCAGCAGAAAGTGCATTGAAGAAACCTGTAAAAGAATGTGTTGCAGTTCCATGCTTCTTCACTGATGCAGAGAGGAGGTCTATAATGGATACCACCCAGATCGCTGGGTTCAACTGTGTTGTTGCCTTTAACCCCTATGTTGGTGTAAGGAAAGTTGATGATGTTCTGGTTGACTACTTCTGTGAAGAGTTTGGCAAGAAATATAAACTGAATATCAAATCAAATAGTAGGCCTTTACTGCGACTCGCTCAGGAGGGCGAAAAGTTTAAGAAGTTGATGAGTGCAAATGCTTCCGATCTGCCTATGAATATGAAATGTTTGGTGAATGATATTGATATCTCTGGGAAAAGGAACAGGGGTCACTTTGAAGAAATGTGTGACAGCCTGTTGTCTCAATTGGAAAATCCTCTGCACAGCATCTTAGAGCAAGCAAAGCTCAAGAAGGAAGATCATTCCCTTTTACAACAAAAAGTCAATGATTGTGTACAGATGTATGGAGAGGCAACTCAAGTCACAGAGGGATGTCAAGAGTCCCTACTTGGAACAAAGCTTAGTGAAGCAAAGGTTCTCAAAGTTTTGTGGAAAACATTTATGGATTGCAGAGAGAGGCGTCTTAAGAATGTTGAAGACATTAAGACTAGCCCAATTGAGTTGCCTATGGATCACGGTCCTCCATGGTGGATTGGACAGACGGTTATGAGGGACAAGCTGTCTGACATTTATGAGAAAGCTGTCAATGAAGATGACAGAAACGAGAAGGAGCAAAATGATGCCAAAAATGCAGTTGAAGAATGTGTATATGAGATGAGAGACAAACTGTGTGGCAGTTATGAGAAATCTGTCAATGAAGATGACAAAACAGTTTCATCCGGAAGCTTGAGGATAATAGGAGGCTTATCAGTGAGTCAGCAGTGCCTGACACATGCGTGCCTGGAAATATGTGTCCCAACCCTAGGGTTGAAACAAGAGGGGGGGTATGTGACAGGAAGTCAGGTAAATCTGGGAATGTAGTCACTGAGAGGAGACACATTCCCACCTGCTTTGAAAGTTCACTGATACTATAGGGTGTTGGCTGCAGAGAGAGCCAGCAGGAAGTTGAAAACCATTCAGCTGTTCAGAATGAGGAGATCAAGGACTCTATAATTTGTCCAGAGAAAATCTATTGAGTGCTGCCTCCTGTCGCTGTGTGAGCTGGGAAGAGGAGGACAGACATACGTGTACCTCCCGACGCCGTGTGGGCATGGGAGAAGGACTGCTGCCGCCTGTCGCCGTGTGGGCTGGGAGAGGGGGACAGTCGGATGTGTGCCTCCCGACAAGCTGGTGAGCATGGGAGAAGACCCCCTAAAGCGATGTGAAGCTAAGGAGGGTAACCACGAGTGAAGACGTCTCAAAGGTGAGAAGACAAAGTGTTCCATGTGAAGAGTGTGAAGAGTAAAGGGACCTGTTAAATGAACTGTGTTCAATATGAAGAATCTGAAGAGTAAAGGATCCTGTTATAAATGAACATGTGCTGTGTGAAAGAAAACAAAGGGACATGTTCAATGGACAATGTTTGTGCTGTGTGAAAAGCAAACAAATGGACATTTGAGTGTCTGCTGTAGGATCAGCAGTGTCGGCCCAACAGTAGGTTGGAAAGACTTCTTAGGTAGGTTCCAGCGTGAGAAGGTAGCCGCCCACAGAGGCAAGGATTTATTTTGTCTTTTATTTTATTTTGGCTGTTTTGATGCTTGCAATTGTGTTAAGTAAATTGCATGAATAAATCAGTCTTGTTTTCAACCTCTAATCGGCTATCTCTCTGTGAAAACGCACCCCCAAAGGGGTCATCCACGCCTACCACCGAGCTAATCCCTTACAATATATATATATATATATATTTATGTATGTATGTATGTATGTATGTATGTATAATGTGTGTATATGTGTATAATATATATATTGGAATTTCTGAAGCTTTTAAGCGTCTCTGACTTTGACGGCTTATCACATTTCTTAAAGCACTAAGATGCCAGGACAGTTCAAACACCCCACAAATTACCCCTTTTTGGAAAGTAGACACCCCAAGGTATTTGCTGAGAGGCATGTTGAGTCCATGGAAGATTTTTTTCTGGTACAAGTTTTTGGAAAATTGCATAAAAAAAAAAATTACGTTTTTTTTTTCTACATAAAAATTGGCTCTTAAACCAGTTACGGACCGCCCAATGCAGTTATACTGCAGCAGGCAGCCCCTCCTGCGCTGTTAACTGGGACCTTAAATAGCCAGGTGTGCGCATTTCCAAATCATGTTCAATCAGCTAAATTTACCACAGGTGGACTCCAAAGTTGTAGAAACATCTCAAGGACGATCTGTGGAAACAGGATGCACCTGAGCTCAATTTTGATTGTCATGGCAAAGGCTGTGAAAACTAATGTACGTGTGATTTTTGTCTGTTTTTTTTATTTTTTTTTATTTTTAATAAATTTGCAAAGATTTCAAATAAAACTTTTTCACGTTGTCATTCTGGGGTATTGTTTGTAGAATTTTGAGGAAAATAATGAATTTAACCACTTTAAGACCTGAAGAATTTGCCCCCCTTAATGACCAAGCTATATTTTGTGATTCGGCACTGGGTTACTTTAACGGACAATTGCGCGGTCATGCAAAACTGTACCCAAACGAAATTTAAGTAATTTTTTCCCACAAATAGAGCTTTCTTTTGGTGGTATTTGATCACCTGTGAGATTTTTATTTTATTGCGGTATACACAAAAAAAGAGCGACCGTTTTGAAAAAAAAAAATATTTTTCACTTTCTGCTATATAACATTCCAAAAAAAAAAATTAAAAATCAAAATTTTTTAACATTTTAGGCCAATTTGTATTCTGCTACATATTTTTGGTAAAATAAAATCGCAATAAGCGTATTTTGATTGGTTTGTACAAAAGTTATTGCATCTACTAATCACGGGAAAGATTTATGTTATTTCTTTTGTTGTTGTTTTTTTTTTTTTGTGGGAGTGCGACATTGCGGCAGACAGATCGGACCCCTAACTGACATTTTTTACACTTTTGGGGGCACCAGTGACATTACTGCAGTAATCAGCACTAAAAATATGCACTGTTACATTATAAGTGATCAAGGTGTTAAATGTGAGCCTAGGGGAGTGATTCTAACTGTGGGGGGGGCGTGGCTTCTGAAATGACCATAGAGACATGTGATCCTATATAGAAGGATTACATGGGCTCTATGACCATTCCAGGGAGAAGAATGGTCAGCTGTGTTTACAACAGTCGACCGCTCTTCTCTCTTGGTGGGGAACAATCACAGGTGTCAGTTGGCAATCGGAGCTGCCTGACACAGGTATCGACTTTCCCGCTGCCGAGTGGAGGCGGGAGCATGCTCGCTCCCTAGCTTCCTGCGCACGACTGACGTAGTCCTGCGTCGGTTTGTGCAGGAGAGCCACCTTGCCGCAGTAAATGGGCGGCGGGTGGTCGGGAAGTGGTTAATCAATTTTGGATGAAGGCTGTAATTTTATTGTGTAATATAACAAAATGTGGAAAAAGTGAAGCGCTGTGAATACTTTCTGGATGCATTGCATGCAGTTCCAATACCTGACCACACCGTCACTTTACTTGGCAATAGGGATGTGAGTATCTGCACCTATTCCCTGAGAGAAAAAAGCCCTGATTACTAATATTATTATTACTACTACTACTAATAATAATAATAATAATAATAAAGCACTCTCATAGACACTACCCTGTACCTTTAATTCCCTCTGTGGGTGGGGCAGCGGTCACATGATTAGGAAGTCAAATTGTTTCTGACTGCGGAGAGGAAAGTTGGAACGTTCCTGGAAGAAGCTGAAGTTGATGAACCGCTCTGCAAAGTCCATGAGCAAAAACAGAAGTCTGAAGAAGACAATGAATGACCCAAAGTGTAATGAAATCATTCTTTGAACCGATACAAAGGAAATTCTCATTTGGAGACTTGCAGACACATTCACAACCTAAGTGAGTCTAATCCATCCAGAGCTGCTACAAAGTAACAAAGATCAGAGATCTGCAAACAGTGTCTGAAATCGTAGAACTTTTGAAAACTTGGAGTGTGAGCGTGGACTGGTTGTGTGAAAGGTGAGCTGGACAAGCAAAGCTCCGGTGACTCTTCCTTTGTATTATTCCTTCCGTCTTGTTTAACAGAAATTGAACAAACTTTCAGTTTCATTTCTCCTCCTGCAGGCTACAATGGCGTCTGCTAATCTAAGAGACGAGCTGAGCTGCTCCATCTGCCTGAACATTTATACGGATCCGGTAACACTGAGATGTGGACACAACTTCTGCCGGGAATGTATTGGCCGTGTGTTGGTCACTCAGGAGGCGTCTGGACTTTATACCTGTCCGGAGTGCAGAGCGGAGTTCCAGGACCGACCTGAACTATCTACCGCCAGAGCTCTACGTAACATAGCGGAGATGCTTTCTATTTCTCAGCCTGATCAGAAAGATACAGGAATCTATTGTTCTTACTGTGTGGACTTTCCTGTGCCGGCTATAAAATCCTGTCTGCTCTGTGAAAGTTCTCTGTGTGGCAAACATTTGACCGTCCATGTCAGGTCACCAGAACACGTCTTATCTGATCCCACCAACTACCCGGGGAACAGAAAATGCTCCATCCATAAAAAGATTGTGGAATATTACTGCACCAAGGAAAGGGTTTGTATCTGTGTATACTGTATTGCCGAGGGAGAACACAAAGGACACCAAGTGGAGAAGCTGGATGAAGCCTCTGAGAAGAAGAAAGAGAAGTTGAGGAAAGATCTGGAGATGATGACCTCAAATAAAGCATGGGCTGAGAAACAAGTCCGGAGTCTGCAAAAACGTAGGACAGACGTACAAGAAAGAGCAGCCGGTGTAACAGAGAGAGTCACTGCCCTGTTCAGAGATATCAGGAGAGAGCTGGAAGAACTTGAGAAGAGAGTCCTGAGTGAGATTTCCATGCTGGAGGAGAAGATCTCACAATCTCTGTCCAATCTAATCCAACAGCTGGAGATACAGAAGGACGAGATGTCCAGGAAGATGAGTCACATTGAGAAATTGTGTGACACCACCGACCCAATGACCGTCCTGGAGGATCAGAACTCAGACGGAGAGGACATCTGTCATACCGAGCAGGAGGATAATATGGACGCAAAGATTCCGAGTGAAGGTGATTTCTATGAGAATTCCATCACAGACAGATTACACAAATTATCTGACTTTATAAAAGACATTCACATTGATACTCAGCAACCAGAAGGTGTTTTGCTTGATGAGGAAACGGCTGCTAATAATATAAAGATTTCAAGAGATCTTAAAGCTGCATCTTTGTCAGCAGTAAATTTAAATCGCCCAAATACTCACAAAAGATTTTGGAAATCTCAGGTTCTAAGCAGGGGAAGTTTTTCTTCGGGGCGGCATTTCTGGGAGGTGGACACGAGGAATTCAAACCGCTGGAGAGTCGGGTTGTGTTATCCCAGTATGGACAGGGGATCATATATTGGGAATAATAAGGATTCCTGGTGTTTTCGAAGGTGTGATGAGCAGTATAATGTGAGGCATAATCTATTTTATTCATGTGTTAACGAGCCTACCGGCCATAAATTCAGGATCTGTCTGGATTATGAGGCCGGGAAGATCTCCTTTTATGAGCTGTGTGACCCAATCCAACACCTCCACACCTTCACCACCACCTTCACCGAGCCCCTCCACCTTGTGATCGCTTTGTGGAACGGATCAATAATTACTAACTAGGACTATATTGTACTCTATGCTTCATTCTGTGCACAGCGACAGTTTTATTCGTTCACCCAAAGTTTTCTACAGTGTTTGGCAGATGTTTGAACACTAAGGCCTCTTTCACACGAGCGATCCGCTCCGGCACTTTTTTTTTTTTTTTTTATGGACACGGATGACACTTGCGTCATCCGGTCTGTATGTGTGCATATCATCCCATCCGTTTGCGAGTGATATACGGACATAATGTAAGTCTATGGGATTGCGGATGACACCGCTGACCTCTGATTTTCCGTCCATTCCGTTTTTAAAACGGAAGAAAAATAGGGTTCTGTTCCGTTCCAAAAAACGAAACAGAACTGAAAGGACGCCATCCACTGACATCCGCAATCCCATTGACATGCATTATGTCCGTACATCACCCGCAAACGGATGGGGTGATATACGGACATACGGAACGCCCATGTGAAAGACGCCTTGAGCTTATGCTGTTTTTTCATCGTTCTCAGGGATTTCAGTGGTGAAATTATTACAAGGGGCTCCCATTCTTCTGTTTAAAATTCTAACTTTATTGATTATTATTATAATGAATGCTGGAAATATCACAGCACTGGAGTCCCTGAGGCTACATTCACACCTGAGCGTAGCGTTTTTCGCGCGTTTTTTACCGCGATTTTACCGCGATTTTTGCGGCGTTTTTTACAGCGATTTTCCGCGATTTTTACCGCGATTTTTGTGCAGGCGTTTTTAGATTGAATAGAGATCAATGGAAAGCGCCTGTAATCTGCCCAAAAAGAAGCTCATGTACTTTTTTGAGCGTTGGGCGTTTTGTATACAGCGTCAAAACGCTCAGATGTGAACAGGGGCCATTGAAATGAATAGGATTTGTCTTGTTGGGCGTTTTGAGAGCTGATCCTAGAGCAGAAAAACGCCCCAAAAACGCCCCAAAACGCCTAGATGTGAACGGAGCCTTAGAGATCTATAAAGCCAAAATGTACCTCAGCCACCCAGACTCCACCTGTAAATAAAATGTCATCTTTTGGCTGGAGATCCAGGGAGAATTTTAGTAGCCTAACAAGTGTGACTAACTGCTTCTATATGCAATGCCGAGCTTCATTCTGTACACCAGTATTACTCAACTCTTTAGCAGTCGAGGCACCCTTTAAAATGATGCACAATTTTGAGGCACCCCATTCTAAAATGTACAAAACTAATAGTTTTACATAATGCAGCGTCCTCTAGATATCGGACATTAAACGTTAAGAGTTAGAGGTGATTTTTTTTTTTTTCTTCCAAGGCATACACCTTTACATAGTGGTACTGACTAGTATTTCTCTTAACCCTTAATTTCTCTCACTCAGCTAATAGTGGTAGTCTGTTAACCTCCCTGGCGGTATGATTCTTTTGGATTTTAGGTGCTGAAAGCATGTAATTCTTGTGAATGAGCAACCCAAACCAACTGTATACATTTATTCTACATATTATATATATATATATATATATATATATATATATATATATATATATATATGTATGTATACATATATTATATATATATATATATACGTATATATATATATATATATATAATGTATACAGTTGGTTTGGGCTGCTCATTCACAAGAATTACGTGTATATATATATATATATATATATATACGTGTATATATATATATATATATATATATATATATATATGTGTGTGTGTATATATATATATATATATATATATAATATGTGTGTGTGTGTGTATATATATATATATATATATATATATACACATATATTTACATAAAAAGTACAGTAAAACTGCAGGAAAGGGCACTGGGGGGTAATGTAATGTGATTTTATTTTGAACGATATCAGTGTGTTTGGTGCATTTTACATTCGAATTTGCCGCCGGTTCCACCCCCCGGCGGACGTCACGTCGCCGGAAACGGAAGCCGGGGCTCGCAGACGATCAGGAGAGAGCTCCGCCGCCGCATACCGCTCGCAGTCTTCGCTGGATCCCGGAGAAAAGGTAAGTAAAACCTCCTCCAGCATCCAGCGATCTTCTTAGAGCTACCCCGAGTGTGACTCGGGGTTACCGCTTTTGGCACTAAAATCTTACCCCGAGTCACACTCGGGAATACCGCTAGGAAGGTTAAAGGAGCGCCCAAAATCAGCAATAAGAATCCCACTTGGAGCAAAAGATCTTCGTTTTATTGGTAACAGAACATGTTAAAGCCAACGAGTTTCGGGGGAACAGAGACTCCCCTTTCTTCAGGGCTTTTTAGTTGGCCTAGTTCACTGACCTAGGCCAAGTAAAAAGCTCTGAAGAAGGGGGGTTCTCTGTTCCCCCACGAAACGTGTTGGCTTTAACATGTTCTGCTACCAATAAAACGAAGATCTTTTGATCCAAGTGGGATTCTTATTGCTGATTTTGGGTGCTCCTTTAACCACTTAAGCCCCGGAAGATTTTACCCCCTTCCTGCCCAGGGCCTATTTTGCGATTCGGCACTGCGTGACGTTAACGGACAATTGCGCGGTCGTGCAATGCTGTACCCAAATGAAATTGACGTCCATTTTTTCCCACAAACAGAGTTTTCTTTTGGTGGCATTTGATAACCTGTGCGATATTTTTTTTTTGATCATGCGCTATAAACAAAAAAAGAGCGACAATTTTGCAAAAATAACAATATTTTTCACATTTTTTATATGAAATTCCCCCCCAAAAAATGTAAAAATCAAAATGTTTTTAACATTTTAGGCCAATTTGATTTCTGCTACACATGTTTGGTAAAAAAAATAGCAAAAAGCGTATTTTGATTAATTTGCGCAAAGGTTATTGCGTTTACTAACTAAGGGAAAGATTTTTGTCATTTTTATTGTTTTTTTTTAACGGGTAATGGCGGCGATCTGCAATTTTTTTTTTTTGCGGCACTGCAACATTGCGGCGGACAGATCGGACCCTTGACTGACATTTTTGACACTTTTGGGGTTACCAGTGACATTACTACAGTAATCAGTGCTATACATATGTGCTGTTACTGTAAAAATGACACTGGCAGGGAAGGGGTTAACTTTATTTGAGAAGGAGGGGTTAAAGTGGAGTTCCACCCTAAATTTATACTTACCTCCATCTTCTCGCTCCGGGTCACCTGAAAAACAAATGGATAATCGCAATTTTTTTTTTTTTTACTTCCCTTGTAGAGAAAATATACTTACCTTACTTCCTTCTTCCTCCCCTCGGCGGCCACGGCGATTCGTCACTTCCTGGCTTTTGCAGTGATTCCTGGGAGCTGAACGTCATCGCTCCCAGGAATCAATGCGCCTGCACCGGCCCCGACGTCAGTTCCGGGGCGCGTGCGTCATTCCCTTCTAAACAGCTTATGGGCATGCCCAGATGCTGTGGAGGGATGACGCGCGCGCACCGGAAGTGACGGCGGGGTCGGTGCAGTGCATCGTGGGACCGAAGAAGAAGAAGAAGGAAGAGGACGCAGAAGAGGATCGCGCTGGCTTCAAGCTGCCCACACCTGAGATGGCAGCGCTGGACAATACTTTTTCAAGGTAAGTATTTCAACTAAAAGGTAAGTGCAACCCGGGACAGATCAGAGGCTATCCATTGTGGAATGCACTAGCCCTGACTGTCCGGGGGGTATTTTTATTAAAAAAAAGTATTCCCAGGGTGGAACTCCGCTTTAAGTGTGTCCCTAGGGGCGTGCTTCTAACTGTGATTGGATGTGGCTAGTGATGTAACAGCAGAGATCTACGGTCCTACATAGCAGGACCGTATGATCTGTGCTGTTACACTGGGGAGAATGACAGGCGGCTTTGTTTACAGGCGGTCCGCCGCTCACTCGCGTGGGGGGGTCCGTGAGTGAGCGGGAGCGCGCCTGCTCCCTAGAGCCTCACAGGCTAGTGACGTACCCATACATCACTTTGTCTGTGAGGCGCTGACTGCCCCGTATATAGTCCTGCGGCAGTCAGCAAGTGGTTAACCGACTACCACTAGAAACTTTGGAAATGACCACTAGGCCGTATCTTAAGGCAGTGGTTCTCAACTCCGGTCCTCGGGACCCACCAACAGGCCAGGTTTGCAAGATAACTAAATTACATCACAGGTGATCTCATTTGCTGCTCAGTGATTGCAGTATTCTAGTCTGCATCCCCCAAGGTAATACTTAAAATCTGGCCTGTTAGTGGGTCCCGAGGACCGGAATTGAGAACCACTGTCTTAAGGTAGCAGCCCAGACCCCTTAACCACTTAAGCCCCGGAGGATTTGGCTGCTAAACGACCAGGGGCTATTTTGCGATTCGGCACTGCGTGATTTTAACGGACAATTGCGCGGTCGTGCGCCGCTGTACCTAAACGAATTTGGCGTCCTTTTTTTCCCACAAACAGAGCTTTCTTTTGGTGGTATTTGATCACCTGTGCGATTTTTTGATCACGCGCTATAAACAAAAAAAGAGCGTCAATTTTGCAAAAATAGCAATATTTTTCCCTTTTTTTTATATGAAATTCCCCCCCAAAAAAATGTAAAAATCAAAATTTTTTAACATTTTCGGCCAATTTGTTTTATGCTACCTATGTTTGGTAAAAAAAATCGCAAAAAGCGTATTTTGATTGGTTTGCGCAAAAGTTATTGCGTTTACTGACTAAGGGAAAGATTTTTGTCATTTTTGTTGTTTTTTTTTTAACGTGTAATGGCGGCGATCTGCGATTTTTTTTTTTGCGTTACTGCGACATTGGGGCGGACAGATCGGACCCTTGACTGACATTTTTGACACTTTTGGGGTTACCAGTGACATTTCTACAGTAATCAGTGCTATATATATGCACTGTTACTGTAAAAATACACTGGTAGTGAAGGGGTTAACTTTATTTGAGAGGGAGGGGCTGTGTGTGTCCCTAGGGGCGTGATTCTTACTGTGATTGGCTGTGGCTTCAGCTGTATGCAGAGTGATCAACGGATCTACATAGTAGATCCATATGATCAGCTCTCATACAGAGGGGAGAATGACAGGTGGCTTGTTTACACAAGCTGCCTGACATTCTCCCTCTCCCCCGCCGATCGCAGAGTGGCCGGCGGACATCGGGTCCGCCGGTCACACGCGCGGGGGGGTCCGTGACCACGCGGGAGCGGGAGCGCGCCTCCGGCGGCGCGCGCTCGCTCCCTAGACCCTCACAAGCTAGTGACTTAGCCCTACGTCACTTTGCCTGTGAGGGGCTGACCGCCGACGTAGATCGGCGTGCGGCGGTCGGCAAGTGGTTAACAAGGGTCCACTGCCTTTCATCCAGTCGGGCCAGATTGATTTGGAGTTAATTTCCCTAAGTGGCCCTCTCTCACCTACCACCCACCCACAGACCCTCTATTGAGCAGGTCAGTCCAGAGCAGCCATCAACTTTTCAAAAAAAACTACTCACTCAGCAAATGTGACCCCCAGTGCTAACAGGGAGGGGGAAACAAAGATACTGGGCAGGCACCCAACGTCCTCCTTATCAACCGATGATGTCATTGTGCACAGTAAAATCTATAACTAAGGCCCCTTTCACACGGGCTATCCGATCAGGTCCGCCTGTCCATTTTCCTGGGCGTACCTGATCGGACCCTACATTCACCCCTATGGAGTGGCGGATATCAGCGGTGACATGTCTGCTGACATCAGGGGCTGACTGGCAACTTTTGGAACAGGAGGCAAGTACAATCCAGAGGCCAATGGTGCAGCGACTCGGCCCCCCTCCCACCCTCCCACTTCCCGGCCTCCTTCTGACCCCCATTCCATGCTGAAGCTCCACTCCAGGTTCTCTTTACTCATCAGCCGAATCCGGGTTCCCAGCCTGGTCAGCAGAGGCTGGTGGGGAGGAGCTGGGACAGCTCGGTCGGGGCTGGCCAGGGGAGGAGAATCTCCAGTGGGGCATGGAACCGGCCTCTGCTCAGACTCAGTTTACACCATCCATGCTGGGGGAGAGGCCTGCGCTCTGTCCTTGTCTTCATCCCACACTTTGTAGGTCAGGGGCGGGGACTTTTACTTCCCTTCACCAGGAATCCTTTAGGCATGTCTGGCAGCCAATCAGCTTCCAGGTTTTTTGTCAAAGCTTAATTGAACAAGCTGAAGTTAGAAGCTGATTGGCTACCATGAACAGCTGCACCACATTTTGCACTAGATCACTACTTTTTGTTGCAGGAAGCATTTATATTAAAATGTAAGATCACATGTAGATAACAAATGTAATTTGGAAGGATTCTTTTTATAAATTTTGTTTTTGGGTTTAGAGTCACTTTAAGAAGAAGCCCCAAACCACTCTATTCCATCAACATGGTGTCACCTGCATTCCATGAACCTTTCTTATTTTTTATGTTTTCATGTGAAAGTTAAAGAAATTAGCAGTATGTAAAGTGCTGTAACCGCCAGCAACCAACCATTATTCACCTCTTTAGGTCCTTTCACACGGGCTTTGACCTAGCGGACTCCGTTTTTCTCAGCGGGGATCGATCTGCCGATCCCCTCTGAGCAGGAGGATGACAGCTCTGTTCCCGCTAACTTTGCAGAGACAGACCTGTCAGAGCCCCGCTCTCCTCTATGGGAGATCGGATGAAAACGGAGCGCCTGTCCCTTTTCATCTGATCCAATCCGATCCCCTAGACCAGGGGTGGGGAACCTTTTTTCTGCCCAGGGCCATTTGGGTATTTATAAAATCATTCGGGGGCTGTACAAACTTATCAACTTAAAAATGTGCCTGTTATATTTGGTCAAAAATGTAATTAACTCACCCCTAATGTGATGGCTGCAACTGCTTCTCTTTGGTGAGGTGTGTGATGTTAGCTGGTATTGATGATGTTGCTATTTGCAACTGGTTTTCCAGGTTTGCTTCGGTCAGTCTGGAGCGCAGTCAACTTTGTGGTGGTAAGTGTTGAAAAGAACTGCTGGCGGGTAATGCTGGTGGGTATAGCTGGCTGGTACTGCTGTGAGTACTGCTGGCTCTGGCTGGTACTGCTGTGTGTGCTGCTGGCGGTAAATACTGGCTAGCAGCGGCGCCGCGTTGGAGGAAGAGGCGATGTTTCCTGTATTGGTCACAGGCGGAGTGCATTTGATAGAACTATACAGGAACTATACAGGAAGCATTGGCACCACTCTGACAGATCAGCTGAGAGACACAGACTCCGCTGCACGGGGGGCCGGACCAAATGACTTTGAGGGCCGCAAACGGCCCCCGGGACGTAGGTTCCCCACCCCTGCCCTAGATGGATGGAAAATAGGGTTTCCATCCGTCTGGACTTCATGGACAGGATCGGAACAGATAGCAGCGGGTGTCAGAGGACATGTCACCGCTGACATCCGCTGTTCCATAGGGATGCATGGAGGATCCGATCAGGTCCGCCTGAAAAAACTGGCAGGGACCGGATCGGAAAGCCCGTGTGAAAGGGGCCTTATTGTGCCAACAGGCTCTGACCTGGCAGGAGGTGAGATTAGATTGGTTGATGGAGGTTGTGAAACTTTAAAGGTTATTATTACTTTAAAGATGTTGGTTATGTCTCTTACTTTACTTACTTTTAATAACCAAAGTTTGTCTATATATAACTAATGTGTTTCTGCCATATTATTACAGAGGTGATGGGGAAATTGTCATTGTAAAAATAAAATATTTTTCTGCAATCATTGCTTTTTTATCTTTTTGTATTCAATGATTACCTGTCCCGTCCACACAGGGAGGTCCGGCTGCAAGCAGTACATCTTCCCAGCTACCTAACCAGGGGTCAAGTCCTGGGAAAAAAAGTGTGGGAACTCACCCAGGATCCCCCCTCGACATTGCAAAAAAAGTACCTAAAATGCCCGTATTCTGTGGTAAACCGTGCAAATATCAATATTTTAAATTATAAACTTTACAAGAAGGTCATATTAATATACCCAGCCAGAAAAGAACATCAGAGTCTGCAGGATCCTCCCTTACAATGCAAGGGAACTCTGACATAAAGGAGAATTCTCCAGGTCATGCTCTAAAAGGGAACTCTGATATAAGAGGGGAGCTCTGGTGACCAGAGACCACCTTATATCAGAGTCCACTGCATTCCCCTTTACATCAGAGTTCCCACTTACATCAGGGTCTGCAGCACTGCCCTTTACATCAGAGCTCCCCTTCACATCAGCGTCCACAGAGTTCCCCCTTGCACTGTAAGGGGGAATCCTGCAGACTGATGTAAAGGGGAATACTGGGAACTCTGATGTAGGGGGGACTCAGGTGACCAGTGACTACCTTCTGCAGAGTGAATGTACTAAGGAAGGTGGTGGGTCCTGATATAAGGAGGAACCTTTGTAGGTGGTGCAGGTTTTTAAGGATTAAATTAGATGGTGAGGAGGCATCATAATGCTTCCTTGGCACCTAGCAAACAACCTCTGAAAAGTGATCCATTGTGGTTCACTCTTCAGAGGGCAACACTAGTGTACCCTAATTTACAGAAATGCCCCTCAGATGTGTCACTCCAAATGTGCTTGGTATTAGTCCCAGTTCACATATATGTGATGCGGGAACCCTGCAAATCTACTGCGGGGTCCCGCATTGCATTCAACTCGCAGGCAGTTCACACTGCCATATACAATGCTGGGGCTGTCATTATGCTGGAGCTGTCATTACAAAGTTAACCACACCCCCAGATCAGTTTGTATATCGTAGTGCGAACTGTCAGTTCCAACATGAATCAGATCGCATGGGTGTGAACAGAATTGTTCACATTGGAGGACCGCAACCTGGTGTTAGCATGCAGCCAAATCCATCCCCACCATCAGGGGCCCTGGTGAATACTGGCTAGCACTTAGGCACCTCTGGTGAACCTGTGTGCCGCTAAGGTGTCCTGTCAGCATCCCCGTCCTGGGATCTCGCATACATTCCGGGCTCTCCATCAAGTGAGAAATCCTTCTGCACATCAGGCTCTGCCGCGTCATTCCTGATGGCAGGTCCTCCGGGTTCAGTTCCTCTCTAACTCTCAGGCCCTCAGGTAAACCACTTGAGGCCACATGACAGCTTCAACAGGGAAGGGGAAGCTGCCCCCTCCCTCCGGGACTCCACTCTCCAGCTGAAAGACCCCGAGTCATTTATACAGTATCCCAGCATGCGCTGAGACACTTTCCTCTGCCAATCACCAGGGCTGTCAAAATGCCTGTGCACTCAATTGTCAGGTTTCCTCCCACTGTCCAATATGCCTCCTATTGGACCAGTTTGAAATACTTCAGACAAACTGAGCTTCTCCTGAGCACCATGAGCAGACCTCACTAACTGATCCTGCTCTCTGGTAGGCAGAGAACAATATAGATTTACCTGGAAATCTCTCTGGTAAGCAGAAAAGATCCAAAAACGATATTCTCTCTTCTAGCACCTACCTAGGAGGGGGCTACACTAATGTAATATGCTTATTGTGTGTGTAGGCTATGTGAACCAAAAATTGAAAAAATGTAAAAATTAAGATAATATAAACTGTGTTCATGGGCGTCCGCAGAACTTTTATCAGGGGGGGGGGCATCAATTTACGGCCACCCATGCTCCGCCCCTTTTAAACAATGTCATCAAGGGGAGGGGCTTAGTCATTATACTTATATTGAGTATTTATTTTTAAAGAGCAAACAGCAGCATTTTTTTTTTTTAAAGCATTTGTTAAAGCGGATTTCCGGCCTCGGGGGTCAAATTTAGATAAAAATACCCCCGGGACAGTCAGGGCTAGTACATTCCATAATGGATAGCCTCTGAACTGTCCTGGGTCGCACTTACCTGTAAGAAGAAATACTTACCTTGAAAAGTACTTCTTCAGCGCTGCCATCTCAGGTGTGGGCAGCTGAAGCCGTAGCATCCTTCTACAGCCTCTTTGGTGACGTTGGAGTCCCACAATGCACTGCACCGGCCCCACTCTTAATTTCCAGTGCAAGCGCGGCATCCCTGCACAGCTTCTGGGCATGCCCAGAAGCTGTTTAGCAGGGAATGCCGCACCTGCACCGGAAGTGACGAGCGGGGTCGGTGCAGGGGCATTGACTCCTGGGAGCGATGACGTTCAGTTCCCAGGAGTCATCGCAAGCAGCAAGTGACGGCGCGGGCCGCGGCCGCCGAAGGGAGGAAGTGGAAGGAAGGTGAGTATATTTTCTCCAATATCAAGGTAAGTGACCAAAAAAAAAAAAAAATTGGGAGCATCCATTTCTTTTTCAGGTGACACTCAGCAAGCAGATGGCCCAAAATCAATTTTTTCGATTTTGAGGCCGGACCTCCGCTTTAAGCTAAACAGGAAAAAAAAACAATTGATCCTGTTCCATTAAATCAGTGGTTCTCAACCCCAGGCCTCGGGACCCACTAACAGGCCAGGTTTGCAAGATAACTGAAATACATCACAGGTGATATATTTTGCTGCTCAGTGATTGCAGTATTCTAGTCTGCATCTCCCCAAGGTGATACTTAAACCTGGCCTGTTAGTGGGTCCAGAGGACTGGAGTTGAGAACCATTGCCTTTAAGCATGTTATACAGCACAGTGCTTTGTAATTTGGCCCCTTCTATCACCTAAAATACCTGGCTGATCCTGCCTGGCTATGTCCTCCCCTCTGTAAACTGACCACGGTATACCATGGCTGCTGAGCCCTGACACCGTGGTGAGTTTACGTACCTTCATCATCCGCAGCCCTCCTGTCCTCCTCTGTCCTCTCTGCCTGTCTGCTCCTGTGTCAGTGCCCATTCCCCCCTCCCCTCCTGCTGCTGTAGTTTAATGTAAAGTTTCATATCCTGTCTACAGTCTGTTTAATAATCCTGTGTCTGTGTTTTATAAAAATAAGCCATTCTTTACAAGTTTTCAGAGCGCCACTTGTAGCTCACGTGACCCGCCACCTCTCTCCTCCTCTCCCCCTCCCCTCCTTCTCCTCTCCTCCCAACTGACATCAGTGAGGAATCCTCGGCCCTGCTGGGTGCAGGCAGCTATCAGATTGGGAGAGGAGAGAGCCGACAGGTCACGTGAGCGGCGTTCGGCCCTCTGAAAACAGGTAAACAACGGCTTATTTTTATAAAACACATACACAGACACACAGGATTATTAAACAGACCAGACAGGATGGTATAAAGTGGCTTTACAACCACTTGAAAGGTAAAGTTGAGATTCCAGGGGGGGGGGGGGGCATTTGCTTCCCCCTTGCCCCTACCTGCGGACGCCCATGACTTTGTTTGAAGCTGCTGCCAAAGTGAAAGGTGAAATAACCTCATATGCTAACGATAGAAATTAAACTAACTCGGCTTCCACATATAAATCACATATAATAAATAATACATAAAAAGTGCCGGTGCATTAAATAAAGTCCATTAGTGCAAACAAAGTGTCAGTGCTGATGAGTTCTTCTGGTGAGATCCAAGGTGCCACTCCGAAATCCCCACTCACCAACAGTAAAGTTCAAGCAGGCATAGAATACTTCCTTAGGCAAAGTGTGTAGGTATGACTCCGCTCCTCTCTTTCGATAATAGGGCTCTCAGCAAAGTTTTGTTATAAAATCCAATAAGAGAAAGATTTCCATAGCGTGATACTGTTTAATTTATTATACATTTAAAGGCAAGTACACTTACAGAGATAAAAACAATTCCAAGCATGTGTAAAGGTTAGGATCGCCGCCTTGGCGTGCTTTCCAACTACGGGATATGACGTCACTCTATCATCCCCGCTTGACGTGTTTCGCCCCTCCCACTGGGCGTCTTCAAATAAGAATTATAGGACAGGAAATCAGCGAGAGAAGAAAAATGCGTTATAAGAAATAGAAGAGAGGCAATGGCACATCTAACCTGTTCATTTTTAACACCCTGGTGGTGTTAAAAAAGGTGGTTTCTGAGAGGCTGAGCCGAGTGCCGGTCCAAGCATGTGGGCAGATTCCGACTTCATTGTCATGATCTTGAACGAGCCTGGACCGGCTCTTTGACGTCAGCAGACAGCGGACTCAATTAAGCCCGCTGTCTGCTGAAAATGGGTGACAGGAGTCACAATAATAAACCCCCTCAAAAAGGTGTTTTCTGAGAGGCTGAGCCGGGTACCGGTCCAAGCATGTGGGCAGATCCCGACTTCATTGTCATGATCTTGAACGAGCCTGGACTGGCTCTGTGACGTCAGCAGACAGCGGACTTAATTAAGCCCGCTGTCTGCTGCTGCTGAAAATGGGTCACAGGGGTCACAACAATAAACCCCCTCAAAAAGGTGTTTTCTGAGAGGCTGAGCCGGGTACCGGTCCAAGCATGTGGGCAGATCTCAACTTCATTGTCATGATCTTGAACGAGCCTGGACTGGCTCTGTGACGTCAGCAGACAGCGAACTTCAGCCCGCTGTCTGCTGAAAATGGGTGACAGGAGTCACAATAATAAACCCCCTCAAAAAGATGTTTTCTGAGAGGCTAAGCCGGGTGCCGGTCCAAGCATGTGGGCAGATCTCAACTTCATTGTCATGATCTTGAACGAGCCTGGACTGGCTCTGTGACGTCAGCGGACTTCAGCCCGCTGTCTGCTGAAAATGGGTGACAGGAGTCACAATAATAAACCCCCTCAAAAAGGTGTTTTCTGAGCCGGGTGCCGGTCCAAGCATGTGGGCAGATCCCGACTTCATTGTCATGATCTTGAATGAGCCTGGCCCGGCTCTTTGACGTCAGCAGACAGCGGACTTAATTAAGCCCGCTGTCTGCTGCTGCTGAAAATGGGTCACAGGGGTCACAACAATAAACCCCCTCAAAAAGGTGTTTTCTGAGAGACTGAGCCGAGTGCCGGTCCAGGCATGTGGGCAGATCTCAACTTCATTGTCATGATCTTGAACGAGCCTGGACTGGCTCTGTGACGTCAGCGGACTTCAGCCCGCTGTCTGCTGAAAATGGGTGACAGGATTCACAATAATAAACCTCCTCAAAAAGGTGTTTTCTGAGCCGGGTGCCGGTCCAAGCATGTGGGCAGATCCCGACTTCATTGTCATGATCTTGAATGAGCCTGGACTGGCTCTGTGACGTCAGCAGACAGCGGACTTCAGCCCGCTGTCTGCTGAAAATGGGTCACAGGAGTCACATTTATAAACCCCCTCAAGAAGGTGTTTTCTGACATAAATTTTGTGATACTTTTAAGTGTCACAGCAATATTAGCTATAGATTAGGAAGATCCTTCTGTCAATGAGAGCTCCTGAAGAGAAGGGGCACACATGACAGCCATGATTCACACTGCCTAATCTGCTCATTATTAGGAAAGGTATGCGAAGAAAATATACACAGTCATTAACATCTGGTATATTAAATTTGGCTTTTGGGTTCTTACTGACATAATTGTACTTAGAATCCGAAGCTGGAATTTATCATTGAAGTGTGGGTGGAGCCAGGTCTATATTACATTAGTTAATGACAGAAATGAAACTAGCACTGCTTCAACATATAAATCACATATAATAAATAATACGTAAAAAGTGATACATAAAAAGTGCCAGTGCATTAAATGAATGAGTGAGTTTGGGGTGGAGGAACTTCAACATCATTACGGAACATGATCATTCCCTACCTCTCTAACTCTAACTACAGGCTTGTGTGCTGCCCTAGCATACCTGCAAAGGTGTAGTCCAGAAATCTTTGTCCTTGAGAGGCATATCGCCAGCACTGGTGTCTTTTGAATAAACCCCAAGTTAAGAGTCTCTATAAGCAGGCCATGATGAGTGCCATCCTCCTCCTACGGGTCTCTTCCTCCATCTTCATCCCTTATGGGCCTCATAGCTCAAAGCAGCACTGGATCTCCATCTAACACTGTGTAGCACCCTCCTAGTCAGGTGCTAGATTTAAAAGCATTTATGCTCCTTCTGCTTATCAGGGGAGCCTGATCTATTTGGTTGCCTGTTGCATGTTCCCAGGTGTGATTCACTGGGTCTGAGGGAGTGTCCCCACTGTATCCAATAAGAGAGCTTGTTGGACAGTGGAGGAAACCCAGCCAGTGACACACAAGGTTTTGTAGTAGTCTTAGTGGGAGGGCACCACCGCAGTGCTCCTGGGATTGACCATAAATACTGAGGGGACATGTGACAGGGTGTCTTTGGCAGGAAGCAGAGTCCCAGGAGGAGGCTGACGGCTGTCTCTCCTCCTGTTGTCTGAGGAAGGTGGTCACAGGTGGTCGGCGTAGTGAACCAGGTGTGGAGCTGAGCTGCAGAGGATCCCGTAAAGCTGACAGTGGAGCTGCTGGCAGAGTCTCTTTGGAAAAACAATGTCCGTGAGTACCAGAGGACTTGCCAAAGGGTCTGCCTATAAAGGGGGACCACTCCAGAGAAGTCAGAGGATCAAGGGGTCAGCTCACACAGTGTGTTACAGTAAAGGGGGTGCCGTGTAGAGAATCCTGAAGAATAGGGACTAAGGGGGTGCCAAGTAGGACCCTGAAGAATGATACACAGTACAGTTTTGTTTGCTTAAATCTATGTTCACTGTAATAACAAGGTGAAGCAGCGGCCTTGCTGCATTCAGCTATATTCAGCAGTTCCAGTAATTGTGCATAGTTTATCCAGTTGGAGTATCCCACTCATCCCTTCTCCTATCCCAGTTCTCAAATAAAACAACAAAAACCAAAATCCCTAGACTGTTTTCTGACTGAGCCAAGCATATGCTACATTGTCAAGCTGTTGCTATGGGTAACTATGGGTTACCCATAGCAACAGCTTGACAATATAGCATATGGGTATGCTATGGGTTTACAGCGTCGCTGGGCGCTCACATGACCCACCGGAGCGCTTCTTTCCCGCTTTGAGCACTGCAGAGTGAGGGGGCGCTGACGTCAAACCGGGAGGCGAGGAGAAGATCTATGGAAGGTCATACGAGCGCCACTCACTAACGAGGGAGATGCCGGGATCCCCGCTGACGTCAGCCCTGCTTTGAGCACTGCAGAGGGAGGGGCCAATGACATCAGCCGGAGGAGAGCTCAAGCAGGTCACGTGAGCGCCCAGCGGCGCTGTAAATAAGGTATTTTGTACAATCATGTTACAAAAAGACACACACTGGACATTATATAATACTTTTACAGCACAGATTACATGATTTACAAGGATTTCAACTAGGGCTTATTTTCGGGGTATGGCTTATTTTGTAGCAACCCTAGAAAATGGAGATAGGTCTTATTTTCGAGGTAGGTCTTATTTGGTAGGTCTAAACATGGTATGAAGCTTAGGTGGGTTGCAGTACAGTGTGTACACCATCCTCTCCTCCAGAGCTCTACAAGTACTCTATGACGAACCCTGAAGGTGCTTTTTGTGCAATGACCATTTTTTACGTGATTTGGCCAATTCACCAACCAATGAACTCAATTCCAGTCTGTATTCCCAACTTTAAGGCTGGGGAGGCAGCAGCAGAAGGCCGGGTTCATCTCCCGATAGACGAGAACTCTGCTCTTCACTCTTCCTCTTCCCCGTAGAACCATCCGGTCTTCATAAACATCCACTGTCCCAAATGCATTCATGTCAGGAGGGGACTCGATAACCCCCTCCATAGTGACATGGTGTATACCGTGCGAGTCTTGGTGATACCCCCCACTGTGGTCATGGCCAGCAAAGTAACACACCACACTGCGATGTGCCTGAATGACTTGGAGGATGTCTTTGTAGTTCCATGCCAGGCATGGAGTGCCTTTGGCCTTGGGATGTATTGGAGTGTGGCCTGGAAAACAGAGAACAAAGTCATATTTTCCTGTACAGAGACGGCTCTTATTCTGAATTAAAAGCAAATACGGTATATTTCATTTCATGCGCAACATTTTTCTTATCTCATCTCTCAGGTTTTAAGGTTTCATTTTGTTTTTCTATTGTGAAAACTGCAAAACCCCATTACTCTGCAGCCCCCCCCCCCCATCCTCCAAAACCCAATTACTAGTGTACACCAAAATCTGCACCCCCCCCCCCCCTGCAATACCCAATTACTGGTGTACACCAAAATCTGCACCCCCCCCTTCACAATACACAATTACTGGTGTACACCAAAATCTGCACCCCCCACCCCACAATACCCAATTACTGGTGTACACCAAAATCAGCTCCCTCTCCCACCCCCCCCCCCCCACAAAACCTAATTACTGGTGTACAACAAACTTTGCACCCCACCCTTCATAACCCAATTACTGGTGTACACCAAACTTTGCACCCCCCACCCTGCAAAATCCAATTACTGGTGTACACCAAAATCTGCCCCCCCCCCCCACAAAACCCAATTACTGGCGTACATCAAAAATTGCACCTACCCCCCCCCACACACAAAACCCAATTACTGGTGTACACCAATTACTTCCTGCACCCCCCCCCCGCAAAACCCAATTACTGGTGTACACCGATTACTTACTGCACCCCCCCCCCCCCGCAAAACCCAATTACCGGGGTACACCAAACTCTGCACCCCCCCCCCCCCTGCAAAACCCAATTAATTGTGTACACCAAAATCTGCACCCTCCCCCCCCCCCTGCAAAACGCAGTTACTGGTGTCCACCAAAATCTGCACCCCCCACTGCAAAGCCTAATTACTGGTGTACTCCAAACTCTGCACCCGTGCAAAACCCAATTACTGGTGTGCACCAAACTTTGCACCCCACCCTTCATAACCAAATTACTGGTGTACACCAAACTTTGCACCCCCCCCCCTTCATAACCAAATTACTGGTGTACACCAAACTTTGCACCCCCCCCCCTTCATAACCCAATTACTGGTGTACACCAAACTCTGCAACCCCTCCCACAAAGTCTAATTACCGGTGTACAACAAACTTTGCACCCCACCCTTCATAACCCAATTACTGGTGTACACCAAACTTTGCACCCCCCCCTTCATAACCCAATTACTGATGTACACCAAACTCTGCAACCCCCCCCCCCCCCCACAAAGTCTAATTACCGGTGTACAACAAACTCTGCACCCCCATGCAGAGTTAACATAATGGATGGAGTGCAGATAAATACTGGGGGGGAAATCCCACTATTGTGGGTGGGGCAGAGAAAGAAATGACTGCAGGGAAATCTCACCATTGTGGGAGGTACATAACTACAAACTACTGTGAATGCATCTCACTACTGTGGGAGGGGCAGAGACACAAACTACTGCAAATTAATAATAAATTAATTAAAGTTCAGCATTGTGGGAGGTGCAAAGACACAAACTACTATGAGGAAATCTCATCATTGTGGGAGGGGCAGAGGCACAAACTACTTTCATTTTTGGGGTGGACTAACTCATAGACTGTAATGCACTTAAATTATAAGTGCAAGGACTTACCAGCAATGATGACCCTCTCATTTTGTTGGTCGCAATATGTGAGGACTTCATCCAACCAAGAGAGCTGCTTAGAGCTGAGTCCACCATTAAAATCTACCAGATGGTTCCTGGAGCCTACATAAAAAAATTTAAAAACAAAAACAATTACACAAATTGACAAATCTACAGTATCTCACAAAAGTAAGTACACCCCTGACATTTTTGTAAATATTTTATTATATCTTTTCATGTGACAACACTGAAGAAATGACACTTTGCTACAATGTAAAGTAGTGAGTGTACAGCTTGTATAACAGTGTAAATTTGCTGTCCCCTCAAAATAACTCAACACACAGCCATTAATGTCTAAACCGCTGGCAACAAAAGTTAGCACACCCCTAAGTGAAAATATCCAAATTGAGTCCAAAGTGTCAATATTTTGTGTGGCCGCCATTATTTTCCAGCACTGCCTTAACCCTCTTGGGCATGGAGTTCACCAGAGCTTCACAGGTTACCACTGGAGTCCTCTTCCCCTCCTCCATGATGACATCACAGAGCTGGTGGATGTTAGAGACCTTGCGCTCCTCCATTTTCCGTTTGAAGATGCCCCACAGATGCTCAATAGGGTTTTGGTCTGGAGACATGCTTGGCCAGTCCATCACCTTTACCCTCATCTTCTTTAGTAAGGCAGTGGTCATCTTGGAGGTGTGTTTGAGGTCGTTATCATGTTGGAATACTGCCCTGCGGCCAGTGGTGTATTTTGGTTTTGTGCTGCCCTAGGCAAGACTAAAAATAGGCACCCCCCTCCCCCTTCTAAGTAGATTTGCCCCACCCCTTCCTTTTTAACGGATGTGACTCCCTCCAAAATTGAAGGACTACAAGTCCCAGCATGAACCCCTGAGATCTCACGAGAGGGGTGGGAGAGAGAGGGGGGGGTGGGTGAGGGAGGCAGAGAGAGAGCGGGGGTGAGAGAGAGAGAGGGGGGGTGACAGTGAAAGAGAGAGAGGGGGTGAGTGAGTGAGAGAGGGAGAGGGGGGGTGGCGGCTCTAGCAACCAGTGGCCAATAGAATCTCAGGTGGAGGGGGGTAGCTTTTTTGCCGCCCCCCTGCAAAGTGCCGCCCTAGGCCTGGGCCTTGTCAGCCTAGGCCAAAATACAGCACTGCCTGCGGCCCAGTCTGGTGTGAATTCCCTAAGGAGTAGATATCTTTGATGACCCATGGGTTTGTTTATTTCATAAAACTGACAAATCAAAAAAGCAACAATAGTACCAAATTTAATTAATGCAACAAAGGGGGCAATTCCAAAAAAAATGGTTAGAACCAGAAAGCCCCACATTAAGAGACTGGTTTAAAAGAATTGATTATACAAAGTATATATAATATGGGGTACCTAGGCAGCAGAGAGGAAGATTAAATAGAGAGTTTCTCGAATAAATGGGAAAAATTGGTAGAATTGAAAAATACTAATAAATACTTAGAAATCTGTTTGGAATAGGAGAGGAAGAAGGGTAGTTAAGGCAAATGGAGATAGAATATGTGGATAAATAAATCCGCGCTAAGGATATCAAGGGATTGTAACAATATATGCACAAATAAGCTGCAGCCTCCCTTAAACTATAGCCAAAGGCTATAAAGAGATAAATAAAATGGAAGGTGATGGCGCTGCTTATTTAATAAAGTGCAAATAAATATAAGATGCTAAAGTATAAATACGATTGAGGAATAAGTTAATAGATAAAAGATGCGGAGGTGAAAAAACAAAGTAAAAAGATCAAACGTATAGTGTTATAAGGGATATAAATTAATCTAAAAATAAATTTAAATATATAAAAATATTCCAAAGGTATATGAGAGAAACAACCACCAGAGGGCGTAATAAATGGCAAAGTGTGACAATAAATATGCTTGTGTATATGCCAAAATAAAATAAACAATGTGAATATATGACAATGCTAAATAAATAAATAAAATATATACAAGGTGTATATTCCACAAGTGATAATATAAATAATAGTGAATAGGTAAGTAAATAAATAGGTGATAAATGTGCGGGAAACTATTAAGCACGGGATGGGTGTGCAAAACAACAGCTGATATACAGTGCAACAAAAGTGATATCAATAAATATATCTAGGTGGGTCAAAGATAAATGTGCCAAAAATAATTTTTTATATATAAATATGCAGGTGAATGTAAAAGTGCGGGAAGTCTATTTGTGCAACGTGCAAAAAAATCCAATAAATTAGTCCATAAAATAATGGTGATAGCAAAAAATATATAGGTGTACAGGATATCTTACGGTGACCCCCAAGGTGGGTGACTGGTGAGTGGCTAAGTGGCCCCTGGTAAAAAGACCTACTCACCAGATGTACCCACCCCACACAGGGGTATAGAGCGGGTACTGAAGAGGTATCTTATGAGCCTGGATCTGTGTAGTAGTTCCCTTCCTAGGGTAGATGTGTTATGGAGTCCGGAGTGTCCTGAGTGGGGTCCGGTGGTGAATTGTGGTATCCAAAATCTCGTGGGTAAATCAAGTGTGGCCACTCAAGGGTATATGGATGGAGGAAAAAAAGGAGCTCGATAGTGTATTATCGTTATGCTAGAAAGTTTATTGTAAATTACAGCAGCAAAATGGGTACTCACATATACAATGTGGGAAAACAGCGAGGTATCAGCGTCCCGGAACGCAATGCGTTCCAACCAGAGACCGGAACCGGAAGTGACGTGACGGCGCTGTACGCGTTTCGTCATGTGACGTCTTCTGCAGCGTCCTATCACTTCCAGCGTAGGCCCTTTTGTACATGGTGGTTGCTAGGCAACAAAGTAGGCGGAAATCAACAAAGGAAGAATGATGCCGTGGGTCGTAGTATAGGGAACAGGGCGTAAGATAATCTTAGCCAAATAGAAATCAGATGGTAAGTATAAATAGCAAAAACCCAGGCTAACCATTGTTGAATACTAATTAAATGAATATAAAATATAACAATATAAGAAATGTAATGTTCCGTGCCTAATAATTGAACCACCGTGTATACATACAGGGAAGGATATCTCGTACATGTTATTACAATATATACAACAATACTTTATTAACAAATAAGATTAAGAATATGTTAAAATAAAAAAGTATTAGATTAAAATATATTACGCCATCTGGTGGATAGAGTAAATAAATGAAGTACATTTGGTTTAAGAACGTAGACATTGCGCCATCTAGTGGATAAATTGTTAATTGTATAAACTATTCATTTGATATAAAAAGTATATATACGATGTAAAGGTTATTAATGTTGTTACCATGAGTTTGTTAGTATGTGATTACTATCAGTATGTACCAATTTATGGAAAACATGATAGATAAAATATATAATTAAGGAGGACATCTGATTTGATATATGCTATATTGTAAAAAACATTATGGATAAAATTAACATCAATATAAATTATTGTGTAGAAACCTTATTGGATAAGATTTTATGATTAAAAAATATTATGAATAAAAAATATATAATAATATTTTATAGGAGGAGAGTACATCTAATGTGTGGAAAAATATATGTCTATTGATTATTAGAAGGATGTATCAAAATATATATAGAAAGATGTATATAAAAATAAAAAATATATATATATATAAAAATTAAGAAATGGAAGGTGAGATGACAATAGTGTGTATCGAACATTAGAATCCAGTATAATATATTAAGTTTAATACATATGAATATGAATACATACAGTGTAAGAATGTAATAAATGTGAATATAAGAATTAATAAATGGGAAGTGATATAGTAAAAAATAGTAAACAATAAAAATATGTGATTATAAAATATATTGTGATGATAGGATGGATACTATATTCATATATAAAAATTGATAGGAAAAGGATTAAAAATTAGAAATAAAACAGTTGAGGTCTATATCTAGGTTTAATCCCCTAGGCTGGAGTGTATTAAGCCGATATATCCAGCTGGTTTCATTTTTGGAAATTTTAATTCTTTTATTTTCACCTCTCCAGTGTCCTGTAATAGAGTCAATTCCAACAAATGTAAGTCCCCTGGGATCCTTGTTGTGTGCCTCTGCAAAGTGCCTAGAGAGGCTATGTTTCGGGAATCCATTTCTTATGTTCTTGATGTGTTCTCTAATACGCACGAAAAGAGGTCTGGTGGTCCTACCGACATACTGAAGTCGGCATGGACACTCTACCAGGTAGGTCACATGGGTGGTCTGGCATGTAATTAGTTTGTTAATCTTGAATTCCTCTCCACTCCATCTGGATTTAAAATATAACGTCTTTCTGGGTTGTTTATTCGTTGATTTGCAAGGTAAACATCTATTGCATCGAATAAACCCTTTTAAATCAGGAAACAGTTTCACTGGTTTGGGGGGATCAATAGCATTATGTACCAATTGATTGCGTAGATTAGGGGCTCTCCTATAGATAAACCTCGGTTGTCTAGGGAGTAATTTAGACAAGGTCTTGTCGGATTTTAGGATAGGCCAATATTTTTTCATAATCTTCTCTGTTTGTCTGAAATTTTGATGGAATCCCGTAATAAAAGCTAGCTCATTAGATTTTTTGTTGGGGACATTTTTCTTTTGTAGGAGTTCTTCCCTATTGATATTTAATGTTTTATCTCTTGTCATAATTAACTTTTGTCTGTCGTAACCCTTTTCCTCAAATCTTGTTATTAGAACATCCGTTTGTGATATATAATCTTCCACATTGTCACAATTTCTCCTGATCCTGACAAATTGGCTCTTTGGGATTCCTTCTTTCCATACAGGATGGTGACAGCTGTTAGTAGGTATGTATCCATTCCTATCTGTAGGTTTAAAATAGGTCCTACTTTTCAGTATATTATTGTCTTTAAAAATATTAAGATCCAAATAATTTATTTGATTAAAACTCCAGTCTCCTGTGAACTTAATGCCATATGGATTCTCATTCATTTTTAAAAAGAAATTATTCAAAGATTCTTCAGTCCCTTCCCATAAAATGATAATATCGTCTATATATCTTCGGTAGAATGTTAATTCTGGTATATCCTGAGTGTAAATCATCTTTTCCTCTAACATGTCCATAAATAGGTTCGCTACGCTAGGTGCGTAGCGGGCTCCCATTGCAACTCCCTTTGTTTGTAGGAAATATTCATTTTTATGCCAAAAGAAGTTGCTACTCATGGTGAGTTTTAAACCATCCAGGATATATTTTATTTGTGTTTGTTTTAACTTGCTACGTTCGTGTAAGGCAATATCTACCGCTTTTAATCCATCACTTTGTTTGATGCTGGTATAAAGGGAATTAGCATCTATTGTAGCCAAGATACATCCTTCTGGTAATTGTACTTCTTTGAGTGCTTTAATCAACTCTGAACTATCTTTAAGGTAAGATTTCCCCATCTTTACAGCTGGTTGTAGGTATCCATCCAGATATTCGCCCAATCTAGAAAACAAGGAGTCCACCCCACTCACAATGGGTCTCCCCGGGGGTTTGACAGGGTCCTTATGTATTTTAGGCAAATAGTACAATACTGGGATCTTACTTGAATCAGGTATCAGGTATTGTGCTTCCTTTTTATCCAAAATTCCTATTTCTTTGCCTTTGTTGATGAATTCTTTAAGTTTCTTCCTATATATCTTGGTTGGATTCCTTTTCAGTTTTTCATAGGTGCCTTCCACTCTTAATAGATTGTTCATTTCTTCTTCATAGTCATTTTTGTTCAGAATTACTAATCCCCCTCCTTTATCTGCGGGTCGAATAATAATTCCTTTTCTGTCTTCTAGTTGTTTGATTGCAGATTTAACCTGATTGTACTTTTTATGTGGTTTTTTAATCTTCCTCAGGTCCTCCTCCACCATTTTCTTGAATGCGCTAATACATTCACCTCCAGGTACTTTTGGATTAAAAATTGAGTTATTTCTGAGACCTGAGTGTACAAAATTGGGGTCAGGAATAGTGGGTGTGTGTCCTTTTAGTTTAAAAAATTTCTTAATATTCAGTTTTCTTAAAAATTTATGAAGATCAATAAAAATTTCAAAGGGGTCCGCATCTTTGGTGGGGGCGAATTTAAGGCCAAGATCTAAAAGCTGAAGTTCGTCATCGTTAAAAACTATATCCGTGAGGTTAAAAATACCTTGCCCTAAAATTCTCGCCTTCGTTTTCTTCCTCCCACCTCTCTTACCCCTCTTACGTCTTCTTCTTCCCAATAATGGTTTTGTTGATTGGGTCTCATGTATCCTCCTGGGGGTGGTGGTCCCCTCCATTGATTCTGGTAGTCTCCTCCTCTGTATGTATTGGGTCTTCTGTCTTCGTGATAATTGTGGTTCCATCTTGTCTGTTGGTCTTGTGGTCCTCTCCATCTCGTTCCTCCTTGTGGCCTGTACCATCCTTGTTGTCTGTAAGAGGGTGGTGGTCTTCTTTGGTGGCCTCCACGGAAAAAATCCCTTTGCATATTGTAGTTCGGTCTATCCCTATAATCTCTGCCTGGAGTATATGTATCCATCCTGGCTAACGGAGAAAATCTGTTATGCATAGGTAAATTAAAATTTCTGTGATTGGGTGTATCATTCCTATTAAAATCTCTGGGTGGTGTACGTGGTCTTTCTTGTACTCTGGGTTGATTCCTGGGTGGTATGAGTCTATTTTCTTGGGTAGTAGGTATGGTGTCTTCTATGTCTCTATTGGGTCTAAAGGTGAAAACTTGTGGGGTCCTAGGAGCTGGAGTAGCTATAGATTCTTCGTATTCATCTTCATCTACTGATGTATCTCTGGACTCAAAAGCATTAGGAGTGGTAGGAATTTCCATTTCTTCTTCCGCTACTTGCCATTTGTACACTTTGGAACTTTTATAGTCAGTGACATCTCTGCTATACTTTTTTTGCTTTTTCTGTTGTATAGCCGAGTCATATTTTGCAATATATGTTTGGAGTTCTTTTTCTTTGTCTTTATATTCCTTATGCAGTGAAAATGGAATGAGTGCCGTTTTCAGGTCTGTTATCTGTGTTTCAATATTCCTTAGTTTGGTCTGTCTCCTTTTGATAATGAGTGTAAGGAGATCTGTTTCGCACCGATTGAAGAATATATACCATTCTTCTGTTAAGGTAATATCATTAAGACCATCATTGGGGTTGACATCCCACCTTAGTCGTCTGGGGGTAATTTTATCTCTAATGTACATTTCTAAAGTGGAAATGTCCCACCAGACCCTAAGTTGTTTTTCAAGGGCATGTTTAAGTTGTTTGAAAAGCCCGTCCATGTCTTGTCTATTGGTTACTCTTTCCTGATTGAAAATATCCTCAATATTGATTTTCCGATTATTTATATATCCAAAGATATCCGAAGCTGCAGGATTAGCCATGACCCCTAAGGGTATGTAAGAATATGTGGATAAATAAATCCGCGCTAAGGATATCAAGGGATTGTAACAATATATGCACAAATAAGCTGCAGCCTCCCTTAAACTATAGCCAAAGGCTATAAAGAGATAAATAAAATGGAAGGTGATGGCGCTGCTTATTTAATAAAGTGCAAATAAATATAAGATGCTAAAGTATAAATACGATTGAGGAATAAGTTAATAGATAAAAGATGCGGAGGTGAAAAAACAAAGTAAAAAGATCAAACGTATAGTGTTATAAGGGATATAAATTAATCTAAAAATAAATTTAAATATATAAAAATATTCCAAAGGTATATGAGAGAAACAACCACCAGAGGGCGTAATAAATGGCAAAGTGTGACAATAAATATGCTTGTGTATATGCCAAAATAAAATAAACAATGTGAATATATGACAATGCTAAATAAATAAATAAAATATATACAAGGTGTATATTCCACAAGTGATAATATAAATAATAGTGAATAGGTAAGTAAATAAATAGGTGATAAATGTGCGGGAAACTATTAAGCACGGGATGGGTGTGCAAAACAACAGCTGATATACAGTGCAACAAAAGTGATATCAATAAATATATCTAGGTGGGTCAAAGATAAATGTGCCAAAAATAATTTTTTATATATAAATATGCAGGTGAATGTAAAAGTGCGGGAAGTCTATTTGTGCAACGTGCAAAAAAATCCAAGAAATTAGTCCATAAAATAATGGTGATAGCAAAAAATATATAGGTGTACAGGATATCTTACGGTGACCCCCAAGGTGGGTGACTGGTGAGTGGCTAAGTGGCCCCTGGTAAAAAGACCTACTCACCAGATGTACCCACCCCACACAGGGGTATAGAGCGGGTACTGAAGAGGTATCTTATGAGCCTGGATCTGTGTAGTAGTTCCCTTCCTAGGGTAGATGTGTTATGGAGTCCGGAGTGTCCTGAGTGGGGTCCGGTGGTGAATTGTGGTATCCAAAATCTCGTGGGTAAATCAAGTGTGGCCACTCAAGGGTATATGGATGGAGGAAAAAAAGGAGCTCGATAGTGTATTATCGTTATGCTAGAAAGTTTATTGTAAATTACAGCAGCAAAATGGGTACTCACATATACAATGTGGGAAAACAGCGAGGTATCAGCGTCCCGGAACGCAATGCGTTCCAACCAGAGACCGGAACCGGAAGTGACGTGACGGCGCTGTACGCGTTTCGTCATGTGACGTCTTCTGCAGCGTCCTATCACTTCCAGCGTAGGCCCTTTTGTACATGGTGGTTGCTAGGCAACAAAGTAGGCGGAAATCAACAAAGGAAGAATGATGCCGTGGGTCGTAGTATAGGGAACAGGGCGTAAGATAATCTTAGCCAAATAGAAATCAGATGGTAAGTATAAATAGCAAAAACCCAGGCTAACCATTGTTGAATACTAATTAAATGAATATAAAATATAACAATATAAGAAATGTAATGTTCCGTGCCTAATAATTGAACCACCGTGTATACATACAGGGAAGGATATCTCGTACATGTTATTACAATATATACAACAATACTTTATTAACAAATAAGATTAAGAATATGTTAAAATAAAAAAGTATTAGATTAAAATATATTACGCCATCTGGTGGATAGAGTAAATAAATGAAGTACATTTGGTTTAAGAACGTAGACATTGCGCCATCTAGTGGATAAATTGTTAATTGTATAAACTATTCATTTGATATAAAAAGTATATATACGATGTAAAGGTTATTAATGTTGTTACCATGAGTTTGTTAGTATGTGATTACTATCAGTATGTACCAATTTATGGAAAACATGATAGATAAAATATATAATTAAGGAGGACATCTGATTTGATATATGCTATATTGTAAAAAACATTATGGATAAAATTAACATCAATATAAATTATTGTGTAGAAACCTTATTGGATAAGATTTTATGATTAAAAAATATTATGAATAAAAAATATATAATAATATTTTATAGGAGGAGAGTACATCTAATGTGTGGAAAAATATATGTCTATTGATTATTAGAAGGATGTATCAAAATATATATAGAAAGATGTATATAAAAATAAAAAATATATATATATATAAAAATTAAGAAATGGAAGGTGAGATGACAATAGTGTGTATCGAACATTAGAATCCAGTATAATATATTAAGTTTAATACATATGAATATGAATACATACAGTGTAAGAATGTAATAAATGTGAATATAAGAATTAATAAATGGGAAGTGATATAGTAAAAAATAGTAAACAATAAAAATATGTGATTATAAAATATATTGTGATGATAGGATGGATACTATATTCATATATAAAAATTGATAGGAAAAGGATTAAAAATTAGAAATAAAACAGTTGAGGTCTATATCTAGGTTTAATCCCCTAGGCTGGAGTGTATTAAGCCGATATATCCAGCTGGTTTCATTTTTGGAAATTTTAATTCTTTTATTTTCACCTCTCCAGTGTCCTGTAATAGAGTCAATTCCAACAAATGTAAGTCCCCTGGGATCCTTGTTGTGTGCCTCTGCAAAGTGCCTAGAGAGGCTATGTTTCGGGAATCCATTTCTTATGTTCTTGATGTGTTCTCTAATACGCACGAAAAGAGGTCTGGTGGTCCTACCGACATACTGAAGTCGGCATGGACACTCTACCAGGTAGGTCACATGGGTGGTCTGGCATGTAATTAGTTTGTTAATCTTGAATTCCTCTCCACTCCATCTGGATTTAAAATATAACGTCTTTCTGGGTTGTTTATTCGTTGATTTGCAAGGTAAACATCTATTGCATCGAATAAACCCTTTTAAATCAGGAAACAGTTTCACTGGTTTGGGGGGATCAATAGCATTATGTACCAATTGATTGCGTAGATTAGGGGCTCTCCTATAGATAAACCTCGGTTGTCTAGGGAGTAATTTAGACAAGGTCTTGTCGGATTTTAGGATAGGCCAATATTTTTTCATAATCTTCTCTGTTTGTCTGAAATTTTGATGGAATCCCGTAATAAAAGCTAGCTCATTAGATTTTTTGTTGGGGACATTTTTCTTTTGTAGGAGTTCTTCCCTATTGATATTTAATGTTTTATCTCTTGTCATAATTAACTTTTGTCTGTCGTAACCCTTTTCCTCAAATCTTGTTATTAGAACATCCGTTTGTGATATATAATCTTCCACATTGTCACAATTTCTCCTGATCCTGACAAATTGGCTCTTTGGGATTCCTTCTTTCCATACAGGATGGTGACAGCTGTTAGTAGGTATGTATCCATTCCTATCTGTAGGTTTAAAATAGGTCCTACTTTTCAGTATATTATTGTCTTTAAAAATATTAAGATCCAAATAATTTATTTGATTAAAACTCCAGTCTCCTGTGAACTTAATGCCATATGGATTCTCATTCATTTTTAAAAAGAAATTATTCAAAGATTCTTCAGTCCCTTCCCATAAAATGATAATATCGTCTATATATCTTCGGTAGAATGTTAATTCTGGTATATCCTGAGTGTAAATCATCTTTTCCTCTAACATGTCCATAAATAGGTTCGCTACGCTAGGTGCGTAGCGGGCTCCCATTGCAACTCCCTTTGTTTGTAGGAAATATTCATTTTTATGCCAAAAGAAGTTGCTACTCATGGTGAGTTTTAAACCATCCAGGATATATTTTATTTGTGTTTGTTTTAACTTGCTACGTTCGTGTAAGGCAATATCTACCGCTTTTAATCCATCACTTTGTTTGATGCTGGTATAAAGGGAATTAGCATCTATTGTAGCCAAGATACATCCTTCTGGTAATTGTACTTCTTTGAGTGCTTTAATCAACTCTGAACTATCTTTAAGGTAAGATTTCCCCATCTTTACAGCTGGTTGTAGGTATCCATCCAGATATTCGCCCAATCTAGAAAACAAGGAGTCCACCCCACTCACAATGGGTCTCCCCGGGGGTTTGACAGGGTCCTTATGTATTTTAGGCAAATAGTACAATACTGGGATCTTACTTGAATCAGGTATCAGGTATTGTGCTTCCTTTTTATCCAAAATTCCTATTTCTTTGCCTTTGTTGATGAATTCTTTAAGTTTCTTCCTATATATCTTGGTTGGATTCCTTTTCAGTTTTTCATAGGTGCCTTCCACTCTTAATAGATTGTTCATTTCTTCTTCATAGTCATTTTTGTTCAGAATTACTAATCCCCCTCCTTTATCTGCGGGTCGAATAATAATTCCTTTTCTGTCTTCTAGTTGTTTGATTGCAGATTTAACCTGATTGTACTTTTTATGTGGTTTTTTAATCTTCCTCAGGTCCTCCTCCACCATTTTCTTGAATGCGCTAATACATTCACCTCCAGGTACTTTTGGATTAAAAATTGAGTTATTTCTGAGACCTGAGTGTACAAAATTGGGGTCAGGAATAGTGGGTGTGTGTCCTTTTAGTTTAAAAAATTTCTTAATATTCAGTTTTCTTAAAAATTTATGAAGATCAATAAAAATTTCAAAGGGGTCCGCATCTTTGGTGGGGGCGAATTTAAGGCCAAGATCTAAAAGCTGAAGTTCGTCATCGTTAAAAACTATATCCGTGAGGTTAAAAATACCTTGCCCTAAAATTCTCGCCTTCGTTTTCTTCCTCCCACCTCTCTTACCCCTCTTACGTCTTCTTCTTCCCAATAATGGTTTTGTTGATTGGGTCTCATGTATCCTCCTGGGGGTGGTGGTCCCCTCCATTGATTCTGGTAGTCTCCTCCTCTGTATGTATTGGGTCTTCTGTCTTCGTGATAATTGTGGTTCCATCTTGTCTGTTGGTCTTGTGGTCCTCTCCATCTCGTTCCTCCTTGTGGCCTGTACCATCCTTGTTGTCTGTAAGAGGGTGGTGGTCTTCTTTGGTGGCCTCCACGGAAAAAATCCCTTTGCATATTGTAGTTCGGTCTATCCCTATAATCTCTGCCTGGAGTATATGTATCCATCCTGGCTAACGGAGAAAATCTGTTATGCATAGGTAAATTAAAATTTCTGTGATTGGGTGTATCATTCCTATTAAAATCTCTGGGTGGTGTACGTGGTCTTTCTTGTACTCTGGGTTGATTCCTGGGTGGTATGAGTCTATTTTCTTGGGTAGTAGGTATGGTGTCTTCTATGTCTCTATTGGGTCTAAAGGTGAAAACTTGTGGGGTCCTAGGAGCTGGAGTAGCTATAGATTCTTCGTATTCATCTTCATCTACTGATGTATCTCTGGACTCAAAAGCATTAGGAGTGGTAGGAATTTCCATTTCTTCTTCCGCTACTTGCCATTTGTACACTTTGGAACTTTTATAGTCAGTGACATCTCTGCTATACTTTTTTTGCTTTTTCTGTTGTATAGCCGAGTCATATTTTGCAATATATGTTTGGAGTTCTTTTTCTTTGTCTTTATATTCCTTATGCAGTGAAAATGGAATGAGTGCCGTTTTCAGGTCTGTTATCTGTGTTTCAATATTCCTTAGTTTGGTCTGTCTCCTTTTGATAATGAGTGTAAGGAGATCTGTTTCGCACCGATTGAAGAATATATACCATTCTTCTGTTAAGGTAATATCATTAAGACCATCATTGGGGTTGACATCCCACCTTAGTCGTCTGGGGGTAATTTTATCTCTAATGTACATTTCTAAAGTGGAAATGTCCCACCAGACCCTAAGTTGTTTTTCAAGGGCATGTTTAAGTTGTTTGAAAAGCCCGTCCATGTCTTGTCTATTGGTTACTCTTTCCTGATTGAAAATATCCTCAATATTGATTTTCCGATTATTTATATATCCAAAGATATCCGAAGCTGCAGGATTAGCCATGACCCCTAAGGGTATGTAAGAATATGTGGATAAATAAATCCGCGCTAAGGATATCAAGGGATTGTAACAATATATGCACAAATAAGCTGCAGCCTCCCTTAAACTATAGCCAAAGGCTATAAAGAGATAAATAAAATGGAAGGTGATGGCGCTGCTTATTTAATAAAGTGCAAATAAATATAAGATGCTAAAGTATAAATACGATTGAGGAATAAGTTAATAGATAAAAGATGCGGAGGTGAAAAAACAAAGTAAAAAGATCAAACGTATAGTGTTATAAGGGATATAAATTAATCTAAAAATAAATTTAAATATATAAAAATATTCCAAAGGTATATGAGAGAAACAACCACCAGAGGGCGTAATAAATGGCAAAGTGTGACAATAAATATGCTTGTGTATATGCCAAAATAAAATAAACAATGTGAATATATGACAATGCTAAATAAATAAATAAAATATATACAAGGTGTATATTCCACAAGTGATAATATAAATAATAGTGAATAGGTAAGTAAATAAATAGGTGATAAATGTGCGGGAAACTATTAAGCACGGGATGGGTGTGCAAAACAACAGCTGATATACAGTGCAACAAAAGTGATATCAATAAATATATCTAGGTGGGTCAAAGATAAATGTGCCAAAAATAATTTTTTATATATAAATATGCAGGTGAATGTAAAAGTGCGGGAAGTCTATTTGTGCAACGTGCAAAAAAATCCAAGAAATTAGTCCATAAAATAATGGTGATAGCAAAAAATATATAGGTGTACAGGATATCTTACGGTGACCCCCAAGGTGGGTGACTGGTGAGTGGCTAAGTGGCCCCTGGTAAAAAGACCTACTCACCAGATGTACCCACCCCACACAGGGGTATAGAGCGGGTACTGAAGAGGTATCTTATGAGCCTGGATCTGTGTAGTAGTTCCCTTCCTAGGGTAGATGTGTTATGGAGTCCGGAGTGTCCTGAGTGGGGTCCGGTGGTGAATTGTGGTATCCAAAATCTCGTGGGTAAATCAAGTGTGGCCACTCAAGGGTATATGGATGGAGGAAAAAAAGGAGCTCGATAGTGTATTATCGTTATGCTAGAAAGTTTATTGTAAATTACAGCAGCAAAATGGGTACTCACATATACAATGTGGGAAAACAGCGAGGTATCAGCGTCCCGGAACGCAATGCGTTCCAACCAGAGACCGGAACCGGAAGTGACGTGACGGCGCTGTACGCGTTTCGTCATGTGACGTCTTCTGCAGCGTCCTATCACTTCCAGCGTAGGCCCTTTTGTACATGGTGGTTGCTAGGCAACAAAGTAGGCGGAAATCAACAAAGGAAGAATGATGCCGTGGGTCGTAGTATAGGGAACAGGGCGTAAGATAATCTTAGCCAAATAGAAATCAGATGGTAAGTATAAATAGCAAAAACCCAGGCTAACCATTGTTGAATACTAATTAAATGAATATAAAATATAACAATATAAGAAATGTAATGTTCCGTGCCTAATAATTGAACCACCGTGTATACATACAGGGAAGGATATCTCGTACATGTTATTACAATATATACAACAATACTTTATTAACAAATAAGATTAAGAATATGTTAAAATAAAAAAGTATTAGATTAAAATATATTACGCCATCTGGTGGATAGAGTAAATAAATGAAGTACATTTGGTTTAAGAACGTAGACATTGCGCCATCTAGTGGATAAATTGTTAATTGTATAAACTATTCATTTGATATAAAAAGTATATATACGATGTAAAGGTTATTAATGTTGTTACCATGAGTTTGTTAGTATGTGATTACTATCAGTATGTACCAATTTATGGAAAACATGATAGATAAAATATATAATTAAGGAGGACATCTGATTTGATATATGCTATATTGTAAAAAACATTATGGATAAAATTAACATCAATATAAATTATTGTGTAGAAACCTTATTGGATAAGATTTTATGATTAAAAAATATTATGAATAAAAAATATATAATAATATTTTATAGGAGGAGAGTACATCTAATGTGTGGAAAAATATATGTCTATTGATTATTAGAAGGATGTATCAAAATATATATAGAAAGATGTATATAAAAATAAAAAATATATATATATATAAAAATTAAGAAATGGAAGGTGAGATGACAATAGTGTGTATCGAACATTAGAATCCAGTATAATATATTAAGTTTAATACATATGAATATGAATACATACAGTGTAAGAATGTAATAAATGTGAATATAAGAATTAATAAATGGGAAGTGATATAGTAAAAAATAGTAAACAATAAAAATATGTGATTATAAAATATATTGTGATGATAGGATGGATACTATATTCATATATAAAAATTGATAGGAAAAGGATTAAAAATTAGAAATAAAACAGTTGAGGTCTATATCTAGGTTTAATCCCCTAGGCTGGAGTGTATTAAGCCGATATATCCAGCTGGTTTCATTTTTGGAAATTTTAATTCTTTTATTTTCACCTCTCCAGTGTCCTGTAATAGAGTCAATTCCAACAAATGTAAGTCCCCTGGGATCCTTGTTGTGTGCCTCTGCAAAGTGCCTAGAGAGGCTATGTTTCGGGAATCCATTTCTTATGTTCTTGATGTGTTCTCTAATACGCACGAAAAGAGGTCTGGTGGTCCTACCGACATACTGAAGTCGGCATGGACACTCTACCAGGTAGGTCACATGGGTGGTCTGGCATGTAATTAGTTTATATACTTTTTATATCAAATGAATAGTTTATACAATTAACAATTTATCCACTAGATGGCGCAATGTCTACGTTCTTAAACCAAATGTACTTCATTTATTTACTCTATCCACCAGATGGCGTAATATATTTTAATCTAATACTTTTTTATTTTAACATATTCTTAATCTTATTTGTTAATAAAGTATTGTTGTATATATTGTAATAACATGTACGAGATATCCTTCCCTGTATGTATACACGGTGGTTCAATTATTAGGCACGGAACATTACATTTCTTATATTGTTATATTTTATATTCATTTAATTAGTATTCAACAATGGTTAGCCTGGGTTTTTGCTATTTATACTTACCATCTGATTTCTATTTGGCTAAGATTATCTTACGCCCTGTTCCCTATACTACGACCCACGGCATCATTCTTCCTTTGTTGATTTCCGCCTACTTTGTTGCCTAGCAACCACCATGTACAAAAGGGCCTACGCTGGAAGTGATAGGACGCTGCAGAAGACGTCACATGACGAAACGCGTACAGCGCCGTCACGTCACTTCCGGTTCCGGTCTCTGGTTGGAACGCATTGCGTTCCGGGACGCTGTTACCTCGCTGTTTTCCCACATTGTATATGTGAGTACCCATTTTGCTGCTGTAATTTACAATAAACTTTCTAGCATAACGATAATACACTATCGAGCTCCTTTTTTTCCTCCATCCATATACCCTTGAGTGGCCACACTTGATTTACCCACGAGATTTTGGATACCACAATTCACCACCGGACCCCACTCAGGACACTCCGGACTCCATAACACATCTACCCTAGGAAGGGAACTACTACACAGATCCAGGCTCATAAGATACCTCTTCAGTACCCGCTCTATACCCCTGTGTGGGGTGGGTACATCTGGTGAGTAGGTCTTTTTACCAGGGGCCACTTAGCCACTCACCAGTCACCCACCTTGGGGGTCACCGTAAGATATCCTGTACACCTATATATTTTTTGCTATCACCATTATTTTATGGACTAATTTCTTGGATTTTTTTGCACGTTGCACAAATAGACTTCCCGCACTTTTACATTCACCTGCATATTTATATATAAAAAATTATTTTTGGCACATTTATCTTTGACCCACCTAGATATATTTATTGATATCACTTTTGTTGCACTGTATATCAGCTGTTGTTTTGCACACCCATCCCGTGCTTAATAGTTTCCCGCACATTTATCACCTATTTATTTACTTACCTATTCACTATTATTTATATTATCACTTGTGGAATATACACCTTGTATATATTTTATTTATTTATTTAGCATTGTCATATATTCACATTGTTTATTTTATTTTGGCATATACACAAGCATATTTATTGTCACACTTTGCCATTTATTACGCCCTCTGGTGGTTGTTTCTCTCATATACCTTTGGAATATTTTTATATATTTAAATTTATTTTTAGATTAATTTATATCCCTTATAACACTATACGTTTGATCTTTTTACTTTGTTTTTTCACCTCCGCATCTTTTATCTATTAACTTATTCCTCAATCGTATTTATACTTTAGCATCTTATATTTATTTGCACTTTATTAAATAAGCAGCGCCATCACCTTCCATTTTATTTATCTCTTTATAGCCTTTGGCTATAGTTTAAGGGAGGCTGCAGCTTATTTGTGCATATATTGTTACAATCCCTTGATATCCTTAGCGCGGATTTATTTATCCACATATTCTTACATACCCTTAGGGGTCATGGCTAATCCTGCAGCTTCGGATATCTTTGGATATATAAATAATCGGAAAATCAATATTGAGGATATTTTCAATCAGGAAAGAGTAACCAATAGACAAGACATGGACGGGCTTTTCAAACAACTTAAACATGCCCTTGAAAAACAACTTAGGGTCTGGTGGGACATTTCCACTTTAGAAATGTACATTAGAGATAAAATTACCCCCAGACGACTAAGGTGGGATGTCAACCCCAATGATGGTCTTAATGATATTACCTTAACAGAAGAATGGTATATATTCTTCAATCGGTGCGAAACAGATCTCCTTACACTCATTATCAAAAGGAGACAGACCAAACTAAGGAATATTGAAACACAGATAACAGACCTGAAAACGGCACTCATTCCATTTTCACTGCATAAGGAATATAAAGACAAAGAAAAAGAACTCCAAACATATATTGCAAAATATGACTCGGCTATACAACAGAAAAAGCAAAAAAAGTATAGCAGAGATGTCACTGACTATAAAAGTTCCAAAGTGTACAAATGGCAAGTAGCGGAAGAAGAAATGGAAATTCCTACCACTCCTAATGCTTTTGAGTCCAGAGATACATCAGTAGATGAAGATGAATACGAAGAATCTATAGCTACTCCAGCTCCTAGGACCCCACAAGTTTTCACCTTTAGACCCAATAGAGACATAGAAGACACCATACCTACTACCCAAGAAAATAGACTCATACCACCCAGGAATCAACCCAGAGTACAAGAAAGACCACGTACACCACCCAGAGATTTTAATAGGAATGATACACCCAATCACAGAAATTTTAATTTACCTATGCATAACAGATTTTCTCCGTTAGCCAGGATGGATACATATACTCCAGGCAGAGATTATAGGGATAGACCGAACTACAATATGCAAAGGGATTTTTTCCGTGGAGGCCACCAAAGAAGACCACCACCCTCTTACAGACAACAAGGATGGTACAGGCCACAAGGAGGAACGAGATGGAGAGGACCACAAGACCAACAGACAAGATGGAACCACAATTATCACGAAGACAGAAGACCCAATACATACAGAGGAGGAGACTACCAGAATCAATGGAGGGGACCACCACCCCCAGGAGGATACATGAGACCCAATCAACAAAACCATTATTGGGAAGAAGAAGACGTAAGAGGGGTAAGAGAGGTGGGAGGAAGAAAACGAAGGCGAGAATTTTAGGGCAAGGTATTTTTAACCTCACGGATATAGTTTTTAACGATGACGAACTTCAGCTTTTAGATCTTGGCCTTAAATTCGCCCCCACCAAAGATGCGGACCCCTTTGAAATTTTTATTGATCTTCATAAATTTTTAAGAAAACTGAATATTAAGAAATTTTTTAAACTAAAAGGACACACACCCACTATTCCTGACCCCAATTTTGTACACTCAGGTCTCAGAAATAACTCAATTTTTAATCCAAAAGTACCTGGAGGTGAATGTATTAGCGCATTCAAGAAAATGGTGGAGGAGGACCTGAGGAAGATTAAAAAACCACATAAAAAGTACAATCAGGTTAAATCTGCAATCAAACAACTAGAAGACAGAAAAGGAATTATTATTCGACCCGCAGATAAAGGAGGGGGATTAGTAATTCTGAACAAAAATGACTATGAAGAAGAAATGAACAATCTATTAAGAGTGGAAGGCACCTATGAAAAACTGAAAAGGAATCCAACCAAGATATATAGGAAGAAACTTAAAGAATTCATCAACAAAGGCAAAGAAATAGGAATTTTGGATAAAAAGGAAGCACAATACCTGATACCTGATTCAAGTAAGATCCCAGTATTGTACTATTTGCCTAAAATACATAAGGACCCTGTCAAACCCCCGGGGAGACCCATTGTGAGTGGGGTGGACTCCTTGTTTTCTAGATTGGGCGAATATCTGGATGGATACCTACAACCAGCTGTAAAGATGGGGAAATCTTACCTTAAAGATAGTTCAGAGTTGATTAAAGCACTCAAAGAAGTACAATTACCAGAAGGATGTATCTTGGCTACAATAGATGCTAATTCCCTTTATACCAGCATCAAACAAAGTGATGGATTAAAAGCGGTAGATATTGCCTTACACGAACGTAGCAAGTTAAAACAAACACAAATAAAATATATCCTGGATGGTTTAAAACTCACCATGAGTAGCAACTTCTTTTGGCATAAAAATGAATATTTCCTACAAACAAAGGGAGTTGCAATGGGAGCCCGCTACGCACCTAGCGTAGCGAACCTATTTATGGACATGTTAGAGGAAAAGATGATTTACACTCAGGATATACCAGAATTAACATTCTACCGAAGATATATAGACGATATTATCATTTTATGGGAAGGGACTGAAGAATCTTTGAATAATTTCTTTTTAAAAATGAATGAGAATCCATATGGCATTAAGTTCACAGGAGACTGGAGTTTTAATCAAATAAATTATTTGGATCTTAATATTTTTAAAGACAATAATATACTGAAAAGTAGGACCTATTTTAAACCTACAGATAGGAATGGATACATACCTACTAACAGCTGTCACCATCCTGTATGGAAAGAAGGAATCCCAAAGAGCCAATTTGTCAGGATCAGGAGAAATTGTGACAATGTGGAAGATTATATATCACAAACGGATGTTCTAATAACAAGATTTGAGGAAAAGGGTTACGACAGACAAAAGTTAATTATGACAAGAGATAAAACATTAAATATCAATAGGGAAGAACTCCTACAAAAGAAAAATGTCCCCAACAAAAAATCTAATGAGCTAGCTTTTATTACGGGATTCCATCAAAATTTCAGACAAACAGAGAAGATTATGAAAAAATATTGGCCTATCCTAAAATCCGACAAGACCTTGTCTAAATTACTCCCTAGACAACCGAGGTTTATCTATAGGAGAGCCCCTAATCTACGCAATCAATTGGTACATAATGCTATTGATCCCCCCAAACCAGTGAAACTGTTTCCTGATTTAAAAGGGTTTATTCGATGCAATAGATGTTTACCTTGCAAATCAACGAATAAACAACCCAGAAAGACGTTATATTTTAAATCCAGATGGAGTGGAGAGGAATTCAAGATTAACAAACTAATTACATGCCAGACCACCCATGTGACCTACCTGGTAGAGTGTCCATGCCGACTTCAGTATGTCGGTAGGACCACCAGACCTCTTTTCGTGCGTATTAGAGAACACATCAAGAACATAAGAAATGGATTCCCGAAACATAGCCTCTCTAGGCACTTTGCAGAGGCACACAACAAGGATCCCAGGGGACTTACATTTGTTGGAATTGACTCTATTACAGGACACTGGAGAGGTGAAAATAAAAGAATTAAAATTTCCAAAAATGAAACCAGCTGGATATATCGGCTTAATACACTCCAGCCTAGGGGATTAAACCTAGATATAGACCTCAACTGTTTTATTTCTAATTTTTAATCCTTTTCCTATCAATTTTTATATATGAATATAGTATCCATCCTATCATCACAATATATTTTATAATCACATATTTTTATTGTTTACTATTTTTTACTATATCACTTCCCATTTATTAATTCTTATATTCACATTTATTACATTCTTACACTGTATGTATTCATATTCATATGTATTAAACTTAATATATTATACTGGATTCTAATGTTCGATACACACTATTGTCATCTCACCTTCCATTTCTTAATTTTTATATATATATATATTTTTTATTTTTATATACATCTTTCTATATATATTTTGATACATCCTTCTAATAATCAATAGACATATATTTTTCCACACATTAGATGTACTCTCCTCCTATAAAATATTATTATATATTTTTTATTCATAATATTTTTTAATCATAAAATCTTATCCAATAAGGTTTCTACACAATAATTTATATTGATGTTAATTTTATCCATAATGTTTTTTACAATATAGCATATATCAAATCAGATGTCCTCCTTAATTATATATTTTATCTATCATGTTTTCCATAAATTGGTACATACTGATAGTAATCACATACTAACAAACTCATGGTAACAACATTAATAACCTTTACATCGTATATATACTTTTTATATCAAATGAATAGTTTATACAATTAACAATTTATCCACTAGATGGCGCAATGTCTACGTTCTTAAACCAAATGTACTTCATTTATTTACTCTATCCACCAGATGGCGTAATATATTTTAATCTAATACTTTTTTATTTTAACATATTCTTAATCTTATTTGTTAATAAAGTATTGTTGTATATATTGTAATAACATGTACGAGATATCCTTCCCTGTATGTATACACGGTGGTTCAATTATTAGGCACGGAACATTACATTTCTTATATTGTTATATTTTATATTCATTTAATTAGTATTCAACAATGGTTAGCCTGGGTTTTTGCTATTTATACTTACCATCTGATTTCTATTTGGCTAAGATTATCTTACGCCCTGTTCCCTATACTACGACCCACGGCATCATTCTTCCTTTGTTGATTTCCGCCTACTTTGTTGCCTAGCAACCACCATGTACAAAAGGGCCTACGCTGGAAGTGATAGGACGCTGCAGAAGACGTCACATGACGAAACGCGTACAGCGCCGTCACGTCACTTCCGGTTCCGGTCTCTGGTTGGAACGCATTGCGTTCCGGGACGCTGATACCTCGCTGTTTTCCCACATTGTATATGTGAGTACCCATTTTGCTGCTGTAATTTACAATAAACTTTCTAGCATAACGATAATACACTATCGAGCTCCTTTTTTTCCTCCATCCATATACCCTTGAGTGGCCACACTTGATTTACCCACGAGATTTTGGATACCACAATTCACCACCGGACCCCACTCAGGACACTCCGGACTCCATAACACATCTACCCTAGGAAGGGAACTACTACACAGATCCAGGCTCATAAGATACCTCTTCAGTACCCGCTCTATACCCCTGTGTGGGGTGGGTACATCTGGTGAGTAGGTCTTTTTACCAGGGGCCACTTAGCCACTCACCAGTCACCCACCTTGGGGGTCACCGTAAGATATCCTGTACACCTATATATTTTTTGCTATCACCATTATTTTATGGACTAATTTCTTGGATTTTTTTGCACGTTGCACAAATAGACTTCCCGCACTTTTACATTCACCTGCATATTTATATATAAAAAATTATTTTTGGCACATTTATCTTTGACCCACCTAGATATATTTATTGATATCACTTTTGTTGCACTGTATATCAGCTGTTGTTTTGCACACCCATCCCGTGCTTAATAGTTTCCCGCACATTTATCACCTATTTATTTACTTACCTATTCACTATTATTTATATTATCACTTGTGGAATATACACCTTGTATATATTTTATTTATTTATTTAGCATTGTCATATATTCACATTGTTTATTTTATTTTGGCATATACACAAGCATATTTATTGTCACACTTTGCCATTTATTACGCCCTCTGGTGGTTGTTTCTCTCATATACCTTTGGAATATTTTTATATATTTAAATTTATTTTTAGATTAATTTATATCCCTTATAACACTATACGTTTGATCTTTTTACTTTGTTTTTTCACCTCCGCATCTTTTATCTATTAACTTATTCCTCAATCGTATTTATACTTTAGCATCTTATATTTATTTGCACTTTATTAAATAAGCAGCGCCATCACCTTCCATTTTATTTATCTCTTTATAGCCTTTGGCTATAGTTTAAGGGAGGCTGCAGCTTATTTGTGCATATATTGTTACAATCCCTTGATATCCTTAGCGCGGATTTATTTATCCACATATTCTTACATACCCTTAGGGGTCATGGCTAATCCTGCAGCTTCGGATATCTTTGGATATATAAATAATCGGAAAATCAATATTGAGGATATTTTCAATCAGGAAAGAGTAACCAATAGACAAGACATGGACGGGCTTTTCAAACAACTTAAACATGCCCTTGAAAAACAACTTAGGGTCTGGTGGGACATTTCCACTTTAGAAATGTACATTAGAGATAAAATTACCCCCAGACGACTAAGGTGGGATGTCAACCCCAATGATGGTCTTAATGATATTACCTTAACAGAAGAATGGTATATATTCTTCAATCGGTGCGAAACAGATCTCCTTACACTCATTATCAAAAGGAGACAGACCAAACTAAGGAATATTGAAACACAGATAACAGACCTGAAAACGGCACTCATTCCATTTTCACTGCATAAGGAATATAAAGACAAAGAAAAAGAACTCCAAACATATATTGCAAAATATGACTCGGCTATACAACAGAAAAAGCAAAAAAAGTATAGCAGAGATGTCACTGACTATAAAAGTTCCAAAGTGTACAAATGGCAAGTAGCGGAAGAAGAAATGGAAATTCCTACCACTCCTAATGCTTTTGAGTCCAGAGATACATCAGTAGATGAAGATGAATACGAAGAATCTATAGCTACTCCAGCTCCTAGGACCCCACAAGTTTTCACCTTTAGACCCAATAGAGACATAGAAGACACCATACCTACTACCCAAGAAAATAGACTCATACCACCCAGGAATCAACCCAGAGTACAAGAAAGACCACGTACACCACCCAGAGATTTTAATAGGAATGATACACCCAATCACAGAAATTTTAATTTACCTATGCATAACAGATTTTCTCCGTTAGCCAGGATGGATACATATACTCCAGGCAGAGATTATAGGGATAGACCGAACTACAATATGCAAAGGGATTTTTTCCGTGGAGGCCACCAAAGAAGACCACCACCCTCTTACAGACAACAAGGATGGTACAGGCCACAAGGAGGAACGAGATGGAGAGGACCACAAGACCAACAGACAAGATGGAACCACAATTATCACGAAGACAGAAGACCCAATACATACAGAGGAGGAGACTACCAGAATCAATGGAGGGGACCACCACCCCCAGGAGGATACATGAGACCCAATCAACAAAACCATTATTGGGAAGAAGAAGACGTAAGAGGGGTAAGAGAGGTGGGAGGAAGAAAACGAAGGCGAGAATTTTAGGGCAAGGTATTTTTAACCTCACGGATATAGTTTTTAACGATGACGAACTTCAGCTTTTAGATCTTGGCCTTAAATTCGCCCCCACCAAAGATGCGGACCCCTTTGAAATTTTTATTGATCTTCATAAATTTTTAAGAAAACTGAATATTAAGAAATTTTTTAAACTAAAAGGACACACACCCACTATTCCTGACCCCAATTTTGTACACTCAGGTCTCAGAAATAACTCAATTTTTAATCCAAAAGTACCTGGAGGTGAATGTATTAGCGCATTCAAGAAAATGGTGGAGGAGGACCTGAGGAAGATTAAAAAACCACATAAAAAGTACAATCAGGTTAAATCTGCAATCAAACAACTAGAAGACAGAAAAGGAATTATTATTCGACCCGCAGATAAAGGAGGGGGATTAGTAATTCTGAACAAAAATGACTATGAAGAAGAAATGAACAATCTATTAAGAGTGGAAGGCACCTATGAAAAACTGAAAAGGAATCCAACCAAGATATATAGGAAGAAACTTAAAGAATTCATCAACAAAGGCAAAGAAATAGGAATTTTGGATAAAAAGGAAGCACAATACCTGATACCTGATTCAAGTAAGATCCCAGTATTGTACTATTTGCCTAAAATACATAAGGACCCTGTCAAACCCCCGGGGAGACCCATTGTGAGTGGGGTGGACTCCTTGTTTTCTAGATTGGGCGAATATCTGGATGGATACCTACAACCAGCTGTAAAGATGGGGAAATCTTACCTTAAAGATAGTTCAGAGTTGATTAAAGCACTCAAAGAAGTACAATTACCAGAAGGATGTATCTTGGCTACAATAGATGCTAATTCCCTTTATACCAGCATCAAACAAAGTGATGGATTAAAAGCGGTAGATATTGCCTTACACGAACGTAGCAAGTTAAAACAAACACAAATAAAATATATCCTGGATGGTTTAAAACTCACCATGAGTAGCAACTTCTTTTGGCATAAAAATGAATATTTCCTACAAACAAAGGGAGTTGCAATGGGAGCCCGCTACGCACCTAGCGTAGCGAACCTATTTATGGACATGTTAGAGGAAAAGATGATTTACACTCAGGATATACCAGAATTAACATTCTACCGAAGATATATAGACGATATTATCATTTTATGGGAAGGGACTGAAGAATCTTTGAATAATTTCTTTTTAAAAATGAATGAGAATCCATATGGCATTAAGTTCACAGGAGACTGGAGTTTTAATCAAATAAATTATTTGGATCTTAATATTTTTAAAGACAATAATATACTGAAAAGTAGGACCTATTTTAAACCTACAGATAGGAATGGATACATACCTACTAACAGCTGTCACCATCCTGTATGGAAAGAAGGAATCCCAAAGAGCCAATTTGTCAGGATCAGGAGAAATTGTGACAATGTGGAAGATTATATATCACAAACGGATGTTCTAATAACAAGATTTGAGGAAAAGGGTTACGACAGACAAAAGTTAATTATGACAAGAGATAAAACATTAAATATCAATAGGGAAGAACTCCTACAAAAGAAAAATGTCCCCAACAAAAAATCTAATGAGCTAGCTTTTATTACGGGATTCCATCAAAATTTCAGACAAACAGAGAAGATTATGAAAAAATATTGGCCTATCCTAAAATCCGACAAGACCTTGTCTAAATTACTCCCTAGACAACCGAGGTTTATCTATAGGAGAGCCCCTAATCTACGCAATCAATTGGTACATAATGCTATTGATCCCCCCAAACCAGTGAAACTGTTTCCTGATTTAAAAGGGTTTATTCGATGCAATAGATGTTTACCTTGCAAATCAACGAATAAACAACCCAGAAAGACGTTATATTTTAAATCCAGATGGAGTGGAGAGGAATTCAAGATTAACAAACTAATTACATGCCAGACCACCCATGTGACCTACCTGGTAGAGTGTCCATGCCGACTTCAGTATGTCGGTAGGACCACCAGACCTCTTTTCGTGCGTATTAGAGAACACATCAAGAACATAAGAAATGGATTCCCGAAACATAGCCTCTCTAGGCACTTTGCAGAGGCACACAACAAGGATCCCAGGGGACTTACATTTGTTGGAATTGACTCTATTACAGGACACTGGAGAGGTGAAAATAAAAGAATTAAAATTTCCAAAAATGAAACCAGCTGGATATATCGGCTTAATACACTCCAGCCTAGGGGATTAAACCTAGATATAGACCTCAACTGTTTTATTTCTAATTTTTAATCCTTTTCCTATCAATTTTTATATATGAATATAGTATCCATCCTATCATCACAATATATTTTATAATCACATATTTTTATTGTTTACTATTTTTTACTATATCACTTCCCATTTATTAATTCTTATATTCACATTTATTACATTCTTACACTGTATGTATTCATATTCATATGTATTAAACTTAATATATTATACTGGATTCTAATGTTCGATACACACTATTGTCATCTCACCTTCCATTTCTTAATTTTTATATATATATATATTTTTTATTTTTATATACATCTTTCTATATATATTTTGATACATCCTTCTAATAATCAATAGACATATATTTTTCCACACATTAGATGTACTCTCCTCCTATAAAATATTATTATATATTTTTTATTCATAATATTTTTTAATCATAAAATCTTATCCAATAAGGTTTCTACACAATAATTTATATTGATGTTAATTTTATCCATAATGTTTTTTACAATATAGCATATATCAAATCAGATGTCCTCCTTAATTATATATTTTATCTATCATGTTTTCCATAAATTGGTACATACTGATAGTAATCACATACTAACAAACTCATGGTAACAACATTAATAACCTTTACATCGTATATATACTTTTTATATCAAATGAATAGTTTATACAATTAACAATTTATCCACTAGATGGCGCAATGTCTACGTTCTTAAACCAAATGTACTTCATTTATTTACTCTATCCACCAGATGGCGTAATATATTTTAATCTAATACTTTTTTATTTTAACATATTCTTAATCTTATTTGTTAATAAAGTATTGTTGTATATATTGTAATAACATGTACGAGATATCCTTCCCTGTATGTATACACGGTGGTTCAATTATTAGGCACGGAACATTACATTTCTTATATTGTTATATTTTATATTCATTTAATTAGTATTCAACAATGGTTAGCCTGGGTTTTTGCTATTTATACTTACCATCTGATTTCTATTTGGCTAAGATTATCTTACGCCCTGTTCCCTATACTACGACCCACGGCATCATTCTTCCTTTGTTGATTTCCGCCTACTTTGTTGCCTAGCAACCACCATGTACAAAAGGGCCTACGCTGGAAGTGATAGGACGCTGCAGAAGACGTCACATGACGAAACGCGTACAGCGCCGTCACGTCACTTCCGGTTCCGGTCTCTGGTTGGAACGCATTGCGTTCCGGGACGCTGATACCTCGCTGTTTTCCCACATTGTATATGTGAGTACCCATTTTGCTGCTGTAATTTACAATAAACTTTCTAGCATAACGATAATACACTATCGAGCTCCTTTTTTTCCTCCATCCATATACCCTTGAGTGGCCACACTTGATTTACCCACGAGATTTTGGATACCACAATTCACCACCGGACCCCACTCAGGACACTCCGGACTCCATAACACATCTACCCTAGGAAGGGAACTACTACACAGATCCAGGCTCATAAGATACCTCTTCAGTACCCGCTCTATACCCCTGTGTGGGGTGGGTACATCTGGTGAGTAGGTCTTTTTACCAGGGGCCACTTAGCCACTCACCAGTCACCCACCTTGGGGGTCACCGTAAGATATCCTGTACACCTATATATTTTTTGCTATCACCATTATTTTATGGACTAATTTCTTGGATTTTTTTGCACGTTGCACAAATAGACTTCCCGCACTTTTACATTCACCTGCATATTTATATATAAAAAATTATTTTTGGCACATTTATCTTTGACCCACCTAGATATATTTATTGATATCACTTTTGTTGCACTGTATATCAGCTGTTGTTTTGCACACCCATCCCGTGCTTAATAGTTTCCCGCACATTTATCACCTATTTATTTACTTACCTATTCACTATTATTTATATTATCACTTGTGGAATATACACCTTGTATATATTTTATTTATTTATTTAGCATTGTCATATATTCACATTGTTTATTTTATTTTGGCATATACACAAGCATATTTATTGTCACACTTTGCCATTTATTACGCCCTCTGGTGGTTGTTTCTCTCATATACCTTTGGAATATTTTTATATATTTAAATTTATTTTTAGATTAATTTATATCCCTTATAACACTATACGTTTGATCTTTTTACTTTGTTTTTTCACCTCCGCATCTTTTATCTATTAACTTATTCCTCAATCGTATTTATACTTTAGCATCTTATATTTATTTGCACTTTATTAAATAAGCAGCGCCATCACCTTCCATTTTATTTAAATGGAGATAGAAGGCAAGAGGCACATCAGAGTAATAAATGAGGGGGAAGTGAAGAGGGAAGGAACTGGGGGGGGGGGGGTGATTTGTACTACTGCTTTAATATTTTTTTTATTTTTTTTTGTACTCTAGAAAAAAAAAAAAAAAAAGAACCCTCACCAGTATTATCTAATTTGACCATTTCTACATACCGTACTGTTCATCTTCTTCAGCTTTATCAAGAAAGTCTAAAGAGTCCTGATATCCCTGACTGTCCGTCTTTCTGCCAAAGATGCTTAAATCATAGGTGTCCACTATAATGATGCGGAATTTGGAGTGAGGACTGAAGTGATATGCATAGTAGTCCGGGTGACTACTGCTCTCATCATGTTCTTTACCATGGCCATTCTGCTGCTTGTCCTGCATCCATGATGTATTTAGCTTTGACTGTTTCAAGAAATCCCGATCAAAGTTATAGAGCTCGTGGTTCCCCCAGATGTGATGAAAAGGAATATTTGTTTGTTCAATGTCTTTCAGAACTGTCTCCAGTGCCTCCTTTGATCTACCCATTTTACGGTTGGAACTATCTATGATATCTCCCAGCTGCAGTACAAGTTTAGGTGAAGGGTCTTCCTTGCTCCATTTTTCTATGGCTTGCTGCAGGTGGAGTAGACTCTGCTGGAAGTATCTCATGACCTTCCATGAGCTCGGTCCATTGGGTTTAGTGCTGTATTGGATGTCCCCAATCACCCCAAAAGAAAAGCATGGATCTGCTTCTTGGAGGCAATTAGCCGTTTCTTCACCAGGTTCTTCCATTCTGCAAAAAGAAATTGGAAAAGAAATTGGAAAAATTGAAAAAAAACCTTTAACACATAGGAGTTACATTTAGAAATGTTTTCTTTTCATATCACGATAATGTACAAGTTCAGCATACCCAAAATGCAAGTTATTTTACATAAAATGTCTATAGGTAATATTTACATGTGTACTTGAAAGTTCCCATACTTATACAGGTGTATTTTCAAGTAGAACTATGGCCTCCAATTAGAAAACAATATGGTGCTGCAGCACCTAATAATATGCCCATATGCAATTACAGATGTGATCCAAATTCAGAAATATCACTCCTCTAGACCACATAGGAAACCAATACAGTTTCTCAAAAACCAGATGGAAAGACAGGAAGAAAAAAAAAATGAATGAATACAAGAAAGATTTTAAAGCACTTCCTCTTCTGGTCACTGTGTGGAGCACTGCTGTTGCCTTCTCCAACCCTTATAGCCAGAGACACTGTGAGGAACACTGCTAATACCTCCCCACCCAACCATTGTAGCCAGGGGCACTGAGAGGAGCACTGCTAATAGCCCCCCCTCCCCGCCCCATCCAAGCATTGTAGCCAGGGGCACTGAGAGGAGCACTGCTAATACCCCCCCCCCCCCCACCAAAAAATATGGTGCTGCAGCACCTAATAATATGCCCATATGCAATTACAGATGTGATCCAAATTCAGAAATATCACTCCTCTAGTCTAGACCACATAGGAAACCAATACAGTTTCTCAAAAACCATATGGAAAGACAGGAAGAAAAAAAAAATGAATAAATACAAGAAAAATTTTAAAGCACTTCCTCTTCTGGTCACTGTGTGGAGCACTGCTGTTGCCTTCTCCAACCTTTATAGCCAGAGACACTGTGAGGAGCACTGCTAATACCTCCCCACCCAACCATTGTAGCCAGGGGCACTGAGAGAAGCACTGCTAATACCCCCCTCCCCCCACCCAACCATTTTAGCCAGGGGCACTGAGAGGAGCACTGCAAATACCCCCCCCCCCACCCAACCATTTTAGCCAGGGGCACTGAGAGGAGCACTGCCAATACCCCCCCCCCCCCACCCAACCATTTTAGCCAGGGGCACTGAGAGGAGCACTGCTAATATCCTCCACCAAACCATTGTAGCCAGGGGAACTGAGAGGAGCACTGCTAATACCCCCCCCACACACCCAACCATGGTAGCCAGGGGCACTGAGAGGAGCACTGCTAATACCATCCCCTCTAAAGAAGTCTGTGTCCTATTGATTCTCTGGACTACTAAAATACATGTAGCACTGAATGTGTTTACATTGAGAAGGTATGAAGAAGTCTATAAAAATATAATCTGCATTTCTGGGGATGTAACTGGTAAAAAAACTGCATATTAGGGATCGACTGATTATTGGCAACACCGATATATCAGAAACGGCCCCGGAGATTACCGATATTTCGGGAAAGTGCTGTACCGGAGTGATGTCTGCAGCTAGAGGCATCACCCCGGTACCGGCGTCCATAGCCAATGGTCGGCTGTCTTGTAATGACAACCAATGCGGCTGGTGCCCCCCCTCCCACCGCCTACCGCGACTTGCCCGAGTCTCCTGTCCCACCAGGAGACACGGGCATCCTACCTGCACAGCCGCCGAAGACCCAATCAAAGCCGCATTCGGCTCTGATCAGGTCTCCATGTAAAACCCGGAAGCGATGTCACTTCCGGGTACTCTGCGCCAAATTCAAAAAAATTACAGCATTCAAAACAGCCAAACTTGGCATTTTGAATGCTTTTAAAGAGGAAGTAAACCCTCCTCTGACACTTGTACCTATAGGTGATCCTATGATAAGGCTTACCTATAGGTACTGTAAATATCTCCTAAACATGTACCGTTAAGAAGATATTTACCTTTAGGCTCCGTTCACATGTCAGCGTATGGATCGCGGGCAGAACCGCCGCGGTTCTGCCCGCGATCCGGAGATTATTGCAAATCGCGGGACGCCTGTGCGTTGCCCGTTGATTTGCAATAGCCCCCCAAACGCTGAGCGATGTTGCCGCGATTTCCGCCTGCCGAATCGCGGTAACATCGCGCAAAAACAATCGCGGGATGCAATACGCTCCAAAGAAGCTCTTGTACTTTTTTGGGCGTAATGCGTCCCGCGATTTTTTTTAGCGCGATGTTACCGCGATTCGGCAGGCGGAAATTGCGGCAACATCGCTCAGCGTTTGGGGGGCTATTGCAAATCAACGGGCAACGCACAGGCGTCCCGCGATTTGCAATAATCTCCGGATCGCAGGCGGAACCGCCCGCGATCCATACGCTGACATGTGAACGGAGCCTTAATGCAGCCAGTGACGTCACTGGCGCATGCGCTCTGAAGGAACGGCTGATCGTGCCGTTCCTTCAGAGCCCCGTGCCGTGACCGTCGGCTCCCGTGCGCGTGCGCGGGAGTGACGTCACCGCGGCTCCGGCCAATCAGATGGCCGGATGCCGCGATCCCGGAATACGGGTGACTACACATGTCGCCCGTCATACAGGTAAGCGGACGGCACTGCGGGGGCTCGTTCTAAGGTAAGTATTTCATAATGAGCTAGTATGCGATGCATACTAGCTCATTATGTCTTTCTCTTTCAGGATGTAAATAAAAAAAAAAAAATTTTTCTCGGTTTACAACCTCTTAAAGTGCAGAGGAGGGGTTTGGGGTCTTTTAGACCCCCCAGATCCCTCCACAAGGAGTACCTGTGAAAAAATATATATATATATTTTTATTAAATGTCCGAAAATATCGTCCGATACCAATATCCGATGACCAAAATATCGATCGGTCGATCACTACTGTATATGATATCATATGTTGTTGTGTATACTTTTTTTACATTCTTAGTTGAAATATACAATAAAAAAACGTATTAAAAAAAGAAGGTATGAAGCATGTATAGCTGGCCAAAAATGTGCTTACAATGATCAGCCTGGAGACTTACCATATCTATTGGAGGGATTACGGAGAAGTGACCACTTACCTCTTAGCTGCTGTTGGGGGGCCACAGGGACTCTCAGCTCTGGTAATTTATCCGCTCTTCTTGTACCTGGACTTCCTGCTATACCTGTTCTTTATCACCTCCCAACAGCTGATGAACGAGGAAATGGCATGAAGTTATGAATAGCTCATACAGCTCACACCTTCTATACCTGAAGGCAGGACAGGTGAGCTCACATAGTCATAGGCTGTAAACAGAGCAGTGCAAGAAAACAACAAGAGAAGGGCGCACCGACCTTGTGCATTACCACTTAAAAGTTTATTATAATCAAAGAAGGGTAGCGTACAATATACTCACAAACGTAGCATAAGAACAAGCATATAGGAAATGGGCACCGCTCGCTTCCAGGACACTTCTCTACTGCTAGATAGCGTGATGGCGTCCTCAAAACCTGATGTGGCTTACGCGTTTCGAGGGAGGACCCTCTTCCACGTGGCGATTTTGGCTCTGAGGAAGAGGGTCCTCCCTCGAAACGCGTAAGCCACATCAGGTTTTGAGGACACCATCACGCTATCCAGCAGTAGAGAAGTGTCCTGGAAGCGAGCGGTGCCCATTTCCTATATGCTTTTGAGGACGCCATAACGCTATCCAAATGACATCGGACTGCATAATACACAGAGCGCTGGGCACAGGACTGCTTAATACACAGAGCGCTGGGCACAGGACTGCATAATACACAGAGCACTGGGTACACGACTGCATAATACACAGAGTGCTGGGCACAGGACTGTATAATACACAGAGTGGTGGGTACAGGACTGCTTAATACACAGAGTGCTGGGCACAGGACTACATAATACACAGAGTGCTGGGTACAGGACTACATAATACACAGAACGTTGAGCACAGGACTACATAATACACAGAACATTGGGCACAGGACTACATAATACACAAAGCGCTGGGCACAGGACTGCATTATACACAGAGTGCTGGGCACAGGACTACATAACACAAAGAGCACTGGACACAGAACTGCATAATACACAGAGTGCTGGGCACAGGACTGCATAATACACAGAGCACTGGGCACAGGACTACATATTACACAGAGTGCTGGGTACAGAACTGCATAATACACAGAGCGTTGGGCACAGGACTGCATAATACACAGAGCGCTGGGTACAGGACTGCATAATACACAGAGCGCTGGGCAGAGCGCTGGGCACGGGACTGCATAATACATAGAGCGTTGGGCACAGGACTGCATAACACATAGAGCGCTGGGTACAGGACTGCCTAATACACAAAGCTCTGGGTACAGGACTGCCTAATACACAGAGCGCTGGGCACTTGACTGCATAATACACAGAGCACTCGGCACAGGACTACATAATATACAGAGCGCTGGGTACAGGACTGCATAATACACAGAGCGTGGGCACAGGACTACATAATACATAGAGTACTGGGCACAGGACTACATAATACACAGAGCACTGGGCACAGGACTACATAATACACAGAGCACTGGGCACTGGACTGCATAATACACAGAGCGCTGGGTACAGGACTGCATAATACACAGAGCACTCGGCACAGGACTACATAATATACAGAGCGCTGGGTACAGGACTGCATAATACACAGAGCGTGGGCACAGGACTACATAATACATAGAGTACTGGGCACAGGACTACATAATACACAGAGCACTGGGCACAGGACTACATAATACACAGAGCACTGGACTGCATAATACACAGAGCGCTGGGCACAGGACTGCATAATACACAGAGCGCTGGGTACAGGACTACATAATATACAGAGACGTCGGCATCCGAGCCACCAGGCTGTTTCTCAGCCAGCATGGGATGCCCTGTCTATGTTATTCCGGTCCTTAATCCGGGGACAAAACCGGGGACATCTGGTCACCGCAGTGTAAAGTCGCACTGGAATTCATGCAACTTTGGAGTGTGAATGGAGCCTAAGGAGGTTTGTTATTGTGCTGGTGACATATTTCACCTACATTGTACAATGTGACCAGACGTGAGTCATTGCAGCACCCTTTAATCACATGGTTGATTCCAGTATGGGGTGCGGGATGACGTCTGCCAGTACAGAGAGGGGGGCGCTCTGGAGTTCCCCTTTCCGTGCTCTGATAACACAGATGAGGTCTATGCCAGTTCTGACTTTCCTTCTCACTGATAAATAATGATTATTATACAGGATTTATATAGCGCAGACAGTTTACGCAGCGCTTTACAACTTTAGGGTAGACAGTACAAATACAATACACTTTCATACAGTAGGGATCAGAGGGCCCTGTTCGTTAGAGCTTACAATCTAATCCCAGATTCCACCGATCTATAGCATTTGTCTGTCAGTTGGAGGAAGGATAGAAATGCAGCAAAGGGGTTAAGTTCAGCTGATGTAAGGGAAAGGCGTAGCTCTTCGACATGACATCCTTTCCAGTACGGATAAACAATCGATCCCTACTGATCCCTACTGTCATAGAACTCATGCCTGAAGTCCAGGTATTCTATAGAAGAGGAACTTACTTCAATACACCTCAGGCTGGAGCCACCAGGGAGGGTGGGAGCAAAAACCTATATCTGCGTTTCTGTTACTTCATGTGGCCTTATCGTAAAAGGAAAGTAAGACGAATGCGGGGCGGGAGCTACATAATTGTCAATGTCACATGATGGGCAATCGTCAGAATCATCAGAGTAACTTCCAGTTTACTAAACAGCAACAAAGTTACCACTTGACCAGAAGGTTTTACAACCTTCATGACCAGGCCATTATTTGCCATTCAGCACTGTGCTACTTCGACTGGCAATTACACGGTCATGCAACACTGTACACAAATGAAACTTTTTAAAAAAAATAATTATTTTGGTGGTATTAAATCACCACTGGGTTTTTCTTTTTTCTTTTTTTTTTCTTTTTTATTTATTATATAAACACAAAAAAGACTGAAAAAAATTTCTACTTTTAAAACCTGTCCAATAAAATCAAATTTCTTCATAAACTTTGTCTAAAATGTATTCTGCTGCACGTCTTTGGTAAAAAAAAAAAAATCCCGGTAAGTATATATTAACCACTTGCCGACCAGTCACTGGAACTGTACTGCGGCAAAGTGGCTCGATTCCGTCCAGCGACGTAGACCTACGTCGCTGGACTCCTCCCACTGTAGGCGGCGCTCGCGCGCCGCCGGAGGCGCGCTCCCGCTGTTTTCAGTCACAGCGGGAGTCAGGCCAGGGGAGGAGCGGCGGCGGTCGCCGCTGCTCTTCCCCGATCGTCGGGGAATCGAGTTTGGATATCCGCCCGCTTGTGTAAACAAAGCGGGCGGATCTCCTAAGTGACAGACAGGGTCAGATTGCAGGGTTCAGCATAGCTGAACCTGCGATCTGTCCCTGTGTCACTCAGTCACCTCCCCCCACACATGTCAGTAAGCACCAGGCATACATTAACCCCTCCCTCTCCAATAAAATTAACCCCTTCCCTGCCAGTGTCATTTTTACAGTAACAGTGCATATGTATAGCACTGATTACTGCAGTAATGTCACTGGTACCCCCAAAAGTGTCAAAAATGTCAGTCAAGGGTCCGATCTGTCCGCCGCAATGTCGCAGTCCCACAAAAAAAAAAATCGCAGGCCGCCGCCATTACTCGTTAAAAAAACAAACCCCAAAAATGACAGAAATCTTTCCCTTAGTTAGTAAACGCAATAACCTTTGCGCAAATCAATCAAAATACGCTTATTGTGATTTTTTTTTTACCAAACATAGGTAGCAGAAAACAAATTGGCCAAAAATTTTAAAAAATTTTGATTTTTACATTTTTTTGGGGGGAATTTCATATAAAAAAAAATGTTAAAAATATTGTTATTTTTTCAAAATAAACGCTTTTTTTGTTTATAGCGCAAAAAGTAAAAATCGCACAGGTGATCAAATACCCCCAAAAGAAAGCTCTGTTTGTGGGAAAAACAGGACGTGAATTTTGTTTGGGTACGGCGTTGCATGACCGCGCAATTGTCAGTTAAAATCGCACAGTGCCGAATCGCAAAAAGTGGCCCAGACGTAAGACAGCAAAATCCTCCGGTGGTGAAGTGGTTAATTGGTTTGTGTGAAAGTTATGGCGTCTACAAACTATGGTGTGTGTATGTAAGCTATATTGTCAAATTTTATACACATAACGAGTTGTCATTAGAAGCATTTCCTTAAATTGGGAGCCAGAATTATTGTTGGTTGGTAGGGGACCAAATACTTATTTTACTCACTGAACTGCAACTCAATTTATAACATTTGTATTAGGGATCGTCCAATTATCGGCAAGGCCGATATATCGGGGGCCGATATGCACTTTCCCCGATATATCAGTATCGGCCCCGGAACTGGCCGATATTTTTGTGACGTCATTCTGCCTTCTTAGGCCGCCTCCCTCGTCTTGGACAGCCTTGTCTGGAGTCGGGACTAGTCTTGCGGGAGTGTATCACAGCCATACACCCACCCACAGCAGCCTGGTGCCAGCCAGCCAACCACATCCCTAGGCCCTGTACCAGCCAGCCACCCACAGGCTCTGTACCAGCTAGCCACCCATCCACCACAGGGTGCCAGACAACCAGCTACCCACCACAGGGTGCCAGACAGCCAGCCACCCACAGACAGGGTGCCAGACAGTCTGCCACCCACAGGCCCTGTACCAGCCAGCCACAGGCACTGTACCAGCCAGCCGCCCACAGGCCCTGTACCAGCCAGCCACCCACGGCCCCTGTGCCAGCCACCCATCTACCACAGGGTGCCAGCCAGCCACCCACCACAGGGTGCCAGCCAGCCACCCACCACAGGGTGCCAGCCAGCCACCCACCACAGGGTGCCAGACAGCCAGCCATCCACCACAGGGTGCCAGCCAGCCATCCACCACAGGGTGCCATCAAGCCAGCCACCCACCACAGGGTGCCAACAAGCCAGCCATTAAGCATTAAACAAAAATGAACATGTTCAGAACCAGATTTGTGTCAAAAATTGTCTTTATTTTTCAAAACTTTAAATGTACAAAATATCGGCCCATACCGATACATTGTGACCAAAATATCGGTATCGGTCCTGAAAAAAACATATCCGTCTATCCCTAATTTGTACCATGTGTTTTTTGGATTTTTGGTTGATATTCTGACTCTATCATTTAAAATACACCTATGATAACAATTATAGACCCTTTATTTCTTTGTAAGTGGGCAAGCCTACAATATGCAGGGGATCAAATAATTATTTTCCCCACTGTATATATAGTATACTGTGTTTGTGTATCTATATATATATGTATATACTGTGTATATATATATATATATATATATATATATATATATATATATATACATACACACACACACACTATATTACCAAAAGTATTGAGACGCCTGCCTTTACACGCACATGAACTTTAATGGCATCCCAGTCTTAGTCCAAGTTCCTCCACCCCAAACCTGCTCATCCATGTCTTTATGGACCTTGCTTTGTGCACTGGTCCAAATAATTTGTTGGAGGGGGGGACTATGGTGTAGGGTTGTTTTTAAAAGGTTGGGAACAGTTTTTGGATGGCCCCTTCCTGTTCCAACATGACTGCTCAATAGTGCACAAAGCAAGGTCCATAAAGACATGGATGAGCGAGTTTGGGGTGGAGGAACTTGACTGGTCTGTACAGAGTCCTGACCTCAAACCAATAGAACACCATGGGGATAAATTAGAGCTCACACTGCGAGCCAAGCCTTCTCATTCAACATCAGTGTCTAACCTCACAAATGTGCTTCTGGAAGAATAACCAAACATTCCCATAGACACACTCCTAACCCTTGTGGACAGCCTTCCCAGAAGAGCTGAAGCTGTTATAGCTGCAAAGGGAGGGCCAACTCAATATTGAACCCTACGGACTAAGACTGGGATGCCATTAAAGTTCATGAGCGTGTAAATGCAGGGGTCCCAATACTTTTGCCAATGTAGTGTATACTGGAATTTATGCAGCAATAGACGCTATACTTGTAATGGCGATGATCAGTGACTTATATGACTGTGAAAGTGTGGAGGGCAATCTAGCGCTAACAAACACTGGCTGGAAGGAACAGGGCTTATTTTCAAAGTCCTCTAGTGCCATTACCAATTGTTGAAGTGCCTTTTGAGAGGATTACCATGGACCTTGAGGGTCCACTGCCCAAGTCTGCCTGGGGCCATCAGCACATTCTGGTGACTATGGATTATGCTACCCGTTACCCAGAGGCAGTTCCTTTATGCAACACGTCTGCTAAGAACATTGCCAAAGAGTTGTTAATGGTATTCAGTTGCTTTGGAGTCCCCAAGGAGGTTCTTACAGGCCAGGGCACCCCATTCATGTCACAAGTAACTAAAGAGTTGTGCAAATTGTTTTGTTTTAAGGTGACACATTTGCGAACCTCCATGTACCACCCTCAAACTGATGGCCTGGTGGAACAATTTAATAAAACATTAGAGTATGTTGAAAAAAAGGTTGTTGACAAGAATGGGAAAAACTGGGACTTTTTGCTTCCATATTTGATGTTTGCTATCAGAGAGGTTCCCCAGTCCTCTACGGGGTACTCTCCATTCAAGTTTCTCTATGGGAGACACCCTTGGGGACTTCTAGACATAGCCAAGGAAACCTGGGAGGCAGAGCAGACACCCCCCCAAAAGTGTCATTGAGCATATCGCTCAGAGGCAGGACAGGATTGCAACAATAATGCCTATTGCAAAAGAACACTTAGCTCAGGCCTAAGAAACCCAACAAAGTATATACAACTGGGGGGCCAGACTCGTGTTTTCTCACCTGGTGACAGGGTCCTAGTATTGGTTCCCACTGCTGAAAGCAATTTCCTGGTTGGTTGACAAGGTCCCTTTTAAAGTGGTTGAAAGAGCTGGGGAGGTGAATTACAAAGTATATCAACCGGGTAAAAGAGAGCCTGAGCAGATATCCCATGTACAGTAAACCCGTTAAAGCCCTTGAAGGATAGGCACTGACTATGGAGTCTGCTCCTGTAACTCCTGGAAGTACTGAACCCCTTCTAGTCCCGATATTACAATTCCAGACACACTGTCTTGTTCCAAAAAGCAGGAAGCTAGAGAGTTCCTGATAAGGAACAGAGAATAATTTTAGAGAGTTACCGAGCACTACTATAGTTGTTATAATATTGTTACTGAACCTGGGGTTTGTGTTAAACTTAAACCGTACCGAATTCCTGAAGCTAGAAGAAAAGACATCAGTGATGAAGTCAAAAGGATGCTAGAGCTAGACATCACTGTGAAGTCCAATAGTGATTGGTCTAGTCAGTGCTGTATTTTGGCCAAGGCCAACAAGGCCCAGGCCTAGGGCGGCACTTTGCAAGGGGGCAGCAAAAAAGCTGCCCCCCACCTCCACCTGAGACTATTGGCCACTGGTTGCTAGAGCTGCCTCTCTCACCCCCCTCTCTCTCACTCACCCCCTCTCTCTCATCCCCCCTCTCATCCCCCCTCTCTCATCCCCTCTCTCTCTCATCCCCCTCTCTCTCTCATCCCCCTCCCTTTCATCCCCCCTCTCCCCCTCTCTCTCTCATCCCCCCCCCTCTCTCTCTCTCTCCCTCACCCACCCCCCCGTCTCCCTCACCCTTCTCTCTCTCCCACCCCCTCTCTCCCCCCCTCTCGTGAGATCTCAGGGGTTCATGCTGGGACTTGTAGTCCTTCAATTTTGGAGGGAGTCACATCCGTTAAAAAAGGAGTGGGGCAAATTTACATAGGAGGGGCGCCCAATTTTAGTCTTGCCTAGGACACCACAAAACCAAAATACACCACTGGGTCTAGTCCCATCGTTTTAGTCCCAAAACCAGACGGCACTTGGAGGTTTTGTAATGACTCAGAAAGCCCAATTAGTGCCAAAATTTTACATGTCCCCAATGCACAGAGTAGATGAGCTCATAGGCAGACTTGGGAAGGCCCGCTATCTGATCACTTTGGACTTGACAAAATTATATTGGCAAATCTCCCTGACTGACGAATGCCAAAGAAAAGACTGCAACCCCCTGAGGGTTCCTTTACAGTATAAAAAGATGCCCCTGCGGCATTTCAGAAGGCCATGGACAGGACCCCAAGACCTCATCGACAGTATGCAGTCCTACCGACTGACCTTACAAAATGGAAGGACTCAGTAATGGTAAAATGGTCCTCAGAAGCAGAGGAGTCTTTCCAAGTCATGAAGGCCCGTTGTGCACAGCCAGTACTGTACCCCCCCCCCCCCCCATTTTTCCAAGGAAATTGTCGTTTAGATGCCAAAGCCAGCAGAATATTAGCATGCATAAAGAAAGGGATGTATTCCAGAGATAAGACTATAATCCTTCCACTTTATAAAACTCTTGTCTGACCGCATCTGGAGTATTCTGTCCAGTTCTGGTCGCCAGTCCTCAGGAGGGATGTGTTGGAGCTGGAGAGAGTCCAGAGAAGGGCAACTAAACTGATTAGGGGATTGGAGGACCTTAATTATTAAGAGAGCGTCTGCAATCGCTTGATTTATTCTCCCTGGAGAAGAGACGCCTGAGAGGGGACATGATAGCAATGTATAAATATCTCAATGGTGATCTCGGCATAGAGAAAAAGCTATTCAGTCGAAGGGATTGCATGAGGACTCGAGGGCATACAATGCGATTAGAGGAGAAGCGTTTTAACCTCAGGCAACGTGGGGGGTTCTTTACTGTTAGGGCTACAAGATTGTGGAATTCTCTACCACAAGAGGTGGTTTCTGCAGGAAGTATGGTGGCTTTCAAAAGACTCTTAGATGTACATCTCAAGGATCAGAACATTCAGGGGTATGAGAGATGATAACAGCCACACACACCTACACAGGTTGAACTGGATGGACTATTGTCTTTATTCAACCTCAACTACTATGTAACTATGTAACTATGATGCAGCTGATGTTGGTATTGGAGCAGCGTTGTCACAGGTACACAATGAACATGAAAATAAATATGCTGTTATTGAAAAAGAATGTTTAGTCATGAGATGGGCCTTGCACTCCCTAAGATACTATTTGTTAGGGTGTCAGTTTGACCCGATAACTGACCATGCTTCTCTCAAGTGGATGGCCCAAAAGTAGACCAATAGCAGACGGGTGAACTGGTGGCTTTTGGCTCTACAGAATTAGTCCTTCATGATAAAACACAGGCCAGGTGTTAAGATGGGAAATGTAGATGCCCTGCCGGCACCCGCTGATTGGCTTGTGCTGTGCCTAATCCCTGCACAGCCGTCGCGACTGCAGCACGTTCGCGCCCTCTACCGGGAAGTTCCAGGTCATGTACTAGGTATGTGATTTGATGCAGGAGAGCCGCTCTGCCTTTGTACAGGACGCAGAGATGTATAGTACCTAAGTAGAACTACTTCACTACTGTACTTAAGTACGGAAAGGCGGTATCTGTACTTTCCTAGAGTAGAATTTTTTTCTCCTACTTCCACTTTTACTTCACTACATTTTTTCAATGATTTCAATACTTCTACTCCGATATTTTTTTTTTTTTGTGCTGCATAGTTACTCGTTACAATTATAAAAATTACCACTGCCAGAACAGTAGATGGCAGGTTTCATGAAGCTCAAAACATGTGTATTATCAGCGCATACGAAAATAAATGCTACTGTATGTATAAATAAAAGCTGCATTTGAAATAATAAAAAACAATATGATGTTCAAACTTTTGAATTCTTTCTTTAATAACTACATAACACAGTACTTGTACTTTTACTTTCAGTACTTGAGTAGCAAAATTTTTTAAAAAACTACTTGCAATACTTAAGTACAAATGTTGAATACTTTAGTACTTCTACTCAAGTCACTTTTTGATCGAGCACTTCCACTTCTACTCAAGTCACTTTTTGATCGAGCACTTCCACTTCTACTCAAGTATGGGTTTCGAGTACTTTATACAACTCTGACAGGACGTGATGTGGTCAGCAAGTGGTTAAGGTCACATATGCACTTTACGTTTATTGAGGTTATATAGCGCTGCACTCATTTATTATAAATAGTAAGAATGAATCTCCCTAAAAGGAACACGGACAGCAATAAAAACCTGACAGGGGGTGTAATCCCACTCCACTGCACACACCATCTAAAAACGTAAAAAGTTTATTTTCTGTAAAAAAAAACGGTTGCCAACCACACACCGTGTATTTACTGCAGCAGTGTGGCTCTCCCAGGCAAACCGACGTAGGTATACGTCAGTCGCTTGGAGGCAGCTAGGGGGCGAGCGCGTGCCGCCGGCAACACGCTCCCGCCCCCACTCGGCAGCAGGGAAACCGATGCACGGGTCAGGCAGCTCCGATTGGCGCTTGACACCCGCGATCGCTCCCCGCTGAGAGAAAAGGACGGTCAGCTGTTGTAAACACAGCCGGCCTTTATTCTCCCTGGAATGATCACAGAGCTCCTGTGATCCTTCTATATAGGATCACAGGTCTCTATGGCCATTCCACAAGCCACGCCCCCACACAGTTAGAATCACTCCCCTAGGCTCACATTTAACCCCTTGATCACCCACAATGTTAACCCCTTCGCTGCCAGTGTCATTATTACAGTAACAGTGCATATTTTTAGCACTGATTACTGTAGTAATGTCACTGGTGCCCCCAAAAGTGTCAAAAATGTCAGTTAGGGGTCCGATCTGTCCGCTGATGTGTCGCAGTCCTGCTAAAAATCGCAAATCGCCGCCATTACTAGTAAAAAACAATAAAAATAAAATAAATCTTTCCCGTAGTTAGTAAACGCAATAACTTTTGCTCAAACCAATCAAAATCCGCTTATTGATTGCGATTTTTTTTTTTTTTTTACCAAAAATATGTAGCAGAATACAAATTGACCTAAAATGTTAAAAAATGTTGATTTTAAAAAATTTTTTACTGGGAATGTCATATAGCAGAAAGTGAAAAATATAGTTTTTTTTTTTTCCAGAATTGTTGCAATTTTTTTGTTTATAGCGCAAAAAATAAAAATCGCACAGGTGGTCAAATACCACCAAAAGAAAGCTCTGTTTGTGAGAAAAAAAGGACAAAAATTTTGTTTGGGAACAGCGTCGCACGACCGCACAATTGTTCATTAAAGTAACACAGTGCCGAATCGCGAAAAAATGGCCTGGTCATTAAGGGGGCAAATCCTTTCCGGTCCAGAAGTGGTTAAAGAGGTTGTAAACCCATACATTTTTTTTTTTGCAACCTGAAATAGAAATAGAAACACATAATGAGCTAGTATGCATCGCATACTAGCTCATTATGAAATACTTACCTTAGAACGAGCCCCCGCCGTGCTGCCCGCTTACCTGTATGACGGGCGACATGTCCAGTCGCCCGTCTTCCGGGATCGCGGCATCCGGCCATCTGATTGGCCGGAGCTGTGGTGACGTCACGCCCGCGCGCGGGAGCCGACGGTCGCGGCATGGGGGTCTGAAGGAACGGCACCAGCGGCCGTTCCTTCAGAGCGCATGCGCCAGTGACGTCACTGGCTGCATGTAAGGTAAATATCTCCTAAACGGTACATGTTTAGGAGATATTTACAGTACCTATAGGTAAGCCTTATCATAGGATCACCTATAGGTACAAGTGTCAGAGGAGGGTTTACTTCCTCTTTAACCACTTGCCAACCGCTCACTCGAGCTCTACTGCGGCAAAGTGGTTAGTTCCGGTCCAGCGACGTAGACCTACGTCGCTGGACTCCTCCCCTTGTGGGCGGCGCACGCGCGCCGCCGGAGGCTCGCTCCCGCTGTATTCAGGCACAGCGGGAGTCGGGCCAGGGGAGGAGCGGCGGTGATCACCGCCGCTCTTCCCCATCGAGTTTGGAGATTTGCCCGCTTGTGTAAACAAAGCGGACGGATCTCCTAAGTGACAGGCAGGGTCAGATTGCAGGGTTCGGCATAGATGAACATGCGATCTGTCCCTGTGTCACTCAGTCACCTCCCCCCACACACGTCAGTAAGCACCAGGCATACATTAACCCCTCCCTCTCCAAATGATCCCTGGAAAGATCACAGAGCTCCTGTGATCCTTCTATATAGGATCACAGGTCTCTATGGTCAATCCACAAGCCACGCCCCCACACAGTTAGAATCACTCCCCTAGGCTCACATTTAACACCTTGATCACCCACAATGTTAACCCCTTTCCTGCCAGTGTCATTATTACAGTAACAGTACATATTTTTAGCACTGATTACTGCAGTAATGTCACTGGTCCCCCAAAAGTGTCAAAAATGTCAGTCAAGGGTCCGATCTGTTCGCCGCAATGTCGCAGTCCCGAAAAAAAAAAAAAAAAAAAAAAAATCGCAGATCGCCGCCATTACTCGTTAAAAAAAAAAACACTCCAAAATTGACAAAAATCTTTCCCTTAGTTAGTAAACGCAATAACTTTTGCGCAAACCAATCAAAATACGCTTATTGTGATTTTTTTTTTACCAAACATAGGTAGCAGAAAACAAATTGGCCAAAAATTTAAAAAAATTGTGATTTTTACATTTTTTGGGGGGGAATTTCATATAAAAAAATGTGAAAAATATTGTTATTTTTTCAAAATTTACGCTATTTTTTTGTTTATAGCGCAAAAAGTAAAAATCGCACAGGTGATCAAATACCACCAAAAGAAAGCTCTGTTTGTGGGGAAAAAAGGATGTAAATTTCGTTTGGGTATGGCGTTGCACGACCGCGCAATTGTCAGTTAAATTCGCACAATTCCGAATAGCAAAAAGTGGCCTGGATGTAAGACAGCAAAATCCTCCGGTGGTAAAGTGGTCAGTTATCCTTTAACAGGCTGGAATGTAAAATGTACACACCGAGTTCTGCACACGCCTCTAGTGGAGAAACTTGTAGCACGCTTTGGTGATCACGTTATATGTAAGAGAGGGATTTAAGTTTCGTTTCTCCCTTTTTTTTTTGCTTTAACAACAGTGACCCAATCAGCTAAAAAAAAAAAGTGCTACGTGATTGGTTACTCTGAGCTTTGAGTTCCGGACAACCTGTTCATACACCCAGTATCGTTTTTTTTTTTTTTTTTGCTCAAATTCACAAATTTGTCACCAGGAGTCTTCAAGCAATTGTTCTGTGGATTTTCTCTCGCTGGCTCGGGAACTGCGTTTAACTTGTTTATCTTCTTTCAGTGATGGCGTCAAATTCACAGGATGGACAATACTGCACTAGATGTATGAAAACCCGTACAGATCCTGAGCTGGATAATCAGGGGATAATATGTGGACAATATGTATGTCCCGAGTGCAGAAAGCAGTTACCGGAACAGCCAGCCTTAATAAAGAACGCAACTCAAGAAGAGGAAGCAAAGGAGGAGGCCATGATCTTCTGTACGTATTGTATTCACTCCTCTGTACCTGCTATTAAATCATGTCTGCACTGCGAAGCTTCTCTGTGTGATGACCACCTAAAGGCTCACAACAAGTCACCAGAACATGTCCTAACAGAACCCACCACCTGCCCGGAGAATAGGAAGCAGTGGCGTAGCGTGGGGGGTGCAGGGGGGGCGGGCCGCACCGGGCGCAACATCTGGGGGGGGCGCATCCGCAGTGTCACTCTCTGACTCTGACATACACAATTCACACACTGTCTGCGGCTGCCTCCATCTTTAGGCTGGGATATGTCCAGCGCGGCTGCCCTATGGCTGAAAATGGTGGGTCGGGTCTAGACTGTGACTCAAATGCCCATTGGTCAGTGGCGGCTGGTGCGTTGGGGGCGCTGCCCCCCCCCAGCCATGCCCCCGGCCCCCTAATCTACATGCGGGGCGCCGGACGCATGGAGTTCAATGGGGTTTTTTTTTTTTTTAATCACCTGATTAGAGCCAGAGGCCACCCATTATGAGACCCGCTTCCTGATTGGCCGAAAGGTTACTTTAACCACTTAAGCCCCGGAGGATTTGGCTGCTAAAGGACCAGGGGTTTTTTTGCGATTTTTTACTGCGTGACTTTAACGGACAATTGCGCGGTCGTGCGACGCTGTACCTAAACGAATTTGACGTCCTTTTTTTCCCACAAACAGAGCTTTCTTTTGGTGGTATTTGATCACCTGTGCGATTTTTTGATCACGCGCTATAAACAAAAAAAGAGCGTAAATTTTGCAAAAATAACAATATTTTTCACATTTTTTTTATATGAAATTCCCCAAAAAAAAAAGTAAAAATCAAAATTTTTTAACATTTTTCGGCCAATTTGTTTTATGCTACCTATGTTTGGTAAAAAAAATCGCAAAAAGCGTATTTTGATTGGTTTGCACAAAAGTTATCGCGTTTACTAACAAAGAGAAAGATTTTTGTCATTTTTGGTGTTTTTTTTTTTAACGCGTAATGGCGGCGATCTGCGATTTTTTTTTCGGTACTGCGACATTGCGGCGGACAGATCGGACCCTTGACTGACATTTTTGACACTTTTGGGGTTACCAGTGACATTACTGCAGTAATCAGTGCTATACATATGCACTGTTACTGCAAAAATGACACTGGCAGGGAAGGGGTTAACTTTATTGGACAGGGAGGGGTTAAGTGTGTCCTAGGGGCGTGCTTTCTACTGTGTAGGGACATTCCTATTGGTGTAAAAGCAAAGATCAACCGTTCTACATAGTAGAACGGTCAGATCTTTACTTTTACACAGGGAGAACTGACAGGCAGCTTGTTTACACAAGCTGCTCTGTCTTTCTCCCTTCACAGGAGCGATCGCAGTGTGACTGGCGGACATCGAGTCCGCCGGTCACACGCACTGACTTGCCTGTGAACGAGCCGCGGCGGGCGCGCGCCTCGGCGGGCGCGCGCCCGCCCGCGATAGGCTCGCAAGTCAGTGACAGGCGAGTGACGTACCGATACGTCACTCTGCCTGGCCGGGGCTGACCGCCGCAGTATATAGTCGTGCGGCGGTCGGCAACCGGTTAATTACATCAGTATTTTCATAACAAACAATACATGTGCTTAGGGGGTAAGGGTTTCTTTAACTAATCTAGTGAAAGAGACTCGAGTGCTAAAATCCCGCGGGTTAGGGGGCGCAAATTACTTGCCTTGCCCTGGGTGCTGACAACCCACGCTACGCCTCTGATAGGAAGTGCTCCATTCACAAGAAGATCCTGGACTATTACTGCTATGAAGACGCGGTCTGTATCTGTGTTTATTGCCTAGCTGAGAAGCACAGGCTCCATCAACTGGAACCCCTGAATGAAGCCACCTCAAATAAAAAGGAAAAATTACAAGACTTTCTGGAGACCTTGGACTCAGAAAGAGAGGACATAGAGAAAAACTATCAGAATATTATTAGACGTATGATGAGAATTCCAAAGAAAGTATCTGAAATGAAAGAAAAAATTGCTACGTTATTTGAAGACATCAGAAGAAGGCTGGAGGATCTCGAAAAGAGAGTCCTACAAGAGATCTCTAGACAAGAAACGGCAATTAACGTATCGGGGAATATTCAGTTGCAGCAGCTGCAAGTGAAGAAGATCCAATTGTCCAGTAAGATGCGTGACATTGAGGAGCTGTGCAACGAGACTGACCCCCTGACTGTCTTACAGTATGGTGAGGACAATTTGTATGATAATTCAGAAGATCGAAAGAAAGATGAACTGAAGGAAGAAGATAAAAAGATGCATGTTGTAGAGGACTTGAATGAGTTTCTAATCGCTCTGACGTTACACAGTGGCTTGAGTAATATTGTAACCGAGACAAGGAAAGAATTTTGTATCCCTGAAGCTAAAGAGATCCTGCTGGATCTGAATACAGCGGCTAATGACGTATTGGTTTCCAGTGACCTCAAGTCAGTTTCTTGGTCAGTCATAGGCCAACGTCGCCAAGAAACAGTAGAGAGATTTAAACAGCATCAAGTGTTGAACACAAGAGGATTTTCTGCCGGACGGCATTACTGGGAAGTGGAGGCGAGCGAATCAGAATACTGGATGATGGGAGTGACCTATCCAAGTATAGATCCAAAGAGCCCTGAGTCTTGGATTGGGAACAATACCAAATCCTGGTGCTTCTGCAGGTGGCACGATGAGTATTCAATCAGACATGATAGTAAAGATGTGAATACACTTTCTAATCTGTCCTGCAGCAGATTAGGAATCTATCTGGATTATGAGGCTGGGCAGTTGTCCTTCTATGAACTGAGTGACCCCATCAGACACCTCCACACCTTCACTGCCACCTTCACGGAGCCGCTTCATGCTGCGTTCTGGGTGGAGGACAACGGGTGGCTCAGAATAAGGAGCTGAAAATACCTTTTAATTCTGGGCATAGATGGTGCTATTTTCTAAATCGCTCAATTTCCCCATCAACACAGTTAGTGTGGGGCTATTTTTTTTTTGTGGGGGGGGGGGGGGCAACAATATTGCTAGTCGCTGTAGCTGCTGACAATAATCGCATGAAAAGCCCAGCATGCTGGCTGTACCCAAGTTGATCCACTGATCAACTTGGGTACAATCAGCCTGCTCGAACATAGTTTGAATCTCGGCCGGTCCTAGGGTTGCCACTTCATCCCCTAATGGGCTATACACACTATACAATTTTCTTTAGATTTTTTTCCTTCAGACTTACCAAAACCATATAATATGAGGTCAAACCTAAACACTTTCAATTTGTATGCAATCAGGCAGGCCCTTGCACTACATAGTTGAAGGTAAATCTAATGGAAATCTATCAACAAAAGTTGTATAGTGTGTATCCAGCTTTAAACCCGAACACGTATATAAACTACACAGGTGTAGGGGAAACCCCAAAACCTATGGGTTTCAGTAACATTTAGATTGTTGAAGCCAGAATGAAAATTATTTATTAGACAAACATGTAGGTAGACAGCCATGTTTGGAGAGCAATTCAGTTACATTACATTCTGTTGGTTTGATAAACTTTACTCTAACTTCCTAAGGACTTGTATTACAATATATACATTCTGAAGTGGGTGGCACCTAGCTAACTAAATTCTTTTGAAGTCCCATTTGAGTCTTTGGTGACATTCTTTGATATGCGGATGGTCATTAACATAGAAATGTCACTTCCAAGGCTTTTTGGCTAAACAGGTCTTCAAAGGTCGAGATGGAAATCTAATTTCGGCCATAGATGGTGCTATTTTCTAAATCGCTCAATTTCCCCATCAACGCAGTTAGTGTGGGGCTATTTTTTTGTGGGGGGGGGGCAACAATATTGCTAGTCGCTGTAGCTGCTGACAATAATCGCATGAAAAGCCCAGCATGCTGGCTGTATCCAAGTTGATCGACTGATCAACTTGGGTACAATCAGCCTGCTCAAATATAGTTTGAATCTCGGCCAGTCCTAGGGTTGCCACCTCATCCCCTTAAACCCGAACACATATATAAACTACACAGGTGTAGGGGAAACCCCAAAACTTATGGGTTTCAGTAACATTTAGATTGTTGCAGCCAGATTGAAAATTATTTATTAGACAAACATGTAGGTAGACAGCCATGTTTGGAGAGCAATTCAGTTACATACATTCTGTTGGTTTGATAAACATTGCTCTAACTTCCTAAGGACTTGTATTACAATTTATACATTCTGAAGTGGGTGGCACCTAGCTAACTAAATTCTTTTGAAGTCCCATTTGAGCCTTTGGTGACATTCTTTGATATGCGGATGGTCATTATCAGACATGTCACTTCCAAGGCTTGTTGGCTAAACAGGTCTTCAAAGGTCGAGATTGCAATACAACAGCTGAAGGTGTAAATGGCTTTTGAACACAACAGCTGTTATACAATATGACTTCTCACAACATATACATCCAATATATCTGCTTAATCATAAATACATGTTTGATAAATAAAATGGCTGTTCCCTTTTCCTCATCACAGGTCCTGAGGCTAACTTAATGCAGATAAGGGACCAAGTGTGTTTAATTACCACCTTGATTAGCCATAGAACCTGTGCAATTTAATGTGTTTGGTTTTAAAAGGATGAGGTGGCAACCCTAGCCGGTCCCTGCTGAACCAGTCAAGATCTGAACGGTCTATGGCCGGCATTAACATAGAGTAGGAGAGCTCTAGATTTTTTTTATTCTTAGGCCTCTTTCACACGGTCCGCCTCCGTAGGCGGATCCGTGTTGCTCAGCGGGGATCGATCCGCTTGCAGAGCAGAGAGGGAGGTGTCTCAGCCCCCGCTGCCCTCTATGGGGGATCGGATGAGATCGGACCGCCTGTCCGCTCTCATCCGGCCCGATCCGATCTGATTACTGAACGGATGGAAAAATAGGGTTTCCATCCGTCCAGATTTCACGGACAGGATCGGATACGGATGGCAGCGGGTGTCAGCGGAGGTGTCTCCGCTGACATCCGCTGCCCCATAGAGCTGCATGGAGGATCCGATCAGATCCGCCTAAAAAACTGACAGGCGGATCTGATCGGATCGCCCGTGTGAAAGAGCCCTAAGGAAGTTGGGTGGAGTGCTGAAATTCAATCAGTGGGGTGGGACGACCACCGAGTGAATTTCGGCAGGTTCAAAAATTCTCCATGTATGGACAGTTTACAACTCTTCCTCATCTCCTGTGTGGATCAAACATGAAAAATCCAATGTCTGTGCGGCCGTAGAATACTTCTCTTCTGCACCTGAGGCCCAGAGTTTGCTTACTGCCAGGAAATGCCATTTAGAAGAACTTCTTTCTGGTCTTAAAGTCTGATTCCAATACTAATTTTCTATCATTTTGAAAATGTTCTTTTTATTTCAAGTCAACCTTTCATGTTTACAAACATGTTATTGTTCTGTGAACACATGATTGATCTTCACTGTAATTAACTATCAATCAGCTCTAATCTCTTATTGTATGTCATAGTGGGTATGTGACTTTGTTGCAGTACCCAAAAAAAAAAATCAATGTCTTACTCTTTTCCAAATACAGTGATTTTTATGCATGTGTTTTGAAGGTCTTTCATTAATTACCTTTGAGCTTTCACCATGGAGACATTGTAAGATCATTTTAATGCCCCCAACAATTCTATAAATCAAGGGTCTCCAAACTTTCTAAACAAAAGGGCCAGTTTACTGTCCTTCAGATTTAGGGGGGGGGGGGGGGCATTGGGAGTAGATAAGATCCCGACATCAATTGAGAATAAAAAATGCCCCCATGTTTGGTGTCAGCAGGAGGAGTAGCGCCCTATTGTTGGTGTCAGTGTCAGGAATTGTTTACCATCATTGATGTCATTGGTAGGAATTGTGCCCTAATATTGGTATCATTGGGCCCCATATTTGGTGTCATTGGGATGAATTATGTCCCATTGTTGGTATCAGAGGATGAAAATAGCAGCCCGAGGTCCAGATTAAAGCAAGCAAAGGGCTGCATCTGCCCACAGTTTGGAGACCACTGCTATAAATTAACAAATGAATAATTTGGTGTGATTTGCCATTAAAGTATTAGTTCATTTTTTTATGAAAGGGTGAGCTAACACCCGACCCCCCCCCCCTCAATCCCCTAGTCCCCGCTGTACTTACCTCCATGGGTGATGGGCTGTCAGTGCCCATGCAGGCAGTGTACCGGTCCGGGGAAATTATGCTCTTCTCTCTGCAGAACTTCCAGGATGGATCAGAGCAAGTCTGATTGGTCATTGCCGACACATAGACTTTCTCTAATCTCTCCTTGAAGCCCTGCAGAAAGAAAGGAGATTACAGGGATTTTAAATCCCTGGATCAATCCCCTCCTTTACTTTTTAATTTTTAAAATGCAGTGCAGAAGGACTGGAACCTCCTACTGGATTTTTTGTTTCCTGGGAACTTCTTCTCTCATCCTTTTTTTTTCTTTTTATATATAAAGGGGTCAGACAGAACAGCAAGTGAGGGGGAATCTCCGCCATGGGGGTCACAAGTAGTGGTAAAGTACAAAAAGTTTAGAACCTCTGCAAAGCTTTTACTGCAGCCCATTGAGGAGATTTCACATCACGTTCTGCCCGGGTGACAGACAGACAGAACAGGAAGCAAGGGAAAATCTCCTTAACCACTTCTGGACCGGAAAATTTCCCCCCTTAATGCCCAGACCATATTTTGCGATTCGGCACTGCGTTACTTTAATGGACAATTGCGCGGCCGTGCGACGCTGTACTCAAATAAAATTGATGTCCTTTTTTTCCCAAAAACAGAGCTTTCTTTTGGTGGTATTTGATCACCTGTGCGATTTTTTTTTTTTTTCTTGCGCTATAAACAAAATAAGAGCGACAATTCTGAAAAAAAAAACAACAATATTTTTCATGTTCTGCTAAATAACATTCTCAAAAAAAAAAAAATGTAAAAATCAAAATTTTAACATTTTAGGCCAATTTGTTTTCTGCTACATATTTTTGGTTAAAAAAAAAAAAACTCGCAATAAGCGTATTTTGATTGGTTTGTGCAAAGGTTATCGCATCTACAAACTAGGGGAAAGAGTTGTCATTTTTATTGTTTTTTTTTTTTTTTACTAGTAATGTCGGCAATCTGCGATTTATTGCGGGACTGCGAAATTGCGGCACAGATGATATCCCTAACTGACATTTTTGACACTTTTGGGGGGACCGGTGACATTACTACAGTAATCAGTGCTAAAAATATGCACTGTTACTGTAATAATGATACTGGCAGGGAAGGGGTTAACATTGTGAGTGATCAAGGGGTTAAATGTGTGCCTAGGGGAGTGATTCTAACTGTGGGGGGGGTGGCTTGTGAAATGATCATAGAGACCTGTGATCCTATATAGAAGGATCACAGGCGCTCTGTGATCATTCCAGAGAGAACGGTCGGCTGTGTTTACAACAGCTGGCCGTCCTTCTCTCTCAGGGGGGAGCAATTGCGGGAGTCAGACTGTAATCTGAGCCGCCTGCCCCATGCATCGGAGTCCCTGCTGCTGAGTGGGGGCGGGAGCTCGTCCCCTAGCTGCAGGCGCGACCAGCATAGGTCTACGTCGTTTCGCGCAGGAGGGCCGCACTGCCGCAGTAGATCAGCGGCGGGCAGTCAGGAACCGGTTAAGGGCCAGTTTACATTGGGGCATAAATTTCAGACATCGCATATGATTCGCACCGCATTCCTGTGCAGATCACATGCGATATCTATGCGATGCAAATTTAGCCATACAAACTGTATGGCTAAATTTGCATCACATTCAGGACCAAACTCATGCAGGACCCTTTTTTTTTGTCCGCACCAGAATGGGATCGCCTGGGTGTTCACACCCATGTGGACCGATTCCTGTCCGAATTCACAGTTCGCACTGCGATCCAATCTGGGGGTGTCATTAAAGAGGAAGTAAACCCTCCTCTACAACTTGTACCTATAGGTAAGCCTATGATAAGGCTTACCTATAGGTACTGTAAATATCTCCTAAACATGTACCGTTTAGGAGTTATTTACCTTACATGCAGCCAGTGACGTCACTGGCGCATGCGCTCTGAAGGAACGGCCGCTGGTGCCGTTCCTTCAGAGTCCCGTACCGTGACTGTCGGCTCTCGCGCGCGTGGGCGACGTCACCGCGGCTCCGGCCAATCAGATGGCCGGATGCCGCGATCCCGGAAGACGGGCGACTGGACATGTCGCCCGTCATAGAGGGGAGTGAGTGGCACGGCGGGTGCTCGTTCTAAGGTAAGTATTGCATAATGAGCTACTAGCTCATTATGTCTTTCTCTTGCAGGGTGAAAAAAAGAAAAAAAAAATTTGACTTTACAACCTCTTAAACTTTGTATTGACACCCGCAACAGTTCGCAGAGGACAGTGTGAACCGCCAGCGACTCAGGTGTGATGCGGGAACCCGCACTGGATTTGTGGGATTTCCCGCATCGCACCAGTGTGAACATCCCTAAGCTCAGCTGAGGTTATAACCCTTCACCACTTGAGCCAATATTAAAAAAATAGGAGGAGAAACTACTAACTGGTAAGGAAGGCTTGTGTTCTGGGCTTCATCCTTCTAATGCTATCCCTTGGACCCCATTACAGCCCCACCATGGCTCCACCACAGTAACATTTTTTTTAGCCACAACATGTCCCCAGTTTTTTTTGGGCTGAACAATGCAAAGGGTCATTCAACCCTGAAGACTGAGGACAGACTGTGTGAGTGCAGAGTTCATGGACCCGTCCCATCATGGCATCTTCACAGTGCCCTCTGCACCACCAGCATTCATAAATGGCCCTGTAGTTGTTTTATGACCTCACCGCCGCTCCTCTACATTTAGTTGAAAGATAACGCTGTGTATTCATTGAGGAAACAATACAAAGTGTACATTGAATGGTGGCGGTGCCAAGCAAGCGACCCCTGATGGTCAATGTGCAGAGGGGCAGCCACACACAGAACCCTGTCAGTATGCAACCTGCATGAACAATTAAAAAAAATGGTATGTAAAATAAAAAATAAATACTGCTTGAGGGGCCTCCGGTGGGAAGAAGAGGTAGGCCTGGAGTTAAGCTTTTAATGATCCTCCTTAATGGGTAAATATGTTTGGAAAGCTTGTATCTATAACCCTTATAACCCCTGTGGGCTGTTTCTTGGTAGTCTGTGTCACATTGAAGAGATTTCCCTTCACTTCCATGACACTGTGAAATAAGTGAAAATCCTAAGCGGGCTGAGCTGCTGAGTCATTGCAGGGAGGGGTGGAGCTGAGCTGCTGACTCACTGCTGGGAGGGGGAACAGGGGGATCTGAGCATTTGAGTCACTGCTGGGAAGGGGGGGTGGGGGAAGCAGAGTTTGAGTCACTGCTGGGAGTGGGAGCGGAGCTTGTGAGGTGTTACTGGGAGGGAGAAGCAATGGGAACTGAGCTTCTGTGTTACTGCTAGCCCTGGGCACTGTGTTTGCATTTGAGCTGAGGGGGCACTGTGAGGCTGAGGAGATTGAGGGATAGGGGATTTGAGTAGTTGGGGGGGGGGGGACAAGGGGTAAGAATTGCTAGGAGTGGTGATTTAGAGGGAATCTGTGCTAGAAGAGGTGATATGGATAGGGGGGGGGGGGGGAGAAATGTGCTAGGAAGGCAAATTTTTGTTTGGGGAGGGGGAATTTGTGCTAGGAGAGGAAATTTAGGGGTGGATTTGTGCTAGCAGGGGGATGTGTACTCAGAGGGGAAATTTGAGAGGTAGAGGATTTGTGCTAGGATGGGTGACTCTTTTTGGGAAGAAACATTTGGGTTGTAGGGGATTTGGGGGATGGAGGGCAACGATTTGTGCCGGAAGTGGGGATTTTAGCAGGGGGGCTGAATTGTACTGGGAGGAGGGGGACATGCTTAGGAGGTAAGCATGCAGATGAGTGCTCAATTTTTTTGGTGGGGGGATTTTTGCTGGCACTTGCGGGGGGGGGGGGCAGTTTGGCATGTTCGGCCTGGGCTTTAGATGACCTTGTCCCAGGAATGCTGCTGGGGGGGGGGGGGAAGTTGAGCTTTTAGGTCACTGCTGGGAGGGGGAGCTGAGTTTGTGAGATGTTTCGGGAGGGAAGAGCAGGGGGAGCATGGCTTCCAAGTCACTGCTGTGAGCGGCGATCAAAGCTTACAAATTTCTGCTGGGAGGGGAGAGCTGAGCTCCTGAGGCTTTTCTGGAAGGGGTGAGCAGCTGAATGTCGTTATGGGAAGGGATCACTGCTGGAGGATGCAGCATGGGGAACAGGGTCTTCTTTCTTTACCTGTGTTATATACAAATGAAATTCTGTAACAGAGAAAACAAGAATGCAGTTTTACGGTGTAGATCTTTTATTACAAACTACGAACACCCACTTTACAGAGGAAATCTACAAAAAAAAAATCTACATACAAATTCTGGGTTTATTATTCCAGTGCTATATTTTAAAGTCTGCTATAAAACATGAGTAAAAAAGGAACAATAAAAACAAAACCAAAAGCTCACCATACACATCTGCTGTTCACAGTTGGAGAGCTGCTCTCAGTGTAGGCCGTCTGTAGTGGAGCCGCGCTCAGTGTAGGCCATCTGCAGGGGAGCCACGCTGAGTGTAGGCCGTCTGTAGGGGAGCTGCGCTCAGTGTAGGCCGTCTGCAGTAGAGCCGCGCTCAGTGTAGGCCGTCTGCAATAGAACCGCGCTCAGTGTAGGCCGTCTGCAATAGAACCGCGCTCAGTGTAGGCCGTCTGTAGGGGAGCCGCGCTCAGTGTAGGCCATCTGTAGGGGAGCCGTGCTCAGTGTAGGCCGTCTGCAGTAGAGCCGCGCTCAGTGTAGGCTGTCTGCAGTAGAGCCGCGCTCAGTGTAGGCCGTCTGCAGTAGAGCCGCGCTCAGTGTAGGCCGTCTGCAGTAGAGCCGCGCTCAGTGTAGGCCATCTGCAGGGGAGCCGCGCTGAGTGTAGGCCGTCTGTAGGGGAGCTGCGCTCAGTGTAGACTGTCTGTAGGGGAGCTGCGCTGAGTGTAGGACGTCTGCAGTAGAGCCGCGCCCAGTGTAGGCCATATGCAGTAGAGCCGCGCTCAGTGTAGGCCGTCTGTAGGGGAACCGCGCTCAGTGTAGGCCGTCTGCAGGGGAGCCGCGCTCAGTGTAGGCCGTCTGCAGGGGAGCCGCGCTCAGTGTAGGCCGTCTGCAGGGGAGCCGCGCTCAGTGTAGGCCGTCTGCAGGGGAGCCGCGCTCAGTGTGGGCCGTCTGTAGGAGAGCTGCGCTCAGTATAGCTTGTACAGTATGTAGGAGAGCTGCGCTCAGTATAGCTTGTACAGTATGTAGGAGAGCTGCACTCAGTATAGCTTGTACAGTATGTAGGAGAGCTGCGCTCAGTGTAGCTTGTACAGTACGTAGGAGAGCTGCGCTCAGTGTAATCTAGGAAAGCAGAGCTTAGTGTAGTCTGTCTGTAGGGGAGCCGCGCTGAGTGTAGGCCGTCTGCAGTAGAGCCGCGCTCAGTGTAGGCCGTCTGCAGTAGAGCCGCGCTCAGTGTAGGCCGTCTGTAAGGGAGCCGCGCTCAGTGTAGGCCGTCTGTAAGGGAGCCGCGCTCAGTGTAGGCCGTCTGTAAGGGAGCCGCGCTCAGTGTAGGCCGTCTGTAAGGGAGCCGCGCTCAGTGTAGGCCGTCTGTAAGGGAGCCGCGCTCAGTGTAGGCCGTCTGTAGGGGAGCGTGCTCAGTGTAGGCCATCTGCAGTAGAGCCGCGCTCAGTGTAGGCCGTCTGCAGTAGAGCCGCGCTCAATGTAGGCCGTCTGTAGGGGAGCCGCGATCAGTGTAGGCCGTCTGCAGGGGAGCCGCGCTGAGTGTAGGCCGTCTGTAGGGGAGCCGCGCTGAGTGTAGGCCGTCTGTAGGGGAGCCGCGCTGAGTGTAGGCCGTCTGTAGGGGAGCCGCGCTGAGTGTAGGCCGTCTGTAGGGGAGCCGCGCTGAGTGTAGGCCGTCTGTAGGGGAGCCGCGCTGAGTGTAGGCCGTCTGCAGTAGAGCCACGCCCAGTGTAGGCCATATGCAGTAGAGCCGCGCTCAGTGTAGGCCGTCTGTAGGGGAACCGCGCTCAGTGTAGGCCGTCTGCAGGGGAGCCGCGCTGAGTGTATGCCGTCTTTAGGGGAGCCGCGCTCAGTGTAGGCCACCTGTAAGGGAGCTACGCTCAGTGTAGGCCGTCTGTAGGGGAGCCGTGCTCAGTGTAGGCCGTCTGTAGGGGAGCCCTGCTCAGTGTGGGCCGTCTGTAGGGGAACCGCGCTGAGTATAGCTTGTACAGTATGTAGGAGAGCTGCGCTCAGTGTAGGCTGTCTGTAGGAGAGCCGCGCTCAGTGTAGGCTGTCTGTAGGAGAGCTGCGCTCAGTATAGCTTGTACAGTATGTAGGAGAGCTGCGCTCAGTATAGCTTGTACAGTATGTAGGAGAGCTGCGCTCAGTATAGCATGTACAGTATGTAGGAGAGCTGCGCTCAGTGTAGCTTGTACAGTACGTAGGAGAGCTGCGCTCAGTGTAATCTAGGAAAGCAGAGCTCAGCTTGTTCCATATCAGATATCATTAACCATCTGTTGAGGAGTAATTTCCACCTACTTTATAGGGGGTTTGTCAGCATCACCACCATGGTGAATATGAAGAAGCAATGAAGTGCATGCAAAAAAATATTTTTCTCAGAACGTCAACGTCTTGTATTACGAGGTCCTGCCAGTAACAGACCTTCCTGTTGTCAGCCTGCCACAAATGCTTTATTCATTGGTTGTTGGGTGTAAGGTTCTGGCACTCTCAGTGCCTCCTATCACATTTATTCCGGGTGATTTCCATCTACCTAGACAGAAGAAACACATATAGGTGTGTTTCCCTTTAAGGCTGAAGCTGTCATCACCCAGCGCCGGACTAGATGGCTATTTAGGGCGTCGGTTCTCACTCACATGTGTTCGTTCAAACACCAGTACCTGGATACTAATCTTGCTTGAAGCTTCCATGCTTGCAAGCTCTCCTCGCTGACGAACCTCGCTGCGCTGATCCCTGCATCCTGCTACTGGATCATCCGCATCTCCTGAGCGATCCTTCGGCTATCGCTATTAGTGCTAAGTACCCCACAGGGGAAATCTCTATAGACTTGTACTAGGCTTACACTATTTAGCTCTGCATAGCAAGGACTGTCTTTTACATCTGCATAACTAGATTGCTGGCTCATGAGGCTACTGCTACTATTTCCTGCACTGGGTTGATCTCTCCTGTATGCACCTGCTACTCTGTCATCTGTTATCATACATGATCGCTAACCCTTCCTGCATCCATCTGCACTGTCTCACCTCAAGTGTCTGTCACCTACCACTTCCACTCAAACCTATCCCTAAGACCTTTATCATTGTCTTACCACATGTATATAAAGTCACACTAGGAACCAGCTTAATTACTGTGTGTATTTACTGGCTGAAATAAGACCTTCCATACATGATGAGTCATTGAGGTTGGGATTGGTATCTCAGCATATCTCCTACATGACTACTGACGTGGAACTACTTCTGCAGCTGAAAATCCACACCTTATAAGAAACGCAAGGAGCGTTACATTGGGCTGTCTACAAGGTCTATTAGACAGACAGGTACCCCAGCGGCCAACTGAAGGAACGCCTACAATAGGCTGAGAACACAAACAGCTAACTGTGGGACAGTGGCTTAGCGTTGTCAGCCTGCAAAAGGAAGTGCTGTTACTGGCAGGATCTCTAAATAGCAAACTTTGCAACAGATTCATAAAAATGATTTGCTTAAAACGATATACATTGAGACATGATGCTGAACATACCTTACTGTTTTTTTTTTTTTCTTAACAAAAACAAGAAAAGACAAACAGCATATCAAGAATACAGCGGAAGGCAGTGCGTGAAGGAAATTCGTACAAAAAAAGTGTTGAACATCCAGTACAAAAACTGTATTCTTCAAACATACTGTATACAGGTTGCGAGGTCATCCCTGTCCAGATACATACACTTTAACCCTGCTGGCCATATGGATGAATGTGGCAGAACAGTGGTGGGCCTTCTGCTATGCTGTCAAAATAATGCATACAACCGGTATTCCACGCCCCCATCACTGGAACTGCACTGTCATCAACAGCTTTCTTCTAGCAATGATCAAGAGCAGGTAAGGTATGATCCTGATCAATGCAACTGCCAATGATCAAGAGCTGGAAAGACAGTACCCTGATGACATGATCAACGTGACAGCCATTGATCAAGAACTGGTAGGAAAGGATCCCGATCACATGATCAATGTGACAGCCAATGATCAGGAACTGGTAAGACATTATCCCGATCACATGATCAATGTGACAGCCAATGATCAAGAACTGGTAAGACAGTATCCTGATCACATGATCAATGTGACAGCCAATGATCAGGAACTGGTAAGACGGGATCCCGATCACATGATTAATGTAACAACCAACGATCAGAAGCTGGTAATGCAGGATCCTAAACACATGATCAATATAACAGCCAATGATCAAGAACTGGTAAGACCGTATCCTGATCACATGATCAATGTGACAGCCAATGATCAGGAACTGGGAAGACAGGATCCCGATCACATGATTAATGTGACAACCAATGATCAGAAGCTAGTAAGGCAGGATGCTGATCACATGATCAATGTAACAGCCAATGATCAAGAACTGGTAAGACAGTATCCCGATCACATGATCAATGTGACAGCCAATAATCAAGAACTGGTAAGACAGTATCCCGATCAGATGATCAATGTGACAGCCAATGATCAGGAACTGGTAAGACAGGATCCCAATCACATGATCAATGTAACAGCCAATGATCAGGAGCTGGTAAGGCAGGATCCTGATCACATGATCAATGTAACAGCCAATGATCAGGAGGTGGTAAGACAGTATCCTGATCATATGATCAATATAACAGCCAATGATCAGGAGCTGGTAAGACAGGATCCCAATCACATGATTAATGTAACAGCCAATGATCAGGAACTGGTAAGACAGGATCCCAATCACATGATCAATATAACAGCCAATGATCAGGAACTGGGAAGACAGGATCCCAATTATGATTAATGGGACAACCAATGATCAGAAGCTGGTAAGGCAGGATCCTGATCACATGCTACATGTGACAGCCAATAATCAGGAACCCATCCTTCCAGTTTCAGGTGTTAAGATGCCCGTAAAGGGCCAGCTCCCGATGGGAAAAAGATGCAAATGTGAATTACGCAGGAATCCTGCACTCTGGCTCCAGTTCTTGTCTGAATATTGAATATGTGCACTAATACTGATGTGGTTTCCATGATTTCGTTGACAAAAACTGTTGACGTGACTGGGACCTTCCCAGCCAATCCCAGACAAAGTAAAGTCAGAGCCCCTCCCACTGTGTTTGCCAGTGTCCTGGAGGCAGAGGTCATCACCCACACATCGGTGTGTCCCATCTTTGTGGTACAGCTCCTATGGAGGGGGCTCATACCTGTCTGTAACACTTGTTGAAATTACAACTCTAGGATACCAATAATCGCAGAAGTCGGTGATTTTGGTTGGAGAGCGGTGCATTCTTCTGCAATAAATGTTACAAAATTTTAACTGAAGAGAAAACTGTGGAGGTGGAATGTAACAAACAATCACATTAAAACTGTGAGCTCCAAAGCAAAACGAACGCACAAACTCAACCCAACATCTCACGAACAACTTAACGGCTGGCCAACGCAGCCAAGCGTCTTCACATGCCGAAAAAAAGTCAATGTTTGGTTAATGCTCCGAACGTTCTCGGCGCCAAAAGGCGCCTTCATTCACCCTTATGGGCCCATTTATGTCTCATTAACGTCGATCGGTTTGAATACCTCTTTCCGCATTTGTGACACTTGTGGCGTTTTTTCTGGGCGTGCGTTTTTTCGTGCTTGACCAGCTCACACTTCTTGTCGAACCGCCGATCGCACTTGTCACATTCAAAGGTCTTCCCTTCTTTGTGCCGCCTCTCGTGGACGAGGTAGCTGCTCTTGTGGCCAAATCTGGCCCCGCACTCTTGGCACACAAAGGGCTTCTCTCCGGTGTGGGCCCGCTGATGGATGATAAACTGAGATTTGTAGTCGTACTGGATGCCGCAGATGGGGCACGGGTAGCGTTTGACGGCGTGGTTTATGGCTTTGTGCCTTATCAGGTCCTCCTTAGACATCAGACGTTCCCCACATGCGTCACAGTTATACTGTGCCTCCTCCTCTATAACAGTCAGACTGCTGGTCTCAGGCTCAGATTCTCCTTGGACTCCGTTCTCAGTAGTTATTGGGTGATTCAGGTTGTTGTCTTCCTCCTCTTCTGCCGAGTCCAAGGAATCGCACCCTGGCTTCCATTCTGGGGAGCTTTTCCTCTTTGGAGAGTCTTCGACCTCTTCTTCCTCTTCCTCCTCCTCCTCCTCCACCTCACTAAAGTACTCTTCTTCTTCTGAAGGAGAACAACACAATGATAGAGAAATAACCAAACAGAGCAAATTCACAATAAATGTAACAAAGCTTGATTGGTATAAAAAAAAAAAAAAAAAAAAAAAAAGGACACAGTGGGGGGCGATTTACTAACACCAGAGAGTGCAAAATCCGGCGCAGCTCTGCATAAAAACCAATCAGCCTCCGGGTTCTATCTACTACTTTTAACTACTACTTTATTTAACTACTTGTGTGTGTGTGTATATATATATATATATATATATATATATATATATATATATATATATATATATATATATATATATATATAGTTATAGAAATGCATGCGTACATACATATATGTATGTATGTATGTGTATATATATATATATATATATATATATATATATATATATATATATATATATATATATATATATATACAGTGGGTACGGAAAGTATTCAGACCCCCTTAAATTTTTCACTCTTTGTTATATTGCAGCCATTTGCTAAAATCATTTAAGTTCATTCTTCTTCCTCATGAATGTACACATAGCACCCCATACTGACAGAAAAACACAGAATTGTTGACATTGTTGCAGATTTATTAAAAAAGAAAAACTGAAATATCACATGGTCCTAAGTATTCAGACCCTTTGCTCAGTATTTAGTAGAAGCCCCCTTTTGATCTAATACAGCCAGGAGTCTTTCTGGGAAAGATGCAACAAGTCTTTCACACCTGGATTTGGGGATCCTCTGCCATTCCTCCTTGCAGATCCTCTCCAGTTCTGTCAGGTTGGATGGTAAACGTTGGTGGAAAGCCATTTTTAGGTCTCTCCAGAGATGCTCAATTGGGTTTAAGTCAGGGCTCTGGCTGGGCCATTCAAGAACAGTCACGGAGTTGTTGTGAAGCCACTCCTTCGTTATTTTAGCTGTGTGCTTAGGGTCATTGTCTTGTTGGAAGGTAAACCTTCGGCCCAGTCTGAGGTCCAGAGCACTCTGGAGAAGGTTTTTGTCCAGGATATCCCTGTACTTGGCCGCATTCATCTTTCCCTCGATTGCAACCAGTCGTCCTGTCCCTGCAGCTGAAAAACACCCCCACAGCATGATGCTGCCACCACCATGCTTCACTGTTGGGACTGTATTGGACAGGTGATGAGCAGTGCCCGGTTTTCTCCACACATACCGCTTAGAATTAAGGCCAAAAAGTTCTATTTTGGTCTCATCAGACCAGAGAATCTTATTTCTCACCATCTTGGAGTCCTTCAGGTGTTTTTTTAGCAAACTCCATGCGGGCTTTCATGTGTCTTACACTGAGGAGAGGCTGCATAAAGCCCGTTCTGGTGGAGGGCTGCAGTGATGGTTGACTTTCTACAACTTTCTCCCATCTCCTGACTGCATCTCTGGAGCTCAGCCACAGTGATCTTTGGGTTCTTCTTTACCTCTCTCACCAAGGCTCTTCTCCCCCGATAGCTCAGTTTGGCCGGACGGCCAGCTCTAGGAAGGGTTCTGGTCGTCCCAAACGTCTTCCATTTGAGGATTATGGAGGCCACTGTGCTCTTAGGAACCTTAAGTACAGCAGAAATCTTTTTGTAACCTTGGCCAGATCTGTGCCTTGCCACAATTCTGTCTCTGAGCTCTTCAGGCAGTTCCTTTGACCTCATGATTCTCATTTGCTCTGACATGCATTGTGATCTGGAAGGTCTTATATAGACAGGTGTGTGGTTTTCCTAATCAAGTCCAATCAGTATAATCAAACACAGCTGGACTCAAATGAAGGTGTAGAACCATCTCAAGGATGATCAGAAGAAATGGAAAGCACCTGAGTTAAATATATGAGTGTCACAGCAAAGGGTCTAAATACTTAGGACCATGTGATATTTCAGTTTTTCTTTTTTTAAAAATCTGCAACAATGTCAACAATTCTGTGTTTTTCTGTCAGTATGGGGTGCTATGTGTACATTCATGAGGAAGAAGAATGAACCTAAATGATTTTAGCAAATGGCTGAAATATAACAAAGAGTGAAAAATTTAAGGGGGTCTGAATACTTTCCGTACCCACTGTATATATATATATATATATATACAGCCCTCAAAAATTCCACTTTTGCGAGTGGAATGATGAGGATGGCAAGTAAGGGCTGTGCTGTAAGAAAAGGGCGGACCCGGGGCGCAGAGCAGTGCGCCCCGAGCCCACCCATTGTGTGACAATAGCGAATATTCATTCATGAATATTCGCTATTGTCACACGGATCCTCCTCCTGATCCTTCTCCTGGACAATTAGGAAGCGGGTCCGAGACCCGTTTCCTGATTGTCCGGAAGGCGAACAATTGCCATTGGCCAAGGAGGAGGAGGAGATGCGGAGGATTGAGGAGAAGCCGCAGCTGCATCAGGTAAGTGCACTATTGTCTCTCTGCACGCTGTGGGCACTCTGCATTGAAAGGGGGCACGCTGTGGGCACTCTGCATTGAAAGGGGGCACGCTGTGGGCACTCTGCATTGAAAGGGGGCACGCTGTGGGCACTCTGCATTGAAAGGGGGCACGCTGTGGGCACTCTGCATTGAAAGGGGGCACGCTGTGGGCACTCTGCATTGAAAGGGGGCATATTTTTTTTAACTTAATTCTGAATAAAACATTTAACAGTGTAATTTTATGAGATATTTTATGAGGGCGTGTTTAGGGGCGGAGCAGGGTAGGGTTTGGGTGGGGCAACAAGTGGCGAGTAACTCTTAAGGCCTGGCTAGTAGCTCATGACTTGAAATTTTGAGCCCTGCATATATATATATATATATATATATATATATATATATATATATATATATATATTTGTGTATGTATGTATGTATATAAATATATATATATATTTAGCAGAAACACAAGATCTCTCTCTTCCCCTCTGACAGAACGGCGATCTGCCTTGGTTACATAGGCAGACCGCCGTGCTGCCTCTCTCGGAAATGATCGCTGGGTGCTGGCGAACATCGGGTCTGCCGGACCCACTGATTGGCCCCCGCTGTGTACAATCACTGCAGGAGTGGGTCATCGACAGCGTGCATGCGCGCCCTAGACCCAGAATTGGAAATGATGTACAGGTACGTGATTTCGCACTGAAGGGCCGCCCTGCTGCAGTTTACAGTGGGAGGTCCACAAGTGGTTAAAGCCAAAGCATTGTGGCACTGCTATATGTACAGTCCTGTCAGGCTGTAATGTTAGAATTAGGAATGCACCCTTATATCAGCCTCCGAAAATTATCAGCTGAAAATAAGGTTATCTGCGTTTCCCCAATAAAAGAAAAAGGGGGAAAAAAAAAAAGTGCTGATAATGGCCGAAAAGATTAGCTATAAAATCTGTTTTGCCTGTCCATCCCCTTTTTGTTTTGTTTTCTATTTTCTTGTTTTTTAAGGCTCAGTTTCTTTTAGTGCGACTTGTCATGCAAGTTTGGCCACAATTTCAGTGGCAGCTGTTCAAATCGGTGCGACTTAGGGTCCTTTTACACAGACTTTCCGCCCGGTGGACTCCAGTTTGCTCAGCGGGGATCGATCCGCTGATCCCCGCTGAGCAGGCGGATGACAGCTCCATCTCTGCTTACTTTGCAAAGATGGAGCTGTCAGATCCCCGCTCTCCTCTATGGGAGATCGGATGAGAACGGACCAAGTGTTTGTTTTCATCCGATCCGATCCTCCAGACGGATGGAAAATAGGGTTTCCATCCGTCTGGATTTCACGGACAGGATCAGATAGCAGAGGGTGTCAGAGGACATGTCACCGCTGACACCCGCCGCTCCATAGGGATGCATGGAGAATCCGATCAGGTCCGCCTGAAAAACTGACAGGGACCGGATCGGAAAGCCCGTGCGAAAGGGGCCTTAAAGTTGCAGCGACTTTGAAGAGGTTCCTGCACCTACTTTGATGTGACTCTGATCCAGAGAGTGAAAAGTCGGATCAAAGTCACACTCTAAATTGTGCGACCATGGAGTCGCACTAGTGGGAATGTAGACTAAATTACTGGCCAGCATATTTCATTGTTTCTGTCCAATTTTTGTGTTACTTTCAATAAAAGTTATTTTACGTTGCTAGATTTTATTTATTTATTTTTTTAATTTATATTTATTTAAATTCATGATCTTAGTTAAAAAGTGGAATATAATACAATTATTATATATATATAAAAAATATATATAGATTTTTTTAGAAAATTTTCCATTTTGGTTTTCAGCAAAGTGCATTCTGAATTTTCTGTTTCATTTAAATTCATGATCTTAAATTAAACAGTGGAATACAATTATTATATATATAAAAAAAAAAAAATTATATTATATATATATATATATATATATATATATATATATATATATATATATATATATATATATATATATATATATATATATTATTTTAGAAAATTTTCCATTTTGGTTTTCGGCAAAGTGCATTCTGAATTTTCTGTTTCATTTAAATTCATGATCTTAATTAAAAAGTGAAATATAATACAATTATTATATATAAAAAAATATATATAGATTTTAGAAAATTTTCCATTTTTGGTTTTCGGCAAAGTGCATTCTGAATTTTCTGTTTCATTTAAATTCATGATCTTAATTAAAAAGTGAAATATAATACAATTATTATATATAAAAAAATATATATAGATTTTTTTTAGAAAATTTTCCATTTTGGTTTTTGGCAAAGTGCATTCTGAATTTTCTGTTTCATTTAAATTCATGATCTTAATTAAAAAGGGGAAAATATATATTTTTTTTATATATAATAAATTGTATTATTTTTTTAGAAAATTTTCGGCAAAGTGCATTCTGAATTTCCTGTTCCATTTAAATTCATGATCTTAATTAAAAAGGAGAATATAATACAATTTATTATATATAAAAAAATATATATATAATTTTTAGAAAATTTTCCAATTCGGGTTTTGGCAAAGTGCATTCTGAATTTTCTGTTTCGGTTCAGAATTTAAATTTTGCTGCACCACTAGTTAAAATACAGCGACCCCCCCCCAGCCAGTAGTGTGTGGAGCAGTCAGCATTTACCTGAATCCCAGTGTTCCCGGACCTGCCAGGTGCGTTTTACTGGACCGCTATCTGCCACCGTTTCCACATATTCCTGCCTGTGTCTCTCTATGTAGCTCCATTCATCCATAGTGAAGAAGACCGCCACATTATCGCACTTCACCGGGACCTGGAAAACAGGCGCCACGTCAGCCAGAGTTCTGAAAACTGGAGCAAAAAGCAGAGACCAATCAGGGCTCAGCTTTCATTCTGAAGTAATGAAACATTGATGTGGATTGGTTGTTGGGGGTACATTTTCTCTGGCAGAAGAGGTTCTCTAAATTCATCCAATCCGGTGCAGGATCACAGATCTGTATATGAAGACCATGAGGATCCCACCCACATTTAACGCTGGCTGCCCTGCCCACACTAATATTTAAAATCTGATTTGATTCAGATATAATAACCGTCACTTATTTCTTCGATCCCGTAGTACAATATATTTTTTATATCTCCTTTATTTTTATTTTATTTATAGCAAATAAAAAAAAAATCTTCTATTAAATCTGTGCCCCCAAAATAGAACACCAGTCAATGAATGCTAAATATTTAAAGTAACCTATGAATATAAAAAAAAAATAAGATCAAAAAGTAAGAAGCAAATAAAAAAAAAAAATAAATAAATAAAGTTGAAAAATCAAACACCAGTCACAGACTATCCCAAATTAACAGATAATAAAAATAATAAAATAAAAATAATAAATAGTGATGAAGAAAAACCTAAATAAAATACAAAAATGTATTCAACATAAAATAAAAAAAAGTTAATTAAAAATAAGACCGTAAATTAAAAAATAGGACACCAGTCAATGAATGTTAAATGATTTAAATTAACCTATGAATATAAAAAAATAAGATCAAAAAGTAAGAAGCAAATAAAAAAACAAAAAATAAAGTTGAAAAATCAAACACTAGTCACAGAATATCCCAAATTAACAGATAATGAAAATGATAAAATAAATTAATAAATAGTGATAAAGAAAAACCTAAATAAATAAAATACAAAATGTATTCAACATAAAATAAAAATAATGTAATAATTAAAAATAGGATTGTAAATAAAAAAAAAAAAAAAAACAGGACAGCAGTCAATGAATGCTAAATAATTTAAATTAACCTATGAATATAAAAAAATAAGATCAAAACGTAAGAAGCAAATAAAATTAAAAAAAATAAAGTTCAAAAATCAAAACACCAGTCACAGACTATTCCAAATTACCAGATAATGAAAATGATAAAATAAAATAATAAATAGTGATAAAGAAAAACCTAAATAAATAAAATACAAAATGTATTCAACATAAAATAAGCTAATAATTAAAAATAAAATTGTAAATTTAAAAAAATAGGACACCAGTCAATGAATGCTAAATGATTTAAAATTTACCTAATGAATATAAAAAAACGTACCTATGAATATAAAAAAAATAAGATCAAAAAGGTAAGAAGCAAATAAAAAAAAAAAAATAAAGTTGAGAAATCAAACACCAGTCACAGACTATCCCAAATTACCAGATAATGAAAATAATAAAAAAAATAAATAGTGATAAAGAAAAACCTAAATAAATAAAATACTGAATTTATTTAACATAAAATAAAAATAAGCTAATAATTATAAATAGGATTGTAAATTAAAAAACATAGGACACCAGTCACAGAATTTCCCAAAATAATCAAATTTTAACTGAATTAATCAAATGGATTCCAAATTGGCTTTAATAACTATTATTCTTCTGTAATATCTAAGTTTACTTTTCCAAGGCACTGCATGCCCTAACTAGTGCAAAAATATTTATACCTCCTTGAAATTTTTCACATTTTGTCATGTTACAACCAAAAACATAAAATGTATTTTATTGGGATTTTATGTGATAGACCGACACAAAGTGGCACAGAATTGTGAAGTGGAAGGAAAATGATAAATGGTTGACTTGAAGCATGAATTTATTTTATATCTCCTTTATTTAAGCAAATGAAAAAAAAATCCTTTCCTAAAATCAGTGCTTTAAAAACTTAATTTTTTTGGATAATGAGTAACAATTCGAATATATATTCTTCTAGACTGGAAGTGAGGGAATAAATGCAACAGCAGCACAAAAGAAACGTTTCCCCTCTGTGCCCTAACGAGAAGTGAGGAGAAATCTCCGCCAACAGATGGCAATAAAGCCTGACAACCTTCCATAAAAATATTAAAACAAAACAAAATAATAAATAGTGATAACAAATAAATAAATAAATAAAATAAATATTAATAAAAATGAAAAAAAAAAAAAAAAATCAACCATTTTGTCTGGAGTTAGACTTTACAGTATACATTTTACCTTTTTTGAAAATATTCTTCCCACCCCTCCCCCAGGCCCTGCTGTGCTTACCCCCATAGGTAATGAGCTGTCAGGGTCCACACAGCTGTTGTAGTGGTCCGGGGATTTGAAATCCCCACTCTTCTCCATCTTCTTTCTGCAGCTTTTCCAGGATGGATCAGAGTGATTCTGATTGGTCAGTGCTGGCACAGAGAATAGCTCTGATTTGTCCCAGAAGTGCTGCAAAAAAAAAAAGAGGAAGAAGAGTGGGGGTTTAAAATCCCTGGACTGTTACACTATACAGCTCATCACTGACAAAGGTAAGTACAGCGGGGACAGAGGGGGGATGGGAAGGGGCGTAACTAGGGTCTCCAGCGCTCTTGGCGAGGAGCTGTAACCCCCCCCCCCCGAGAAAGGGAGAGCGTTTGACAGAGAGAGACAGAGGGGGAGCGTTTGACAGAGAGAATGAATAGGGGTAAGGTTGATGGGACAGTCAACCCACATAATAGTCTCAGGATTTAGAGTTGAACAACTGCTTTTTTAGGAATTAACTTTTGTAATAATATCTTTCTTTGATAAATGGTATGTGTTTCTTTTAACACATGATATGTACCACTTCACCCATACCACACAAACTCCAGCAGAAAAAGGAGACAGGGAGAGAGGGGGGTGGCACAGAGAGAGAGGGGTGACAGGGGGAGAGAGAGAGAGAGGGGGTGGCACAGAGAGAGAGGGATGGCAGGGAGAGAGAGGGGGGTGGCACAGAGAGAGAGGGGTGACAGGGGGAGAGAGAGAGAGGGGGTGGCACAGAGAGAGAGGGATGGCAGGGAGAGAGAGGGGGTGGCAGAGAGAGAGAGAGAGAGAGAGAGAGAGGGGTGACAGGGAGAGAAAGGGGGTGGCACAGAGAGAGAGGGGTGACAGGGGGAGAGAGAGAGGGGTGGCACAGAGAGAGAGGGATGGCAGGGAGAGAGAGGGGGGTGGCAGAGAGAGAGAGGGGGGACTGGGGAGAGAGAGAGAGGGTGGCACAGAGAGAGAGGGATGGCAGGGAGAGAGAGGGGGGTGGCAGAGAGATAGGGGTGACAGGGAGAGAGAGGGGGTGGCACAGAGAGAGAGGGGGGACTGGGGAGAGAGAGAGAGAGGGTGGCACAGAGAGAGAGGGATGGCAGGGAGAGAGAGGGGGGTGGCAGAGAGATAGGGGTGACAGGGAGAGAGAGAGGGGGGTGGCACAGAGAGAGAGGGGGGACTGGGGAGAGAGAGAGAGAGGGTGGCACAGAGAGAGAGGGATGGCAGGGAGAGAGAGGGGGGTGGCAGAGAGATAGGGGTGACCGGGAGAGGGGTGACAGGGAGAGAGAGGGGGTGGCACAGAGAGAGAGGGGTGACGGGGAGAGAGAGGAGGGTGACAGGGAGAGAGAGGGGGTGGCACAGAGAGAGGGGTGACAGGGAGAGAGAGGGGTGACAGGGAGAGAGAGGGGTGGCACAGAGAGAGAGGGGTGGCACAGAGAGAGAGGGGTGGCACAGAGAGAGAGGGGTGGCACAGAGAGAGAGGGGTGACAGGGAGAGAGAGGGGGGTGGCACAGAGAGAGAGAGAGAGGGTGACAGGGAGAGAGAGGGGGGTGGCACAGAGAGAGAGAGAGGGTGACAGGGAGAGAGAGGGGGGTGGCACAGAGAGAGAGAGGGTGACAGGGGGAGAGAGGGGGTGACACAGAGAGAGAGAGGGGTGACAGGGAGAGAGAGAGGGGTGACAGGGAGAGAGAGGGATGACAGGGAGAGAGAGGGATGACAGGGAGAGAGAGAGGGGGTGGCAAAGAGAGAGAGGGGTGACCGGGAGAGGGAGGGAGGACAGGGAGAGAGAGGGGGGTGGCACAGAGAGAGAGGGAGAGAGAGGGGTGACAGGGAGAGAGAGGGGGGTGACACAGAGAGAGGGGGGTGACAGAGAGAGAGAGAGAGAGAGGGGTGACAGGGAGAGAGAGAGAGGGGTGACACGGAGAGAGAGGGGGTGACACGGAGAGAGAGGGGGTGACAGGGAGAGAGAGAGGGGTGACAGGGAGAGAGAGAGGGGTGACAGGGAGAGAGAGAGGGGTGACAGGGAGAGAGAGAGGGGTGACAGGGAGAGAGAGAGGGGTGACACAGAGAGAGAGGGGGTGACAGGGAGAGAGAGGGGGTGGCGCAGAGAGAGAGGGATGACAGGGCTTATTGTAGAGAAATGAACATTCAATTCACGGGCAACAGCTCTGGTGGACATTCCTGCAGTCAGCATGCCAACTGCACGCTCCCTCAAAACTTGCGCCATCTGTGGCATTGTGCTGTGTGATAAAACTAAACATTTTAGAGTGACTTTTATTGTGGGCAGCCTAAGGCACACCTGTGCAATAATCCTGCTGTCTAATCAGCATCTTGATATGCCACACCTGTGAGGTGGATGGATTATCTCGGCAAAGGAGAAGTGATCACTAACACAGATTTAGAATAATATTTATTGTTAACAATCCAGAACTTGGCGCCCAGCTACATCACTAATCTGGTCTCAAAATACCAACCAACTCTCTTCTCCTGCTCTCTAGCTATCTTGTAACCTCTTCCCATGCTCGCCTCCAGGATTTCTCCCAAGCCTCTCCCATCCTCTGGAATGCTCTACCCCAATCTGTCCGACTGTCTCCTACTTTGTCTACTTTCAGACGATCCCTGAAAACACATCTCTTCAGAGAAACCTATCTGGCATCCACCTAACAACTGTACTTTTATTTTCTCCATCAGCCCATCCCCCACAGTTATTACCTTTTTGTATCTCTTGACCCTCCCTCTTAGATTGTAAGCTCTAATGAGCAGGGCCCTCGGATTCCTACTGTATTAAAGTGTATTGTATTTGTACTGTCTACCCTCAAGTTGTAAAGCGCTGCCTAGACTGTCGGCGCTATATAAATCCCATATAATAAATATAATAATATTTGAGAGAAATCGGCCTTTTGTGTACATAGAAAAACTCTTAGATCTTTGAGTTCCGCTCATGAAAAATGGGGGCAAAAAAAAAAGTGTTGCAATTATAATTTTGTTCAGTGTATATTTGTATGATGTCTGCAGCTCCAATCATCATTCAGATTTAACCACTTAAAGCCCAGGACATCTACCTGGGGTTAAGCGGTTAAAAGGTGAACTAACGACCTAAATGATGTCTGCTGTCAGTGACACACAATGAAGAGAATTGTCAGGTGTATGCCATCCAGAATATGCAGTAGGTGCGGACGTGCCCTTTAAGCCTGCAATATCCAGACAGGATACGAGAGGAACCTCGGATAAGGAGCCTCCGTCACTTCCCCCCCAGGTGACTCACCTCTCCAGTCAGCTCGTGGATTCCCTTGTGGATGGAGTCCTTCTTCACAATCACCCACTCCTGTTGGTAAAACAAAGAAATAATTTTGAAACATCAAAAAATATATCTTTCCGTCCAGTTCTGATATTCACACAGCTCTGCAACACAGCACAAGCCTGTTTGGCAGGGTAGGAGACCTAATTTTTATCTGCTGTAGCTTCCATTTTACTTAACCACTTTACGTCCGCCCGCCACAGTTATACTGCGGCAGGTAGCCGCTCCTGCGCAAACCGCCGTAGGAATACTTCAGTAGCGTGCAGGGAGCTAGGGGGCGAGCGTGCGCCCCCACTCGGCAGCGGGAAAGCCGATGCACGGGTCAGGCGGCTCCGACCTCCGCCTGACACCCCCGATCGCTCCCCGCTAAGAGAGAAGGACGGTCAGCTGTTGTAAACACATCTGACCGTTCTTCTCCCTGGAATGATCACAGAGCGCCTGTGACCCTTCTATATAGGATCACAGGTCTCTATGGTCATTTCAGAAGCCACGCCCCCCCCACAATTAGAATCACTCCCCTAGGCTCACATTAAGTGCCGGTTCACATATGTGCGGCTGCGGCGATCACATGTAATATCGGAGCGCACCGCTCCTTCATTACATGCGATCGGGTGTGCGGTGCGAATTCAGCCATACACTTTGTATGGCTAAATTCACACTGCACCCGCAGTAAAATAGCACATGACCCTGTTTTTGAGCCGTATCAGGATCGGATCGCACAGTGGTTCACACTTGTGCGATCTGATCCTGTGCGAACTGTAAGATCGCACTGCGATATGCGATCAAACTGGGGGTGTCGTTAAGATTTCATTGACACCCCCAGCGTATCGCATATGGCAGTGTGAACTGCCAGGGGTGCGTTTGCGATGCGGGAACAGGCTGCGAATTCACAGCCTTCCCGCATCGCATACGTGTGAACCGAGCCTTAACCCCTTGACCTGCCAGTGTCATTGCCAGTGAACTGCCACAGGGTTAACCCCTTCCCTGCCAGTGTCATTATTACAGTAACAGTGCATATTTTTAGCACTGATTACTGTAGTAATGTCATTGGTCCCCCCAAAAGTGTCAAATGTCAGTTAGGGGTCCGATCTGTCCGCCACAATGTTGCAATCCCGCAAAAAAAAAAAAAAAAAAAATCGCAGATCGCCGCCATTACTAGTAAAAAAAAAAAACAAAAATGACAAATCTTTCCTGTAGTTTGTAGATGAGATACCTTTTGTGCAAACCAATCAAAATACGCTTATTGCGATTTTTCTTTTTACCAATAATGTGTAGCAGAAAACAAATTGGCCCAAAATGTTAAAAAAAATTTGATTTTGAATTTTTTTTTTGGGGGGGGGGGGAAATATGTAGCAAAATTTTAAAAATATTGTTTTTTTTTTTTTTCATAATCGTCGTTTCCCTGCTGCACAGCCTCAGGGCATGCCCAGAAGCTGTGCAGGGATGACGCGCCTGCACTGGAAGTGATGAGCAGGGCCGTTGCAGGGCATTCTGGGACTCCGACGTCACCGAAGAGGAAAGCGAACAGGACGCTCCAGCTTCAGCTGCCCACACCTGAGATGGCAGCGCTGGACAAGACATTTTCAAGGTACGTTTTTCTTCTAAAAGGTAAGTGAACCCGGGGGACAGTTCAGAGGCTATTGTTGCTGAAATGCACTAGCCCTGACTGTCCCGGGGGGATTTTTACCTAAAAAAAATATTTTTTTTTGCCCGGAACTCTGCTTTAACCGGTTGCCGACCGCCGCACGACGATATACGTCGGCAGTCAGCCCCGGCCAGGCAAAGTGACGTATATATACGTCACTAGCCTGTCACTTGCTTGGGGAGCCAATAGCGGGCGAGCTCCCGCCCTGGCTCGTTCCCCAGCAAGTCCGTGCGTGTGACCTGTGGACCCGATGTCCGCCGGTCACTCGCCGATCGTCGGTGCAGAGGAAGAAAGGCAGGCGGCTGATGTAAACAAGCCGCCTGTCACTCTCCCCTGTGTAGAAACAGTGATCATACTATGTAGGACCGTTGATCACTGTTCCTACACCTCAAGCCACAGCCAATCACAGTAAGAATCACGCCCCTAGGGACACACAAAACCCCTCCCTCTCAAAAAAAAGTAAACCCCTTCACTACCAGTGTCATTTTGCAGTAATAGTGCATATGTATAACACTGATTACTGTAGTAATGTCACTGGTACCCCCAAAAGTGTCAAAAATGTCAGTCAAGGGTCCGATCTGTCCGCCGCAATGTCGCAGTCCCTCAAAAAAAAAAGAAAAAAATCACAGATCGCCGCCATTGCGCGTTAAAAAAAAAACACCAAAAATGACAAATCTTTCCCTTAGTTAGTAAACGCAATAACTTTTGCGCAAACCAATCAAAATACACTTTTTGCGATTTTTTTTTTTTTACCAAATGTATGTAGCAGAAAACAAATTGGCCAAAAATGTTAAAAAATTTTGATTTTTTTTGTTTGGGAATTTCATATAAAAAATGTGAAAAATATTGTTATTTTTGCAAAATTTTCGCTCTTTTTTTGTTTATAGCGCATGATCAAAAAATCGCAGAGGTGATCAAATACCACCAAAAGAAATCTCTGTTTGTGGGAAAAAAGGGACGTCAAATTCGTTTAGGTACAGCGTCGCACGACCGCGCAATTGTCAGTTAAAGTCACGAAGTAAAAAAAAAAAAAAAAAAAAAAAAAAAAAAAAAAAAAAAAAAAAAAAAAAAAAAAAAAATCGCAAAAAATCCCCTGGTCAGGAAGGGGGTAAAATCTTCCGGGGCTTAAGTGGTTAAAAAACAGTGAACTTGGCTCAGTATGTTGGCGATGGCTGTCCTGGCCTCACCTCTCCAGTGATAAGTGTGATGATCTCCAGGGTTTGATTTAAAATCCGCTCCATCTTCAGCTCTTTCTTCCTCCGATTCCTCCATAAGACGCTGGTCACATACTGCAGGATGGCCAGCTGCAAGGGAAGAAGGCAGACCACAGGTGAGACAAGAGAGGAGGCCGGGAAAAACCCGAAAATATTCATCAAATATTCACACAGAAAGCTACAGGTTCCAAAAATTGTGAGAAGGAAATCCCTAAAAAACACAAATAGGGGTGAATTTACTAAAGGCAAGAAGACTGTGCACTTTGAAAGTACAGTTGCACTAATTTTCCTAAGTAAATTTTAATGTGGTAAAGCTTCACTTTGTAAAGCATACCCAATCAGGTGCAAGGAAAATTAAAAAAAAATCAGTTTTGCTTGTTCATGATTAGGATGATGGAAATCAGCAGAGCTTTACCACATTTCCTAAGCTCTGGGGAAAATAAGTGCAACTGCACTTGCAAAGTGCACAGTCTATTTAGTAAATCCTTTGTTTAAAGCGGTTGTATACTGCCTAAAAAAAAAAAAAAAAACCCTGCAAGACAAAGGCATAATGAGCTAGTATGCATCGCATACTAGCTCATTATGAAATACTTACCTTAAAACGAAGCCCCGAAACGGACCCCCGGACATCCCTGTGGGAGCTGACATGATCCCTCGGCGTCTCTTCCGGGTTCGGCGGCTCTGGCGCTGTGAGTGGCCGGAGCCGCAATGACGTCACTCCTGCGCGAGTCACTTTCCGGCAAGTGCCCGGCGAGGAACTCTGAAGGTCTGCCGGACCTTCAGCGCGCATGCGCCGCTAGCGTCAGCGGCTGCATGCAGGGCAAATATCTACTAAACCGTGCAGGTTTAGGAGATATTAACCGCTTGCCGACCGCCGCAAGTACATATACTGCGGCGGGCAGCCCCGTGCAGGCAAAGTGACGTACCGGTACGTCACTCGCCTGTGAGCCAATAGGGGGCGAGCGCGTGCCGCCGGAGGCGCGCTCCCGCCCCCGCTCGCTCACTCTGATCCCCGCGCGTGTGACCGGAGGACCCGATGTCCGCCTGTCACTCGCGATCGGCAGTTACAGAGGGAGAAAGTCAGACGGCTGATGTAAACAAAGCCGTCTGTCATTCTCCCCTGTGTAGCAGTAGAGATCATACGGTCCTGCTATGTAGGACCGTAGATCTCTGCTGTTACATGAAAAGCCACAGCCAATCACAGTTAGAAGCACGCCCCTAGGGACACACTTAACCCCTCCTTACCCAATAAAGTTAACCCCTTCCCTGCCAGTGTCATTACTACAGTAACAGTGCATATTTTTAGCATTGATTACTGTAGTAATGTCACTGGTACCCCCAAAAGTGTCAAAAATGTCAGTCAAGGGTCCGATCTGTCCGCCGCAATGTCACAGTCCCGCAAAATAAAATAAAAAAAAAAAAAAAAAAAAAAAAAAATCGCAGATCGCCGCCATTACTCGTTAAAAAAAAACAACAAAAATGACAAAAATCTTTCCCTTATTTAGTAAACGCAATAACTTTTGTGCAAACCAATCAAAATACGCTTTTTGATGTATATACTTATCTATTTTCAGCCCACTCCAGTCTGATTACGTGATCCGGCTCCCCTGTGTTAGCTAGCGACAGCTGCAGGGGAGAGAAGGGACTGCCAACAACAGATGAGTTATGGGACCCTATGGGTGCAATCACTGCTCCCAGGCTTTCCCAGCCGTTGTTGAGTGATCCCTCCTCTCCCCTGCAGCTGCCACTGGCTGGCACAGAGGATCACATGACTGGACCAGAGCGGGCTGCAAACAGGCAACACCATTTTTAAGACTAGTTAGGTTTAACCATGGAATTCTGCTTTACCAGCCTTGTATTTAGCCATCTACCTGGAGATCAGTTATAAGGTCCAACAATACGAAAGCAAGCACGGGAAGAAGAAGTAGTATGGCAGCTTACATACCAATTCCCCCTCAGAGTCCATCTCTTGGTAGCAGCTCTCGATGCCGTTCCTCAGCGCAGAACGATCGATGGCTCTTCGTACTTTGTAGTAATGATCATGGAGAACCTTCCAGGCCGGCCCGCTGGTCTCATACTCCGGCCATTGCACAGATTTGTCTTCCTTTAGGATCGTCGGCGACAACGAGCTGCCGGAGCAGCCAGAGACATAGACGTCATTCTCCCCAAATATTGCATTCGATAACTTGGCGTGACTTTCTACATCCTGCATATTCTGGAAATTGTCTGTGCTCATCACATTTTCAACATGGCTCTCTGCTTTTGTAACTTCAACCTTAGGGACAGAGGTGTCTACATTATGTTTCTGTCCAACGTTGGCTCCACCATTGGCTGACCATGGGTTTAATTTTGATACAGCATGGTCGTTGTTGCCCCACAGAGGGTTGGCCATATTGACTGGAAGAAAAGGCAGAATTGGCATTTGGAGGGGCTGAATATTCCAATATAGGGGAGGGACGGTGCTCTCTACATTCACAGCTGTCTCCTCCATGTCTGGGATGCTCCCAACCGTTGGCATTCCTTTATTCGATGGAGGCTTCGGAGGTTTGGCAGCCTCCACCTTGACAGCTGTCTTCTCCTTCTTTGCAAACATCATCGGACCAACGACACTCTCCGCTTTAATGGGCATCTTCTCCTTCTCTGGGAAAATCTCCGGATAAACGGCACTGTCCATCTTGATTTCAGGCTTCTGTTTATCCGGAAAAATCACTGGACAAAGGGAGCTCTCTACCTTAACAGCTGGCTTACCCAGGAAGATGGTTGGCACAGCATCCTCCAACAGTATTTTCTGGGACCCCACAAAGCGGTAGCACTCGATGGCAAAGTGCGCTGAGCAGATGCGTATCACGCCAGCCTTACCCTCCAAGACTCCCTGTGCAAAGGCGTCCACATCACCAAAGTTCTGATCGATCTGCTGAAGCCACTTCTTGATGGTGGCAAGGTTCTTGGGGAACATGTGGAAGGTGACCCCCGGGGTGCTGTTCTTCCTCCCAGAGTAATGCGGGCATCCTTGCACAATGCACCTTGGCATCTCTTTGGCCTGTGGGATCATAGGAACAGCGGGTTATTAGTGGTGGTTGGTGGCTTTCCACTGACACCAGTAATTGGGCACTATACCTCCCATTGACACCAATGATGGGACACTTTTCCTCTCACTGAAATCGATGATGGGGCACAATTCTTCCCACTGACACCAACGACGGGGCACTATTCTTCCCACTGACACCAACGATGGGGCACTATTCCTCCCACTGACACCGACGATGGGGCACTATTCTTCCCACTGACACCGACGATGGGGCACTATTCTTCCCACTGACACCGACGATGGGGCACTATTCTTCCCACTGACACCGACGATGGGGCACTATTCTTTCCACTGACACCGACGATGGGGCACTATTCCTCCCACTGACACCCAACGATAGGGCACTATTCTTCCCACTGACACCCAATGATGGGGCACTATTCTTCCCACCGACACCAACGATGGGGCACTATTCCTCCCACTGACACCCAACGATGGGGCACTATTCCTCCCACTGACACCCAACGATGGGGCACTATTCTTCCCACTGACACCCAACGATGGGGCACTATTCTTCCCACCGACACCAACGATGGGGCACTATTCCTCCCACTGACACCCAATGATGGGGCACTATTCTTCCCACTGACACCAACGATGGGGCACTATTCTTCCCACTGACACCCAACAATGGGGCACTATTCCTCCCACTGACACCCAACGATGGGGCACTATTCCTCCCACTGACACCAATGATGGGGCACTATTCTTCCCACTGACACCAACGATGGGGCACTATTCTTCCCACTGACACCCAATGATGGGGCACTATTCCTCCCACTGACACCCAACGATGGGGCACTATTCCTCCCACTGACACCAACGATGGGGCACTATTCTTCCCACTGCTTGCGGAAGAGAATTCCACATCCTTACTGCTCTGACAGTGAAGAACCCCTTAAGTATTTTAAGGTTAAACCGCCTTTCCTCTAGTTTTAGTGAGTGCCCCCGTGTCTTATTGTATTCCCTTTCTCTGAATAGTTTGTTCTTTATACTGTACTGTCGCCAGTAGAGTATTTGTACATTGATATCATATGTATGTTATCTTTATTGTCTGTATGATGTAGAGTTGTGATGTCCCAGACCCATGGTCAGTACTACCATGGAGCACTGAGGTCACCATACTAAGAGAAGAAAACGCTGCTCCGGGCGTGGGATGATAGCTTGAAGTGGAATATTTTAAAGAGTGCCGGCCCCGGCCCGCCTCCATGGAAAACTTGTAAGAAAATAAACGGCCGCACATCCAGGAAATCATTACAATGATTAAGCACGAGATGTATGTGTGAAACGCGTCTACGTGACCTCATGTTGGTGTCCTTGGTGTCATGACTTTGACCAATAAAGGCAATTGGAATTCCTGGATGTGCGGCCGTTTTCTTACACTGTGAGGTCACCAAGCAGCGTCCTGCCATATCATTGCGTCTATCAGCTATGCGTATCTTTGGCGGTGTGATGTCATAGCGAATGGTCGGCGTATCACATGGCGTATGTTGTCTTTATAGTGTATATGAGCTAGAAGTGTAAGGTCATGGTGAATGGTCAGTGTATCACATGGCATATGTTGTCCATATAGTGTCTATGTGCTAGAGGTGTGATGTCATGGCGAATGGTTGGTGTATGTTGTCTTTATAGTGTCTATGATCTAGAGGTGTGATGTCACGGCGAATGGTTGGCGTATCACATGGTGTATGTTGCCTTTATAGTGTATATGAGCTAGAGGTGTGATGTCATGGCGAATGGTCGGCGTATCACATGGCGTATGTTGTCTTTATAGTGTATATGAGCTAGAGGTGCGATGTCATGGTGAATGGTCAGCGTATCACATGGTGTATGTTGTCCATATAGTGTATATGAGTTAGAGGTGTGATGTCACGGCGAATGGTCGGTGTATAATATGGCGTATGTTGTCTTTATAGTGCATATTAGCTAGAGGTGTGATGTCGCGGCGAATAGTCGGCGTATCACATGGCGTATGTTGTCTTGAGCTAGAAGTGTGATGTCATGGCGAATGGTCAGCGTATCACATGGTGTATGTTGTCTTTATAGTGTACATGAGCTAGAGGTGTGATGTCATAGTGAATGCTCGGCGTATCACATTGCGTATGTTGCTTTTATAATGTATATGAGCTAGAGGTGTGAGGTCACGGCGAATGGTTGGCGTATCACATGGCGTATGTTGTCTGTATAGTGTATATGAGCTGGAGGTGTGATGTCATGGCGAATGGTCAGCGTATCACATGGCGTATGTTGTCTTTATAGTGTATATGAGCTAGAGGTGCGATGTCATGGCGAATGGTTGGCGTATCACATGGTGTATGTTGTCCATATAGTGTATATGAGTAAGAGGTGTGATGTCACGGCGAATGGTCGGCGTATAATATGGCGTATGTTGTCTTTATAGTGCATATTAGCTAGAGGTGTGATGTCGCGGCGAATAGTTGGCGTATCACATGACGTATGTTGTCTTGAGCTAGAAGTGTGATGTCATGGCGAATGGTCGGCGTATCACATGGTGTATGTTGTCTTTATAGTGCATATTAGCTAGAGGTGTGATGTTGCGGCAAATAGTCGGCATATCACATGGCGGATGTTGTCTTTATAGTGTATATAATCTAGAGGTGTGATGTCATAGTGAATGGTCGGCGTATCACATGGCGTATGTTGTCTGTATAGTGTATATGAACTGGAGGTGTGATGTCATGGCGAATGGTCGGCGTATCACATGGCGTATGTTGTCTTTATAGTGTATATGAGCTAGCTAGAAGTGTAAGGTCATGGCGAATGGTCAGTGTATCACATGGCCAGGGCCGGTGCTTCCACTAGGCAAACTAGGCAGCCGCCTAGGGCGCATTGCAAACTAGAGGCGCAGCCATGAGTCGGCACTCTCTGTCCATCATGAATGATCCTTGTAAGCTGAGGGGAGGGGGCCGCAGTGGGGGAGGAAGAATGGACAGAGGAAGATGCCAGGTGTCTGGGGCAGTGGCTGAACTACCAGGCTCTGGCTTTCCACCACTGTTGGGGGGGGGGGGCCCAAGAGGCAGGAAGGGAGCCCACAGGAGTGCTGCCTGCATGATGATCCTCTTCGGCTGGAGCTGAGGGGTGTAAACCCTGGGCAGGAAGTGGCTCTCTGTACTGAGCTGATGGGCAGCCGTTCATTTCCCTGGGTCGGTATTAAGCAGGGAGCAGAGGAGAGCTGAACCTGACCCCAAGCTTGGCACTGGAGGGCGACACCTTTGCTGGAGCAGAAACGACGAGGCACCGGAATGGTCTGAGGAGGTTGGGGATTAGGGACGTGCAAAGCTGACTGCTGCTTCTCCCTTCACCAGGAGCCGGTTGGAGCTGTGGTGAGCACTGTGGTTCTGGAGAGGAGCATCCTAGGAGAAGGAATCAGCAGGATCACGGTGAAGGAGGGCAGAGTGCGGGCCACTCTCTTCATACCGCCCAGTGAGTGTCCCCAGAACAGGGGATCAGGGTCCCTGGGTGTGGCATGGAGGTTCCCTGGTGTGAAAGGCAATCAGGGTCACCAGGTGTGCCATGGGGGTTAGGGGGTCACCGGGTGTAACAGGGTTTTGAGGAATTGGGGTCCCTGGGTGTGCTATGGGGGATTGAGGTTCCCAGGTGTGACATAGAAAAACATCAGGGTCTCTGGGTATGACACGGAGGAACATCAGGTGCCCCTGGTGTGACATGGAGGATCATCGGGGTCCCTTGGTGTGGCATAGAGGGACATTAGGGTCCCCAGGTGTGACATGGAGGAATATGGGGGTCACTGGGTATGACAGCATAACATAGAGGAACCATCACATCAGGGTCACTGGGTATGATATAGAGGAGTTTTTAACCCCTTCCCTTTTTACCTTATCTTTTGGGGGCGGGGGGGGGGGGGGGCGCGAGTAGCTGGTCTTGCCTAGGGCGTAAAATAGTCTAGCACCGGCCCTGCACATGGCATATGTTGTCCATATAGTGTCTATGTGCTAGAGGTGTGATGTCACGGTGAATGGTTGGCGTATCACATGGTGTATGTTGCCTTTATAGTGTATATGAGCTAGAGGTGTGATGTCATGGTGAATGGTCAGCGTATCACATGGTGTATGTTGTCCATATAGTGTATATGAGTTAGAGGTGCGATGTCACGGCGAATGATCGGTGTATAATATGGCGTATGTTGTCTTTATAGTGCATATTAGCTAGAGGTGTGATGTCGCGGCGAATAGTTGGCGTATCACATGACGTATGTTGTCTTGAGCTAGAAGTGTGATGTCATGGCGAATGGTCGGCGTATCACATGGCGTATGTTGTCTTTATAGTGTATTTGAGTTAGAGGTGTGATGTTGCGGCAAATAGTCGGCATATCACATGGCGTATGTTGTCTTTATAGTGTATATAATCTAGAGGTGTGATGTCATAGTGAATGGTCGGCATATCACATGGCGTATGTTGTCTTTATAGTGTATATAATCTAGAGGTGTGATGTCATAGTGAATGGTCGGCGTATCACATGGCGTATGTTGTCTTTATAGTGTATATGAGCTAGCTAGAAGTGTAAGGTCATGGCGAATGGTCAGTGTATCACATGGCATATGTTGTCCATATAGTGTCTATGTGCTAGAGGTGTGATGTCATGGCGAATGGTTGGTGTATGTTATGATGTATGACCTGGAGGTTATGACATCACAGACCTGCAATCAGCACTGCCATGGAGGAGCCCAGCACTGAATATCCAGCTTCCTCCTATGCATTCCATGGATACAATGTATCAGTGATCTCCGTGTGACGTCACGACACAAATTGCACTGACAACACAACACATACCTCACCCAGCAGCGCCCAGAGGGAAGACACAACTTTGTGGGGAAAGCTGGAAGCCGATTGGCTGCTCTCCTCTGACGTCACCACACCGTTCTCCAGGTTCAGCTCCTTCCCGAGCACAGAGCGTACAGGACGTCACTCCGGGAGCCAATCAGGTTCTAGTCCCGCCCCCTGTCACGTCCGTCAGCATGGCTAGAGCGGAGTGCGCCGGGGGGCGGGGCTCCGGGCAATGCAGGTCGCCATCTTGCGTGAGAAAATGTGCAGCCTGGGGGGGCTCTGGGGGAGGGGGGAGAGGTGAGGCACGGGGTGCAGGAAAGCAGCCTGCTAGTCTGTGTGTGCTCTCTGACCCGAACACTTCCAGTGAGGCAGGGAGGGAGGAGCTCCACCTTCCAGGGTAATATGATCCTAGAGTGAGGAGCTTAGCTCCTCCCTCTAACCAATCAGCGTCTCCCAGGCCAGCACACTGAATGGCTGGCCAGAAACAAAGCTTGTAATGAACCGTTCAGGGAGAAGAGTCGAATCATTTCACTGATTGGTTCAGTGCAGCGCTTACTGAGTCTAAGGAATGGTAACCTACGAGTCGGTCTCTGTTAGCACTCAGTACACTAGAAGAACCGTTCATCACCAGCAGCACATACAGCTGTATAAATCAAAAGCAGGTTTCTGTGCATGTGAAATGCATTTTTTTTTTTTTTAACCACTTTACCCCCAGCCCTATTTCGGACACTTTTTGTTCACAAGTTAAAACCAGTATTTTTTCCTAGAAAACTACTTCGAACCCCCAAACATTATATATATATTTTTTTTAGCAAAGACTCTGGAGAATAAAATGTCGGTCATTGCAAAATTTTTTGTCACGCGGTATTTGCGCAGCGGTCTTTAAAACGCCATTTTTTTGGAAAAAATTTGAAAAATCACATTTCACTGCATTTAAAAAATTACTAAACAGTAAAGTTAGCCCATTTTTTTTGTATATTGTGAAAGATGATGTCACGCCGAGTAAATAGATACCAAACATGTTACGGTTTAAAATTGCGCCCCCCCCCCCCCCCCCCGTGGGATGGCGACAAACTACGGTCAATAGAGATCTCAATCTGCGACGCTTTAAATTTATTTAACGGTTACCAGTTTAGAGTTAGAGTGTAGCTCTTTTTTTTAAATTACTGCCCACGCTCTGGCGATCGCGGCGATACCTCACATGTGTGGTTTGAACAGCGATTTCATTTGCGGCTCGACTTGCGTATACATTTTTTTTTGTGCGCGAGCTAACGGTGACGGGGGCGGCTAAATTTTTTTTTTTTTTTCCTATTTATTTTTTCTTTTTTTTTAACTTTATTACAGGTTTTTAAAAAAAAAAAAAATCTGATCACTTTTATTGCTGTCACAAGCAATGTAAACATCCCTTGTGACACCAATATGTGTGACAGGTACTCTTTATGGAGGGATCGAGGGTCTAAAACAGTGGTTCTCAATTCCGGTCCTCGGGACCCACTAACAGGCCAGATTTTAAGTATTACCTTGGGGGATGCAGACTAGAATACCACAATCACTGAGCAGCAAATGAGATCACCTGTGATGTAATTTAGTTATCTTGCAAACCTGGCCTGTTGGTGGGTCCCGAGGACCGGAGTTGAGAACCACTGGTCTAAAAGACCCCAAACCCCTCCACTACACTTCCCTGTATGCAAAACGCCGAAAACGGCATTTTTGCATACAGCCGTTTTTCAAATCTGCCGCCTTTTGCTGCACAGTAACCCGGATGTGACGTCATGGACGCCGCCTCCGGGTTACGTCATCGGAGACCCGATCGATGCCGTTTCCGGCATTCATCGGGACTCCATCCAGCCGGCGGACGCACCAGCTGGGTGCTCGGGGCTCCCGATGGGACGGGAGCCCCGAGCAAAGCCGCGGCAGGCGGCGGGAGGGGGGGGGACGTCCCCTCCCGCCCCCCCGGGTAACGATCGAGCGGCTCCCAAGCCGCATCGATCGTTACCGACGGAAAGCCGACCGTCGGCTTCAAACAACGGTACCGGGATGATGCCTCTAGCTAGAGGCATCATCCCGGTATAACCACTCAAAGTCAGCCGACGTAGGTCTACGTGGCTGGTCGTTAAGTGGTTAAAGACCATAGCGTGTGAAACACACTCAAAAGACTCCACCCGGTGCATAAAAAAGTGCACACACACAAAGTGAGAACACAAAAAAGCACAGGGTGTGCGACAACGTATGGTCTTCCCCCCGAAGAGGTAGGACCCGAAACCTCGATCCCCCGGGGCGCAAGACTCCTGACAGGGATATAAGGTACTCATGCTCTGTCTGGCCGAAACCAGACCGACCCCGTTCTTCAGGGGGACTGCAGAAACAGCCCCCACCGAGTACTAAGTGGGGCTCCCCCGAAGGGAGACCCCATGAGAGAGGGCGAACTAAGCCAAAAGGCCATATCCACCCCCTCCCAAGACTCAAGGCTGGGCCCGAGGACCCACACACTCCAGTCGTGCAAATAAAGAAAACAAAGGTGATAGTGCAGGTGACAAACTCCAAAGAAAAAGACAGACAATACAAAGAAGTGGGGAAGGGGAAGTGGGGAAAGTGCAATGGTGCCATGTGAGGAACCAAGGCAGGCCTTCCAGCCGGAATAAAAAATTCCTCTGGTGCAAGCCAAAAGGCCTGTCCCAAGAAGCAGGAGCAAAAAAGGTGTGCATAGTGCAGTGACCAAGGTGCCGAAAAAACTCACAGCGAGCTGCCCCTCACCAGTGAGAAATTAAGGCACCCCTGGGCTGCCACCCCAGGGGCACTTACACTATGGGCTTTTTCTATCTCAGCCCCCAGCCAGACCGAGTGTAGCCTATCCCCACCAGCAGACCTCAGAACCTGGACAGCTTAGAGAGAGCTCACCTCCCCTGGGGACAGGCCCGTTAGCCAGCCATGGTCAGTACTACCATGGAGCATTGTGAGGTCACCATACTAAGAGAAGAAAACGCTGCTCCAGGTGTGTGATAATAGCTTGAGGTGGAATATTTTAAAGAGTGCCGGCCCCGGCCCGCCTCCCTGGAAAACTTGTAAGAAAATAAACGGCCGCACATCCAGGAAATCATTACAATGATTAAGCACGAGATGTATGTGTGAAACGCGTCTACGCGACCTCATGTTGGTGTCCTTGGTGTCATCACTTTGACCAATAAAGGCAATTGGAATTCCTGGATGTGCGGACGTTTTCTTACACTGTGAGGTCACCAGGCAGCCTCCGGCCATATCAGTGCGTCTATCAGCTATGCGTATCTTTGGCGGTGTGATGTCATAGCGAATGGTCGGCGTATCACATGGCGTATGTTGTCTTTATAGTGTATATGAGCTAGCTAGAAGTGTAAGGTCATGGCGAATGGTCAGTGTATCACATGGCGTATGCTGTCTTTATAGTGTATATGTGCTAGAGGTGTGATGTCATGGAAAATGGTGGGCGTATCACATGGCGTATGATGTCTTGAGCTAGAAGTGTGCTGTCGCGGCGAATAGTTGGCGTATCACATGGCGTATGTTGTCTTTATAGTGTATATGGCAGTATGGCTCACAGTGAGCTGCCCCTCACCAGTGAGAAATTAAGGCACCCCTGGGCTGCCACCCCAGGGGCACTTACACTACGGGCTTTTTCTATCTCAGCCCCCAGCCAGACCGAGTGTAGCCCTATCCCCACCAGTAGACCTCAGAACCTGGACAGCTTAGAGAGAGCTCACCTCCCCTGGGGACAGGCCCGTTAGCCAGCCAGATCAAAACCCAGGAGGGAAAACCCTCCCCTCGCCATCCTGTTCCTCAGCCCATTACATCCAGGAGCAGTTCCACCGGGCTCACCCTCCAGACCGGCTTTCCTGCTCCCTTCAAACTGGTTAGGACAGTTCAACCCATTCGAATCAGAAGGCGGCGGGCCCCACATGCTTTCCCAGATGACCTACTCCCCATACCTCAGTACTCAGAGCGCTCCGGGTTTCGGTCATACTGGTACTAGCTGAGGCCCATACCAACTGATAAGAACAAATACTACACTTGATCTTAGCATGTGAACTGCATTGTGATGGGCAAACTTCACAGTTAACATTGCCAGCTATCAGATTTGCACAGTTTTTACAGATTATGCACAGGAATAACGATCAGATTTTATTACTGTGACCGAAGTACCCGCACACAGTAATAAAATCTGATCGTTATTCCTGTGCATAATCTGTAAAAACTGTGCAAATCTGATAGCTGGCAATGTTAACTGTGAAGTTTGCCCATCACAATGCAGTTCACATGCACAGAAACCTGCTTTAAATGTATACAGCTGTCACCTGAAGTCCTGAACGTGATAATGCTGGCAAATCTGATAATGTGTATTGTGTCTGACACATACCGTAGGCTTGAGAGAGCTCGGAGTTAAATAAAAAAAAAAAAAACATGCCCAGAGAGCTGCCGAACCTATGAGTCACTCCTCTGATTCAGCTCATTTGTATAGAGAGTCAGAGCTTCGGTTCACTGCTTGTCAGTAGACTCAGCAAGTGAACCGAAGATTCGATTCAATGAATCGGTTAATTTCAGTGAGTGAGTCGAAATGAACCGATTCACTTCAAAGAGTCGAACTTCCCATCACTACCCCCGAGCCCCTCTGACCGTCACCGAGGGGAAGGTGCGGGGTCCCCACAGTGCCACCCCTGTCCCTGTCATACAACATGAGCCGGAATTTCCTTCCCACTTCGTGTCTTGTAAGAGACCGGTGTCCAGGATTACCCCCCCCCTCCGTGTCCAGGATTATCCCCCCCCTCCGTGTCCAGGATTACCCCCCCCTCCGTGTCCTGGATAACCCCCCTCCATGTCCAGATTACCCCCCCCCTCCGTGTCCAGGATACCCCCCCCTCCGTGTCCAGGATACCCCCCCCCCTCCGTGTCCTGCATAACCCCCCTCCGTGTCCTGCATAACCCCCACTCCGTGTCCTGCATAGCCCCCCTCCGTGTCCTGGATACCCCCCCTCCGTGTCCAGGATAACCCCCCCTCCGTATCCTGCATAGCCCCCCTCCGTGTCCTGGATAACCCCCCTCCTCCGTGTCCAGGATTACCCCCCCCTCCGTGTCCTGGATAACCCCCCTCCTCCGTGTCCAGGATTACCCCCCCCCTCCGTGTCCGGCATAACCCCCCTCCGTGTCCAGGATAACCCCCTCCGTGTCCTGGATAACCCCCCTCCGTGTCCTGGATAACCCCCCTCCGTGTCCAGGATAACCCCCCTCCGTGTCCAGGATAACCCTCCTCCGTGTCCAGGATAACCCCCCTCCGTGTCCTGGATAACCCTCCTCCGTGTCCTGCATAGCCCCCCTCCATGTCCAGGATACCCCCCTCCGTGTCCAGGATACCCCCCTCTGTGTCCTGGATTACCCTCCTCCGTGTCCTGCATAGCCCCCCTCCGTGTCCAGGATACCCCCCTCCGTGTCCTGGATAACCCTCCTCCGTGTCCTGGATAACCCCCCTCCGTTTCCTGGATACCCCCCCCCCCCGTGTCCAGGATACCCCCCCCCCGTGTCCAGGATACCCCCCCTCCGTGTCCTGCATAACCCCCCTCCGTGTCCAGGATACCCCCCCTCCGTGTCCTGGATACCCCCCCCTCCGTGTCCTGCATAACCCCCCTCCGTGTCCAGGATAACCCCCCCTCCGTGTCCTGCATAGCCCCCCTCCGTGTCCTGCATAGCCCCCCTCCGTGTCCTGGATAACCCCCCTCCTCCGTGTCCAGGATTACCCCCCCCTCCGTGTCCTGGATAACCCCCCCTCCGTGTCCTGCATAGCCCCCCTCCGTGTCCAGAATTACCCCCCCCTCCGTGTCCTGGATAACCCCCCTCCGTTTCCTGGATAACCCCCCTCCGTGTCCAGGATAACCCCCCTCCGTGTCCTGGATAACCCCCCTCCGTGTCCTGCATAACCCCCCTCCGTGTCCTGCATAACCCCCCTCCGTGTCCTGGATAACCCCCCTCCGTGTCCTGGATAACCCCCCCCTCCGTGTCCAGGATTAACCCCCCTCCATGTCCAGGATAACCCCCCTCCGTCTCAAGGATTATCCCCCCCTCCGTGTCAAGGATTACCCCCCCCTCCGTGTCCAGGATTACCCCCCCTCCGTGTCCAGGATAACCCCCCTCCGTGTCCAGGATACCCCCCCCCTCCGTGTCCAGGATACCCCCCCCCAACGTGTCCAGGATACCCCCCCTCCGTGTCCAGAATAACCCCCCCTCCGTGTCCAGGATAACCCCCCCTCCGTGTCCAGGATAACCCCCCCTCCGTGTCCAGGATAACCCCCCTCCGTGTCCAGGATAACCCCCCTCCGTGTCCTGGATAACCCTCCTCCGTGTCCAGGATAACCCCCCTCCGTGTCCTGGATAACCCTCCTCCGTGTCCTGCATAGCCCCCCTCCGTGTCCAGGATACCCCCCTCCGTGTCCAGGATACCCCCCTCTGTGTCCTGGATTACCCTCCTCCGTGTCCCGCATAGCCCCCCTCCGTGTCCAGGATACCCCCCTCCGTGTCCTGGATAACCCTCCTCCGTGTCCTGGATAACCCCCCTCCGTTTCCTGGATAACCCCCCTCCGTGTCCAGGATACCCCCCCTCCGTGTCCAGGATACCCCCCCCCTCCGTGTCCTGTATAACCCCCCTCCGTGTCCAGGATACCCCCCCTCCGTGTCCTGGATACCCCCCCTCCGTGTCCTGCATAACCCCCCTCCGTGTCCAGGATAACCCCCCCTCCGTGTCCTGCATAGCCCCACTCCGTGTCCTGGATAACGCCCCTCCTCCGTGTCCAGGATTACCCCCCCTCCGTGTCCTGGATAACCCCCCCTCCGTGTCCTGCATAGCCCCCCTCCGTGTCCAGAATTACCCCCCCTCCGTGTCCTGGATAACCCCCCTCCGTTTCCTGGATAACCCCCCTCCGTGTCCTGGATAACCCCCCTCCGTGTCCTGGATAACCCCCCTCCATGTCCTGGATAACCCCCCCCTCCGTGTCCAGGATTACCCCCCTCCGTGTCCAGGATAACTCCCTCCGTGTCCTGGATAACCCCCCTCCGTGTCCAGGATTAACCCCCCTCCGTGTCCAGGATTAACCCCCCTCCGTGTCCAGGATAACCCCCCTCCGTGTCCAGGATACCCCCCCCCCCACCGTGTCCAGGATAACCCCCCCTCCGTGTCCAGGATAACACCCCCCCGTGTCCAGGATAACCCACCCCTCCGTGTCCAGGATACCCCCCTCCGTGTCCAGGATACCCCCCTCCGTGTCCAGGATACCCCCCTCCGTGTCCTGGATAACCCTCCTCCGTGTCCTGGATAACCCCCCTCCGTGTCCAGGATTACCCCCCATCCGTGTCCAGGATTACCCTCCTCCGTGTCCTGGATAACCCCTCTCCGTGTCCTGGATAACCCCCCTCCGTGTCCTGGATAACCCCCCATACGTGTCCAGGATTACCCTCCTCCGTGTCCTGGATAACCCCCCTCCGTGTCCAGGATACCCCCCTCCGTGTCCTGGATAACCTCCCCTCCGTGTCCTGGATAACCTCCCCTCCGTGTCCAGGATTACCCCCCTCCGTGTCCTTCAGAACCCCCCTCCGTGTCCAGGATAACCCCCCTCCGTGTCCAGGATAACCCCCCTCCGTGTCCAGGATTAACCCCCCTCCGTGTCCAGGATAACCCCCTCCGTGTCAAGGATTACCCCCCCCTCCGTGTCAAGGATTACCCCCCTCCGTGTCCAGGATTACCCCCCTTCCGTGTCCAGGATAACCCCCCTCCGTGTCCAGGATACCCCCCCCACCGTGTCCAGGATAACCCCCCCTCCGTGTCCAGGATAACCCACCCTCCGTGTCCAGGATAACCCACCCTCCGTGTCCAGGATAACCCCCCCTCCGTGTCCAGGATAACCCCCCTCCGTGTCCTGGATAACCCTCCTCCGTGTCCAGGATAACCCCCCTCCTGTTTCCAGGATAACCCCCCTCCGTGTCCTGGATAACCCTCCTCCGTGTCCTGGATAACCCTCCTCTGTGTCCTGCATAGCCCCCCTCCGTGTCCAGGATACCCCCCTCCGTGTCCTGGATTACCCTCCTCCGTGTCCTGGATTACCCTCCTCCGTGTCCAGGATACCCCCATCCGTGTCCTGGATAACCCTCCTCCGTGTCCTGGATAACCCCCCTCTGTGTCCAGGATTATCCCCCATCCGTGTCCAGGATTACCCCCCATCCGTGTCCAGGATTACCCTCCTCCGTGTCCTGGATAACCCCTCTCCGTGTCCTGGATAACCCCCCTCCGTGTCCTGGATAACCCCCCCTCCGTGTCCAGGATAACCCACCCTCCGTGTCCAGGATAACCCACCCTCCGTGTCCAGGATAACCCCCCCTCCGTGTCCAGGATAACCCCCCTCCGTGTCCTGGATAACCCTCCTCCGTGTCCAGGATAACCCCCCTCCTGTTTCCAGGATAACCCCCCTCCGTGTCCTGGATAACCCTCCTCCGTGTCCTGGATAACCCTCCTCTGTGTCCTGCATAGCCCCCCTCCGTGTCCAGGATAACCCCCTCCGTGTCCTGGATTACCCTCCTCCGTGTCCTGGATTACCCTCCTCCGTGTCCAGGATACCCCCATCCGTGTCCTGGATAACCCTCCTCCGTGTCCTGGATAACCCCCCTCTGTGTCCAGGATTACCCCCCATCCGTGTCCAGGATTACCCCCCATCCGTGTCCAGGATTACCCTCCTCCGTGTCCTGGATAACCCCTCTCCGTGTCCTGGATAACCCCCCTCCGTGTCCTGGATAACCCTCCTCCGTGTCCTGGATTACCCTCCTCCGTGTCCAGGATACCCCCCTCCGTGTCCTGGATAACCTCCCCTCCGTGTCCTGGATAACCTCCCCTCCGTGTCCTGGATAACCTCCCCTCCGTGTCCAGGATAACCCCCCCTCCGTGTCCAGGATTACCCCCCTCCGTGTCCTTCAGAACCCCCCTCCGTGTCCAGGATAAACCCCCTCCGTGTCCTGGATAACCTCCTCTTCGTGTCCAGGATAACCCCCCCTCCGTGTCCTGGATAACCTCCCCTCCGTGTCCAGGATTACCCTCCTCCGTGTCCAGGATACCCCCCTCCGTGTCCTGGATAACCCCCCTCCGTGTCCAGGATTACCCCCCTCCGTGTCCAGGATAACCCCCCTCCGTGTCCAGGATAACCCCCCTCCGTGTCCAGGATAACCCCCCTCCGTGTCCTGGATAACCCCCCTATCCGTGTCCTGGATAACCTCTCTTCCGTGTCCTGGATAACCCCCCTCCGTGTCCTGGATAACCCCCCTCCGTGTCCTGGATAACCCCCCCTCCGTGTCCTGGATAACCCCCCCTCCGTGTCCTGGATAACCCCCCCCCCCCGTGTCCAGGATAACCCCCCTATCCGTGTCCTGGATAACCTCCACTCCGTGTCCAGGATTACCCCCCTCCGTGTCCAGGATTACCCCCCTCCGTGTCCAGGATACCCCCCCCTCCGTGTCCTGTATAACCCCCCTCCGTGTCCAGGATACCCCCCCTCCGTGTCCTGGATACCCCCCCCTCCGTGTCCTGCATAACCCCCCTCCGTGTCCAGGATAACCCCCCCTCCGTGTCCTGCATAGCCCTCCTCCGTGTCCTGCATAGCCCCACTCCGTGTCCTGGATAACCCCCCTCCTCCGTGTCCAGGATTACCCCCCCTCCGTGTCCTGGATAACCCCCCCTCCGTGTCCTGCATAGCCCCCCTCCGTGTCCAGAATTACCCCCCCTCCGTGTCCTGGATAACCCCCCTCCGTTTCCTGGATAACCCCCCTCCGTGTCCTGGATAACCCCCCTCCGTGTCCTGGATAACCCCCCTCCATGTCCTGGATAACCCCCCCCCTCCGTGTCCAGGATTACCCCCCTCCGTGTCCAGGATAACTCCCTCCGTGTCCTGGATAACCCCCCTCCGTGTCCAGGATTAACCCCCCTCTGTGTCCAGGATTAACCCCCCTCCGTGTCCAGGATAACCCCCCTCCGTGTCCAGGATACCCCCCCCCCCCACCGTGTCCAGGATAACCCCCCCTCCGTGTCCAGGATAACACCCCTCCGTGTCCAGGATAACCCACCCCTCCGTGTCCAGGGTACCCCCCTCCGTGTCCAGGATACCCCCCTCCGTGTCCAGGATACCCCCCTCCGTGTCCTGGATAACCCTCCTCCGTGTCCTGCATAACCCCCCTCCGTGTCCAGGATTACCCCCCATCCGTGTCCAGGATTACCCTCCTTCGTGTCCTGGATAACCCCTCTCCGTGTCCTGGATAACCCCCCTCCGTGTCCTGGATAACCCCCCATACGTGTCCAGGATTACCCTCCTCCGTGTCCTGGATAACCCCCCTCCGTGTCCAGGATACCCCCCTCCGTGTCCTGGATAACCTCCCCTCCGTGTCCTGGATAACCTCCCCTCCGTGTCCAGGATTACCCCCCTCCGTGTCCTTCAGAACCCCCCTCCGTGTCCAGGATAACCCCCCTCCGTGTCCAGGATAACCCCCCTCCGTGTCCAGGATAACCCCCCTCCGTGTCCAGGATTAACCCCCCTCCGTGTCCAGGATAACCCCCTCCGTGTCAAGGATTACCCCCCCCCTCCGTGTCAAGGATTACCCCCCCCCCTCCGTGTCCAGGATTACCCCCCTTCCGTGTCCAGGATAACCCCCCTCCGTGTCCAGGATACCCCCCCCACCGTGTCCAGGATAACCCCCCCTCCGTGTCCAGGATAACCCCCTTCCGTGTCCAGGATAACCCACCCTCCGTGTCCAGGATAACCCACCCTCCGTGTCCAGGATAACCCCCCCTCCGTGTCCAGGATAACCCCCCTCCGTGTCCTGGATAACCCTCCTCCGTGTCCAGGATAACCCCCCTCCGTGTCCAGGATAACCCCCCTCCGTGTCCTGGATAACCCTCCTCCGTGTCCTGGATAACCCTCCTCTGTGTCCTGCATAGCCCCCCTCCGTGTCCAGGATACCCCCCTCCGTGTCCTGGATTACCCTCCTCCGTGTCCTGGATTACCCTCCTCCGTGTCCAGGATACCCTCATCCGTGTCCTGGATAACCCTCCTCCGTGTCCTGGATAACCCCCCTCTGTGTCCAGGATTACCCCCCATCCGTGTCCAGGATTACCCCCCATCCGTGTCCAGGATTACCCTCCTCCGTGTCCTGGATAACCCCTCTCCGTGTCCTGGATAACCCCCCTCCGTGTCCTGGATAACCCTCCTCCGTGTCCTGGATTACCCTCCTCCGTGTCCAGGATACCCCCCTCCGTGTCCTGGATAACCTCCCCTCCGTGTCCTGGATAACCTCCCCTCCGTGTCCTGGATAACCTCCCCTCCGTGTCCTGGATAACCTCCCCTCCGTGTCCCTGATAACCCCCCACTCCGTGTCCAGGATTACCCCCCTCCGTGTCCTTCAGAACCCCCCTCCGTGTCCAGGATAAACCCCCTCCGTGTCCTGGATAACCTCCTCTTCGTGTCCAGGATAACCCCCCCTCCGTGTCCTGGATAACCTCCCCTCCGTGTCCAGGATTACCCTCCTCCGTGTCCAGGATACCCCCCTCCGTGTCCTGGATAACCCCCCTCCGTGTCCAGGATTACCCCCCTCCGTGTCCAGGATAACCCCCCTCCGTGTCCAGGATAACCCCCCTCCGTGTCCAGGATAACCCCCCTCCGTGTCCTGGATAACCCCCCTATCCGTGTCCTGGATAACCTCTCTTCCGTGTCCTGGATAACCCCCCTCCGTGTCCTGGATAACCCCCCTCCGTGTCCTGGATAACCCCCCCTCCGTATCCTGGATAACCCCCCCTCCGTGTCCTGGATAACCCCCCCCCCCCGTGTCCAGGATAACCCCCCTATCCGTGTCCTGGATAACCTCCCCTCCGTGTCCAGGATTACCCCCCTCCGTGTCCAGGATTACCCCCCTCCGTGTCCAGGATACCCCCCTCCGTGTCCAGGATACCCCCCTCCGTGTCCTGGATAACCCCCCTCCGTGTCCTGGATAACCCCCCTCCGTGTCCAGGATAACCCCCCTCCGTGTCCCGAATAACATCCTGCCGTGTACTGGATAACACTCCTCCTCCATGTCCCATATAACCCCCCTCCTCCTGTATGTCCCGGATAACATCCCCTACGTGTCCAGAGAGAAGCATAATTTGTGGCCCTGCAAAAATCATTGGTAAATAAGGCTGGCCATACATTATACAATTTTCTTGTACAATTTTCCTTTAGATTTCCTTTCGATTTACCACTTATGTATGCATTTTCTTTGGTGCGTGAGAACACGGGGACGGGGGCACTTTAAGACATTTTTTTTTTCACCTTTACAAGGAATGTAAACATCCCTTGTGACAGTAATAGGCAGTGACAGGTACTCTTTATGGAGGGATCGGGGGGAATGTGACAGTAATAGGCAGTGACAGGTACTCTTTATGGAGGGATCGGGGGGAATGTGACAGTAATAGGCAGTGACAGGTACTCTTTATGGAGGGATCGGGGGGAATGTGACAGTAATAGGCAGTGACAGGTACTCTTTATGGAGGGAATGGGGGGAATGTGACAGTAATAGGAGTGACAGGTACTCTTCATGGAGCGATCGGGGAGGAACGTGACAGTAATAGGCAGTGACAGGTACTCTTTATGGAGTGATCGGGGGGGGGGAATGTGACAGTAATAGGCAGTGACAGGTACTCTTTATGGATGGATCGGGGGGGGAGGAATGTGACAGTAATAGGCAGTGACAGGTACTCTTTATGGAGGGATCGGGGGGAATGTGACAGTAATAGGCAGTGACAGGTACTCTTTATGGAGGGATCGGAGGAATGTGACAATAATAGGCAGTGACAGGTACTCTTTATGGAGGGATCGGGGGAATGTGACAGTAATAGGCAGTGACAGGTACTCTTTATGGAGGGATCGGGGGGAATGTGACAGTAATAGGCAGTGACAGGTACTCTTTATGGAGGGATCAGAGGAATGTGACAGTAATAGGCAGTGACAGGTACTCTTTATGGAGGGATCGGGGGTCTAAAACACCCCAAATCTCTCCACTCCACTTCAATGTATTGAAAATGCCGAAATTGGCATTTTTGAATGCTGACACTTTTGCTGCACCATTGGCAGCCAAATAAACCGGAAGTGACGTTGTGATGTCGCTTCCGGGCTACTTCATCAGAGACTTGATCGAAACTAAATCTGGCTTAGTTCGGGACTTTGACAGGCGGCAGACATGTCGGCTGGTAGCTCGGGTCTCCCGGTGGGACAGGAGACCCGGGCAGAGCGGCGGAAGGCAGCTGGAGGGGGAATGGGGGGGGGGGGGCAGCCAGTGACATCACTGCCGCATGCACTCTAAAGGAACGGCAGCTCACGCGCGCATGTGCGAGAGGTAACATCATCGCGGCTCCGGCCAATCAGATGGCTGGAGGACGCGAACCTGGAAAGGAAGACCGCTGAACATGTCAGGGGTGTGCGGGCCCCGCTGCAAGGGCTTTGTTCTAAGTTAAGTATTTTATTATGAGTTAGTATACGATGCATACTAGATCATATTGCTTTTTTTTTTCTCATGTTTTTATTTTTTTTATTTTTATTTTTTTGTGGAGTTTTACAATCTCTGTAAGCTGCTGACTGACTATTTTTTTCTAAAGGAGCCTGGAGCTCCGCTTTAACCACTTGCTTACTGGCCACCTAAACCCCCTTCCTGCCCAGGCCAATTTTCAGCACTGTTACACTGTGAATGACAATCGCACAATCATGCAACGCTGTACATGCATGCATGCGCTGCACTGATGGGCACTGATGAAATAGCACTGATTAGGAGACATTGATGAGAATGCACTGATAAGTGGCACTGAAGGGCACTGATTAGGGGACACTGATAGGCGGCACTGAAGAGCACTGATAGGAGACATTGAAGGGCACTGATAGGTGGCACTAATGGGCACTGGTAGGTGACACTGACTTTGCAAACATGTAATTTTTCTCTTTTACTGATGTGCACTGATAGGCTGCACTGATGGGTGGCACTGATGAAACAGAACTGAATAGGAGGCACTGATGAGAATGCACTGATAGGTGGCACTGATGAGGCGACACTGATGGGTGGCAGTGATAGGTGATGCTGAAGGGCACTGATAGGTGGCACTAATGGACACTGGTAGGTGACACTGATAGACACTGGTTTTTGCAAACAGGTAATTTTTCTCTTTCACTGATGTGCACTGATAGGCTGCACTGATGGGTGGCACTGATGAAACAGAACTGAATAGGAGGCACTGATGAGAATGCACTGATAGGCGGCACTGATGAGGCGACACTGATGGGTGGCAGTGATAGGTGATGCTGAAGGGCACTGATAGATGGCACTAATGGACACTGGTAGGTGACACTGATAGACACTGGTTTTTGCAAACAGGTAATTTTTCTCTTTCACTGATGTGCACTGATAGGCTGCACTGATGGGTGGCACTGATGAAACATCACTGAATAGGAGGCACTGATGAGAATGCACTGATAGGCGGCACTGAAGGGCACTGATGAGGCGACACTGATAGGTGGCACTGATAGGCAGCACTGAAGGGCACTGATGAGGCGGCAGTGATAGGTGACACTGAAGGGCACTGATAGGTGGCACTAATGGACACTGATTTTGCAAACAGGTAATTTTTCTCTTTCACTGATGTGCGCTGATAGGCTGCACTGATGGGTGGCACTGATGAAACATCACTAAATAGGAGGCACTGATGAGAAGGCACTGATAGGTGGCACTAATGGGCACTGGTAGGTGATACTGATAGACACTGGTTTTTGCAAACAGGTCATTTTTCTCTTTCACTGATGTGCACTGATAGGCTGCACTGATGGGTGGCACTGATGAAACATCACTGAATAGGAGGCACTGATGAGAATGCACTGATAGGCGGCACTGAAGGGCACTGATGAGGCGACACTGATAGGTGGCACTGATAGGCAGCACTGAAGGGCACTGATGAGGGGGCAGTGATAGGTGACACGGAAGGGCACTGATAGGTGGCACTAATGGGCACTGGTAGGTGACACTGATTTTGCAAACAGGTAATTTTTCTCTTTCACTGATGTGCGCTGATAGGCTGCACTGATGGGTGGCACTGATGAAACATCACTAAATAGGAGGCACTGATGAGAAGGCACTGATAGGTGGCACTAATGGGCACTGGTAGGTGACACTGATTTTGCAAACAGGTAACTTTTCTATTTCACCGATGTGCGCTGATAGGCTGCATTGATGGGCACTGATGGCCACTGATGAGGCGGCATTGATCAAGAGGCACTGATGAGGCTGCACTGATAGGCGGCACTAAAGGGCAATGGTAGGTGACACTGATGGGCAGCACTGATAGGTGGCACTGCTTAGCAGCAGTGGGTGTCTGTGTGAGGGACTGGTATTCTGTTTACTCAAGCCGGTAATCCGCTTTTCTGTTTACATCTCGTGATTAGCTGTCATTGGCTGACAGCTGATCACGTGGTAAAGGGTCAGGATTGGCCCCCTTCGTGGTAAAGGGTCAGGATTGGCCCCTTACTCCGATCTGTGATCAGCCGAGTTTAATGGACTAGCTGATCACAGAGCGAGCCGCCCGCACGCCCAGCATGGGGTGCGCAGGCAGCAAATGCGTGGGAGGACGTACATGGATGCCCTTCTGGCCATTTAGGCCCGCGCTGTAGCTGTCTTTCAGCTATAGTGCAGGCGGAAAGAGGTTAAGGGGCTCTGGGCTTCAGCAAAATGGCCGCCTCCTGCAAGAAGAAACAGAAGCAATGCTGGAGCCAATTTACAGCACACACTAATGATGGCAGTATAATTATTAAATGTGGAATGTTTGATCCTAGGTGAAGAACTTTTTTTGCAAAGTTGTTATGGGTAAAGTTCCCCTTTTAACCAAATCTGAGGCCAGGCAATTTTTAGCATTTCACTCAGCATTGCTGTCCTGGCAACAAGGAAACCTTTTGTCCCCATAGCAACCAGTCAGAATCCTCCTTTCATTTTCACACCACATGCTGTAGAGGGGAGAGCTGATTGGTCGGTGACGTCACGCACAGCCAATGAGAGACATGAGGAGTAGAGATTTATTATGTTATGATTAGGAGAGGTGAGGAATGCCAGGCGGCATCACGTGATTCTCCTCACAGCGCCGAGAAGTCGCTCTGCGCACGGGGGCGTGGTTTTGCCTCATGTTTTGACGCCTCTCTGCCGCCTCTCACGTGATGAGCTCCCTTCCAATCAGCGCTGCGGACCTGCCTAGAAGTATCGGCGTTCCCTTGCAGCCAGGTAAAGGGCAGCCTGCAGCATCCGGGCTCTTCCCATTGTTCCTGGTGATGGCCGTGTGTGGGAGGGGAGTGTGTTGCCCATGGCAACTGACCATATCCTGCCGGGATGAGGGGGGGAAGATGGTTGCTATGGACAACAGACACATGAAGGATGTGTTCTACGGGGGGGGGGGGGGCTTATTAACACCTGGGGCCCCCAGAATAGAGCTGTCTATGCGATTCATCACCATTCAATTCCATTAAGCTGTTGTGATGCTGAAGTCCCCTTAAGAAGATTTACCCCCCCCCCCTCCATATGACCGGGCCATTTTTTTGTGATTCGGCAAAAAAATGCGTTACTTTAACCACTTTACCACCGGAGGATTTTACTGTCTTACGTCCAGGCCACTTTTTGCGATTCGGCGCTGTGCGACTTTAACTGACAATTGCGCGGTCGCGCGACGCCGTACCCAAACAAAATTTACGTCCTTTTTTTTCCACAAACAGAGCTTTCTTTTGGTGGTATTTGATCCCCTGTGCGATTTTTACTTTTTGAGATATTAATAAAAAAACAGCGACAATTTTGAAAAAATAACAATATTTCTCTACTTTGACAGTTAAAAAATATCCAATATATTCAATGTTTGTCATATATTTAGGCCAAAATGTATTTAGCTACATGTCTTTGACAAAAAAAATCCTCAATGAGCGTATTTTTAACTGCTTTAAGACCGGAAGATTTTACCCCCTTCCTGACCAGGCCACTTTTTGCGATTCGGTGCTGTGCGACTTTAACTGACAATTGCGCGGTTGTGCGACGCTGTACCCCCAACTAAATGTACGTCCTTTTTTTCCCACAAACAGAGCTTTCTTTTGGTGGTATTTGATCACCTGTGCGATTTTTACTTTTTGCGCTATAAACAAAAAAAAGAGTAAATTTTGAAAAAATAACAATATTTTTCACATTTTTTTATATGAAATTCCCCCCAAAAAAATGTAAAAATCAAAATTTTTTTTACATTTTTGGCCAATTTGTTTTCTGCTACCTATGTTTGGTAAAAAAAAATCGCAATAAGCGTATTTTGATTGGTTTGCGCAAAAGTTATTGCGTTTACTAACAAAGGGAAAGATTTTTGTCATTTTTGTTGTTTTTTTTTTTAACGCATAATGGCGGCGATCTGCGATTTTTTTTGCGGTACTGCGACAATGCGGCGGACAGATCGGACCCTTGACTGACATTTTTGACACTTTTGGGGGTACCAGTGACATTACTGCAGTAATCAGTGCTATAAATATGCACTGTTACTGTAAAATTACACTTGCAGGGAAGGGGTTAATTTTATTGGAGAGGGAGGGGTTAATGTATGCCTGGTGCTTACTAACGTGTGTGGGGGGAGGGGACTGAGTGACACAGGGACAGATCGCATGTTCAGCTATGCTGAACCCTGCAATCTGACCCTGCCTGTCACTTGGGAGATCCACCCACTTTGTTTACACAGGCGGGCGGATCTCCAGACTCAATTCCCCGACGATCGGGGAAGAGCAGCGGCGATCACCGCCTCTCCTCCCCTGGCCCGACTCCCGCTGTGACTGAAAACAGCGGGAGCGCGAGCACCGCCCAGAAAGGGAGGAGTCCAGCGACGTAGGTCTACGTCGCTGGACGATAACGAGCCACATTGCTGCAGTACAGTGAACGTGACTTTGTCAGCAAGTGGTTAACTGACAATTGCGCGGTCGTGCGACGCTGTACCCAAATAAAATTGATGTCATTTTTCCCATAAATAGAGCTTTCTGGTATTTTTAACCGCTTTAAGACCGGAAGATTTTACCCCATTCCTGACCAGGCCATATTTTGCGATTCGGCACTGCGTTACTTTAACGGACAATTGCGCGGTCGTGCAACACTGTACCCAAATTACATTGATGTCCTTTTTTCCCCACAAACAGAGCTTTCTTTTGGTGGTATTTGATCACCTGTGCGATTTTTATTTTTTGCACTATAAACAAAAAAAGAGCAACAATTCTGAATAAAATATACATATTTTTCACTTTCTGCTATATAACATTCCCAATAAAAAAAAAAAATGTAAAAATCAAATGTTTTCATCATTTTAGGCCAATTTGTATTCTACATATTTTTGTTAAATAAAGTATTTTGATTGTTTTTTGCAAAAAGTTATCGCATCTACAAAATAGGGGAAAGATGTCATTTTTTTTTTTTTTTACTAGTAATGGAGGCGATCAGTGATTTTTTTAGCAGGATTGCGGCGGACAGATTGGACCTCTAACTGACACTTTTGGGGGGACCATCGGCGCCGGAGGTGACTGATATTTCGGGAAAGTGCTTGCAGCTAGAGGAATAACCCCGGTACCGGCGTCCATAGCCGATGGTTGGCTGTCTTGTAATGACAACCGATGCGGGGCTGTCATTACAAGGAGCTGGAGGGGGCGTCCCGTCTCCCCAGGAGACCCGGGCAACCAGCCTGCATGGCCGCCGAAGACCCGATCAAAGCCGCATTCGGCTCTGATTGGGTCTCCATGTAAAAACGTGGAAGTGATGTCATGGCGTCACTTCCGGGTACTCGGCGCCAGATTAAAAAAAAAAAATGACGGCATTCAAAACAGCCAAACTCTCCTGATTTCCTGAGATACAGCAATGGCACCATTGGCGCCTTCTGCTGTCAATAAAACTCAGCCAATCAGGCGAGAGAGGGGTGGGGCCAAAAGGCAGCTCCGTGTCTGAATGGATACATGAAGCTGCAGCTCGGCTCGGGTGCCCCAATAGCAAGCTGCTTTCTGTGGGGGCACTGAACAGGAGGGAGGGGCCAGGAGATCTGAATAGGGCCCCCAGAAGAGGATCTGTATTTTAACCGGTTCCTAACCGCCCGCCGCCTTTTTACTGCGGCAGTGCAGCTCTACGTCAGTCGCGCGTCTGCAGCTAGGGGACGAACGCGCATCGCGCTCCCGCCCCCACTCGGCAGCGGAGACTCCAATGCACGGGGCAGGCGGCTCCGATTGCCACCTGACACCCGCGATCGCTCCCCGCTAAGAGAGAAGGACGGTCAGCTGTTGTAAATACTGCTGACCGTTCTTCTCTCTGAAATGATCACAGAGACATGTGATCCTATATAGAAGGATCACAGGAGCTCTGTGATCATTCCAGAGAGAACGGTCGGCTGTGTTTACAACAGCCGACTGTTCTTCTCTCTCAGCGGGGAGCGATCGCGGGGGTGTCAGGCGGCAATCGGAGCCGCCTGCCCCGTGCATTGGAGTCCCCGCTGCTAAGTGGGGGCGGGCGCGTGCTCGCCCCCTAGCTGCAGGCGCACGGCCGACAGATACCTATGTTGGTTCGCGCAGGAGGGGCTGCCTGCCCCAGTATAACTGCGACGGGTGGTGATTAACCACTTAAGCCCCGGAGGATTTGGCTGCTCAAAGACCAGGGCCTATTTTGTGATTCGGCACTGTGTGATTTTAACGGACAATTGCGCGGGCGTGCGACGCTGTACCCAAATAAAATTGACGTCTTTTTTTCCCCACAAACAGAGCTTTCTTTTGGTGGTATTTGATCACCTGTGCGATTTTTATTTTTTGCGCTATAAACAAAAAAAGAGCGTCAATTTTGAAAAAATAACAATATTTTTCACATTTTTTTTATATGCAATTCCCCCAAAAAAATGTAAAAATCTAAAGTTTTTAACATTTTAGGCCAATTTGTTTTCTGCTACCTATGTTTGGTAAAAAAATCGCAATAAGCGTATTTTGATTGGTTTGCGCAAAAGTTATTGCGTTTACTAACTACGTGAAAGATTTATGTAATTTTTTTTTTTTTTATAACTAGTAATGGCGGCAATCTGCGATTTTTTTTTTTTTTTTTTTTTTTTTTGCGGGACTGCGACATTGCGGCGGACAGATCGGACCCTTGACTGACATTTTTGACACTTTTGGTAACAGTGACATTACTACAGTAATCAGTGCTATAAATATGCACTGTTACTGTCAAAATGACACCGGCAGGGAAGGGGTTAACTTTATTGGTGATCAGTGGGTTAAATGTATCCCTAGGGGCGTGTTTCTAACTGTAAAGGGGCGTGGCTTGTGATGTAACCACAGAGACATACGATCCTACATAGCAGGATCGTACAGTCTCTGCACTTACATCAGGGAGAATGACAGACGGCTTTGTTTACATCAGCTGCCTGCCTTTCTCCCTCTCCTGCGGGAGATCGCGAGTGACCGGCGGACATCGGACCCGCCGGTCACACGCACTGGGATCCCTGTGAACGAGCGGGGGCAGGAGCGCGCCTCCGGCGGTGCGCGCTCGCCCCCTACAGGCTCCTGGGCGAGCGACGTAGCCCTACGTCGGTTTGCCCAGGAGTGGCTGATTGCCGCAGTAAATATACTGACGGCGGTCGGCAAGTGGTTAAAGGGTGTGGAATGGGGATTACCATTTGATAATATACTAAATGTCACCACGTGGCGCTGAAAGAAAGTGACGTGTGTTCAGTGTGAAGATAACAAGTACTTTCTGTCTCTGTACAGAATGGCGTCTTGTATTGTGAAGGGGTGTACAGGGAACTGGAAGAACCCTGACCGGATTCTGCACAAATTTCCTAAAAACATCGCCACCATTAAGTCTTGGTTACGGCAGACCCGTCAGGACTTCGGGGACCTGGACGCCTTTTCTAGAAATGTGCTTTACACACAAGCCTACAGAATGTGCTCACTGCACTTTGCGCCAGACTGTTACATTTACGTGGATGGTTCAAGGAGGATCCTTAAAGAGAATGCTGTGCCCACCATCGTTTCCCGGTCGTCTTCTCCCACTCCATCCCCATCTGATTTTCTGAGGGTGCAGATTAAGAAAGAAGAGTGCTCCTTGAGTCGTTCCCCGCCTTCACCAGCAGATGGCGGCACAAGCTTCACTCGAAGATGTCCTTCTCTTCTTATGCCGGCTCGCTTTCATGATGAGCAGCGGGATGACGATGACACAGATTCCATAGGTTCCCAAGAGCAGGAAAAGGTAAATTGTTCAAATTTATAGTGGTAAAACAAGTTTAAACCTTAAAACTAAAATGTAATGTTAAGTATCTCACAAAAGTGAGTACACCCCTGACATTTCTGTAAATATTTGATTCTATCTTTTCATGTGACAACCCTTAAGAAATGACACTTTGCTACAATGTAAAGTAGTGAGTGTACAGCTTGTATAACAGTGTAAATTTGCTGTCCCCTCAAAATAACTCAACACACAGCCATTAATGTCTAAACCGCTGGCAACAAAAGTGAGTACACCCCTAAGTTAGAATGTCCAAATTGGCTCCAAAGTGTCAATATTTTGTGTGGCCACTATTATTATCCAGCACTGCCTTAACCCTCTTGGCAGTGGCGTACCTAGAGCCTTTGGCACCCGGGGCGGATCCTATATCTGGCACCCCCCCCCTCCCACTTTAAAATGTAAAAACACCCACAAAAAAATGTAATGTTTTCAAGAATATTTTTTGCACAAATTTCACAGCCCCCCTATCACAGTGCCCCTTGCAGTCTGCCCTCCGTCTCTCTAATCACAGTTCCCCCTTTTGCACTCTCTGCCTCCCCTGCACAGTCCTACCTTCAGCATAGATAGATAGCTAATATTAGCAATGTGTTTAAGTTTGAGTAAGAGATTGGAGACTTGCTAAAGGAGATATTCAGAGACTACAGACATGATACAGTAGATGGTCAGAGACTGCAGACGTGATACAGGAGATGGTCAGAGACTGCAGACGTGATACAGGAGATGGTCAGAGACTGCAGATGTGATACAGTAGATGGTCAGAGACTGCAGACATTATACAGGAGATGGTCAGAGACTGCAGACATGATACAGGAGATGGTCAGAGACTGCAGACATGGTACAGGAGATGGTCAGAGACTGCAGACATGAAACAGGAGATAGTCAGAGACTGAGGACATGATACAGTAGATGGTCAGAGACTGCAGACATGATACAAGAGATGGTCAGAGACTGCAGACATGATACTGGAGATGGTCAGAGACTGCAGACATGATACAGTAGATGGTCAGAGACTGCAGACATGATACAGGAGATGGTCAGAGACTGCAGACGTGATACAGGAGATGGTCAGAGACTGCAGACATGATACAGGAGATGGTCAGAGACTGCAGACGTGATACAGAAGATGGTCAGAGACTGCAGACGTGATACAGGAGATGGTCAGAGACTGCAGACATGATAAAGTAGATGATCAGAGACTGCAGACATGATACAGGAGATGGTCAGAGACTGCAGACATGATACAGGAGATGGTCAGAGACTGCAGACATGATACAGGAGATGGTCAGAGACTGCGGACATGATACAGGAGATGGTCAGAGACTGAGGACATGATACAGGAGATGGTCAGAGACTGCGGACATGATACAGGAGATGCTCAGAGACTGAGGACATGATAGAAGATAGAAGAGCACTAGGGGGGCCGGAGAGCACAGACGAAGCAGAGAGCACTGGAGGTGCTGAAGGGCACGGTGGGGGGGGGGGGGGGGGGACTGGAGAGAATTAAGAGAGGGTTTGGAAAGCATTGTAGGGGGGTTGGAAGGTGCAGGGGGTGGATTGCACTGGGGGGGACAGGGAGCACTTGGGGGGGCGAGCAGGGATAACTAGGGGGGTGGAGAGCACTGGGGGGGACAGGGAGTACTTAGGGGGGTGGGCAAGGAAAATCAGGGGGGTGGAGAGCACTGGGGGGGGAGGGAGAAAGCACTGTGGGGAGTTGAAGAGCATGGGGGGGGCTAAAGAACAGGGGGGGTCTAGTGCACTGGGGGGAGAGGGGCTAAAAGCACTGAGGGAGGGATTAGGAGCACTGGAGGAGGTTAAGAAATTTGGGGGGCCAGCAAAAGAAGTTGTATAGGAGGGGGATGGGGCAGCTGCATATAGATGAATTGATCTTTCCCTATTCTTCCTGCAGGAGGGAGAGGAGGAGAATCGGTTATTCAGCAGGAAGCTGCAGGAAGAATAGAGAAAGATGAATTCCTCTATATGTAGCAGCCCCATCCCCCTCCTATCCAGCACACACTTTTGCAATGGGCACTCACCTTCTTCCCGCCGAGGCTCCGCCCCTTCTTCCCGCCGCGGCTCCGCCCCCTTATTCCCGCCGCGGCTCCGCCCCCTTATTCCCGCCGTGGCTCCGCCCCCCACTAGCAGCACGGACTGAAGGAGCTGCCAGCCACTGCAGCTGCCTTCACACTGCGGGATCTGTCTGACTCTGAACACACCGGGCATGACACCGGCTGACACCCCCACAGTGAGTGGCACCCGGGGCGGGCCGCACCCCCGCCCCCCCCATTGGTACGCCACTGCCTCTTGGGCATGGAGTTCACCAGAGCTTCACAGGTTGTCACTGGAGTCCTCTTCCACTCCTCCATGATGACATCACGGAGCTGGTGGATGTTAGAGACCTTGCACTCCTCCATCTTCCATTTGAGGATGCCCCACAGATGCTCAATAGGGTTTAGGTCTGGAGAAATGCTTGGCCAGTCCATCACCTTTACCCTCAGCTTCTTTAGCAAGGCAGTGGTCGTCTTGGAGGTGTGTTTCGGGTCGTTATCATGTTGGAATACTGACCTGTGGCCCAGTCCCCAAAGGGAGGGGATCATGCTCTGCTTCAGTATGTCACAGTACATGTTGGCATTTATGGTTCCCCCAGTGAACTGTAGCTCCCCAGTGCCAGCAGGACTCATGCAGCCCAAGAACAGGACACCACCACCACCATGCTTGACTGTAGGTAACACACACTTGGCTTTGTACTCCTCACCTGGTTGCTGCCAGACACGCTTGATATCATCTGAACCAAAATAAGTTTATCTTGGTCTCATCAGACCACAGGGCACGGTTCCAGTAATCCATGTCCTTAGTCTGCTTCCTAGGCTTCCTTCTGGGACGACAGCTATGCAGATCAATTTGATGCAGTGTGCGGCGTATGGTCTGAGCACTGACAGGCTGACCCCCCACCCCTTCAACCTCTGCAGCAATGCTGGCAGCACTCATACGTCTATTTCCCGAAGACAATCTCTGGATAAGACGCTGAGTACATGCACTCAACATCTTTGGTTGACCATGGAGAGGCCTGTTCTGAGGGGAACCTGTCCTGGTAAACGTTGTATGATCTTGGCCACCATGCTGCAGCTCAGTTTCAGGGTCTTGGCAATCTTCTCATAGCCTAGGCCATCTTTATGTAGAGCAACAATTTTTTCAGATCCTCAGAGAGTTCTTTGCCATGAGGCGCCATGTTGAACTTCCAGTGACCAGTATGAGAGAGTGAGAGCGATAACACCAAATGTAACACACCTGCTCCCCATTCACACCTGAAACCTTGTAACACTAACGAGTAACATGACACCGGGGAGGGAAAATGGCTAATTGGGCCCAATTTGGACATTTTCACTTAAGGGTGTACTCACATTTGTTGCCAGTGGTTTAGACATTAATGGCTGTGTGTTGAGTTATTTTGAGGGGACAGCAAATTTACACTGTTATACAAGCTGTACACTCACTACTTTACATTGTAGCAAAGTGTCATTTCTCTTTTGGTCCAAAGATCCATAAAGACACAAAAGATTCCACATAGTGTAATACCGCAATACACTGATTTGTGTGTATTGCGGTTTTGCACTATGTATTTGTGAATACCTTTAACCACTTTACCACTGTGTACCGGAGTACTACTGCGGCAAAGTGGCTCGTTATCGTCTGACGACGTAGACCTACGTCGCCAGACTCCTCCCCCTGTAGGCGCTTTTCATTCACTGCTGCTCTGCCCCGATCGTCGGGGAATCCAGTTTGGAGATCCGCCCGCCTGTGTAAACAGAGCGGGCGGATCTCCTAAGTGACAGGGAGTGACAGATCGGACTGTTCAGCATAGCTGGACATCCGATCTATCCCTGGCTCACTCAGTCACCTCCCCCCACACATGTCAGTAAGCACCAGGCATACATTAACCCCTCCCTCTCCAATAAAATTAACCCCTTCCCTGCCAGTGTCATTTTTACAGTAACAGTTCATATGTATAGTACTGATTACTGCAGTAATGTCACTGGTACCCCCAAAAGTGTCAAAAATGTCAGTCAAGGGTCCGATCTGTCTGCCGCAATGTCGCAGTCCCGCAAAAAAAATCGCAGATCGCCGCCATTACGCGTTAAAAAAAAAAACAATAAAAATGACAAAAATCTTTCCCTTAGTTAGTAAACGCAATAACTTTTGCGCAAACCAATCAAAATACGCTTTTTGCGTTTTTTTTTTACCAAACATAGGTAGCAGAAAACAAATTGGCCTAAAATGTTAAAAAATTTTGATTTTTACATTTTTTTTGGGGAATTTCATATAAAAAAATGTGAAAAATATTGTTATTTTTGCAAAATTGATGTTTTTTTTTTCTGTTTATAGCGCATGATCAAAAAATCGCACAGGTGATCAAATACCACCAAAAGAAAGCTCTGTTTGTGGGAAAAAAAGGACGTCAAATTTGTTTAGGTACAGCGTCGCACGACCGCGCAATTGTCCGTTAAAGTCACGCAGTGCCGAATCGCAAAATAGGCCCTGGTCAGGAAGGGGGTAAAATCTTCCAGGGCTTAAGTGGTTAAATAAACTCAATTAGGTGCAGCTAATCATCTTCTCAAAGGCACACAAAGCCATTTGACTTTCAACTGTTATCAGCTGTGGTCATTTTAATTAGCTCATCATGAAAAGCGATTATTTTTTTTTTTTTTTTTTTGCGGGACTGCGACATTGCGGCGGACAGATCGGACCCTTGACTGACATTTTTGACACTTTTGGGGTTACCAGTGACATTACTACAGTAATCAGTGCTATACATATGCACTGTTACTGTAAAAATGACACTGGCAGTGAAGGGGTTAACTTTTTTCGAGAGGGAGGGGTTAAGTGTGTCCCTAGGGGCGTGCTTCTAACTGTGACTGGTTGTGGCTTGAGGTGTAAGAACATAGCAGAACCGTATGATCACTATTCTTACACAGGGGAGAATGACAGGCGGCTGTGTTTACATTAGCTGCCTGCCTTTCTCCCGCTGTGACGGACAATCGCGAGTGCCCGGCGGACATAGGGTCCGACGGGCACACGCGTGGAGGGGTCCGTGAGCGAGCTGGAGCGCGCCTCCGGCGGCGCACGCTCGCTCCCTTTAGCCTCACAGGCTAGCGACGTAGCCCTACATCGCTTTGCCTGTGAGGGGCTGACTGCCGACGTAAATAGTCGTTGGGCAGTCGGCAAGTGGTTAAGTCATTTTTAGGAGGGGGTGATCCTTTTTCCAACTCAGTGATTCTATTTGTCATTTTTTGTATTTTTTTCTGACATGTTATATCTTTCACTTGGATGTTATAAGTTGCACCGAGTAAATACAGCTGGATAAAGCAAAGACTGTGTCTTCATTTCAGGGTGCAAATCAACAAAATGTGATTATTTTAAAAGAGGGTAATTATTTTCTATACCCACTGTATATATACATATGAAAACATTCAGATTAATTGCAATGTCTTGTATCTCCAGACAGATTCCACACCTAAATGCTTTATCACCGGTTGTCCGAATGGGGCAGTGGACCAACCCCTGTACCCTGGAGTGACCCTGCATCATTTTCCAACTGACATTTCCAGAGTGAAGGTCTGGCTGCAGCAAAGCGGGCAACATCTTGGCAACCCTGACTTGGTTGCTCGTCACATTGTGAGCAATTGGACAAATTTTCGTATGTGTTCTTCTCACTTTGGCCCAGACAGTTATTTCATCCACGGTTCTGTAGTGGATCTTAAGCCCAATGCTGTGCCAACTCTCTTCCCAAAGTTTGAAGATCCCTCTATCAAAGAGGAAGAAACAGAGGAATTTCAGCCAGAGAGCACCACGGACACCAGCTGTGATACATCTTTTATTTCCAAAGAAGAGATTGATGAGTGTATAGACGAGAAGCGTAGAGTCAGACATGTTGGCACCACCACTGACCCCCACTGGGGGGTACGCAGCGTTGGAATCCTCACTAGACCCATTCTCATGAAGGAGGCCTCCACGTCCACGTCCATGTCACGGTTTGGAAAAAATGTGAAGTGCATAAAGTTACAACGGCACACGGCTGATAAGGGCGTCCAGTGCTCCACATTTGAGTTGGGTTTTGATGGTGATACACAAAGCTCCAGACCTGATTATTTTTACCAGGGTAGTCCGTTCCTGCCTTCAGGAGAAACGGGCTTCAATAAACCACTGTTTGGTGCGACCCCACAATGGAGCGAGGAACATGGGCTAAATGGGGCAAATCAAGAGTATATTGACTCATCTGAAGGTGTCCATGTGAAGGACAGCAGGTTATTTCTGGCCCTGGAAGATGTGCTGGTCAGTACAATTCCACACTACATACAATTACTAAAATCTCTTCTGTAAAGCTTATACTCTATGTTCTATCATGTTGGAGCTGTATAAATGTAAAACAATAATTGTGTATGGGGTGGGACCAGGGCTGCTGTTAAAAATCGTGGGGGCCCTGTACAGACTACCTGGCAGGGCCCCCCCCCCCCAAGAAAATATTATAGATATAATTAGCTAAAATGACAACAAAATCACTATTAGCAGACACAAATATAATATAACTCACATAATTCCTGCTAATACTAAAAAAAAAAAAAACGATGTTAAATAAAAAAGAAGATGAGATGAGAAAAATATACAGGTTGGGCAGTTGGAGCTCAGTGATCAGAGAGACAGAGAGAGAGAAACAAAGTTACAAATAAACTCCTGAGCAGAGATAACATTAGAGCCAGTGCTGGGAGGGGGGCCCACACAGGGAGGGGGATTAGTGAGGGACGACTGTCTCTTTCTCAACAGATAAAAGCTGATAGCAGGGAGGGGGACAGATCAGATTCAGGTGCTGGAGGAAGATTTCTGTATTTGTTGTCCATCACTAATCCCCCTCTCTGTGTGGGCCCCCCTGTGTGCTCGGGCCCCCTACAAGAGGGCTGGTGGTCCCCCCCTATCAGCGGCCCTGGGTGGGACATTGGAGTGTAAGCTGGTCTGATGCAGAGACTGATGTAAATAAATCAGTATTCTCTGTACAGCACTGTCGAATATGTCAGCTATAGGAATGAGCATCCTAGCATTTGTTACCCCAACACCTCAGATTCCTGATATGTGGCTGCTGTACCATGTACTTGTATGAGAGAATCTCCTGTTCTCTTTGTACTGCTTCATTTGTGGGAAATCCCTGGTAGAAACTAGGGATGCACCGATCCAATATTAGGATTGGATATCGGCGCCGATACTGCCACAATAGCTGGATCGGTAAAATTAACCGATCCATGGGCCGATCCGGTTTTGCTGAGTCCCGGCTCAGCCATCCTTTACTTGGTGCAGTAGTAGTATGGGATGGGAGCCGCTACTTCCTGTATAGTCCCGGCTCACAGGCGGAGTGATATCAGATGCACTCCGCCTGTGAATGGAGGAGCCGTACACATGAAGCAGCGGCTTTGCTCTGTACTGCAGCCTCATGCATTTTGTGTATGTGTGTAGTTCCGGATCGGTATCGGCAGATACACAATGCCAGATATCGTTATCGGGACAAGAAAAGGCGGATCGGTGCCCCCCCTATTAGAAACTGACCACACTAATCAGGAGAGCACATCATGGTCAGTTCTGTAGCTATGCTGGGAACTCAGTGTGTTCTCTTCCAATAAGACTCGTCCTGACACGCCTCCACTGCACAGCCATTTACTGGTAAGCTTAGTGTACTGCTGTTTCCCCCCCCAGCTCTTATGCAGCTGAGAACAGAGGGAATATGATCACTTATAAAAAAAAAGTGAAAAATTTAATTTATAATGTATTTTTTTTATCTATACAAAAATGTTTTGCCTTTCATTTCTATTTTAAACTAGGTTGTTTTAGAAGGTGATAGTTTACAATCACTTTAAAGAGGAACACATCATTTGTAATAAAAACATATTTGCCATTCTGAAGCCTCCCTCCAACCACTTTGCATAGTTGATATATACTGTAATTCTGTACTTGCCAAAAATGCTGCAGAAATCTCCCCCCACTAAGTCTGGCTGCAGCCATTTTAACTGTGGGCATCTGAAGCTGCTGCCTGTTCACTCCCTGGATTTACACAGAGACAACACAGCCTTTAAGCTATCATTGGCCCTCCTATGACTCAGCCCTCTTTCCTTGCTGACAAACTCTCACAAGAGTTAGAGAGAGAGCTGTGCATGATGTCATTAGCCCCTGGGCAAATCACCAGACAAGAAAGAGGAAGTGGGCTGTAAAAGGTAATTACTGGCAGAAAAAAATGTTTTACTATCCAAAGTTAAAACAACAAGGGAAGACGATTTAATAGATGGAAAGATGAAAGAATTACTCAAGAGCCGCTTTAATAGTGGTTTGTGACTGTGGTGAAAATGTAGGCTTCTTAGTTGTACAGTAAGGGACACAGGCACTTTATTCATTGCTGGAAACAGAAATAAAAAGGGGGGGGGGGCACCACCATCTAAGTGTAGATTTTAGTGAAAAACCATTAAAAAGGGTTAAAATACACTCATAGCCCTGGTATCGTTTAATCTGACAATTGCTCCCACACTGACTACCTTTCTTCCTTTTGGCTGTTTCTCTGACCCATCTGCCACGCAAGCTACTGCTTTCTTATCCAGATTCAGATTTCATGAACCGATTTACTGACCCAATCAAGGCTAATGGAGGCATCAGTGGTCTCAGCTGTGCCCTTTTGACTTCCATTCCTGTTAAAAATGATCCATCTTCTGAGAAATCTGATCAGGATGACACTCTAGCATCTAGCTCCTATTGACTCTGTATGCACCCCCTTAGCATTGGAGCACCCTGGGTCTGCTCAAACCCAGTGGTGTATTTGGGTTTTGTGCTGCCCTAGGCAAGACTAAAATTTGGGCACCCCCCCCCCCATGTAAATTTGCCCCACTCCTTATTTAACAGATGTGACTCCCTCCAAAATATAAGGACTACAAGTCCCAGCACAAACCCCTGAGATCTCACGAGAGGGGGGGGGGGTGAGAGGGGGTGGAAGAAAGAGAGAGGGGGGTGGGTTTGGGGGGGGGAATAAGAGAGGATGGTGAGAGAGAGAGGGGGGAATAAGAGAGAGAGGGGGGATCAAAGAGAGAGGGCGATGAGAGAGATGGGGGGGGATGAGAGAGAGAGAGAGAGGATGAGAGAGAGAGGGGGGGATGAGAGAGAGAGGGAGGAATAAGAGAGAGAGGGGGGATGAGAGAGAGGATGAGAGAGAGAGGGGGGATGAGAGAGTGGGGGGATGTGAGAGAGAGGGGGCATGAGAGAGAGAGGGTGGGATGAGAGGGAGAGAGAGGGGGGATGAGAGACAGAGAGAGAGGTGGATGATAGAGAGAGAGAGGGGGATGATAGAGAAAGAGAGGGGGTGAGAGGAGAGAGAGGGGGCGAGAGAAAGAGAGAGGGGGTGAGTGAGAGAGAGGGGGTGAGAGAAGTGGCTCTAGCAACCAGTGGCCAATAGAGTCTCAGGTGGAGAGGGGGTGGATTTTTTGCTGCCCCCCTGCAAAGTGCCGCCCTAGGCCTGGGCCTTGTTGGCCTAGGCCAAAATACAGCACTGCCTCTTGGCATTGTTTTCTGTGTTCTCCACCCCTCGGCTAGACTGGTTTTGGATATCCCAGTAGTAATGAATAAAGATACTATGTCCTTTACTGCACAACTAAGAAAATAGGAGTTTTTGACTGTTTCTTGGAGTACAGTACAGGACTCGGGTCTTCCATGTCTGTTTTTACAATCTTCCTTTGCTTGCTACAAAACAGAGGCTAGCTGGGATTGGCATGGGCTATATAGGGTTATATAGTTATATATTGGGTTATTTATATGGGTTATAGAGTTCCTGCAGCTTTTTTTTTTCTTTTTTTTTTGCGTGAGTATCCAATCACCTGAGGGTAGCTGCACATTATGTAGTCTATGTCCTTTAATGTACTCCAAGAAACACATTTTTCTGGGGTTGTGAGACTAATGATACTCCGACCCTCTGTTCCCTCCTGATTGTCATTTCTCTGTCCCCTGCAGATCTCTCTCATGCAACATATGGTCAGCTCCTCATTCATCGAAGAGAACGCCAAACTGACAACACATCGTATCCTGAGACAAACTCTGGAGATTGTTGGTCTACTTACTGGAGATGTGAGTTTCTAAAGAAGAACTTCACTGAGGTTGTAAAAAATGTAAGGTCATTTGCTTAAATATCCTGTTTTCAGAGCTCATTAGCTCACCTATTAGACGCAGCAGGTCAAAAGTTGCAGAATGCATATGTTCAGAAAACCTGCAGAGATTTTAGAATCCTATATCAAGAGTTGCAGCCCAAACTATCATTCAGATTAAATCCCCTAAATACATTCCAACTGCATAAAAAAGTTAATTTTATTTAAAAAACAGCCACTGCCCTCTTGCCCAGCAACCCTGTGCAGCAGACATAAGGACCTACAGTGGGGATAATTATTTGATCCCTTAGAGCAGTGATGGCGAACCTTGGCACCCCAGATGTTTTAGAACTACATTTCCCAAGATGCTCAACTATACTGCAGAGTACAGGGGGCCTTGGCGCGGCCTGCAGCTTACGCATGTATTTGCAAATGTGTGCAACTAAACCCCTGCTTTTAACGCATACTGTTAGACAGGTTAATTTGGCTGGTTGGTAAGTAGTGACTGCAAATCCCTTCATTTTTGATCTGCAGAGTACAGGAGCATCATGGGAAATGTAGTCCCAAAACATCTGGGGTGCCAAGGTTCGCCATCACTGCCCTAGAGATTTTGTAAGTTTCCCGATTACAAAGACATGAAGGGTCTATAATTTTTATCATAGGTACATTTTGAATGATAGAAACAGAATATCAACCAAAAATCCAGAGAAAACACAAGATACAAATGTTATAAATTGAGTTGCAATTCATTGAGTAAAATAAGTATTTGATCCCCAAGCAAAACATGACTTGGTACTTGGTGAAACCCTTGTTGGCAAGCACAGAGGTAAGAGACGTTTCTTGAAGTTGGTGACCAGGTTTGCACACATTTTAGGAGGGATTTTGGTCCACTCTTCTTTACAGATCTTCTCTAAATCCCTAAGCTTTCTTGGCTGTCTCTTGGCAACTCGGAAGTTTCAGCTCCCTCCATATATTTTCTATAGGATTAATATCTGGAGACTGGCTAGACCACTCCATGACCTTAATGTGCTTCTTCTTGAGCCGCTCCTTGGTTGCCTTGGCGGTATGTTTTGGGTCATTGTCATGCTGGAAGACCCATCCTTGACTCATCTTCAGCGGTCGAGGGAAGAAGGTTCTCATCCAAGATTTTACAATACATGGCCCCGTTCATTGGCCCCTCCATGCGGCAAAGTCAGCCGGTACCTTTTAGCAGAGAAACAGCCCCAAAGCATCATGTTTCCACCTCCGTGCTTGACTGTAGGGATGATGTTCTTAGGATCATAGCATTTTTCTTCCTCCAAACGAGCAAGCTTTTTAAGAAGGTGGGACTAAAATTATTATTTAGAGCTAAATTCCTGGGAACTGAAAAAGTTGTCCCTGCGTTGGGGCTTATTCTTCACTGGAAGAGTTAGTGATATTAAAGGCAAGTTTTTTTAAAAGAAAAAAAATAAAAACATGTCATATTTACCTGCTCTGTGTAATGGTTTTTCATCCGGTCCTCCTCTTCTCGGGTCCCCAGCCAGCGCCTTCCCCCTGCCAAGTGCCCCCAGAACAAACAGCTTGCTATGGGGGCAGGCTCGCTCCCAAGCTCTCTCTCTATGGCCAATGGCTCCCCCTGCTGTCTCAGCCAATGAGGAGGGAGAGTCCCCGGGGGGCCGAAGCTCTCGTGCACTTCGCTGGATCAAGAGATAGGGCTCAGGTAAGTATTAGGTGGGGCTGGAGGGGCTGCTGCACACATAATGTTTTTTACCTTCATGCAAAGAATGCATGAAGGTAAAAAAAACCTTGGGACTTTACAACCACTTTAAATGCTCTGTTTTTGTCTAGGATACCAGTATAAAGCAAATTTACTTCTCTTATCCTTTACTCCTCCAGCAGCTGCCGCTCACCTCTTCTCCCCAATTGTTTCTGGTCATGGACGTGCCCGTGGCGTTCTTACCTACAATGCAGCATTGCTAGTCCTGCATTGTATATGATGAGGTCATAGCTGTCACTGCTAGACTGAGTGCCTAAGAGGAGAGACTGCAGGGGACTGGTCGTATGGAAGGAGGAGCCTGTGGAAGCAAGGGGTGAGGTAGGTACAAAATGCTTTTTACTGGTACCCTAGGAAAAGGTTTGTTTTTGCAATACAAGTGGAGCCCTGTTGCAAGGGAATTTTTTTCTGTTCCCCAAACTGCAGCTTTAACCTCTAAAGATTTACCCAAGCAAGACACTGTGTTGCTCCAGGACAAAGAGCCTCCGTTCAAAGCTCAGCCTCAGAGAGGAAATTCAGGTGCACGCCCTGGTTGCAACAGAAGCATATGAAAGAAATGGACTGGATGGCAGCACTCCAAAAAATTAGTCCTTTATTGAAGAAACAAAAATGCAGAAATACATGAAGAATGATCATACCACAGCGGAGATGATGACACTGGCAGCTAACACGTTTCGCACCCAAGCTGGTGTTTAGTCATAGCTCTAATGATTTACCCCCCTTCATGACCAGGCTATTTTTTGTGATACGGCACTGCGTTATTTTAACTGAGAATTGCGCGGTGGTGCAACATTGTACCCAGATACAAGTTTTGTTCTTTTTTTTTTTCCCCCACAAATAGAGCTTTCTTTTGGGGTATTCGATCACCTCTGCGTTTTTTATTTTTTGCGCTATAAACAAAAAAGACTGACCATTTAAAAAAAAAAAAAAAACGTTATTCACTTTTTGCTATAAAATATAACCAATTAAAACATTTTAAAAATCTACTTTCTTCATCAATTTAGGCCAATATGTATTCTGCTACATATTTTCAGTAAAAAATATTGATTGGTTTGCACAAAGGTTATAGCGTCTACAAACTATGGGATAGTTAAAAAAGGAATGTATATATATATATGTGTTTTCTTTTACTTGTAATGGCGGCGATTAGCGACCTATAGCGGGACTGTGATATTCCAGTGGACAAATCTGACATCTAACTGACACTTTTGACACTTTTTGGGGACCAGTGACACCAAGTGCCGGTTCACACTAGTGCGGCTGCGGCGATCGCATGTAATATCGGAGCGCACTGCTCCTTCATTACATGCGATCGGCTGTGCAGTGCGAATTTAGCCATACACTTTATATGGCTAAATTCGCACTGCACCCGCAGCAAAGTCGCACATGACCCTTTTTTTTAGCCGCATCAGGATCGGATCGCACAGTGGTTCACATTTGTGCGATCCATCCTGTGCGAACTGTAAAGATCGCACTGCGATATGCGATCAAACTGGGGGTGTCGTTAACATTTCATTGACACCCCCAGCGTATCGCATATGGCAGTGTGAACTACCAAGGGTGCATGTGCAATGCGGGAACAGGCTGCGAATTCGCAGCCTTCCCGCATCGCATTAGTGTGAACCGGCACTAATACAGCGATCGGTGCTAAAACATATGCACTGTCACTGTACTAATGATACTGGCTGGGAAGGGGTTAACATCAGGGGCGATCAAAGGGTAAATGTGTGCCTAGCCCGTGCTTACTCACTGTGTGGGATGTGCTTTGACTAGGGAAAGGCATTGATACATGTTCCTGCTTTGCAGGAACACAGGATCAATACCTTCCCTTCTGACAGAATGACAGTCTGCCTTGTTCACATACGCAGATTGCCGTTCTGCCTGTGTGCTGTCTGATCGGTGGGTGCCGGCGGGCATCGAGTCTTCGGTACCCACCGCTGGGCTCCCACTGTGTGTGATCAGAGAGGGAGCGGATCGCTGGTGGTGTGCGTGCCCCAGACCCGGATGTTTCAGATCATGTACTAGGTACATGATTTGGCACAGAGCGGCCGCCCTGCCGCAGTATATGTATGGTGGGCGGTCCGCAAGTGGTTAAAGAGGTTGTAAACATCAGACTTGAAGTATGAACAATGCATATCCCTTTGTAGTGTGTTTTCCTGACACCAAGAGATAAAAAGGTGACAGAGTAGGGAGCTTCAGCACACAGCTTGTGATTGACAGCCTCAGCTCTGTTCCTGCATGCTGTGTGAAGCGGGAAGGGTGTCCCTTCTCTCCCTTCCCCTCCTATCAGCTCTCAATGGAGGAGATCACCGCACCAACATCGCTTGTGTTAGTTCAACAAGCTCTGTTTTTTTTTTTTTCCTTTACATTCAGCCTGCTGGGTTGAGTGAAAAAAAAAACTTCTAGTGTTTTCCAGGCTTTACTGATGGGACTTCTGAATTTTGCATCCTACCGTTCTCTTATCATGTCATTGTGCTGTGTTCTCTGCAGAAATGGGTGATTGCCGAGAAAGAGGAAGACCTTGAAAGTCTAGATGAGGTGAGTGGCTGCCCATTGTAATATTACACTGGATGAGTTTTCTGGCTTTTCCAATCCTGTAATCACTGTGATTGGCTGTCACAGCAATCAGGTGATTGGGAATCCTGTCGGTGACCATAATGCCTTGTACACAGTGGCTACAGCTTAACGAGGACCTTTAATGGAAGCTGTACCAGAATAGGCAAGCAGAGGACAAAGTACCAGTCACCAGTATTGGCTGTGATCTTCCAGCAGTTGGTTCCTTCTCCATTACTGACTGACCATGCCTTGTTTCACACTATTTCTCCTTGTGGTTATTAACCACTTTACCACCGGAGGATTTTGCTGTCTTACGTCCAGGCCCCTTTTTGCGATTCGGCACTGTGCGACTTTAACTGACAATTGCACGGTCGTGCGACACCGTACCCAAACAAAATTTACGTCCTTTTTTTCCCACAAACAGAGCTTTCTTTTGGTGGTATTTGATCTCCTGTGCGATTTTTACGTTTTGCGCTATAAACAAAAAAAAGAGAGTCAATTTTGAAAAAATAACAATATTTTTCACATTTTTTTATATGAAATTCCCCCTCAAAAAAATGTAAAAATCAAAATTTTTTTAAATTTTTGGCCAATTTGTTTTCTGCTACCTATGTTTGGTAAAAAAAAATCACAATAAGCGTATTTTGATTGGTTTGCGCAAAAGTTATTGCGTTTACTAACTAAGGGAAAGATTTCTGTCATTTTTGGTGTTTTTTTTTTAACGAGTAATGGCGGCGATCTGCGATTTTTTTTTTTTTTTTTTGCGGGACTGCGACATTGCGGCGGACAGATCGGACCCTTGACTGACATTTTTTACACTTTTGGGGGTACCAGTGACATTACTACAATAATCAGTGCTATACATATGCACTGTTACTGTAAAATTGACACTGGCAGGGAAGGGGTTAATTTTATTGGAGAGGGAGGGGTTAATGTATGCCTGGTGCTTACTAACGTGTGGGGGGGGAGGTGACTGAGTGACACAGGGACAGATCGCATGTTCAGCTATGCTGAACCCTGCAATCTGACCCTGCCTGTCACTTAGGAGATCTCCACACTCGATATCCCGACGATCGGGGAAGAGCGACGGCGATCGCCACTGCTCCTCCCCTGGCCCCACTCCCGCTGTGACTGAATACAGCGGGAGCGAGCCTCCAGTGGCGCGCGGGTGCCGCCCACAAGGGGTGGAGTCCAGCGTCGTAGGTCTACATCGCTGGACGATAACGAGCCACATTGCCGCAGTAGCAGCAATGTGAGCGGTCGTTATGTGGTTAAAATGCCTCACCGTAGTGAGAGGGAGTTGAACATCCGCAGCAATATAAAATCTTGAATATTTTTCATCAAGTCCAAGATGTCCTTGGCGTGTGTCCGGCTTCTTAGTTGACTTCTTTACCTGCTGGGTCGTTCACCTTGAACAAGAATGCAGCCAGTGAAGCCGGAACCTGTATTCTTGTTTTAAGTCAGCCACTTAAGCAGGCCATAGATTATGCAATTTTCATTCCTGCAACCTGCTCGATTCCCCCCATCAACACAGAGAGTGAAGGTATCTGGCGCTGCCTAAACAAGTATATACAGTGGTGATCGAAAGTTTGGACACCCCAGGTAAAAAATTGTATTAATGTGCATAAAGAAGCCAAGGAAAGATGGAAAAATCTCCAAAAGGCATCAAATTACAGATTAGACATTCTTACAATATGTCAACAAACGTTATATTTTATTTCCATCATTTACACTTTCAAAATGACAGAAAACAAAAAAATGGTGTCTGCAAAAGTTTGGGCACCCTGCAGAATTTATAGCATGCACTGCCCTCTTCGCAAGGCTCAGACCTGCCAGTGTCATGGATTGTTCGCAATCATCGTCTGGGAAGACCAGGTGATGTCAATCTCAAAGGTTTTAAATGCCCCGACTCATCTGACCTTGCCCCAACAATCAGCACCATGGGATCTCTAAGCAGTTGTCTAGAAAACTGAAACTGAAAATAGTTGACGCTCACAAAGCTGGAGAAGGCTATAAGAAGATAGCAAAGCGTTTCTGATGTCAATATCCTCTGTTCGGAATGTAATTAAGAAATGGCAGTCATCAGGAACAGTGGAAGTTAAAGCAAGATCTGGAAGACCAAGAAAAATATCAGACAGAACAGCTCGCAGGATTGTGAGAAAAACAATTCAAAACCCACGTTTGACTGCACGATCCCTCCAGAAAGATCTGGCAGACACTGGAGTTGTGGTACACTATTCCACTATACAGAGATACTTGTACAAATATGGTCTTCATGGAAGAGTCATCAGAAGAAAACCTCTTCTACGTCCTCACCACAAAAATCAGCGTTTGAACTTTGCAAATGAACATATAGACAAACCTGATGCATTTTGGAAACAAGTTCTGTGGACCGATGAGGTTAAAATTGAACTTTTTGGCCGGAATGAGCAAAGGTACGTTTGGAGAAGAAGGGGCACAGAATTTAATGAAAAGAACCTCTGTCCAACTGTGAAGCATGGGGGTGGATCAATCATGCTTTGGGGTTGTATTGCAGCCAGTGGCACAGGGAACATTTCACGAGTAGAAGGAAAAATTGATTCAATAAAATTTCAGCAAATTTTGGATGGTAACTTGATGCCATCTGTGAAAAAGCTGAAGTTAAAGAGAGGATGGCTTCTACAAATGAATAATGATCCTAAACACACCTCCAAATCCACGGGGAATTACATCAAGAGGCGTAAACTGAAGGTTTTGCCATGGCCTTCACAATCTCCTGACTTCAACATAATTGAAAATCTATGGATAGACCTTAAAAGAGCAGTGCGTGACAGACAGCCCAGAAATCTCAAAGAACTGGAAGACTTTTGTAAGGAAGAATGGGCAAAGATACCTCAAACAAGAATTGAAAGACTCTTGGCTGGCTACAAAAAGCGTTTACAAGCTGTGATACTTGCCAAAGGGGGCAGTACAAGATATTAACTCTGCAGGGTGCCCAAACTTTTGCAGGCGCCTTTTTTTTTTGTTTTCTGTAATTTTGAAAGTGTAAACGATGGAAATAAAATCTAACTTTTGTTGACATATTATAAGAATGTCTAATCTGTAATTTGATGCCTTTTGGAGATTTTTCCATCTTTCCTTGGCTTCTTTATGCACATTAATGCAAATTTTTACCTGGGGTGCCCAAACTTTTGATCACCACTGTATATTAAAAATCACATAAATATGTAAACTTTGGATAAGATATTAAAGTGACAGGTGTGCATTAAGTGCCCTAGTGCAGTTTATGGCATCAATAAATGATGAATATTCTTCTTATATTTGTGTTTGTAGTGCCTAGGTCTCATGCACCAGAAGTAAGAAATGATTCCACTGTACAATGAATGCAGCTTCCATTGCTGTGGTGCCCATTGAGTTAACCCCTCAGCTCCTGGGGTGATCCAAAGTGTTCCCTGCATGTTGCTGAGCAGTGTTGTTTGTTGCAGGTGCCGGTGAAATGTGGTGACATTGGCGTCTATTTCACCCCGGATGAGTGGGACTATATTGAAGCTCACAAGGAGACGTACATTGACATCATTCCCGATGATCCTCTATTGACAGAATCCCAGCAAGACGTGGCTTCAGGTATTGTGGGGTCAGAAATACCTTCTACCAGAGTAACTCGTCCTTCCCCTGTGCACCCACGATCAGGACACCTCAGTCCTTTCCTGTGTCTGGGTCCTGAGTGGGCTTCTTATTTTAAGAAATAAGGTCATTTTTACATTGATGGCAGCAACATGTCGGTATGGGGCCATATTTAGCGCGGTGTAGCATCCCCTCTTCTTTTAACTACTTGCCTACTGGGCACTTTCACCCCCTTCCTCCCCAGGCCAATTTTCAGCTTTCAGCGCTGTCACACTTTGAATGACAATTGCGCGGTCATGCAACACTGTATCCAAACAAAGTTTTTATCATTTTTCTTTTAGACAGATAGCACTTTCTTTTGGTGGTATTTGATCACCACAAGGGTTTCTATTTTTTGCTAAAAAAAAAACAAAAAAGATCGAAAACTTTGAAAACAAAAATGTTTTTCTTAGTTTCTGTTATAAAATGTTAAAAATAATAAATTTTCTCCTTCACTAATGATAGGCTGCACTGATGGGTACTGATGAGAAAGCAGTAATATGTAGCACTGATAGACGGCACTGATGGGCATCTCTGATGGGCACTGGTTGGCATCACTGCTGGGCACTGACTGACATCAATGCTGGTCAATGATTGGCATCACTGCTGGGCACTGTTGGGGCTGCACTGATAATCGGAGCACTGATTATCTGTGAAGATCTCCCTGTGAGGAAATGCTGCTGATCGGCTCTCCTCTCTTTACTTCCTGTCAGTGTGAGGAAAGGAATACAGATAACCAGAATTTCCTTGTTTACATGTGATCAGCTGTGATTGGACACAGGTGATCACATTGGGTGAAGAGCCTCGTCATCAGCTCTTTACCGAGATCGATGATGCGCTGTCCCAGGGACAGAGCGCATCACCGATCGACTTGCTGCACTCCCCTGCACGCCCAGAGTGGGACGACGTCAAATGATGTCATCCCAAAATAAGAGAGCTGCGCGCATCACCGATCGACTTGCTGCACTCCCCTGCATGCCCAGAGTGGGACGACGTCAAACGATGTCATCCCAAAATGAGAGAGCCGCCGCTCGCCCGTCAATTGACAATACTGCGGGCGGGAGGTGGTCAACAACACTCTGTAAATGTCTGGGAACTGTGGAAATCATTTGCTGGAGTTTTGGGAGAGGAATAAAGTCCCATTCTTTAAAAGGAAAGAATACAGAGGGCGCACCAGCGTAGCGCATTACCTTTGTAACAATTTGTTTTGATAAAAATATATGTACATCATACTCACAAAGTAGATAAAATAACAGGCAGAAAATAAAACAATGAGTCCACCGGAAATTTCCACTGAGCATAGTCCACCGATGCAGACCGTGATTAGATGCGAAGCTCTAAATGCAGTTTACGCATTTTGGGGGTGTCACACATTTAACCCTTTCCCAGCTAGTGTCATTAGTACAGTGACAGTGCATATTTTTAGAACGGATCACTTTATTTGTGTCATTGGTCCCCACCTATCAGTGCCCACCAGTGCCACCTATGAGTGCCCCATCATCAGTACTGAATCAGTGTCACCTATCAGTGCCTATCATTGCCACCCATCAGTGCCACCTATTAGTGCCCATGAGTGCCACCTGTTAGTACCCTTCAGTGCTGCCTTATCAGTGCCCACCAGTGCCACCTTATCAGTGCCCATCAGTGCAGCCTATCAGGGCCCATCAGTGCCGCCTCATCAGCGCACATCAATGAAGGAGAAAAATTACCTGTTTGCAAAATTGTATAACAAACTATAAAAACTGTTTTTTCTTTTGTTTTTTTTTCCAAAATTTTCGGTCTATTTTTATTCAGCAAAAAATAAAACCCCCAGTAGTGATTAAATACCACCTAAAGAAAGCTCTATTTGTTTGAAAAAAATGATAAAAATTTAATTTGGGTAAATTGTTTGTTGCTTGACCGCGCAATTGTCATTCAAGGTGCGACAGCTGAAAGCTGAGAATTGGCCTGGGCAGGAAGGGGGTTTAAAGCGGAGTTCCACCCTAAAATAAAACTAACCTCCATCTTCATGCCCGGGGTCACCTGAAAAACAAATGGATAATCGCAATTTTTTTTTTTTTTACTTACCTGGTTTAGAAGAAAATATACTTCCTCTTCCTCCCCTCGGCAGCCACGGCGATTCGTCACTTCCTGGCTTGCAATGATCCCTGGGAGCTGAACGTCATCGCTCCCAGGAATCAATGTGCCTGCACCGGCCACGACGTCAGTTCCGGTGCAGGCGCCGTCATACCCAGAAGCTGTGCAGGGATGACGCTGCGGAACCGGAAGTGACGGCGGGGCCGGTGCAGTGCATCGTGGGACCGAAGAAGACGCAGAAGAGGATCGCGCTGGCTTCAAGCTGCCCACACCTGAGATGGCAGCGCTGGACTATACTTTTTCAAGGTAAGTATTTCTTCTAAAAGGTAAGTGCAACCCGGGACAGATCAGAGGCTAGCCATTGTGGAATGCACTAACCCTGACTGTCCCGGGGGTATTTTTATTAAAAAAGGTATTTGAGGCCGGAACTCCGCTTTAAGTGCCCAGTAGGCAAGTGGTTAAGGAAAAATTTGGAGTAGCGGCTTCAGCCTTTGTAAGAAGGCCGCTGTTTTGCAGAGGGTTTTAGAAATCTTACATACATTGTCTTGTTTCCTCCTCAGGGGAAGAGTCAGCGAGCGAAGATGAGGCAAAACCTTCCCCGGATCGTCAGAACTCCCCAGAATGGAAGCCACAGAGTGACCACAGCGAGTTCAGCGAGTCTGAGCTTTCCTCAGATGATGCTGATGATTCTGACGGCTCCAAAAAACGCAAAACTGAAGATGCGTTTTTGGGGAATCCTGAGATAAGGATCGAGTACTCTGCAGACGGAAGGTCTCGAACATTTTGGTGCCTGAGGTGCAACTTATCCTTAAAAGACAGACGGGGTTTCCGAAGCCACTTGAAGACACAGAGGCACCTGAATTTCCGCGCTGATGAGGAGGTGGTGACGTGCGAGGAGTGCAGTCAGGTGTTCAGCACTCGATCGGCACTGACTAAGCACAAAGCAGAGAACCACGCCAACAAGCGCTACGCCTGCACCATCTGCGGCCTGGAATATGACTATATATCTCAGTTTATTATACACCAGAGGGCGCATACCGGGGAAAAACCGTTTGAGTGTGACAAGTGCGGGAAGAGGTTCGGCCACAAATGTACTCTGCTTGTCCACCACAGGAGGCACGTCAAGGGGAAAACAGTGAAGTGTGGCACGTGCGGCAGGTTGTTTGACACCAAGTCTCAGCTAAGCAGACATGAGAGAATTCACGTGCCCAAAAAGCCCTATAATTGCCCTGTGTGCGGGAAACAGTTTGAGCAGAAATCACTTTTCACAAAACATAAGTGGGAGCATGAGGAGGAGGCAAAGCGAGCCCCGGAGGTGATCAGACAGGAAAGCTTAGCACCAAACTCTCCTCCTGGTGACGTCCTGCAAGAAAATTGAGCAGCAGAAGCACAGCTGAACAAGACTGGATGCTTGCCATTGCTTACAGACACTTTAAAGACTATCTCTGCCTTTATCAACATATTACACGTTACACCCATATTCCCACTTATTTAGGGTGTAAGGCCTCTTTCACACGGGCGCACTGCCCGACAGGGAGTCCGTTCTGCTCAGTGGGGGATCGATCCGCCAATCCCCGCTGAGAAGGCGGGTGACAGCTCTGTGTGCGGAGACGGAGCTGTCAGATCCCAGCTGTCCTCTATGGGAGATCGGATGAGAAAGGACCGCCTGTCCGTTTTAATCCGATCCCATCCGATCCGATTCTCCAGACGGATGGAAAATAGAGTTTCCATCCGTCCGAATTTCACAGACAGGATCGGATCAGAGAGCAGCGGGTGTCAGCGGAGATGTCACCGCTGCCATCCGCTGCCCCATAGGGATGCATGGAGAACCCGATCAGATCCACCTGACAACAGACAGGCGGATCGGATCGGATCACCCATGTGAAAGGGGCCTAAAATGTTGCTAAGCACCTCAATAACTGAACCCTCCCTTCCCATGACTGGGAGAGGGGGTGTCCTCTTACCCGCAGCTGCTGTCAAATTTAAAATTGCAGCGGCTGTGGGGCTCCCCCCCTCCTACACAGCTGCGTCATTCAGTCACAGAAATCTGTGAATGAATAAACTACAAGTCCCATTTCCACTACAGAAGACAGGGTTGTTTTTCTCAAATAACTAGGAGTGCACTGATTGATTGGTGCACTGAAAGTCTATTGCCATTTCTTCAGCTCAGTAACTGAAAGCCCATACAGAGGTACGGGCAGAGAACTGTAGAAAATGCCCGCAGGAGCCTGACATTGCAGCCACGATTCACTGATCCTGGGTGCAAAATAGAAAAAAAATTATAATAATGCAGATTTTTTTCTTTACCTGCTAAAAAATGTGCGTTTATTGTTTTTTTTCTTAAAGGTGAACTTACCATTTAGGTTCATTGAAAGCAGGGCTTTTTTTCTGAAAAAATAGGTGCTGGAACTCAACTACCCCACACACCTACCCTCCAAACCGCATCAAATAGTGGGTGGGGTCAAATTTCACTAACAGTAGGATGGCCTTAAAAGAGCATTAAATACCAGGAGTGCATCACGTACAGAGAGCAGAGTTTTGGGGGTTACGTACATAGTGCAGAGTTCAGGGGTGCGTTACGTACATAGTGCAGAGTTCAGGGGTGCGTTACGTACATAGTGCAGAGTTCAGGAGTGCGTTACGTACATAGTGCAGAGTTCAGGAGTGCGTTACGTACATAGTGCAGAGTTCAGGAGTGCGTTACGTACATAGTGCAGAGTTCAGGAGTGCGTTACGTACATAGTGCAGAGTTCAGGAGTGCGTTACATACATAGTGCAGAGTTCAGGAGTGCGTTACATAGTGCAGAGTTCAGGAGTGCGTTACATACATAGTGCAGAGTTCAGGGGTACGTTACGTACATAGTGCAGAGTTCAGGAGTGCGTTACGTACATAGTGCAGAGTTCAGGGGTGCGTTACATACATAGTGCAGAGTTCAGGGGTGCGTTACATACATAGTGCAGAGTTCAGGGGTGCGTTACGTACATAGTGCAGAGTTCAGGGGTGCGTTACGTACATAGTGCAGAGTTCAGGGGTGCGTTACATACATAGTGCAGAGTTCAGGGGTGTGTTACGTACATAGTGCAGATTTCAGGGGTGCGTTACGTACATAGTGCAGAGTTCAGGGGTGCGTTACGTACATAGTGCAGAGTTCAAAGGTGCGATACATACAGAGTGCAGAGTTCAGCCACCTTCTATAGCTGCTTACCTCTTACCATCCACATCTCACTTTCAGCACTCTTCAGCTCTGATCTCTGCATGCACCCCCCCCCCCTCCACTGCTCCTATCCTCTCTCCCCACTCCTTAAAAGCTCCACCATGTTTTACTTTTGTTGCTGTATTCTCCTGAAGCACCCAACCGGCTCTAGTATCTCTCCATATACTGTAGTTGGCTCCACCTCTCTCACTTATAGGGAAATCAACCAGTGAGGGTATTGGCATCTGCACTGCACCCCGGCACTTGCATCTTCCTTTTACCCATCCTGCACTCAGTGTGAGCCACTGAGGAGCTCAGATATGTAGGAGCTGTTGGGAAACAAGCTGTCACCAAGTCCCACCAAGTTCCACCAAGTCCCAGCTAAAAAAAAAGCCCTGATTTAAAGTGAGATTATGCAACTGTATGCATATATGTGGCAGCATGGTGCAGAACCTTGTGCTGTGCTGGGGGAGCGCCCAATTGGTGCCCCCAGCACTGTCACCATGCTGTCAACTACAGTTCCAGTTCACCTAGTAATGATTGGGAGCTGGTAGGATGCCTCCCAATCATGTGATCACTGGGACAGCCAATCACAGTGGTCGGGAGGCCCATGTCATGAACAAAGGCAAAACTTTTTTTTTTTGGATAGAGGGGAGAGGGATTAGAATGGTTGTTAGTTTTATTTTTTTTTTTCTGTCTGTGAAATAAAAGAAAATCCCAAATGTTGGTGCAATGTTCACTAATACACGAATAGGACTGATCCAAGTGCAGCCACCTGACCTGTCTCAGTGTTTACTGGCAACAAATAGGGTTAATTCTGGTGTGACTGGGCGAGACGTATTTGTGTCACCATTTCCATGATTTCCAAGCTGGTGGGACTTATGATTGGTAGAGCTCTATTTAACTACTTCCCTTCGGGAATATTTTTTTCATTTTTTGTTCACTTTAAAATCTGCATTTTTTGTCTATAAGGCCCCTTTCACACAGGCACCTCTGTGCAGTGGATTCCGCTTGCTCAGCGGTGGTCCTCCCTAAGCAGGCGGATGACAGGTCCTGTCTTGAGAAAGGAGCACGCATGCTTCGATCGTGTGCTGCTGATACCATGCCCACCAGCCTCTCCATTCCCCTTGACAACCGCTATCTGCCACTCCTGCCTACAGACCCTCTCGGGATGGATGCCATGGCGTGACTATACCATATGCTGATTTGATTTCTTCTTTTGTGAATGTAATCACAAATAAATTGATTCTTTTATCATCTGCTACACTTAGAATAGCGCTCCTTTTCTCCTATTTTGTTTCTACAGAGGTACTTCTTCTCTGCCAGCTGGCTGCCTGTCCACATCTGTGACACCTCTAGAATTATATGGACAGTTCTAGCAATATATGGACTCCCTTATTATTGGCATTGTAGTGTATACACCACACATTTTGTACCCAGACCCCCGCTCGTTATCTGTTTGCACTGTGTTTACCGAGCGCCCACACTATTTCCACTGTTTAACCAACTTTCAGCTTGGATTTCGACAGCTCCGAATCCAAAAATGTTGAGAGCCGAGTCCTTCGGGGTTCACAGTCAGCAGAGGAGATTGGGGAACCACCAAAGAAGGGACAGCGTGAGTCCTGTAAACGTGATTGCCCAGATTGCTTTTATATAAAATCACAACTAAACACATGTAAACAAGAAAATGCAGGTTATCGGCTTTCCTCTGTGTGAAGAGAGGAGAGCTAATCAGCGGCATTTTCCCACATGGGAGACCTGCACAGATAATCAGAGCACTGTACATCAGTGCAACCCCAACAGTACCCAGCAGTGAAGCCAGTCAGTGCTGCCTTTTAGTGCCTACCTATCAGTGTCGCCCATCCGTGCCACCTATCAGTGCTGCATATCAGTGCCACCTATCAGTGCTGCATATTACTGCCTTTTCAGGGTTTTTTTTTCCTTATTTTAACAAAAAAAAAAAAAAGGTGACTAAATATCACCAAAAGAAAGCTCTATCTGTCTAAAAAAAATTTCATTTGGGTACAGCGTTGCATGACCGCATAATTGTCATTCAAAGTGCGACAGCGCTAAAAACTCAAAATTGGCCTTGACAGGAAGGCGGTGAAAGTGCCCAGTACTGAAGTTGTTAAGCTATGGTGACTTCTTACCAAATATACAAATATCTCCCAATTAGATTAATAAAGATAATATATTAATATACAAGTATATTTATATATATATATATATATATATATATATATATATATATATATATATCTATATACAAAACCAAATTACTGGTGATTTATACTTCAAACACACTATCAAAGATCATTACCACAATAATGCAGTTACTTTGGAATTTCAAAGGCAAACATAAAAGCAGATATAACAATACAGGAGGAATTAGATCTGCTCTCCCACAGTACACAGAACATGGAAATGCAATTATTTTAGCAAATATGAACTGCTAAATACTTTTTCTTATCAGCAGTATATAGCAGTTTTGTGATTTCTGTCAGTGTCTAGTTAAAGCTTGTAGGAGGAGTTTTCATTCTCCTCTGACTGTCCTATGAGGCTGCATGACTCCTGATCCTCTGACTGGACAGTGCTGATTGGCCCTGTGCCGATCACATGCACCCTCTCAAGAAAGAAAAAAAAAACTAGCAATACACAGCAAACTGAGCATGTGCGCAGTGCCTCCTAGAGCTCTGTATTATCCGGAGATGGATTGGGGCCTGTGGAAGAAGGGGAGGATCAGAGGAGGCAGGATCATACAGTCTTTTTACACAATGCAGAAGAATAACCCCTTAGGTTCCACAATGAGTATAACAAGCATGCTTTACTGCATATACAGATTGATTTTACAGTTGGGAGTTTAGTAACACTAAGACCATAGGTTTGCTGTATTCAACAGGAAAGATAAACAGACAACCAAGTTATACCGACAATAGCAATCAGGTTTCAACACAGATTTGCACCCAATCTCACTATACACAATACAGTTTCAAAGATATAAAATAGATAAATATATGGAAAAATTTAGCAGATTAAGAGTCGGTTCACACTGGGGCGGCACGACTCTGTACTACTTCGGGGGCGACTTGTGCAGTCCCGTTCACCGCGACTTCACATAATGGAAGTCTATGCAAGTCGCTCCGAGGTCGCCCCGAAGTAGTACAGGACCCTTTTTCTAAGTCGGAGCGACTTGTGTCGCTCCTATTAGAACGGGTCCTGTAGCAGTCAATGGACCATGAGGGACCGCGACTTGTCAGGCTGACAAGTCGCTCTAGTGTGAATCGAGTCTAATTCACCTTCCTCAACGTAAACAATAACTTTCATAAAAAACACTTGTAATAAAATATCATTAATAGGATTTTGGAAGGAAGACAAGTTAGTAGCAATACTTTGTCTAGATCTCACCACCTTTTCAAAGATAATGTTCGTAGTATGATTGGATAAGAATGGTGGTTCATCTCAGACAGCAAGAAGAGGCACGTCTTCAGATGTCATCAGTGGTCAGCCTGGTGTGATCAAGAAAGTTTTTCTTTCTCTTTAATTCATTGACGGACACAGCTTCATATCTTCTTGACCCTTGGGTTTATGCTGCCCCCTAGAGGAGTAGGACACTAGGCGGAAAAAAGTTTGACTACGCCTATAGGGCAGTCCCAGGGGGTGTACTCCCACTTCCTGCTATAGGTCTTCAGTTTTTTTTCTGCCTAGTCAGGAGTAAGGACCTAGATTCTTGCTGGGATCTCTGGTCCTATAATTTTTTCCTTTTTAAATGGAATATCTTCCTTCTTAATTATTTTCTGTTCCTGTGAGAACTACAATCAACTGCTGGACTGGGCGACGGACTGGATATCATAGATCCTTACGGTCTCCCCAGTTCGGCCATCGATCGCTCCTCTGATCCCCGCTTAGCAGGTGGATGACAGGTCCTGTCCGCTCCGCTGTGCAGAGTGGACATGGACACAGTCCTGCTCTCTCCTCTATAGAGAAGTGATTGGTGGAGCTCTATTTAACTACTTCCCTTTTGGGAATTTTTTTTGTTTCATTTTTCGTTCAGTTTAAAATCTGCATTTTTTGTCTATAAGGCCACGGATGACACGGACACAGTCCTGCTCTCCTCTATAGGGAAGTCGGATGGAAACGGACTGCCTGTCCATTTCCATCTGATCCAATCCGCCAGATGGATGGAAAATAGGACCACCATCTGTCTGGTTTTTCCAGGCAGGATCAGATTAGATAGCGGCGGGTGTCAACGAACAAGTGTCCGCTGACATCTGCCGCTCTATAGAGGAGACTGCACGGTCCAATCAGGACCGCCTAAAAAACTGACGGGTGGACCTGATCGGATAGCCCGTGTGAAAGAGCCCTAAAAGTACTTTACATTCTGAAAAAGATTTTTTTATTTGACAATATATGGGTAACCGTTATAAAATCTATATTTCTCTTTCGTTCATTGACGGACACAGCTCCTGATCTTCATAACCATTGCGGAATACTGCCCCCTACAGGAGTAGGACACTAGGCAGAAAAAAGTCTGGCTACACCTATGGGCAGTCCCAGGGGGTATACTCCCTCTCTCTCCTAAAGGTACTTAGTTTTTTTTTTCTTCCTGCCTAGTCAGGAGTAAGGACCTAGTTCCTTGCTGGGATCTCTGGTCCTGGCAATTTTTTTCCTTTTAGATAGAAATTTTTTCTCCTGTTTTTTTCCTGTGAGATCTACAATCAACTGCCGGACTGGGCAACGGGCTGGATAATCTAGATCCAGTGGTCACCCCAGTCTGGCCAGCAAGTGCGCGCAGTCCGTAGCTCTGCACTAGGTTGGCCACGACATAGCCCCACTGGACAGGGGTTGGCCAATGAGTAAACGCCTCGCGAGGACGCATAGCCCTGGTCACGACCTGAGTCACAGCAAGCCTCTGGCCCGCAGCACCCCCATTCCAAGATGGTGCGGTGGTCTGCCTGGAGTGATGCCCCCCGGTTCCAAGGTGTGGTGAGCAGTGTCCCCCCCTCTGGTGGTTTTCAGGGTGGACGTGGGCCCCTCACTGGTGGGGGGGGGGCGTCGCCGGCTGCTCAAAGCACGATTTTTTTGGGAGGAATGGTTCTGATGGGACTTCTGCCAGTGCCCCTCCATGCTGCCCAAGTGTACCTGGGGGTCCCGGGAGCCGCGTGGAGCCCCCATTTTGCCGTGGATGGCTGCTGTATATCTCGGTGGCCATGTTTGTGTAGTCTGGCAGCCATTTTCTTGTAGTTTCCCATTGATATGAAGCAGCGGCCATGTTTTTGAAGCCTATGGAGCGATGAATCAGCGGTGGGCCCTAGTGTCAGTTCCTGAATTTTCTCCTTCTTTCTGATCGCCGTCTGGATCCCAATCTGCTTTGTCTGTGATGGCGGCGGTCCTGCAGTCACTAGTGTCCAAGGTAGATATGGCCCTCCAAAATAGGAACGAGCAAAAAGCGTCCCCCGCCTTCACCTGCATCCTCTGTCTCCTCAGATTCTGAGTTTGATTTGGATGGAGTCCATTCACACGGTAGTGGCATCCCATCATCAAAAGGACTTTCTGGCCTCCATCGATATCAAGGACATTTAATCCAGATGTTCTGTTCCCTTTTAATTCAGGTAAACATACAATATGTCTTCACAGTAAACATTTATGATACCTGGAAGTTAGTTTCTCTGGTTGAGGATGCATGAATCCATTGTCTAGGACTCTGTTCTGTACACGAGTGTTTACAGACTAATTTTCTGCCAGTTGGGACAGTTCAGTCCAAGTCTTCCTTTCTCTTGGGAAAAACCCATTATGTCTTAAGCATTTTTCACTGGGTATATATTTTATTTGATAGATGTTATGTATCAATACCATGACAGTACATGGCAGGGACCAAATGTAGAGGTGGTCGGGATTACCTCCCTTTTATGTGCGAGTAAGTAGTCCTGAAGAAGTCAGTTGGCAGATCTGATCCATAAGTGGGCTGACAAAAGAAGCTGCCATGAAAAGAAAATGATGGTAAGTAACTTAATCTTAAGCGCAACAAAACTGGAGTTGAACTTGTAAACTTAAAATGCATAACAGTCCTGCACTGGTGCAGGAGCCGATATTCCTGTGTGGTGAGGCCAGAGTGTTCACTACCAACAAAATTAAATAAACTAAGGCTTGACACAATTCTTGATGGGGTGTTTGTTGAAGCTGCGGTAGGTGTAGCACTTGTTGCAGTCCGGCAATAGCGCATCTTCTCATGTTTCACCAGTGCTGGCCGTTTACCAAGCTTTTTGCTGCACTTCTTACTTACTTCCAGCGTCTCTGCTGGTGAATGACCAGCCTGCATCTAGGCTTGAACTCCTTGCCGCACTCATCGCAGGTAAAGAGCCTTTAACCAGAATGAGATCTCATGTGGATGGAACTATGACTGGTAGTTGTACTGAATCCCACAAATGTCAAAGACTCTCCCACAGTCTTCATGGTCGAAGTCTTCCACGGGTTCACCCTCAATGTGCGTCGTCTGGTGCATCTCTAGGTCCCCCCAGGCTGGGGAAGCAGTCGTCACAGATGTCACACCAGTGCATTTCCTGCAATTCCACCTCCTTCCATTGCTTCCTCTTCTTCATGCTCTCTATAGACTCCATCTCTTTGCTTGGGATGACAAACCTAAGGCTCGACATGTCTCCAGTTTTCCAGGAAAGGTATGGCTTTTGGAAGTTTTCCACTGGCTTTCTCTTGCACGCTCCCCTGGGCTTTGAGGGTAGAGAGCTGCCCTTGTATCATACCAGAGTTCTCCGATCCGTCTGCTGTGTCCACACCTAAGAGGAACAGAACCAAAGAAAATTCCCAGCTCATCTTCCACCGGCTTTCTTTTGCGCATTCTTCTGGGCTTTGAGGGTACAGAGCTGTCAATGTGGGTCATACCCGCAGGGCCGGCCTTAGGGGTGTGCGAGCAGTGCGGCCGCACAGGGCGCCATGGGCAACAAGGGCGCCGTGCGGCCATCACAGCTCGCAGAAGATCAGGAACAGCGGGAAGTAAGCGGCGACCGCGGCCGGGATAGGGTTAACACAGGCCACGGCCGCCGCTTACCTCCCGCTGTGCCTCGGTCACCTCACCTACTGCAGTGCTGTGCTGACAGTCTGAGGCTGAGCTGTGTATCACACACAGCTCAGCCTCCAAACCACCACGGTGACAGATTCCCTCCTCCCTGCAGGGATCGTCAGCTCCTCCTCGCCCCGCCCTCCTACCCCGCCCACACTCCCTGGGGATGGGTGGGCGGGAAGTTTCAAGAAAAAAAAAAAAAAAGCTGCAGAGCAGACAGCGTGAGGTCTCCTTCAAAAAATGTAAGGGGGGTCTCTGATATGGGGGGCTCTGTGTGAGGGGGGCTCTCTGATGTGGGGGGCTGTCTCTGATGTGGGGGGGGGGGTCTGTGATGTAAGGGGGCTTTTTGTGGGGGGGTCTGTGATGTAAGGGGGGCTCTCTGATGTGGGGGGCTCTGATGTAAGGGGGCTTTTTATGGGGTTCTGTGATGTAAGGGGGGCTCTCTGATGTAAGGGGGTCTCTGATGTGAGGTGGGTCTCTGATGTAAGGGGGGCTTTGTGTGGGGGGTCTCTGATGTAAGGGGGGCTTTGTGTGGGGGGTCTCTGATGTAAGGGGGGCTTTGTGTGGGGGGTCTCTGATGTGAGGGGGGTTTTGTGTGGGGAGTGTCTGATGTGTGGGGGGGGTCTCTGATGTAAGGGGGGCTTTGTGTGGGGGGTCTCTGATGTGTGGGGGGGTCTCTGATGTAAGGGGGGCTTTGTGTGGGGGGTCTCTGATGAGAGGGGGCTCTGTGTGTGGGGTCTCTGATGTGAGAGGGGTTTTGTGTGGGGGGGTCTCTAATGTGAGGGGGGATTTGTGTGGGGGGTCTCTAATGTAAGGGGCTCTGTGTGTGGGGTCTCTGATGTGAGGGGGGATTTGTGTGGGGGTCTTTGATGTGAGGGGGGATTTGTGTGGGGGGTCTCTGATGTGAACATCCTTAAAAAGAAAGAACGCACCGATAAGCGCAGCAACACCAAAAGACCCGGAAGACCACGGAAAACAACTGTGGTGGATGACAGAAGAATTTTTTCCTTGGTGAAGAAAACACCCTACACAACAGTTGGCCAGATCAAGAACACTCTCCAGGAGGGAGGTGTATGTGTGTCAGATCAAGATCACTCTCCAGGAGGAAGGTGTATGTGTGCCAAAGTCAACAATCAAGAGAAGACCTCACCAGAGTGAATACAGAGGGTTCACCACAAGATGTAAACCATTGGTGAGCCTCAAAAACAGGAAGGCCAGATTAGAGTTTTCCAAACAACATCTAAAAAAGCCTTCACAGTTCTGGAACAACATCCTATGGACAGATGAGACCAAGATCAACTTGTACCAGAGTGATGGGAAGAGAAGAGTATGGAGAAGGAAAGGAACCGCTCATGATCCAAAGCATACCACCTCATCAGTGAAGCATGGTGGTGGTAGTGTCATGGCATGGGCATGTATGGCTGCCAATGGAACTGGTTCTCTTGTATTTATTGATGATATGACTGCTGACAAAAGCAGCAGGATGAATTCTGAAGTGTTTCGGGCAATATTATCTGCTCATATTCAGCCAAATGCTTCAGAACTGTAAATACCCTCAAATTAAAGCTGAAAGTCTGCAGTTAAAGCACATCTTGTTTGTTTCATTTCAAATCCATTGTGGTGGTGTATAGAGCCAAAAAGATTAGAATTGTGTCGATGTCCCAATATTTATGGACCTGACTGTATATTGTAATTTCTGGTAACATTCGTATTGAAAACTTAGGTTTTGCACCACCGCGGACTAAAGCCAAGTGATCAGTCACTGTGAAGCCCGCCCCTGTGTTTTTTTTTCCTCTGTGAATGAACGAGAGAGATACATCGTAGCTCTCCTCTCTCTCCTTGCAGAGAAAATAATAATAAAAAAATCAAATACAAAAAATTCCTTGTTTAAGGTTTGATCTACTGTGGGTCAGTGCCAGGGTTAGTGTTTGGGTAAAGGTCAGAGTCAAAGATCAAGGTCAGGGTCGGTTTTTTTTTTTTTTAATATAATTTTTTTTTTTTTAATATAATTTTGTTTTTTATATAAATTTTTTTTTATATTATATTAGTATCAGTGTGTTTAAGGTAGGATAAAAAAAAAAGAAGCAAAGTGGACGCTATTAACTATTTAATTTAGGTTGTTCTTTGGAGGAAGGTTATGGTAGTAGCAAGAGGTATACAGCTAAATTAACCACTTGCCGGCTGCCGACAGTAATCCTACTGCGGCAGTGCGGCTCCCCTGGGTCCAGCGACGTAAACCTACCTCGCTGGACTCCTAGCGGTCCCGGCAGCGCGCGTGCGCCGCCAGAAGGCTCGCTCCTGCTGTGTTTAGACACAGCGGGAGTCGGGCCAGAGGAGGAGAGGCGGCGATCGCTGCCTTTCTTCCCCGATTGTTGGGGAAAGTGTGAGAAGACCCGCCTGCTTATGTAAACAAAGCAGGCGGATCTTCTCTGTGACAGACAGGGAGAGATCACAGGATTCATAGCTGAACCTGCGATCTCTGTCTGTGTCACACAACCCCCACCCCCACACGTCAGTAAGCATGAGGCATACATTTAACCCTTTGATCACCCATAGGGTTGACCCCTTCCCCGCCAGTATCATTATTACAGTAACGGTGCATATTTTTTAGCACTGATTACTGTAGTAATGTCACTGGTCCCTCCAAAAGTGTCAAAAATGTCAGTTAGGGGTCCGATCTGTCGACCGCAATGTCGCAGTCCCGCAAAAAATCGCAGATTGCCGCCATTACTAGTAAAAAAAAATAAAAATGATATAAATCTTTCCTATAGTTAGTAAATGCAATAACTTTTGCGCAAACCAATCAAAATACGCTTATTGCGATTTTTTTTTAGCAAAAATATGTAGCAGAAAACCAATTGGCCTAAAATGTAAAAAAATTTTGATTTTTAATTTTTTTTTTTTGGGAATGTTATATAGCAGAATGTGAAATTTTTTTTTTTGTCGCTCTTTTTTTGTTTTATAGCGCAAAAAATAAAAATCGCACAGGTGATCAAATACCACCAAAGGAAAGCTCTGTGGGGAAAAAAGGACGTCAATTTAATTTGGGTTCAGCGTCGCACGACCGCGCAATTGTCCGTTAAAATAACGCAGTGCCGAATCGCAAAATAGGGCCTGGTCATTGAGCAGCAAAATCCTCCGGTCTTAAGCCTCGTACACACGCAAAGAATTTCCGCCAACCGGTCGTCCGTCTTTTGTCCAGAGTTGTGTTTTGTTGGTTGGAATGTGCTCTAGACTGCACACGAATTTTCCCGCACGACAAAATTCTATTTCAGAAGTGATGTCATGTGTTGGATTGCTTTCTTTGTGTTTTTTCTTCTCTGAGCATGCCCAGTCTTGCTCATCAGATTTTGCCCTGTCGAAATCTGTACTGACTGCACGAAAATCGGCCGTGTTTTGACGGAGGACAAAAATTTTATAGTCTGCACACCAGAATTTTTTCGGCCGAAAAGTCGGAGTCGGTTGTCGGAAGCATCATACTAACAAGCCGAAAATCGGCAGATCGGTCGTCGGACGAAAATTCCCGACCGAATTTCGACTCGTGTGTACGGGGCTTTAAAGTGGTTAACCACTTGCCGACCAGTCACGTTGACTGTACTGCGGCAAAGTGGTTCGATTCTGTCCAGCGCTGTAGACCTACGTCGCTGGACCCCTCCCCTCGTGGGCGGCGCGCGCGCACCGCTGGAGGCTCGCTCCCGCTGTAGTCAGTCACAGCGGGAGTCGGGCCAGGGGAGGATCGTCGGGGATCGAGTGTGGAGATCCGCCCGCTTGTGTAAAGAGAGCGGGCGGATCTCCTAAGTGACAGGCAGGGTCAGATTGCAGGGTTCAGCATAGCTGAACCTGCGATCTGTCCCTGTGTCATTCAGTCACCTCCCCCCACACACGTTAGTAAGCACCAGGCACACTTAACCCCTTGATCACCAATAAAAATTAACCCCTTCCCTGCCAGTGTAATTTTTACAGTAACAGTGCATATGTATAGCACTGATTACTGTAGTAATGTCACTGGTACCCCCAAAAGTGTCAAAAATGTCAGTCAAGGGTCCGATCTGTCCACCCCAATGTCGCAGTCCCGCAAAAAAAAATCGCAGATCGCTGCCATTACTCGTTAAAAAAAACCCACCAAAAATGACAGAAATCTTTCCCTTAGTTAGTAAACGCATTAACTTTTGCGCAAACCAATCAAAATACGCTTATTGCGATTTTTTTTCTACCAAAAATAGGTAGCAGAAAACAAATTGGCCTAAAATGTTAAAAAAAAAATTAATTTTTAAATTTTTTGGGGGGGAATTTCATATAAAAAATGTGAAAAATATTGTTATTTTTTCAAAATTGTCGCTCTTTTTTTTGATAATAGCGCATAAAGTAAAAATTGCACAGGTGATCAAATACCAATCAAAAGAAAGCTCTGTTTGTGGGAAAAAAAAGAAAGTAAAGTTTGTTTGGGTACGGCGTTGCATGACCGCACAATTGTCAGTTAAAGTCACACAGTGCCGAATTGCAAAAAGTGGCCTGGACGTAAGACAGCAAAATCTTCCGGTGGTAAAGTGGTTAAATGCCTAACCTGGAAATTTATCTTTTAGAAAAGAATTGCAATCCATCCATGCTAACGGATTGAAAGACTGCACTTCCCAGAATCCCGCGTGATGAAAGTAGGAAGTGATGCGGGTTGTCATCTCCCAGCCAGTTGGAACCTCTGTTGTCTCTCCAGATTGAACTTCCTGTGTGTGGGGGACTGAGGATCTGCTGCAACAATCAGGTATCATCTATCAGACCAGTGACATTCATTGTGTTGTACCAGCCTGTGTGTGAGTGTGTCTGCGTTCTGTACCATCAGCTCAGGGCACTACAAGTCTCAGCATGGCCTGCTGCACACAAGGCTGACACTTATTCCAGGGTTGGGTTGTCTTTGGGGTGGGGGGGGGGGCTGTGGAACTACAACTCCCATCATCATCAGTCTGCTGTGTACACCATGGGCTTGTGGCTCAACAAAGAACTACAACTACCAGCCATCCCTGCTAAGTGTAGTTAGCTTGCTGTAGAGCTACAACTTCCAGCATGCCTTTGCCTGCGATTCCTTACTGCTGTGGTACTACATATCCCAGCATGCTTCCTTTTTTTTTTTTTAATTCATACATGCTTTCTATGGTTCAGCAAATGTACATTGCATGCACCAAACATGCAGCCATCACATACAGATACGGGTGGAAGTGTACATTCACCTTTCTAATGCAGAATACCCACTTCTGGACCGGAAGGATTTGCCCCCTTAATGACCAGGCCATATTTTGCGATTCGGCACTGCGTTACTTTAACAGACAATTGCGCGGTCGTGCAAAAATAAAATTGATGTCCTTTTCTTCCCACAAACAGATCTTTCTTTTGGTGGTATTTGATCACCTGTGCGATTTTTGTTTTTTGCGCTATAAACAAAAAAAGAGAGCGACAACTCTAAAAAATATATAATTTTCACAATCTGCTATATAACATTCCCAAAAACATTCTGCTATATAACATTCCCCAAAAAAAAAAAAATGTAAAAATCCAAATTTTTAATCATTTTAGGCCAATTTTTTTTCTGCTACATATTTTTGGTAAAAAAAAATGCAATAAGCGTATTTTGATTGGTTTGCGCAAAAGTTATCGTGCCTACTAACTACGGGAAAGATTTATGTAGTTTTTATTGTTTTTTTTTTTTACTATTAATGGCGGCGATCTGCGATTTTTATCGGGACTGCGACATTGCGGCGGACAGATCGGACCGCTTACTGACATTTTTGACACTTTTGGGTGGACCAGTGACATTACTAAAGTAATCAGTGCTAAAAATATGCACTGTTACTGTAATAATGACACTGGCAGGGAAGGGGTTAACACTGAGGGTGATCAAGGGGTTAAATGTGAGCCTAGGGGGGTGATTCTAACTGTAAGGGGGTGTGGCTTGTGAAATGACCACAGAAACATGTGATCCTATATAGAAGGATCACAGGCGCTCTGTGATCATTGCAGGGAGAAGAACGGTCAGATGTGTTTACAACAGCCGACCGTTCTCTCTCAGCGAGGAGCGATCGCGGGTGTCAGACGGCAATCGAAGCTTTCGGCCCGGTGCATCGAAGCCCCTCCTGCCGAGTGGTGGAGGGAGCACGCCGCCAGTGGCGTGCGCTCGCCCCCTAGCTGCAGGCGCGTGACTGACGTATACCTACGTCGGGAGGACATCCATGTATGCCCTCTCGGCAAAGTAAGCCCGCACTGTAGCCGTCCTTTGGCTTAAGCTTGGGCAGGAAGGAGTTAAAGCAGTAATAAACCAAAAATGTATTATATTGCAGCTTACCGATCATTAGATGTGGCGGCTGCATTAGTTTTCTTTTCTTTGGCTTTTTTCTCCCTATTGATTTCACCTGGTGATCTGGCCAATAACACACCTTCAATATTAGTGAGACGCAACTCTGGATGAAGGAGCACATGAGGCACAGAAGACAGCAGCATTGTCAGTCTGGAGGGAGGGGAGTGTTAAGCCCCGTACACACGTACCGATCGTCGGCCGAACGATCGGCCGTCTTTTGTCCAGGGCTGTCGTGTCTGTTTAAAACTGCAAAAGACTGCACACGAATTTTGTCGGCCAACAACAGCCGACTGCAGAAGTGATGTCATGTGATGGTTAACTTTCCTTGTCTTTTTTCTTTTCTGAGCATGCCCAGTCTTGCAAATCTGCTGTCTGTCGGCCGAATTCTGTACTGACTGGCGAACAATCAGCCGTTCTGGTGTCGGCATGCAAAAATTTTAATGCTTGCACGACAGATTCTGTTCGGCCGAAAGTGCGCTGTCGGCTGTCGGAAGCATCATACTAACAAGCCGAAAATCGGCCGATCGGTCGCTGGCCGAATCTTTTGGGCCGACAATCTGCACGTGTGTACGGGCCTTTAGATGTACTTGCAGATTTGGATACACTAACAAATTGAAGCCAAACTCCAGCTCACACGTTTTAATCCGTCACAGCAACCAGTTTTTTTTTTCCCTTTCATGATAAAGGTTTTACACGATTAAATAAAAGCTGATCTTTGTAAGCACAACCGCCAGTGTTAATTGGTTTGTCCCATCCATGTAAACTGATACATACATCTGGAGAGCTTGTGCTGTAAAAAAATAACTGGCTGGATCACTAAATGAAAATAGAAGAAAGAGAGTGTAAAAAAGAAAAGGAATGCAGCCATCACATCTAAGAATTGCTAAGCTACAATATAATAAATGTAACTGCTTTACGGCTCCGTTCACACATTTGAGGTCGTGGGCCGAGATTCTGCCCGCAATCCCGAATCATTGGAAATCGCGGGACGACCGTGCGATTCCCGTGACTTGCAATGGCACCCCAAACGCGGTGCAATTTTGCCGCGATTGTTGTCCGACGAATCGCGGTAAAATTGCGCAAACAGAATCGTGGGACGCCTATCGCCCAATGAAAAAGTACAAGAACTTATTTTCGGTGACAGGCGTCCCGTGATTCTGTTTGCGGGATTTTACCGCGATTCGTCGGGGCGACAATCGCGTCAACGTGCTTCGAATGCTTCAAATATCTTCATCAGGAGCACACATGAACAGTATCCATATAAAGAAACCTAAAATCTAAACTTTCCGTACAGATTACTGGAGTGGAAATTCTCAATTTCAGAAGGGAAAATCCGAGGGACACGGTGGTGTGGTGTATTTGGGTTTTGTGCTGCCCCAGGCAAGACTATAATTAAGTATAATTAAGTGCCCCCCCATGTACATTTTCCCCACTCCTTGTGACTCCCTCCAAAATTGAAGGACTACAAGTCCCAGCATGAACCCCTGAGATCTCATCAGAGGGGGGGCGAGAGGGGGTGGGAGAGAGAGGAGGGGTGGGTGAGGAAGAAAGAGAGAGGGGGGATAAGAGAGAGAGGGGGGGTGGATGAGGGAGGGAGGGAGAGAGAGAGGGGTGGGTGAGGGAGAGAGAGAGGGGTGGGTGAGGGAAGGAGAGAGAGGGGGGGGGTGGATGAGGGAGAGAGAGAGGGGGGGTGGGTGAGGGAAGGAGAGAGAGGGGGGATAAGAGAGAGAGGGGGGGTGGATGAGGGAGAGAGAGAGGGGGTGGGTGAGGGAAGGAGAGAGAGGGGGGGTGGATGAGGGAGAGAGAGAAAGGGGGGGTGGATGAGGGAGAGAGAGAAAGGGGGGTGGGTGAGGGAGAGAGAGAGGGGTGGGTGAGGGAAGGAGAGAGAGGGGGGGTGGATGAGGGAGAGAGAGAAAGGGGGGTGGGTGAGGGAGAGAGAGAGAGGGGTGGGTGAGGGAAGGAGAGAGAGGGGGGGTGGATGAGGGAGAGAGAGAGGGGGGGGTGGGTGAGGGAAGGAGAGAGAGGGGGGATAAGAGAGAGAGGGGGGGTGGATGAGGGAGAGAGAGAGAGGGGGTGGGTGGGTGAGGGAAGGAGAGAGAGGGGGGGTGGATGAGGGAGAGAGAGAGAGAGAGAAAGGGGGGGTGGGTGAGGGAGAGAGAGAGAGAGGGGTGGGTGAGGGAGGGAGACAGAGAGGGGGGGTAAAAGAGACGGACGTGAGAGAGAGAGGGGGGGAATCAAAGAGAGAGAAAGGGGGATGAGAGAGATAGAGGAGGATGAGAGATATATATATTTATAGAAAAAGAGGGGGGGTGAGTGAGAGAGAGAGGGGGGTGAGAGAGGCGGCTCTAGCAACCAGTGGCCAATAGAGTCTCAGGTGGAGGGGGTGGATTTTTTTGCTGCCCCCCTGCAAAGTGCCACCCTAGGCCTTGGCTTTGTTGGCCTAGGCCAAAATACAGCACTGGAGGGACATGGAAGATAATAGTCCAAAAAATTTGACGATTCTCCAGAATAATCCTTTTCATTTTTACAGCAAAAGTAAGAAGCTTCAGAGGCAGGGAACAATATATTTGTAGTGGTGATCAACCAATATCGTTTTTTTATTACCGATACTGATATTTTCGTCATCGGATATCTGTATTGGCCGATATTTTCTGACATTTTAAAACATTTTTTATTTTTATTTTTCACAGGTATTCTTGTGGAGGGATCTGGGGGTCTAAAAGACCTCAAACTCCTCCTCTGCACTTAAAAGCATTCAAAACGCCAATTTTGGCTGTTTTGAATGCGGACATTTTTTTTAATTTGGTGCTGAGTACCCGGAAGTGATGTCATGACATCACATCCGGGTTTTTACATGGAGCCAAATGCGGCTTTGATCGGGTCTTCCCTTCGACGGCCGTGCAGGTAGGATGCCCGGGTCTCCCAGGTGGGACGGGAGACCCGGGCAAGCTGCGGAAGGTGGCAGGAGGGGGGGTGGGGGGCGTTCCCTCCTGCTTCTTGTAATGACAGCCGAGCGGCTCCTCAGCCGCATCGGCTGTCATTACAAGACAGCCGACCTTCAGCTATGGACGCCGGTACCGGGGTGATGCCTCTAGCTGCAGACATTACTCCGGTACAAGCACTTTCCTGAAATATCGGAAACCTCAGGGGCCGATTCCGGTATATCGGGGGAAAGTGCATATCGGCATTGCCGATAATCGGTCGGTCCCTAATTTGTAGCACTGTCCCCGCAGGGCCTGCTGAATAGGGACTTGACGGGCTCCCCTGATTACCAGCATACAGTTACCTTGAGATATAGTCCATGAATCCCTCCTTGCTCCTGATGGCTCATCACACAAATAAACAGTCTGTGGGGGGGGGGGGGGGGGTTGGTGTTTATTTGGAATTGGGTTCCAAATAAACTTTGTGAACTAAATTAATTATGAGGAGCGTTTACAATCGCTTGATTTATTCTCCCTGGAGAAGAGACGCCTGAGAGGGGACATGATAGCAATTTATAAATATCTCAATGGTGATCTCAGCATAGAAAAAAAACCTATTCGGCAGAAAGGTTTGCATGAGGACTCGAGGGCATACAATGCGATTAGAGGAGAAGCGTTTTAACATCAGGCAACGCAGGGGGTTCTTTAAAAAAGATTGTGGAATTCTCTACCACAAGAGGTGGTTTCTGCGGGAAGTATGGTGGCTTTCAAAAGACTCTTAGATGTACATCTCAAGGATCAGAACATTCAGGGGTATGTGAGATGATTACAGCCACACACACCTACACAGGTTGAACTGGATGGACTGTTGTCTTTATTCAACCTCAACTACTATGTAACTATTCATATTAGTTGAGCACTTCTATCTTCAGGACTTCTTTATCAGTTGGAAACAGCTAGGCTGCTTAATCCACACTGCCACAAGTGTAGAAAGGGTTAAGTCTCTTCCTCTCTTTACTGTCTGACAAGAGGACATGGTGGATGATAACTTATCTTCAGGACATTCTCATTAGCATCCCCTTTCAACCGACACCCCTCCACTGACTAGCCAATGAGCAGGGGTGGCTGCACACAATCCTGACTTCAACCTGTAGAACACCTTTGGGATGAATTAGAGCGGAACTTGCGAGCCAGGCCTTCTCATCCAACATCAGTGCCTCACCTCACAAATGCTCTTCTGGAAGAATGGTCAAACTTTCCCATAGACACACTCCTAAACCTTGTGGACGGCCTTCCCAGAAGAGTTAAAGGAGATGTACAGCCAAAGCTCGCGCGGCTGTACATCTCCTATGGATCACAGAAGTGCATTTAGTTCTGCACTCCTGTGACCCGTTTTCAGCAGAGAGTGGACTGAAGTCCGCTCTCTGCTGCCGTAACAGATGTCGGTCCAGGCACCACGTCCTCACGACCACGGAGTTTGGATCCGCCAGGTGCCCTGACCGACACCCGTCTCAGCCTCTCAGCGAGCTGCTGAGAGCATGAGCCGGCCACTCCCCCCCCCTCCACAGCTCAGCGCTCCAATGAGCGAGGAGGAGGCAGAGCAGAGAGCGGTGACTCACAGCAGCTCTCTGCTTGGGAAGCTGTCAGAACCGAGTGATCGGCGGTGTTCGATCGCTGGGTTCTCAGTGCAGAGGAGCGGGGGGACCGATGCTGCATCCACCTAGGTTGAACCCTACAGACTAAGACTGCAATGCCATTAAAGTTCATGTGCGTGTAAAGGCATATAGTGTATATATTCTTCCAACGCCAGTCTTCCACCACTTTTCAAAGACCACAGCTAAAACTAAAAATGTATACATTTTCCTTGTTCTATATACACACACAAACCGGCCACCTGCACTAAAGGCCACACAATACCTCATAGCCGATCGAGGCCTCCACGGCTTAGGAGGCCATACTTGGCTGTGAGGAGTCTGCCCAGAACAGTGGTGGTCTGTACAGTTGCCCTCATATGATCCCCCCCCCCCCCCAGAAGACATCTTTTAATGACGAAACTCGTAGGGTGGAGCCTCCCATTGATGTCATTGTGTACCGGAAGTGAACCGGAAATACAAGAGATCTACCAGCCGGGCAATTTTATTTCAAATGTACATATTTTATTACACATGTGAGTGTGATTTTATTTATTTATTTTTTTTTTTTAAAGAATCTTTATTTAGTTTAACAGATAAACACAAATAAGGAAACAACAAAACCAAATGGTAGAAATTAGGATGGGGCCAAACAGTGCCACATCTCAGGGGGTACAGTATTGCAATTCAGAACGCAGTGCAAAAACCAGGCAAATTGCATTTTCAAAACCATTATAGGACAGAGGGCAAGATGCTGGGAGCCATAAACGGGGGTAACTATGGACAGCCACAGGTGCCAATCAGAACATTAAGCTGGCTCCGAGGGGCCCCAGATCAGAACCCACCCCAGGGGAGGGGGGCCAACAGCCTCCATCAGACCTCCCATGACCAGGGCCCCCCCCCGCGGACCCGTTCCTTCGCCCAAAACGGGCAGTAGGATGGAGCGCAGCAGCAGCCCGGGTCCTCACAGGAAACACAGGCGGCTCTCAGGCAACCCCCCTGCGGCCCAAAAAGGGAAGGCAGTGATAGCTCCGGCAAACTGTCCAACATGGTCCACAAACAAACCATCTGAGGTAGAGTAAGCAGCATACAATAAAAGGGGAAAGTAAAGGGGAGAAAGAGACAGAAAGAAGGGAAAGAGAGAAGAAGTAGAAACGCGTCATACCTGACGAAATCCGGAGCCCGCCGCATTCCACACTCCTACGAGGCCAGCCATGCCATCCAGAAGCCTAAGATACGGCACTGGGGATGGTCTAGGGGGGGGGGGGCAGGGGGAGTCCACCTAAGGACGGGTCAGCCACCACCAACAGGGCCTAATCAAGGCTTGAAGGAAGCACAGCCGGGTTGCCCGAATAGTCGAGCCACGGTCTCCACTTCGCATCATTGCGCTCCCGCGTCCCCCTACATTTAGCTACCCAGTCCACTATGAGGAACGTTGATTTGTTTGTTTTTGTTTGTATGGGTCATTGTGGTCTGGAAAGCTGGCATCTTTATTAGTCTTGGTGATGGTGAATTCTACTGGCGCTTTTCGAGAATAAGGAAGAAATCCTTTTATCTGGCACATTTAAAGGGGACTCTACTTTTCTCATTTTTGGAGCACTTTTTAAGGCTTTTTGTGCGGACACGATTATAGATTTATTAATTTATTACATTGGTACTGTTTATACAGTATGAATATTTAATTATGCATATGCTGGAATTTTTTCACTGATCTAGCGCAACACAGTTTATTAATAGAAGAGATATCTTATTTTTGTGTTTGCTGCTCTTTTTATTTTTTTTGTGCACTACTCTTGAGCATTTATTTTAAAAGTTTTATCTGCTGTGTATAATAATCAGATTTTGTCTGCAGGTGGAAGCCATGCCTAAATGTATCTTCCGATCCTGCCCGCACTTCATGGGAAAGAACTGCTTCTCCCCCGGCATAACGTTGCACGTCTTTCCCAAAGATCTCAGCCGGATAAAGCTGTGGCTTCGGCAGACTGGTCAGTACTGTGATGACATTGATGACTTTGCCGAGAAAATTTTGTCTTCAAAAATGGGTTCTTACCGCATGTGCTCGGCCCACTTCGTTCCCGAAAGTTACATGACCCAGGGGGCCAAAGTGGTCCTCAAACCGGACGCCGTGCCCACAGTCTTCCCTGGGAATGTGGTGGAAGTCGCCATAAAACACGTTCCTCAGAAGAAGAAGCAGCGCCTGGAAGAGAAGGAGGCTGAGAAAAAAGAGCGTTGGTCCCAGGTGGAAGCCGGCACCTCCACCATACACATCTTACAGACAGAGATGGGCACACAGACTGACCTGACTATGGTGACCATTCAGTCTTGCTCAGTCAGCGTTCCTCGCTGGAATACCTATGACAGAGGCATCCAATGGCCTGAATACGAGTTTAATTTTTATGGGGAAGCCTGGAAGGTGCAGTTGGACCACATGTATTTTAACAGCAGATTTAAATGCGTTCAGGAGTTACCCGACGTAGAACAGGAAGAGATCATGGAGGACCATTATCAAGTTCCTTCTGCATTGAAACGTGGCTCCTCCCCAGAGGATTATCGTGTCACCCAACAGGAACCTCTTAAGCCGGAGTCTGAACCTCATACCTCCCCCGAGACACCAGAAGGATGCTTCTTCTCCAAATGTTCTCTGCGAAACAAGAAAACATTATGTGTCCTACAGGCCAAACTGGTGAGTTTGTGGCTTATTTTATGGAGAACTTCAGACGAAGTGGAAAGTATTGTTCTAGAACAGGGGTATTCAACCTTTCTAAACAAAGGGCCAGTTTACTGTCCTTCAAACTTTAGGGGGCTGGACTGTGGCCAGCGGGAGTAGAAAATGTCTTAGGGTCAGTAGGAGTAAACAATGCTCCACCTTTGGTATTGGGGGAGGAATAGTGCCACTATGTTGGTGTCAGTAAGAGGAATAGTACCTCATCATTGGTATCCGTGGAAAGAATAGCTACCCATCTTTGGTGTTAGTGGAAGGAATAGTGCTCCATCATTGGTGTCAGTGGGAGGAATAGTGCTCCATCATTGGTGTCAGTGGGAGGAATAGTACCCCATCATTGGTGTCAGTGGGAGGAATAATAGCACAATGTTGGTGTCAGTGGGAAGAATAGTGTCCCATCATTGGTGTCAGCGAGAGGAATAATGGCTAATTATTGGTGTTAGTGGGAGGAATAGTGCCCCAATGTTGGTGTCAGTGGGAGGAATAGTGCTCCATCATTGGTGTCAGTGGGAGGAAAAGTGCCCCATCGTTGGTGTCAGTGGGAGGATTGGTGCCCCATCATTGGTGTCAGTGGGAGGAATAGTGCCCCATCATTGGTGTCAGTGGGAGGATTGGTGCCCCATCATTGGTGTCAGTGGGAGGAATAGCACCCCCTCATTCATGTCAGTAGGAGGAATAGAAGCACATCGTTGGTGTCAGTGGGAGGATTGGTGCCCCATCATTGGTGTCAGTGGGAGGAATTTCACCCCCTCATTCATGTCAATAGGAGGAATAGTGGCACAATGCTGGTGTCGGTGGGATGAATAGTGCCCCATCACTGATGTCAGCGGGAGGAATAATGGCTCATTGTTGGTGTCAGTGGCAAAAATTATGCCCCACCTCTGGGTTCATCAGGGAGAGCAGTGCCCCAAAGGCCGGATGGAGATGAGCAAAGGGCTACGTCTTGCCACTGGGGCACAATTTGGAGACCACTGTTCTAGAACGAAGGGCTGTTGAAATAACCAATCTTCATTATTACCATCTTTCAGTGCAGTTATTTCTTGAAAGGTATATAAACCCAAAAATAGAAATGTAATATATTGCAGTTTCAGTCCTTAGTTGTGGTTGTTGCATTAATCTCCTTTTTGTGGGCTCTCTCTCCTCTTTATTTTTCTCCTGGTGATCCTGCCAGTAGCACACTTTCTGTTCTAGGGTGACAACGCTCACTCGCTGTACTGTCCCTTTGGAGTAGCATTGTTGTCATGTTAGGACAGGAAGTGCGTTAGGACTATAGTACACCTCCCCCCATCTCCTTATACCCATGACATTGTGGGGTTCTGTAGTCTAGTAGGGGGAGAACTGTGGAGGACTGATGGCTCTGCTTGAGAATTCTGCGCAGCAGAGAGCAGAGGGAGTTACTAGCTAAATTGATTTCTGGCAGAATCAAAAGGCATTTTTTAATATATAAATGCTTTCAATGCTATATGTAGAAGAGCAAAAGGAAGCAAACATGAGACGTTTATTTTTTGCATCTACCAACACTTTATTCTCATTTCCTTGAAGCACTACCAGTGTTAGAAAAGAACCAGCTTAGTGAAGATCAGTGCAGATATCAGCTCATGTTGTGCTTTTCCCTTCCTGACAGGTGGCGCTCTTGAGACACATGACTGAAGCACCACATATGGGCAGTTATAAGAGGCAGCGGACCAGGAAACTGCTGAGTCAGATTGTGGAGATCGTGTGTCTTGTGGCTGGAGAGGTGAGGACTGGGACCGACAGATATGTACAGTAAGGCCTTTTCACTCTTTCTTATTCCTAGGGTGGAAATATGGGTCATATTAGTATGGTACCTCCTTGAATTCCATCACTTCCTTTATTTAAACCTGTTTTAAAAAGCATCTCCATCCAAAATGGGTAAAATAAAGGGCAAGGAACGATTGCCTGGCAGGTCTTCTGCCTATATTTCCAACACAGCTTTGTCAGGCAACGCGTTTTAGTTGAGCTGCTGTTGACACTACATTGAATTGTTCGTAAACTATAATGATATTTTTATCTTTTGTTAAAATTTAACACAATATTGTCAAAATATATATACTATATTGGGACGCCTGCCTATACACACACATGAACTTTAATGGCATCCCAGTCTTAGTCCGTAGGGTTCAATATTGAGTTGGCCCACCCTTTGCAGCTATAACAGCTTCAACTCCTCTGGGAAGGCTGTCCACAAGGTTTAGGGGTGTCTATGGGAATGTTTCACCATTCTTCCAGAAGCGCATTTGTGAGGTTGGGCACTGATGTTGAACAAGAAAGGCCTGGCTCGCAGTCTCCGCTTAATTCGTCCCAAAGGTGTTCTATGGGGTTGAGGTCAGGACTCTGTGCAGGCCAGTCAAGTTCCTCCACCCCAAACTCTCTCATCCATGTCCTCATGGACCTTGCTTTGTGCACTGGTGCGCAGTCATGTTGGAACAGGAAGGGGCCATCCCCAAACTGTTCCCACAAATTCGGAAGCATGAAATTGTCCAAAATGTCTGACACCTTAAGACACAGGTGTCAAACACAAGGCCCGCGGGCCAAATGCGGCCCACCAGGCCATTTCATGTGGCCCTCACACCTCTCCTGCAGCTGCAGAACCCCCTTGTCTCTGCACTCACCTTGTCTCAGTAGTCGGCAGCAGAGAGGACAGAACTCCTTTGCCAGATCCTGTCCTTCTCTGTGCTGCTGCAGAAAGGCTCGTCTTTGCCCACCCTCCTTTTTAGCAGTCTGCAGCAGAGAGGAGGGCAGAACTCCTCCTACAGATCCTGCACCTCTCTGTGCAGCCACAACATCACCTTGTCTCTTCCTCCCCTGGTCTCAGCATTCAGCAGTCTCTGTCAGCTGACTACAGCCCTCCTCTGGTCGTCCTCCAGACCTTGCAATTTCTTCTTCCCTGATCCACCGCATCTTCTTCCTGGCAGTAGCACAAGGTAAGGGGGTGCATTGTGATGTAAGGAAGGGTGGGGGGTCTTGACATCTCATGTAAGGGTGTAAGGGGGCGCTCCGGACACCTAATCTTATAGATATAACCGGCAACCGGCAACCATAATGCTGATGCGGCCCACAATGAAATTGAGTTTGACACCACTGCCTTAAGATTTCCCTTCACTGGAAATAAGGGGCCAACCCCCCAAAAACAACCCCACACCAAATGATTTGGACCAGTGCACAAAGCAAAGTCCACAAAGACATATAGTGTATATCAGATGGGTATAACATTATCTGGGGCTACACCCCAGAAGGTTCTCCCACAAGAAGGATGTCCCTTGGGGTTAATTCCGTCTCCTTTATGCTGTAGTATTACCAGTTTCGTTCACAGGAAACTCCTGATGTCAGGTAGTTGATAGGAGATAGGGATAGACCGATATGGTTTTTCCAGCGCCGATACCGATATTTTGGTCACAAAGTATCGGTATCGGCCAATATGGGCCGATATTCTGCACATTCAATCACACATCCAATGCAGAGTGACCAGTGCCCCCATCCAATGCAGAGTGACCAGTGCCCCCATCCAATGCAGAGTGACCAGTGCCCCCATCCAATGCAGAGTGGCCATTGCCCCCATCCAATGTAGAGTGGCCATTGCCCCCATCCAATGCAGAGTGGCCATTGCCCCCATCCAATGCAGAGTGGCCATTGCCCCCATCCAATGCAGAGTGGCCATTGCCCCCATCCAATGCAGAGTGGCCATTGCCCCCATCCAATGCAGAGTGGCCATTGCCCCCATCCAATGCAGAGTGGCCATTGCCCCCATCCAATGCAGAGTGGCCATTGCCCCCATCCAATGCAGAGTGGCCATTGCCCCCATCCAATGCAGAGTGGCCATTGCCCCCATCCAATGCAGAGTGGCCATTGCCCCCATCCAATGCAGAGTGGCCATTGCCCCCATCCAATGCAGAGTGGCCATTGCCCCCATCCAATGCAGAGTGGCCATTGCCCCCATCCAATGCAGAGTGGCCATTGCCCCCATCCAATGCAGAGTGGCCATTGCCCCCATCCAATGCAGAGTGGCCATTGCCCCCATCCAATGCAGAGTGGCCATTGCCCCCATCCAATGCAGAGTGGCCATTGCCCCCATCCAATGCAGAGTGGCCATTGCCCCCATCCAATGCAGAGTGGCCATTGCCCCCATCCAATGCAGAGTGGCCATTGCCCCCATCCAATGCAGAGTGGCCATTGCCCCCATCCAATGCAGAGTGGCCAGCGCCCCCATCCAATGCAGAGTGGCCAGCGCCCCCATCCAATGCAGAGTGGCCAGCGCCCCCATCCAATGCAGAGTGATCAGCGCCCCCATCCAATGCAGAGTGACCATTGCCCCCATCCAATGCAGAGTGACCATTGCCCCCATCCAATGCAGAATGACCAGTGCATGGGGATTAGACCGCCGCCTGATTACACAGAACGGGGTTCTTCTGCTTACCCGGCGTGGGAGCTGTCATACGAAGTCCCACCTCTTGGACTGGCTCCTATGATAGACGTCGCCAGTGTGCTGTCTATCATAGGAGCCGGTCCAGGAGGCGGGTCGTATGACAGCGCGCACACGGGTAAGCAGAAAAACCCTGCTCTGTGTAATCAGGCAGCGCTCTATTCCCCATCCCCCTTCCCCTCCGGAGGCAGCCCAATAGGCCCTACCTTAAGAAGATATCGGTCATATCGGCCAAGTTTGTGGCCGATACCGATACTTTCAAAAAAGTGAATATCCGCCTCTGATTACTGGCCATACCGATAATCGGTCGATCCCTAATAGGAGGTCCACATGATTTTGGCCATATGGCATAGATCCATGGCTGAGAATAGTGCATGCAGTAAATACGTAAGAAAATAAAGTAAACAGTAAAAAAGTAGGTAAATAGAGTTTGCTGCACCCTCTAAATTTGGTGTATCCAAGTTTCTTTGACTGTACTTTGTGACTGCTGGGTGAGTTCCACATTTTTTATATCTTGCAGGATTTGAAGCTGGTGAAGAAGAATGAAGATCTCAGCAAGTTCTATCAGGAGGAAGGACAGGTGAGAGAGTGGGCCAGGCAGACAGGTAGAGTTCTGACTACAGGTAGTGTTAGGTGGAAGAGTCAGAGCAGCGCTTCCTCTACTATGTATCCCATAAAAGAGGTGCAACCATGATGGTTCAGTAGGTGTGTCCTCCTACAGGGGACATAGGGACAGGTAGTAGACGTCATGGGTATCTTCCTGCAGGATAAGCATGGCTGTTTCCTGTTTTTGTTTTACAAAAGGTTTATTGGGCTTTTCTAGGTTTTACCCGCTTGACCTCCGAAAGATTTACCCCCCCCCCCCCTTCATGACGAAGCCATTTTTTGCGATACGGCACTGTTATACCTGAAGGGTTTCACATGTACTGTCACTTTAAGGCTGGCTCCACCCAGGAGTGATGACAGGGGTCGATTGCGCGGTCATGCAACGCTGCACCCAAATAAAATTAATGTAATTTTTTCCCACAAATAGAGCTTTCTTTTGGTGGTATTTTATCACCTCTGCGTTTTTTTTTTTTTTTTTTAAACAAAAGAAAAAGCTGACAATTTTGAAAAAAATAAATATTTTTTGCTCTCTGCTATAAAACATACCCAAAAAAAAAAAAAAACAATTAAAAATCGAATTTCTTAATAAAGTTAGGCCAAATCTTTTCTGATTCATACAGTGCATCCGGAAAGTATTCACATCGCTTCACTTTTTCCACATTATTTTATGTTACAGCCTTATTCCAAAATAGATTAAATTCATTATTTTCCTCAAAATTCTACAAACAATCCCCCATAGTGACAACCATGGGCGTCCGCAGGTAGGGGCAAAGGGGAGCAAATGCCCCCCCCCCCTGGAATCTCAACTTCCCCTTTTCAAGTGGTTGTTAAAGCTGAGTTCCACCCTGGATTTTTTTTTTTTAAATACCCCCGGGACAGTCAGGGCTAGTACATTCCACAATGGCTAGCCTCTGATCTGTCCCGGGTTGCACTTACCTGTTAGGACAAATACTTACCTTGAAAACGTCTTGTCCAGCGCTGCCATCTCAGATGTGGGCAGCTTGAAGCCAGCGAGATCCCCTTCGGCGTCTTCTTCCGCCTTCTTCGGTCCCACGATGCCCTGCGCCGGCCCCGCCGTCACTTCCGGATCGCGCGGGTCATCCCTCCACAGCTTCTGGGCATGCCCAGAAGCTGTTTAGAAGGGGATGACGCGCGCGACCCGGAACTGACGTCGGGGGCCGGTGCAGGCGCAATGATTCCTGGGAGCGATGACGTTCAGCTCCCAGGAATCATTGCAGAGCCAGGAAGTGACGACGGGCCGCGGCCGAGGAAGGAGGAAGAAGGAAGTAAGGTAAGTATATTTTCTTCGCTACGAGGTAAGTAAAAAAAAAAAAAAAAATATGTGATTATCCATTTCTTTTTCAGGTGACCCGGAGCGATAAGATGGAGGTAAGTATAAAAATAGGGTGGAACTCCACTTTAAGCTCAGGTGCGTCCTGTTTCCACTGATCGTCCTTGAGATGTTTCTGCAACTTGATTGGAGTCCACCTGTGGTAAATTCAGTTGATTGGACATGATTGGGAAAGGCACACACCTGTCTATATAAGGCCCCACACTTAACAGTGCATGTCAGAGCACAAACCAAGCCATGAAGTCCAAGGAACTGTCTGTAGAGGTTTGTATCAAGGCACAGATCTGGGGAAGGGTACAGAAAAGTTTGTGCAGCAGTTTGATAATGGACTGTAGGAGTGATCACACCAGAGGCGTAACTAGAACCTTCAGGGCCCCGGTGCAAGAAACCATGAAGGGACCCCTGGCGCCCTGGGGCCCTTTACTCTAGTTGCGGGGCACTTTATTACGGTCCCGCAGCGGGACCCTTTCACAAGTTCTGCAGTGGGCCCCCTTCCTGCCATCTTGGGGCCTCCCCACGGTGGTGGAATGCCAGTTTCCTGTCGCAAGTGTGACCTTTGCGATCCTGGAAGTTCACCCACTGGTGTCAGTAGTTTTTTTTTTTTTGGTATTTTAATTGTATTATTTTTTATCATTTTATTTAATTTTTTTACAATGTGACTGACTATGACTCTGTCCATTCAGAAAAGGAAGGAGCTGTTAAATTACATATTTACCGACCCCTTCCTGGTTTCTCTATTGTAACACATCCCCTGCAGCAGCTGGCAGGAGAGGGAAGGGAGCATTCTGAAGGGGGGGGGGGGACCAGGGAAGCACACAGGGGCCCAGAGACAGCAGAACACAAGTATACTGGATAGGAGAAGTGGCGGGGGGCAGCGTACAGAGGAACCAATCTCCTCCATTTTCCTCCTGCAGCTACAGAAGGAAAAAGGAGGACAGTGATTTCTCTACATGCTGCCCCCGGTGTACAGGGGAGCCACATGGGCCCCCTTGAGCATGGGGCCCGGTTGCGATTGCAACCCCTGCAACCCCTGTAGTTACGCCCCTGGATCACACCAAGAGAAGGGTTCGATCTATATTCAGACGATCATTGTCTGCTATCCATGGTTTTCAGACCTTCAAGTACTTGGTGTGGAAGTCCTTCAAAATGGAAGTGAGCTTCTCATTGACCATGGTACCCAGAAGCCTTATGATGTGCTTCTTTTTTTTGGAAGTAGAAGGTGAAAAAAGTTGTTTTATCCAGGCTGGTGACCTCATAAAGGAGCTCTATATAGTGGCCAGGTACCCTGCAATAAACCGTCTATGTGCTGCACTGATGGGGGTCTTGTCATTCTTGATTTGCCCAACTTCTTCTTTGTGAAAAGAAAAAAGAAAATGAGATGTATGTAATGCTATCTAGAATGTATCAGTGTTTCTCCTCGCAAGGAAATGGGAGGCCATTATGTCTCCTCTGTTGGCGAGCAGTGGCAGCGGACTGTGATTTAGCCAATCGCTGTCAATCACTGTCCTGTGTGTTTCAGATTCCAGTACGATATCAGGACGTGGCTGTGTTCTTCACTAGAGAGGAATGGAATTACATAGAAGAAAACGAAGAGCTTTACAAGAAAGAAATACTCAGTGACCCCAATGAATCTAAGGAGGACCAAATAGAGGACTTCATAGGTGACACTGGCATTGGCTGTATTTCTGGCATATTACGCTGCAGGATTGTTTTATATCAGTGGTCTGCAAACTGCAGCCTGGTGGCCGGGTGCGACCCTTTGCTTGCCTTTATCCGGCCCTTGGGGCACTTTTCCTCCCACTAATACAAGACATTATTCCTCTCACTGACACCAACAATGGGGCTTAATTCGTTCTTTTGACATCAGCAATAGGGCACTATTTCTCCTAATAACGCCAACGATGGGGCACTATTCCTCCTACTGATGCGAACGATGGGACACTATTCCTTCCACTGACACCAACGATGGGGCACTATTCCTTCCACTGACACCAACGATGGGGCACTATTCCTCCCACCGACACCAATGATGGGGCACTATTCTTCCCACTGACACCAACAGTAGGGCACTATTCCTCCCACTGACGCCAATGATGGGGCACTATTCCTCTCACTGACACTAACGATGGGGCACTATTCCTCCCACTGACACCAACGATGAGGCACTATTCCTCCCAGTGACACCAACAATGGGGCACTTTTACTCCCACTGACACCAACGATGGGGCACTATTCCTCCCACTGACACCAATGATGTGGCACTATTCTCCCACTGACACCAACGATGGGGCACTATTCCTCCCACTTACACCAATGATGGGGCACTATTCCTCCCACCGACACCAACGATGGGGCACTATTCCTCCCTCTGACACCAACATTGAGGCACTATTTCTTCTACTGATACGAATAAGGGGGCACTATTCCTCCTACTGACACCAACATTGGGGCACTATTCCTCCTACTGACACCAACATTGGGGCACTATTCCTCCCACTGACGCCAACATTGGGGCACTATTCCTTCCACTGACACCAATGATGGGACACTATTCCTCCCACTGACACCAACGAATATCCGATTATAGCCTCTCGGGGGATCAGGAAGGAATTTTTCCCCTGCGGTAGCAAATTGGATCATACTTTGCTGGGGTCTTTCGCCTTCCTCTGGTTTACCTGTGGGTATAGGATTGTGTATATGGGATTGTATGGTTGTGTTTTCTTTTTTTGTTTTTTATTGGTTGAGCTAGATGGACTCGTGTCTTTTTTCAACCTGACTAACTATGTAGCTATTCCTCCAACTGACACCAACAATGGGCCACTATTTCTTCTACTGATACAAATAAGGTGACACTATTCCTCCCACTGACATTAACGATGGGGGCACTATTCCTCCTACTGACACCAATATTGGGGCACTATTACTCCTACTAATAACAACATTGGGGCTCTATTCCTCCTACTGACACCAACATTGGGGCACTATTACTCCTACTGACACCAAAATTGGGCGCTATTACTCCTACTGACACCAACATTGGGGCACTATTCTTCCCACTGATACCAATATTGGGGCACTAGTCGTCCTCCTGGTACCAAAGCCCTTACCCTTCAGATGCTGTTTGGATCCACAACACACTTTTGCAACGTTCATAAAGCTTCTGAAAACTGTCAATAAAGGCCTCTTTAGGAATTGATCGCAGAACCGATGTCGTACATTCTTGGATTACCACCACGTCCACAAAACGTGCGCCTTTCATGGCGCTGTTCAGGCAGGTAAACAAAAAGAGTTCCGGAGGTGCCAGATCAGGGGAGTAGGGTGGATGATCGAGAACAGGTACACCGCTTGGATTCCAGATGGAACTGGAAGCACCAGGTCTCATGCCCTGTGACAATGATTCGCAGAAAGGATGGCTCCTGGTCACACATGATAATTAAAGTGGAGTTCCACCCATTTTTAATAACTTGGATTACATAGATGTATGTAATCCCCTTTAAAACTACTTTTACCAATGGAAACTTTTTTTTTTTTGCTAGGAAATACCTTTTTTTCTTCTTTATTCATCCTCTCCTCACTTCCGGGTCTGGCCGCCGATCGGCGATTAGGTCATTCGGCGATTCGCAATGGCTGCTGGGATGTATCTCATGAAATCTCATGGGATGAAATCTTGCATTATTACACAGGAGTCCTGAGGTGTACTCGTATGTATTGGATTGAGTCCGTGCTCCGCCCCGCCTCCTCTCAGTGAACTGTACCCTCGGATGTATTGGATTGAGTCCGTGCTCCGCCCCGCCTCCGCCCCGCCTCCTCTCAGTGAGCGTGGAATGAAAGCATTATATCCCGTAGAGCTCACTGAGAGGAGGCGGGGCGGAGACGGGGCAGAGCACGGACTCAATCCAATACATACAGTACAGCTCAGGACACCTGTGTAATAATGCGAGATTTCATCCCATGAGATACATCCCCAGCCCTTGCGAATCGCCGAATGACGTAATCGCCGATCGGCGGCCGGACCCAGAAGTGAGGATGAATAAAGAGGAAAAAAAGGTATTTCCTAGCAAAAAAAAAAAAAGTTTCCATTGGTAAAAGTAGTTTTAAAGGGGATTACATACATCTAAAGTTACTAAAATGGGTGGAACTCCACTTTAAATCTCCAGAGGTTTCCATCCATTTTGCTTTCTGTTGGTCTGTCAGCTTGTGTGGCACAAACTGGGAACAGATCTTCCGCTTAAAGAAATCTTCACGGACGAGGGTGCGCACCGTGTCCTTGCCCAATTCTTCCGCCATCAATCGTAGAGTCGATCGCCGATCTCGTGCCAGCATTTGTCGCACTCACTCGATCATGTCTGGGGTTTTGCTTGTCAACGGCCAAACTGAACGTGGCTCATCCTTGTTTTCTTCCCGTCGCGAAAGCGTTTGAACCAATCCTAAACACATTTTCAGCTTCTGTCCCGTACACTTGCACCAACATTTTATGCGTCTCCGTCACTGTTTTCCCCAATTTGTAGCAGAACTTGATGCTCTATTACACTGTGACCCTGCCTTGCACACTGTCTACATTCGATTGCCAGCTGCAGGTTTACCCTGACGGTCACGTGCACTCCACTCTGGGTGGCGCTTCTTGACATGTCCATGGATAGCCATGTGTATTCGCATGCAGCTGGCCCATGTTGCCATTGCAATATCGGACCATTTACCAAACTTTTTAGACACACCAGGTACACTAGAATGGTTTAGGTCAACATTTTAACTAACTTTTTAAAAAAAAGTTTGTTTATTGATTTTTTTTGTACTGTTTATGTATAAACATACCTGATAAAGTGTTCCTAGAGCACTATGGGTTAGCTAAAAAGGCAGACAAAATATTTATTTAAATTCTAGAATGCTCGTAATGGGGCTTAGTTTCACTGTGGGGGAATGGGGATTCTAGAGGAGGTTGGGAGAATCTGTAGCAGACTTGATGGTTTTGTTGGGAATGAGGGTTCTGTAAGGAGCTGGGGGCAGCTGTGGGGGCTTGGATCCCTGGAGGGGGCTGGGAGTCTCTCCATGAGGCTGGGGGCTTTGTAGGGGCACTGTGGAGGACTTTGCAGGAGGTTGGGGGGCTGTAAAATCTGTAGAAAGCTAGGGGGCACTATGAGAAGTTGGAGGGCACCGTGGGAGGTTGGGGGTTTTCAGGGAGCCTGGGAGAGGCAAAGGAAGCATAGCAGCTTCCTTTGCAGCTCCCTTTGCCTGATTGAAACCTCGGACTGAGCCATCTGATAAGAGAGGGGTTGGTGCTCTGATGAGTCATCTAATATCTGTAAACATATAATGATGTGGGTGGGTAGGAAAAGGAAAAAGGTGTTTCTGCCCACCATGCCATGTATTCCGGGTGAGTCTCATGCCACACAATATACTCAGAGTACTAGGGAAGTATATTTAACATTAGAAATTTTTTTATTACAATAGCACTGCTGACTGCTTCTCCATTATATACCATGTAGAATGTGGAATTATACAAGGAGCTATGATCTCTATACAAGCTGACCTAGCAGTACTGGCCCATTGGATGTGTGCTTGGCTGGGATTACCCAATGGCTTTTATGTACAATATCTCTGTGCTTAGCAATGTACACATATTAGGGCCAATTTATAAACATACCTGATAAAGTGTTCCTAGAGCGCTATGGGTTAGCTAAAAAGGCAGACAAAATATGTATTTAAGTTCTAGAATGCTCGGGATGGGGCTTAATGTCACTGTGGGGGAATGGGGATTCTAGAGGAGGTTGGGAGATTCTGTTGCAGACTTGATGGTTTTGTTGAGGATGAGGTTTCTAGAGGGAGCTGGGGGCAGCTGTGGGGGCTTGGATCCCTGGAGAGGGCTGGGGTGTCTCTCCGGGAGGCTGAGGGCTTTGCGGGGGCACTGTGGACGACTTTGCAGGTGGCTAGAAAATCTGAAGAAAGCTAGGGGGCACTATAAGAAGTTGGATGGCACCGTGGGAGGTTGAGGGCTTTCAGGGGGCCTGGGGGAGGCAAAGAAAGCATAGCAGCTTCCTTTTCTGCTCCCTTTGTCTGATTGAAACCTCGGACTGAGCCATTTGATAAGAGAGGGGTTGGTGCACTGATGTGTCATCTAATATCTGTAATCATATAATGGTGTAAAAAGGGTTTTTTCTCATTGCCCGCATTCTCCACCAGAAAAAAAAAAAGGGGGGGGGCTTAGTGTAACTGTGGGGGAATGGGGATTCTAGAGGAGGTTGGGAGATTCTGTTGCAGACTTGATGGTTTTGTTGAGGATGAGGTTTCTGGAGGGAGCTGGGGGCAGCTATGGGGGCTTGGATCCCTGGAGAGGGCTGGGGGTCTCTCCAGGAGACTGAGGGCTTTGCGGGGGCACTGTGGATGAATTTGCAGGTGGCTGGAAAATCTGAAGAAAGCTAGGGGGCACTATAAGAAGTTGGATGGCACCGTGGGAGGTTGAGGGCTTTTAGTGGGCCTGGGGGAGGCAAAGAAAGCATAGCCGCTTCCTTTGCTGCTCCCTTTGTCTGATTGAAACCTCGGACTGAGCCATCTGATAAGAGAGGGGTTGGTGCTCTGATGTCTGATGTGTCATCTAATATCTGTAATCATATAATGGTGTAAAAAGGGTTTTTCTCATTGCCCGCATCCTCCACCAAAATAAAAAAAAAAGGGGGGGGGGTTTCGTCTGCACTGATTTTTGTGGATGGAGGAATCTGTTATGTTTTTTTCATTCAGCCTGCAGATTGAATGAAAGAAATATGACAGTGGATGGCCTGTTATGGTCCTGACCATAATAAACAAAGGAAGGAATGATGTACAAACCCACTAACCCACCTTTATGACATAATGGGAAGTTAGGAAAGAAACCTATTGATTTCTGCAACCATAATAGTTGTGTTGGAGGTTGGGGTGTTCATTTTTTTTTTTTTTTTTTTTTTAAAGCAAAAAGCAATGTTGTGTGTTTTTCCATATACAAATTATACTCTGTGTGTGGAGTGTGGCTGGTTTTAAAGTTTTTTTTTTTTTTACAGAGGATTTTGAGGATGATACGGATATAACAGACGACCATTTCTTCAAGCTTCTGGAAGTGAACTCACAAGGTACAGAAATCTTAGATGTTGTCAGGAAGAAGATTGTTGAATTAATTATTTGGGGTTTGGCCTGCTGGGCCCGCACTCTTCACTATAGACACGAGATGTGATTGGCCAAACCTGGGTGAATTCTAAAAGTGCCGGGAGCCTTCAAAAATAAATGGTCCTTTCTTCAAGCATTTTCATTCATTGTATTAGCCAAAACTAAGCCTGAGTTCAGGACTCTGTGCAGGCCAGTCAAGTTCTTCCACCCCCAAACTCCCTCATCCATGTCTTTATGAAGAGAGAGACACGGAGCGCCTCTAAGTGCCGTATGCTTTAATCCAAGAATACACACACACGATTTAAAAACTCAACATGGGGTAGATTAATGCAAGGCTCAAAAGATGGTGACGGCAGATGGTAGTGGAATCCAGTGGCCGAAGATGGAGTGCAAATGGAAGCTGATGTATACGGCAGGAGGACAAGCTAAGCCGGCCGTTGTTTTCGGGGATCTGGTACTTCCGCGTGTTGGACTGGAACGTGACGTCACCAAAGTCAGATGGGAGACACAACGCGTTTCAGAGCATGCGCCAAGCTCCCAGCGGCCCCAGAGCCTAGTAAAAGGTTTGAAGCTTCACTTTTCAAAAAGTACCCAATCACATGCAAGAAAAAAAGGCATTTTTGCTTGCACATGATTGGATGATCAGGTTGAGGTCAGGACTCTGTGCAGGCCAGTCAAGTTCTTTCACCCCAAAATCGCTCATTCACACTATATTGCCAAAAGTATTGGGCCACTCCTCCAAATCATTTGGTGGAGGGGGGATTATGATGTGGGGTTGTTTTTCAGATGTTGGGCTTGGCCCCTTAGTTCCAGTGAAGGGAACTCTTAAGGCGTCAGCATACCAAGACATTTTGGACAATTTCATGCTCCCAACTTTGTGGGAGGAGTTTGGGGATGGCCAATTCCTGTTCCAACATGACTGCGCACCAGTGCACAAAGCAAGGTCCATAAAGACATGGATGAGCGAGTTTGTAAAGGCAGGCGTCCTAATACTTTTGACAATATATATGGCAGCACATAATAGGGCCCACCTCTACGTTGCCACCTATAAGACCAACGGGAAGGGGAAAAAAATTAAATATTTATAAATGAAAATTAATGTAGGTGGGCAAATTAGAGGTTTTTTTTTTTTTTTTTTTTTGTTCCCATTAATCAACAAATATTGGCACTGCTAAATCTGGCCTGGAAATCTTGATTTCAAAGACCTTTGCTCATGAAAGAGATAGAAGTGGACATTGTATCAAAATGCAAAATTGGCTTATCAGCAAAGCCCCATCAGTATGGAATGTAGAATTACATAGGGGATTATTGTAAAGGTTACTAAAGGCGATCTTACGCTTTAAATCAGGTATTTATGGTATATCAGTAAAGTACCTAAATCACCTTTGGGAAGTCATGAGTGTAACTCTACGCATCTTTCCTTTCAGGTCACAGTCCAGGAGCAGCGCCATTGGGTAGGAAAAGGAAAAAGGTGTTGCTGTCCACCATGCCATGTATTCCGGGTGAGCCTCATGCCGCACAAATTACTCAGAGTACTAGTGAGGCTTCTGACCTGAAGTATATTTAACATTAGAAATTATTTATTACAATGTGTTGGAGCTGGAGAGAGTCCAGAGAAGGGCAACTAAACTGATTAGGGGGTTGGAGGACCTTAACTATGAAGAGCGGCTGCAATCGCTCGATTTATTCTCCCTGGAGAAGAGACGTCTGAGGGGGGACATGATAGCAATTTAGAAATATCTCAATGGTGATCTCAGCATAGAAAAATTTGAAGGAATTGCCTGAGGACTCGAGGACATACAATGCGATTAGAGGAGAAGTGTTTTAACCTCAGGCAACGAGGGGGGTTCTTTACTGTTAGGGCTACAAGATTGTTGAATTCTCTACCACAAGAGGTGGTTTCTGCGGGAAGTATGGTGGCTTTCAAAAGACTCTTAGACGTACATCTCAAGGATCAGGACATTAAGGGCTATGTGAGATGATTACAGCCACACACACCAACACAGGTTGAACTGGATGGACTATTGTCTTTATTCAACCTCACCTACTATGTAACTATGTAACAATAGCACTGCTGACTGCTTCTCCATTATATGCCATGCAGAATGTGGAAAAAGACAAGGAGCTATGATCTCCAAACAAGCTGACCTAGCAATACTGGCCCATTGGATGTGTGCTTGGCTGGGATTACCCAATGGCTTTTATGTACAATATCTCTGTGCTTAGCAATGTACACATACTAGGGCCAATTTAAACAGGAGCCAAGTAGCCTACAAGCATGTCTTTGAAGTGTGAAAGAAAACCACCCGGAGAAAACCCATGCAAGCACAAGGAGAACTTACAAGCTTCAGATAGTCTTGTAATAGAAAAGTGTAGCACTATACGACATTTCAAAAGCAATAAATTTAAAAATATCTACAAACCAGTCATCAGTAATATAATTACACTTTACTGTCAAAAGTATTGGGACGCCTGCCTTTACACACACATGAACTTGGCATCCCAGTCTTAGTCCGTAGGGTTCAATATTGAGCGAAGAAATTAGCGTTCCATCAGTCCGCAACTGCACCATTACCCCAAAATCGAATAAATGAAAAAAAGGAGTTGTAGGCTAGAGAGGGGGGCTATATCGGTGCTGTTAATCCCGACCCAAGAGACAAAAAATGTTTTATTCAAACAGAATAGATGTAAAAAAAACCTTTATTATACATTTTCTAAAATTTCGTGCAAGAAACGTACATTTATACAACCACCAACATGTATCTAAATAACATATACGTGGACCTCTATGGTTCAATATTGAGTTGGCCCACCCTTTGCAGCTATAACAGCTTCAACTCTTCTGGGAAGGCTGTCCACAAGGTTTAGGAGTGTCTATGGGAATGTTTGACCATTCTTCCAGAAGCACATTTGTGAGATTAAGGGCCGTACACACTTGACGAAAATCGGACGAAATATCCTCCGATTTTTCTCTGTCTTCTCAGCGTTCATTACCGTTTTTAGTCGACGGTGCATAAATGTTCACAAAATTTCTCGTCCGATTTTTTTTTTTTTTTTGGCACATTTGTTCCTAGACTTCCGGGTTGTCAGCAAGTTCAGATCATGTGCGGTCTTTCGTATCCGATTTTTCATGGACGTACTGCATACACATTAAATAAAAATCGGTCATCTGGGGACGGACGAAAAAAATTTTGGTGTTTGTCCCTCCGTTTTTTTTCATTGAAAATGTCGGCATCGGCTGCTGAAAGTTGTGTACACACTAGGCGAAAATCGGACGATTTCACATCGGGCGGCAATTTTTGGCAGATTTTCTACTAGTGTGTACCCCACTTTAGGGGCTGATTTTGAACGAGAAGGCCTGGCTCGCAGTCTCCACTCTGATTCATCCTCAAGGTGTTCTATCGGGTTGAGGTGCAGGCCAGTCAATTCCTCCACCCCAAACTCACTCATCCATGTCTTTATGGACCTTGCTTTGTGCACTGGTACTCAGTCATGTTGGAACTGGAAGGAGCCATCCCCAAACTGTTCCCACAAAGTTGGGAGCATGAAATTGTCCAAAATGTCTTGGTATGCTGACGCCTTAAGAGTTCCCTTCACTGGAACTAAGGGACCAAGCCCAACCCGGGAAAAACAACCCCACACCATAATCTCCCCTCCACCAATTGATTTGGACCAGTACACAAAGCAAGGTCCATAAAGACATGGATGAGTGAGTTTGGGGTGGAGGAAGATGATTTGTTTTCTAATTGGAATACATTTTGGAGTAGCACAGACTTCTTTACATGGATACTAAGTTCTTGTAGTTTGGTCTCCAGGCCTCAGTACAGTTTTGTCTCTCATTATTGATGAGTTTATGGAATTTTGTGATTTTTACCGATGTTGGCTTGTCCATGAATCAGAAGTCAGATTAGTTAGCTGTGGTGTTTTTCCCTGTCATTGCAGAGAATGTTCCCGGAGGACAAGGACATGAGGACACGGACTGGCCCAACAACCGAACCTGCAAATCCGAATGCTTCTCAGGTGAGCCAACTAAAGAGGTACAGTGTATCTTACTATTCATATTGCGTAGACCAGGAGTTGTCAAACTTTTTGAAACTGAGCCCTGTAAATTCTTCCAATCCTTTTTGCCCACAAAAAAAAAAAAACAAATCAATAATAGTATGGGACTACAAAACATGTATTTACATTCTAGAATGCTGGGGATGGGGCCTGGTGTCTCTGGGGTGGAATGGGGATTCTAGAGGAGGTTGGGAGACTCTGTAGCTGACTTGAAAGTTTTGTAGGGGATTACGTTTCTGGAGGGAGCTGGGGCAGCTATGGGGGCTTGGATTCCGGGAGGGGGCTGGGGGTCTCTCTAGGGGGCTTTGCAGGGGCACTGTGGATGAGTGGATGGCTTTCAGGAGGTTGGGGGCTGAAAAATCTGCAGAAAGCTAGGGGGCACTATGGGAAGTTGGAGGGTACTGTGGGTGGTTGAGGGCTTTTCGGGGGCCTAGGAGAACCTGCTTGCTCATTGAGTTATGAATTTGTATCAGTGTTCCTTTGATCTAATCTCCAGTATGAAGGCAGGTGACACAGGAAGCTGCATAGTCTATGTCAGGGCTAGGCAACCTTAAAGAGGTGGATATCTACCTGAACAACATGGGGGAAGTCAAATGGCACTTTTCCACTGCAAGTACCGGCTCAGCTCCACTTGGCCCTGCTTGGCCCGGTTTGGTTTTCCACTTCATGGTACCACATGGTACGGTGTTGGAACAGTTCGGTACGGTTTGGTACGGTTTGCTTTTCCACTAATGTAGTACTAAAGTAAGTGGGTGGGATAACAACGATTCTCTGACTAATCAGTGGCAAGTAGTGACAAACAGTCAAGGCTGCATGCAAAGGATTCTGGGATATGGTACCGGTACGGCCCTCTTGGAACCACAACTGAGGTGGTACTGTTTATGGTATTGTTTAGAGAGCCGTACCGTTCGGTTCCATGTAGTGGAAAAGCGCCGCCGTACCGCACCGAACTGTTCCTACACCGTACCATGCGGTACCATGCAGTGGAAAAGCACAAAAGCGAGCCGAACCGTTCGGTTCAATGCAGTGGAAAAGCACCATAAGATCACTGGGTACAGTGTTGACTCCTCACACTTGATTTAAACCTCTAATTGCCATACTACCATGTCGCAATCACGTGTTTCACATGGTAATCAGGGGTTTAAATCAGGCGGTGAGGAGGCAACATATCGACACCTGTCAAAAACATCCGATCGCTTTTCAGAGGAGCAGCAGTGCTTGCTGCACTTGTAAATGAGCCCTTTTTCGGAGCGGCACCCTTAGGGCTTGTTTACACGTGAAGCTGGGGGTGATAAAACCCTGCTGTTGAGTTATGGTTTTACTGCCCCCATTCCCTAACCTAATTTTAGTTGCTGAGGCAGCAGCCAAAGGTGCAAACATTCTACAGCAGGAATTAAGCCCCTTGTTGCTTTTGATTGGTGCTACCGCCTGCCAATTGCGATCCATGCAAGTAAATGAGGCCACTCTTCAAGCGCCCCGCAACTACATGCTTCTTTGGGGTCCAAGGGGTTAAAGCAGGTTGTGAGAAAGCAACACAATGCTGCTAATATGCCCGGTGTATTTTCTTCTTTCCTGCTGCTGGCACCATTCTGGAGACCACTAGCCGAGATAAGAGGTGGAGTGCAGTTGGTATCATTCCGCATGGGATAGGATCCAGCACTAAAGAGGAGGCATTGACTTATGCGGCTCTTGCTCCCTTCTACAGATCCAACTTTACAAGTAGTCCCTCTGTATTGCACTCTTTGATGCTCTGGAATAGCGGGTTAGCAAGCCAAGATCGCGATCCACCCGTCACCTATCCGTGATTTACAATTTGCTGACCCCCGGTCTAAATAGTGTCATCCTCCCCACTGTATACAGTAGATTGCAGGAACAGCTGTGGATTTATCCATTTACCTAAAGCTCCCCTTTAAGCTGCTGTAATGTTGATAAAAAGCTGCTGTAACCCTGACATCAAAAATTTCACTCATTTATATTACCAGTTCCCGCCCGACGTATGGCAAGATGACACCGGTGGGAGCCTCTCGTTGATCTGGGCGGATGTCAAGGCACCGGCTGCATCCACCAGATACAGCCGATGACTGAACGGTACCAGTACCGGTGTTCTGCTTAAAACTCCAAATCACCCAAATCTCCGACCACGTCACTTCCGGTGACTCTACAGCAGGAATAATTCTAGATTTTGACGAGTTGCTGTTTTCATAGAACATCGGCAGCCTATACATTCCGGTACACGCTATAATCACTGGACATTGTTAGTAACGACTGCTACTAACCAACAACATGGCTGCCTCCAGGGCGGCGACAACTTTTTTTCCTCCTTACCCAGTGTTCTGTGAAAAGAGGCAACTGCTCGTGTACTGGAATGTATAGGCTGCCGGTGGTCTCTGAAAACAGCAACTCGTCGAAATCTCCAATTATTATTCCTGATTCCTGCTGTAGAGTCACCGGAAGTGACATGGTTAGAGTCCTCGGCAAGTTGGAGTTTTCAGCAGAACACCCTGGCCTGCTGCCAGTACCATGTGACTGCTGTAACCAATCACAGCAGATCACATGACAATTGTACACAACGGATGGCTTCCTTTCAAGCCATCCATTGTGTCCAATTGTGTTGCTAGCTGTGATTGGTCAGTGTTAGAGATGAGCTTGGGCGTGTTCGAGTTTGCATGTGCCCGATCCCGCCAGGAAGCCGACACTGCACTCCACTAATCACAGACAGTGAGACATTTCCCGATCTGTGCAGCTACAGATCAGGAAATGTTTCACTGCCTGTGATTAGCGGAGTGCAGTGTCAGCTTCCTAGCGGGATCGGGCACGTACGAACTCGAACACGCCCCGAGCTCATCCCTGGTCAGTGTGATCACATGGTACAGACTGGGCCAATCACAGCTAATTACAACAAAACAAACTGAATGAATCAATTTCATTCAGTAAAATGCTTGCATATAGAAATGTAATGCACTGCTTTATGCAAACATATAATGTGTTAAAAAAAAATTGTAAAAAAAAATGTTAAGTCAAATTATTATTTTATTTTATTTTATTTTGTTTGTACTGTCCCCAGTCAGTGTCCCTGATCACCGCACACCAATTTTATAATGACACATCTAAAAAAAAAAATTTTAATTTCTTAATTTTCCAAAAGCTTATGACAAAAAAAATGACGACTTCAAAAAACCCGCCATGCCTCTTACAAAATACCTTGGACTTTCCAAAAAGGGGTCATATGGGGGGGGGGGGGTTGTATTGTTCTGACATTTTAGGGCCTCAAGAAATGAGACAAGCCATCAGTACATCAGGACTGATTAATTTTCATATATCTAGTATCTCACAAAAGTAAGTACACCCCTCACATTTCTGTAAATATTTTATTATATCTTTTCATGTGACAACGCTGAAGAAATGACACTTTGCTACAATGTAAAGTCGTGAGTGTACAGCTTGTATAACAGTGTAAACAGTGTGGCGGCAACCGGGTGAGGAGTCATTTCTTCAGTGTTATCACATGAAAAGATATAATAAAATATTGACAAAAATGTGAGGGGTGCACTTACTTTTGTGAGATACTGTATACGCACACCATAGTTTGCAGACTCTCTAACTTTCCTACAGACTAAATAATACACACTGATTTTGGGTATTTTCACCAAAGAAATGTGAAAGAATACATTTTGACCGAAATTTATGAAAAAAGATTATTTATTTGCAACATTTTATAAACGGAAACAAAGAAAAACGTTTTTTTTATTTTGAAAACAACAAAAAAAAAACCCAGTGGTGATTAAACACCACCAAAAGAAAGCTCTATTTGTAAAAATATAGTTTGGGTACAGCGTTGGATGACTGCGCAATTGTCATTCAAAGTGTGACAGCGCTGAAATCTGAACATTGGCCTGGGCAGGAAGGGAGTAAAAGTGCCCGGTATTGAAGTGGTTAAACTGGTTAAGTTTCATTGTTATCATGCATCTTGTCTCTCTAGATTTTCTCTCATTCTGATTTTCTCTGCCCTTCCCTCCAGACAATGATGATGCAGTAGAAGAGGACGGCGGCTGTCTCCGGTCTCTGGACCCCGGTGCGTTCTGTCTCTTTGGTCAACAATTGGTCAGCTGCAGCGGTTGGTAGTGGTGTGGGAGATTAGGTCACACAGATTTAGGGCTCTTTCACACGGTCCGCCTCCGTAGGCGGATCCGTGCTGCTCAGTGGGGATCGATCCGCCGATCCCCGCTGAGCCGGCGGATGACAGCTCCGTCTCTGCTTGCAGTGTGGAGAGGGAGGTGTCACAGCTCCCGCTGCTCTCTATGGGGGATCGGATGAGAGCGGACCGCCTGTCCGCTCTCATCCGATCCGATCCCTGAACGGATGGAAAAATAGGGTTTCCATCCGTCCAGATTTCACGGACAGGATCGGATACGGATGGCAGCGGGTGTCAGCGGAGGTGTCTCCACTGACATCCACTGCCCCATAGAGCTGCATGGAGGATCCGATCAGATCCGCCTAAAAAACTGACAGGCGGATTTGATCGGATCGCCCGTGTGAAAGAGCCCTAGGTCGCACACCTTGTGCCCCATCCTCCACATCTGCATGGTCAAAGGACCAGAATGGGTTAGTTACCATTTAAAGCACAACTCCGCTATTGTGGGGAAAAAAAATAGTGAATATAAAAACAAATAATATAGTGTAATTGAATGTTATTAAAAATGACTTATTTTCAATGTGCAGCGCTGTCATTTTCTGTAAAATGCAATATGGTGACCTGGAGACATTCTGTACACTGATGGTGTACAGAAGCCCCCCCCCCCTCCCCCAACAAAAAAAGAAAAAGTATTTTCTAGCTTGTGTAATTGGCTTACTGATTCTCCCAGAAGTCTGCACTAAGATTATAGGTTGAAGTCAGATTTTGGGCATCCTCTGTAACAAATACGTCATTTTTGTTGAGATAATCCCAAAGGGAAATCACTTCTAAAGGGATGCAGACTCTGCCACTTTGCTCATGAACCCTGCAGGTGCTGCCGCTGATTGATAATGATAAAATCACTCCCATACAGATTCTGCTTCAGTCTTTTTTTTTTTAAGATTTTAAATAACAAGAAAAAAACATAATTAAGTAGCAAAATCGGGTACAAAATGGTACTATCATCATAGTCAGTATACAATAAAAGAAATTGGTGACAATAATAGATGAAAGATGATGAGGGGTTCAGGCATGAACCCATATAAAGTCCATAAGTTGATATGAGAAAGTATATATCCAAGTGGTCGACCATGAAGAGTCAAGTGTAATACTAACTCCCATGGAGATTTGCTCGGCACATGGATACAAACATCTATTTCTTTAGAGATTAACAAAAGGTAGGAATTTGCAACAGAGTTTGTTAAAATCCCTGCAATGTACAGAGATCACCCAGACAACAGAGTTTGTTAAAATCCCTGCAATGCACAGAGATCACCCAGACAACAGAGTTTGTTAAAATCCCTGCAATGCACAGAGATCACCCAGACAACAGAGTTTGTTAAAATCCCTGCAATGTACAGAGATCACCCAGACAACAGAGTTTGTTAAAATCCCTGCAATGTACAGAGATCACCCAGACAACAGAGTTTGTTAAAATCCCTGCAATGCACAGAGATCACCCAGACAACAGAGTTTGTTAAAATCCCTGCAATGCACAGAGATCACCCAGACAACAGAGTTTGTTAAAATCCCTGCAATGCACAGAGATCACCCAGACAAAAGTGGAGTTACTCTTTAAGTCTCCATTTTTATAAGGCCTTAGTTGTTCTTGGTTAAATTTTACTTCCTGTAATTTTGATTAGGGTTGCTGTTAGAAATCACAGGGTCCCATACAGCCTACTAGACAGCCCCCCCCCCACCCCCACCCAGCCAAAAGAAAGTGACTGAGGATCTAGATTTATCAGTCCCTTTTCTTTGCAGCCTCAGCTGCACAGATGATTGAATAGGAAGCGCTCTGAGGCTTCCTGCTCATTCACAAACTGAGACACAGTTTACTATGATTCGGTGATGAATAAACACAGTAGTGATTGGTACAGATTGCTCACTGCGTTCATTCAGGAAAGGAAGGGGCCTGTAAATTACATATTTGCCAGCCCCTTTTCCCGCTCTCCATCCTGAAACATCTCCCTGTGTGCCCATAGCAGCTTCTAGCGGGAGGTAAGTTGGCAGAGCTGTGGGGGAAAGGGGCACATGAGAGGTCTGGACAGAAAATGGAAGATGCACATGTGCCAGGACCCCCCTGCAGTGCAGCCGGAGGGAGAAAGAGAAGGAGATGCTGGCAGCACTGTAAGGGGAGGCAGAAGAGGATCGGTGTCTGCAATAAGACAGTACAGCCAGCCTTCCTGTTCAGCAGGTGCCCGGGCCCCCTTTTTGAACTGATGGGGTCCAGGCCCAGTACAGGAGGGCTGGTTGTACTGCCTTATAAGCAGCCCTGATCTTGATATTAGGATGGCCTCCCTGTGCCCCTTTACAAGACATTCCTTTGTTAGGACCGGGGATGGGCCAAGATAAAGACTATGTTTGTTGATACGTATTGAACACACTGTACTTCTCCTTGTAGAAGACAGACGTGTGTCCAATGCTGAAATCGCCCACTATGTTTTTTTTAATCCCAGCAGGGTGCAAGGATCTCCTTTTGTGTAGAACCATAACATTTTTGTCATACATGGATCAAAATTTGGCCTGTTCACCATGGACCAGCCGAGATTCGATTCAATGCTGATTGTACCCAAGTTGATCCATAATTGACTTTGGTACAACCAACCTGTCAGATTTTTTACATGTGATTACTGACGGTGTTCTGCCAAAAACGCCAGCTCGCCAATATCTCCAACCACGGTGACTCTCCAGCAACAATAATTGGAGATTTCGATCAGTTGGTGTTTTCAAAGAACACCGGCAGCGTATACACTATGGTACACGCTATAATGATTGGACAATGTTAGTCCGCCCGCTAGTTGTCACCGCCTTGGAGGCGGCCATGTTGTTGTTGTTTAGAAGCTAGAAAAAAGGGTGTACTCCGTGGCCTCCCTCAAATATAACCGAAGTTATATGAACACAGTAAAAAATTGGGGGAAAAAGAGGTATGGCGCTGCCTAATGAATAGATGGGTGGGTACCCCATACCACCACCCATCTATTCATTTAGGAAGCGCCATACCCCTTTTTCCCCCAATTTTTTACTATGCTGGTACTATGTATGTATGATGTTGTTGTTGTTTACTAGGGGGCGGACTAACAATGTCCACTCAATATAGCGTTTACCATAGTGTATATGCTGCCGCCTGTTCTGTGAAAACACCAACTGGTTGAAATCTCCAATTATTGTTGCCGGAGAATCACTGGAAATGACATGGTTGGAGATTTTGGTTAGTTGGAGTTTTCAGCAGAACACCAGCGGCTATAGCCACTAGCCATGGTCATTGTGTTCTGTCGGCCTGAAATGCTGCCCCCCCCCAGCAGAACACAATGGCGCTGTGGGAGGAATTGAGTGAAGGTCTAGAGCGGGGGTCTCCAAACTTTTGAAACAAAAAGGGCCAATTTACTGTCCTTCAGACTTTAGGAGGGCCAGTGGGAGAAAAAAATGTCCTGGGATCCAGTGGGAGTAAACGATGCCCTATCTTTTGTGACAGTGGGAGGGCTAGTGCCCCATCGTTGATGTCAGTGGAATTAATAGTTCCTAGATGTGGGAGTCAGTTGCAGGAATAGTTCCCATTGTTGGTGTCAGTGGGAATAATTTTGCCCTTTCATTGGTGTCAGAGTGAGGAAAAGCATCCCATAGTTGCTATCAATGGAAGGAATTATGCCCCATCATTGATGTTAACGGAAGGAATAATGCCCCATCATTGATGTCATTGGAAGGAGTTGTGCCCCATCGTGGGTGTTAATGGAAGGAATTGTGCCCCATCAATGTTGTCAATGGAAGGAGTTGTGCCCCATTGTGGGTGTCAATGGAAGGAATTGTGCCCCATCATTGGTGTCAGTGGAAGGAATTGTGCCCCATCATTGGTGTCAGTGGAAGAAATTGTGCCCCATTGTGGGTGTTAATGGAAGGAATTGTGCCCCATCAATGGTGTCAATGGAAGTAATTGTGCCCCATCAATGGTGTCAATGGAAGTAATTGTGCCCCATTGTGGGTGTTAATGGAAGGAATTGTGCCCCATCAATGTTGTCAATGGAAGGAGTTGTGCCCCATTGTAGGTGTCAATGGAAGGAATTGTGCCCCATCATTGGTGTCAGTGGAAGTAATTGTGCCCCATTGTGGGTGTCAGTGGAAGGAATTGTGCCCCATCATTGGTGTCAGTGGAAGTAATTGTGCCCCATTGTGGGTGTTAATGGAAGGAATTGTGCCCCATCAATGGTTTCAATGGAAGGAGTTGTGCCCCATTGTGGGTGTTAATGGAAGGAATTGTGCCCCATCAATGTCAATGGAAGGAGTTGTGCCCCATTGTAGGTGTCAATGGAAGGAATTGTGCCCCATCATTGGTGTCAGTGGAAGGAATTGTGCCCCATCATTGGTGTCAGTGGAAGGAATTGTGCCCCATCATTGGTGTCAGTGGAAGGAATTGTGCCCCATCAATGTTGTCAATGGAAGGAGTTGTGCCCCATTGTAGGTGTCAATGGAAGGAATTGTGCCCCATCATTGGTGTCAGTGGAAGGAATTGTGCCCCATCATTGGTGTCAGTGGAAGGAATTGTGCCCCATCATTGGTATCAGTGGGAGGAATAGTGCCCCATCATTGGTGTCAGTGGAAGGAATTGTGCCCCATCATTGGTGTCAGTGGAAGGAATTGTGCCCCATCATTTGTGTCAGTGGAAGGAATTGTGCCCCATCGTGGGTGTTAATGGAAGGAATTGTGCCCCATCAATGGTGTCAATGGAAGGAGTTGTGCCCCATTGTGGGTGTTAATGGAAGGAATTGTGCCCCATCAATGTTGTCAATGGAAGGAGTTGTGCCCCATCGTGGGTGTCAATGGAAGGAGTTGTGCCCTATCATTGGTGTCAATGGAAGGAAGGAATTATGCCCCATCAATGGTGTCAATGGAAGGAGTTGTGCCCCATCCTGGGTGTTAATGGAATGAATTGTGCCCCATCATTGATGTCAGTGGGAGGAATTGGCCCTTTTTATGGTGACAGTTGGAGGAATAGTGCCCCATTGTTGATGTCAGCGACAGGAATTCTGCCCCATTGTTAGTGTATTTCGATGGAATAGTGCCTCAAGGACCAGATAAATGCAAGCAACGGGCCGCAGTTTGGAGACCGCTGGTTCAGAGCAATTGCACTTTGTAGAGTTCATATGCACTTGCAAAGTCCACATTTTATTTGCCTTTAGTAAATCGAATAATCTATGGATGACTAAAGTCTTCAAACGTGTTTTCATCTACCGTACATGTGTATGACTTCTAGAGCCAGGATCAGCGGCGCATCGTCCTTTGAATAGCTCTTGGGAACAGCTGCAATTCTTACAAGGGAAATTTGCTTTTCTGGGGAAAAAAAAACTTTTATTCTTTAATAACAGAAGTTTTTGTTGCCTATTGTGCCCTAGAAATTGCCAACGAAGAAACTGTGAGCGCCAGCCATGACTTAAAGCCCCTGATAAAAACAGAAGATTGTTCTCCAGGTAATGAATTGTATTTTGCAAATGTCATTTGTCACTTCAGCTTATGTACTTATGTATTGCGGACTAACAATGTCCACTCAATATAGCGTTTACCATAGTGTATATATAGTGTATATGCTGCCCCTTGTTCTGTGAAAACACAAACTGGTTGAAATCTCCAATTATTGTTACCGGAGAGTCACTGGAAGTGACATGGTTGGGGATTTTGGTGAGTTGTAGTTTTCAGCAGAACACCGGCGGCTGTAGCCACTAGCCATAGTCACTGTGTTCTGTCGGCCTGAAATGCTCCCCACGCCCACCCCTCCCCAGCAGAACACAATGGCGCTGTGGGTGGAATTGAGCGAAGGTCTCCAAACTTTCTAAATAAATGGGCCAATTTACTGTCCTTCACACTATAGGAGGGCCAGTGGGAGAAGAAAATGTCCCGGGATCCAGTAGGAGTAAACAATTCCCTCTTTTGTGACAGTGGGAGGGCTAGTGCCCCGTCGTTGATGTCAGTGGAATGAATAGTTCCCAGATGTGGGAGTCAGTTGCAGGAATAGTTCCCATTGTTGGTGTCAGTGGGAAAAAGTTTGCCCTTTCATTGGTGTCAGTGGGAGGAAAAGCATCCCATAGTTGCTATCAATGGAAGGAATTGTGCCCCATCAATGGTGTCAATGGAAGGAGTTGTGCCCCAACGTGGGTGTTAATGGAAGGAATTGTGCCCCATCAATGGTGTCAATGGAAGGAGTTGTGCCCCAACGTGGGTGTTAATGGAAGGAATTGTGCCCCATCAATGGTGTCAATGGAAGGAGTTGTGCCCCAACGTGGGTGTTAATGGAAGGAATTGTGCCCCATCAATGGTGTCAATGGAATGAGTTGTGCCCCAACGTGGGTGATAATGGAAGGAATTGTGCCCCATCATTGATGTCAGTGAGAGGAATTAGCCCTTTTGATTGTGGCAGTTGGAGGAATAGTGCCCCATTGTTGATGTCAGCGACAGGAATTATGCCCCATTAATGGTGTCAATGGAAGGAATTATGCCCCATTAATGGTGTCAATGGAAGGAGTTGTGCCCCATCGTGGGTGTTAATGGAAGGAATCGTGCCCCATCAGTCAGTGGGAGGAATTAGCCCTTTTGATAGTGGCAGTTGGAGGAATTGTGCCCCATTGTTGATGTCAGCAACAGGAATTATGCCCCATTAATGGTGTCAATGGAAGGAATCATGCCCCATCAATGGTGTCAATGGAAGGAGTTGTGCCCCATCGTGGGTGTTAATGGAAGGAATCGTGCCCCATCAGTCAGTGGGAGGAATTAGCCCTTTTGATAGTGGCAGTTGGAGGAATTGTGCCCCATTGTTGATGTCAGCAACAGGAATTATGCCCCATTAATGGTGTCAATGGAAGGAATCATGCCCCATCAATGGTGTCAATGGAAGGAGTTGTGCCCCATCGTGGGTGTTAATGGAAGGAATCGTGCCCCATCAGTCAGTGGGAGGAATTAGCCCTTTTGATAGTGGCAGTTGGAGGAATAGTGCCCCATTGTTTATGTCAGCAACAGGAATTATGCCCCATTAATGGTGTCAATGGAAGGAATCATGCCCCATCAATGGTGTCAATGGAAGGCGTTGTGCCCCATCGTGGGTGTTAATGGAAGGAATCGTGCCCCATCATTGATGTCAGTGGGAGGAATTGGCCCTTTTGATAGTGGCAGTTGGAGGAATAGTGCCCCATTGTTGATGTCAGCGACAGGAATTATGCCCCATTAATGGTGTCAATGGAAGGAATCATGCCCCATCAATGGTGTCAATGGAAGGAATCGTGCCCCATCGTGGGTGTTAATGGAAGGAATCGTGCCCCATCAGTCAGTGGGAGGAATTGGCCCTTTTGATGGTGACAGTTGGAGGAATAATGCCCCATTGTTGATGTCAGCGACAGGAATTATGCCCCATTAACGGTGTCAATGGAAGGAATTATGCCCCATCAATGGTGTCAATGGAAGGAATTATGCCCCATCAATGGTGTCAATGGAAGGAGTTGTGCCCCAAAGTGGGTGTTAATGGAATGAATTGTGCCCCATCATTGATGTCAGTGGGAGGAATTGGCCCTTTTGATAGTGGCAGTTGGAGGAATAGTGCCCCATTGTTGATGTCAGTGACAGGAATTATGCCCCATTGTTAGTGTATTTGGATGGAATAGTGCCTCAAGGGCCAGATAAATGCAAGCAACGGGCCGCTGTTTGGAGACCGCTGGTTCAGAGCAACTGCACTTTGTAGAGTTCAACTGCACTTGCAAAGTCCACATTTTATTTGCCTTTAGTAAATCGAATAATCTATGGATGGCTAAAGTCTTCAAACGTGTTTTCATCTACATGTGTGTGACTTCTAGAGCCAGGAATCCCTCATCACTGGTAAAGGTAATTCTCTGATCAGCGGTGCATCGTTCTTTGCATAGCTCTTAGGAACAGCTGCAATTATTACAAGGGAAATTTGCTTTTCTGGGGAAAAAAAAACTTTTATTCTTTAATAACAGAAGTTTTTATTGCCTATTGTGCCCTAGAAATTAACAATGAAGAAACTGTGAGCGCCAGCCATGACTTAAAGCCCCTGATAAAAACAGAAGATTGTTCTCCAGGTAATGAATTGTATTTTGCAAATGTCGTTATTGATGATTATGTGATTCGCCTTCTGTAAATAACACTTCAACTTATGTACTTTTTGCCATTTGTCACTAAACAGCATTTAAAGCGGAGTTCCGGCCTCGGGGGCAAAATTTAGATAAAAATACCCCGGGGACAGTCAGGGCTAGTACATTCCACAATGGATAGCCTCCGAACCGTCCCGGGTCGCACTTACCTTTTAGAAGAAATACTTACCTTGAAAATTTCTTCTCCAGCGCTGCCATCTCAGGTGTGGGCAGCTGAAGCCAGCGCGTCCTCTTCTGCGGCCTCTTCGGTGACGTCGGAGTCCCACAATGCACTGCACCGGCCCCGCTCATCACTTCCAGTGCAGGCGCGGTATCCCTGCACAGCTCCTGGGCATGCCCAGAAGCTGTTTAGCAGGGAATGTCGCACCTGCACCGGAAGTGACGAGCGGGGCCGGTGCAGTGCATTGTGGGACTCCGACGTCACCGAAGAGGCCGCAGAAGAGGACGCGCTGGCTTCAGCTGCCCACACCTGAGATGGCAGCGCTGGAGAAGAAGTGACGAGCGGGGCCGGTGCAGTGCATTGTGGGCATTGACAGGCCTTCTCGTCCACATCAGCACTTGACCTCACAAAAATTTGCTTCTGGAAGAATGGTCAAACATTCCCATAGACACACTCCTAAACCTTGTGGACAGCCTTCCCAGAAAAGTTGAAGCTGTTATAGCTGCAAAGGGTGGGCCAACTCAATACTGAACCCTACGGACACACGATAAGATTATCGGAGGAATGATCGCCTGTTTTTTTTTTTTGTGCATGCTAATCTCAGATTGAAACTGAAAAGTTTACTAAAGCTATGAAAAGTTACTAGAGTTTACATCACTTCCGAATTTTTATTCTGCCGCACGAGAACATTAGTAATGTGTTGTAGTGTATTTTCGGACTACTGTACTGATTAAACGAAAATCGTACAATCTGGTATCGTATGAGGAAAATTTTTGTGCTTGCGCCATTGACTAATATCGGATGAACTGTCGTGATAGGCTATCGAAAGCTGTGTACTAATGATTAGATTATCATACGATCGCTGCAAAAGCGCTATTTTTCATACGATTTTCAGACCGTCTGTATGGGCCATTGGACTGGGATGCCATTAACCACTTCCCGACCACCTGCTGCCTTTTTACTGTAGATCTATGTCGGCCGCGCGCGCGCTGCCGGCAGGGCCCTCCCGCCCCCCACTCGGCAGCTGCGTGTGTCAGGCGGCTCCGATTGCCACCTGACACCCGCGATCGTTCCCTGCTGAGAGAGAAGGACGGTCGGCTGTTGTAAACACATCCAACCGGCCTTCTCCCGGCAATGATCATAGAGCCCATGTGATCCTTCTATATAGGATTACATGTCTCTATGGTCATTTCAGAAGCCACGCCCCCCCCCCACAGTTAGAATCACTCCCCTAGGCTCACATTTAACCCCTTCCCTGCCAGTGTCATTATTACAGTAAAAGTGCATATTTTTAGCACTGATTACTGTAGTAATGTCACTGGTCCCCCCCCCCCCCCCAAAAGGGACAAAAATGTCAGTTAGGGGTCCGATCTGTCCGCCGCAATGTTGCAGTCCCGCAAAAAATCGCAGATCCCCGCCAATAAACAATAAAAATTACCTAAATCTTTCCCCTAGTTTGTAGACGCGATAACTTTTGCGCAAACCAATCAAAATACGCCTATTGCGATTTTTTTTTTTTTTTTTTTTTACCAAAAATATGTAGCAGAAATCAAATTGGCCTAAATGTTAAAAAATTTTGATTTATACATTTTTTTTTTTATGTGAATTTTTTTTTTTTTCAAAATTGTCACTCTTTTTTTGTTTATAGCGCAAAAAAAAAAAATCGCACAGGTGATCAAATACCACCAAAAGAAAGCTCTATTTGTGGGGAAAAAAGGCCGTCAATTTTATTTGGGTACAGCGTCGCACGACCGCGCAATTGTCCGTTAAAGTAACGCAGTGCCGAATCGCAAAATAGGGCCTGGTCATTAAGGGGGCAAATCCTTCCGGTCTTAAAGTGGTTAAGGTTCATGTGCATGTAAAGGCAGGCGTCCCAATACTTTTGGTAATATAGTGTATTTGCCTTTAGTAAATCAACCCCTATGATCTCTGCTGAAGCAGCCTAAACTTTGTTCCTCCACTTTAGTGGAGATCACATGACCAAATGACAAGGCTTTTAGACATGGAACCAGCAATGGTGTTGGAAGCAGCGATTTCTCCAGCAAAGGTAGCTAAGTCAGCCCTTCCTTCCACTATTTATTTTCATATTTTATTAAATATGTTAATATTTGTATCTAATTTAAAGTCTTCTTAAAAAATCCATTTTATTTTTTCCTCAGTGTCAGAGGTCAGCACTGGATTGAATGCAGCAGGTAACTCCCATGATGCACCTGGCCCCATGCTGTGGATAGCGGAGGATGGCACCACTTCAACTCATTGGGTGCCGTGGCTCGCCTTCTCTTATGACACGCCCATCATGAAAAGGCATAGAGGGCGCCAAAAAAAGCGTCTTAAGGAGCCCGACGAGCCCTCGGATACAGGTGATGTCTCATGGCACATCACTCACAACCCTACAGAGTTAGAAGAGAATTCTAAAAGTAGGCTAAGGAACCTCCCTGCCTTGGGTTGGGTCAGCAGACAAAGTCCTTCGCCGGCAACACTCTCGTGTGGCGAATGCAATATGTGTTTTTACAGCGTGGCCGAACTTAAAACTCACCAAATCCTGCACAGCGAGAAAACTCAGCTAAGGTGTGAAGACTGTGCTGAGGTCTTTGATGTCAAGAGCGATCTTGAAAAGCATAAAGCCAAGAAACATGGCAAGCTGCGCTATCCTTGCGAGGTCTGCAGCTTGCAGTACAATTACCGCTCGCAGTATATTATTCACCAGCGAACCCACACCGGCGAGAAGCCGTTTTGTTGCAAAGAGTGCGGCCAGGCATTCGGCCATAAATGCAGCCTGCTCATACACATGAGGAAACATTCGGGGAGCTCGCTGTTTGAGTGCGGCCGGTGCGGTAAACTGCTGGACACAGAGCAGGCCTTAGAGAAACACCGCAAACTACGATTCTGTGTCAATTGTAAGAAATGCTTTACTCGCCGGGCGCTGAGACGCCACCTGAAAACGCACACGCCGGACGAGATGGGGAAAAAAGACTCTAGCTAGACTCTCGAAAAACTTTCCTTGGTCTCACCCAAAATTTCTGTTTGTTCTAAAAGGACCAGTATGCACCTCCTTTGTGGTCTTAAAACTAAGCCTCTATCTATGGCAGCCATTCTGTGTCTCTTGGACCACATATTAGTTGGAGTCATTGCCAGTAAAACTGACAATTGTCCGAAAACCAGTGTTCAGTCTAAGAATGTCAGCCGCTATGGATTACACAGGTCACACAGGTCTTTTGCTTTGTGATAGGTTCCCCTTTAAGAGTCATTGTCAGGAACCGTAAACCAGGTGGAGACAGAAAGTGCAGTTAAAAGCACACCTTTAATTAAATAGCAAAAATAACACCATTCAGGAACATAGTCAAAAACTGAAGCCAGGGTCTGGATGAAAGAGTGGGTTATCAGACGAGCAGGAGCCAGGACACCAGAAAACAGCGTAGTCAGGAGCAAATTCAGGAACAGGTAAAGAAAGGGAAGTCAGCCAGGCCAAGTCGTACAGGAACATAGGCAGGAACACACTGGAGATCATAGACCACGCAAGGGCAAGGAGGAAATGAGCTAAGCGCAGTGATGGCAAACCTTGGCAACCCAGATGTTTTGGAACTACATTTCCCATGATGCTCATGCACTCTGCAGTGTAGTTGAGCATCATAGGAAATGTAGTTCCAAAACATCTGGGGTGCCAAGGTTCGCCATCACTGAGCTAAGCTGTTTAAATAGCAAAAAGAGGCTGGCTGTAGGCTGGACTAATGAGGCAGGTAAATGGTAAGCAGGTGAGTCACTGTGGTAACAATGAGTGGCCTAGTAAATAGCCAACAGCTGAGCAGCTTCTATGCACTGAAAGGAACTGGCTGCTTGTAAATAGCAGGAGCCCAGACTTGCCAGTTATTAATGTTAACCTATCACAAACCAGGGAAATTCATACCAAGCCTATGGTAGAAAAATACTTTTGAGTTTTGGGTTTGGTGCCTCAAACCAAGGTTGTTGGGACTTTAAGGGCAAGAGTAAACAAAATAAAGTATCATAGAATAAAAATTGAACAGTTTATTTTCAAAAAAGTTTTACAAGGTAATAGACAAGTTTGTTGTGGGTGGGTTTAAGGTCCATCGTGAGAGAAGTGAAGAAGTTAGAAAGGTAGGTGACAAGGTGAAAAATGGTGACTTTTGAGGAACATTTGTCTCTGTTGTTCCATGCCTGTATTTCAGGCTTGGAACTTTGTTCAGAGGAAAATGTCCAGGAGATTATCCTACGCGTTTCGGCTCTATAGGTATTAGCCTTTTTCAAGGATAAGTCACCATGTCTAGAAACAACAATGAATTGTAAGTTTTTTGCACATATCAAAAATTTAAAGTAGAATTATGCAATGTGCTTTATGTTACATACATCTTCCTTTTGTCTGGTCCATATGTGAAAGGTTTTCCCCAGGTTTCTAAGTCGCATCAAAAATACTTAACTCCACTTTTGTTGAGAAAGAAAAATTCCCTCTAGGTGATCAATATACATTGCAGGGATTTTAACAATCTTTGTTGCAGATCCCTACCAGGTTTTGCTCTGAATAAATAGCTGTTTGTATGGCTATGTCTTATGTAGACTGATTTTGAATGGGAGAGTCTGGTTCATTATAATCAGCTGATGCTCTGTCGGTGTTCTGATGAAGAAAGCTGCAGTGTCGGCATCCCACAAAATTTAATTAACCCTTTGGGGAGTATCCCCCCCCCCAAAAAAAAAAGCAAATTCCTATTGCAGGAGGTGCCTAAAATCTGACTTGCATTTTAGTATAGACTACTGAGAAAATCAGTGAGCCAATCACGCAAGCTGGAAATCAAATTTTTGGAGATGTTTTGTACACCAATGTTATACAGAACCCCTCCTCGTTACCATGTTGTATTGAATTTTATGAAAAAATTACAGCGCTCCAGTTTGAAATGGAAAGGTAATTTTTATAAAATTAAATTACAATATGGCTTGTGCTATATTCTTTCCCACAAAGTGTAGTTACGCTTTAATCAAAGGTCAATTCCAGAGGAAACCACATGTCAAAACCACTAAAAGTTCAGTGATGCCCTGGCCGTGATCTGGGTGGAAATACCCCAGGACACCATCCGTCATCTCATTAGGAGATGCCCCCCCAGACTGACAATGCTGCTGTCTGCTGTACCCCCTGTGCTCATTCCTCCAGTAATGGGCCATACACACTATACAATTGTCTTTAGATTTTTTCCTTTAGATTTACCAAAACCATATAATATGAGGTCAGATCTAAACGCGTTTTAATTAGTATGCAATCAGGCAGGTCCTTGTACTACGTAGTTGAAGGTAAATCTAAAGGAAATCTACCAACAAAAGTTGTACAGTGTGTATCCAGCTTAAGTGGTGTCTCACTAATACCGGAGGTGTGTTACTGGCCAGATCACCAGGTGAAAGCAGAGGCCTCCACATCTAATGATTGGTAAGCTGCAATATACAGTAATACATTTTTGGTTTTGGGTTTAATACTACTTAAAGCGGAGTTCCAACCTGAAAATTATTTTTTCACTGTCTGCTTGCTCTTAATAACCTGTAAAACAATTGGATAATTAAAAATATTTTTTTTATTCACTTACCTTCTTTTTAAAGAAAACATACTTACCTTACTTCCTCTTCCTCCCTCTGCGGACACGGCCGCCGCCGTCACTTCCTTCTTTCATTGACTCCTGGGAGCTGAACCTCATCGCTCCCAGCAATTAATGCGCCTGCACCGGCCCCGCTCGTCAGTTCCGGGGCAGGCGCTTCATTCCCTGCTAAACAGCTTCTGGGCATGCCTGAGATGGCAGCACTGGACAAGAAATTTTCAAGGTAAGTATTTCTTCTAAAAGGTAAGTGAACCTGGGGACAGTTCAGAGGCTATCATTGCTGAAATGCACTAGCCCTGACTGTCCCGGGGGGATTTTTATCAAAATTTTTTTTTCAGGCAGGAACTCCACTTTAACCGCTTGCCGACTGCCGCAAGTACATATACTGCGGCGGTCAGCCCCGTGAAGGCAAAGTGACGTATGGGTACGTCACTCGCCTGTGAGCCAATAGGGGGCGAGCGTGCGCCGCCGGAGGCGCGCTCCCGCCCCCACTCGTTCACGGACACCTCCGTGCAAGTGACCGGCGGACTCGATGTCCGCCGGTCACTCGCGATCGTCAGTCACAGAGGGAGAAAGGCAGACGGCTAATTTAAACAAAGCCGCCTGTCATTCTCCCTTGTGTAACAGCAGAGATCATATGGTCCTGCTATGTAGGACCGTAGATCTCTGCTGTTACATGAAAAGCCACATCCCTGCACAGTAAGAAGCACGCCCCTAGGGACACACTTAGCCACTGCATCACTAATAAAGTTAAACCCTTCACTGCCAGTGTCATTTTTACAGTAACAGTGCATATATATAGCACTGATTAGTAATGTCACTGGTAACCCCAAAAGTGTAAAAAATGTCAGTCAAGGGTCCGATCTGTCTGCTGCAATGTCGCAGTCCTGCAAAAAAAATCGCAGATTGCCGCCATTACTCATTAAAAAAAAAAAACAACAAAAATGACAAAAAATCTTTCCCTTAGTTAGTAAACGCAATAACTTTTGCGCAAACCAATCAAAATACGCGTATTGCGATTTTTTTTTTACCAAACATATGTAGCAGAAAACAAATTGGCCAAAAATGTTAAATTTTGATTTTTACATTTTTTTGGGGGAATTTCGTATAAAAAAATGTGAAAAATATTGTTATTTTTGCAAAATTGTCGCTCTTTTTTTGTTTATAGCGCATGATCAAAAAATCGCACAGGTGATCAAATACCACCAAAAGAAAGCTCTGTTTGTGGGGAAAAAAAGGACGTTTAGGTACAGCGTCGCACGACCGCGCAATTGTCCAGTAAAGTCACGCAGTGCCGAATCGCAAAATAGGGCTTGGTCAGGAAGGGGGTAAAATCTTCCGGGGCTTAAGTGGTTAAAGTGGTGTTACAACCTCCAGCCTCCCCCTCCAAAAATTAAAAGTCAGCAGCTACACATACTGTACACATACTGTAGCTGCTGACTTTTAATATTAGGACACTTACCTGTCCTGGAGTCCAACGATGTCGGCACCGCAGCCCATGTTTCCATCAGCTGTTGGGTGCTACCGCCGCCACCATTGCCGGTGAGGGAACCCGGCAGTGAAGCCTTACGGCTTCACTGGCAGGTCCCTAATACGCATGCGTGAAGCGCGCTGCACATTCGGATTGGCGGAGGAAGAAGGAGGGGGCCAAACTTCCGAGGGACATCGCAGCGGTGCCGTCTCCCGGAAGTGGGGAAGGGTACCTGTCAAAAACAGGTACCCGTTCCCCCCTTCCCCCTGAAAGGTGCCAAATGTGGCACCGGAGGGAGGGGGGGGGGGAGAAAGCAAATGAGTGAAAGTTCCACTTTTGGGTGGAACTCCGCTTTAAGCACAGGTAGGGGGCAGCACTGTAGGGTTGCACTAAAAATGGCCATACATGGCTACGTTTTTTTCCAATTATCCAGAAGGCTGATTGAAATAAACTGAACAGGTTCCCCCAGCCACACCATCGAGATAGAAGATAGAGGAATCCTACCAATTGTGCTATTATATCCTGATAGCAGGGGCTCCTCCACTGTCAGAATACACTGATCAGCATTGCAGCAGATTGGCTACAGGGCTGATAGAACAAACATTTTCCAACAAACCCATTCATGAGATCATTGGATTGACCATTAGATTGATCAGAATTTCAATCCATCTGTGGCCAGCTTGAGCCGTGGCATTGTTGTGGATTTTTCTGGTTGAGACACTGAAAAAAAAAATAACACTCACCGGCCGCTTTATTAGGTACACTTGTTCAATTGCTTGGTAACACAAATTGCTAATCAGCCAATCACATGGCAGCAACTCAATGCATTTAGGCATCTAGATGTGGTGAAGATGACTTGCTGAAGTTCAAACCGAGCATCAGAATGGGGAAGAAAGGGGATTTAAGTGACTGAATGTGGCATGGTTGTTGGTGCCAGATGGGCTGGTCTGAGTATTTTTGGGATTTCCACACACAACCATCTCTCAGGTTTACAGAGAATGGTGGGAAAAAGAAAATATCCAGTGAGCGGCAGTTGTGTGGAGGAAAATGCCTTGTTGAGGTCAGAGGAGAATGAGCAGACTGGTTCCAGATGATAGAAAGGCAACAGTAACTCAAATAACCACTCGTTACATCCAAGGTATGCAGAATAGCACATCTGTGAATGCACAACACATCGAACCTTGAAGAAGATGGGATTCAGCAGCAGAAAACCACACCAGATGCCACTCCTGTCAGCTAAGAACAGGAAACTGAGGCTACAATTGGCACAGGCTCACCAAAATTGGACAATAGAAGATTGGAAAAGCGTTGCCTGGTCTGATGAGTCTCCATTTAAGCCACGACATTCAGATGGAAGGGTCAGAATTTGGTGTAATGAAAGCATGGATCCATCCTGCCTTGTATCAACGGTTCAGGCTGGTGGTGGTGTAATGGTGCGGGGGGGATATTTTCTTGGCACGCTTTGAGCCCCTTAGTATCAATTGAGCATCGTTTAAACACCACGGCCTACCTGAGTATTGTTGCTGACCATGTCTTTCCCTTTATGACTACAGTGTCCCCATCTTCTGATGGCTCCTTCCAGCAGGATAATGCACCATGTCACAAAGCTCCAATCATCTCACCACTGGTTTCTTCACCATGACAATGAGGTCACTGTACTCCAATGGACTCCACACTCACCATATCCAGTCACTGTACCCCAATGGCCTCCACACTCACCATATCCAGTCACTGTACTCCAATGGATTCCACACTCACCATATCCAGTCACTGTCCTTCAATGGCCTCCACACTCACCTTATCCAGTCACTGTACTCCAATGGCCTCCACACTGACCATATCCAGTCACTGTACTCCAATGGCCTCCACACTCACCATATCCAGTCACTGTACTCCAATGGCCTCCACACTCACCATATCCAGTCACTGTACTCCAATGGCCTCCACACTCACCATATCCAGTCACTGTACTCCAATGGCCTCCACACTCACCATATCCAGTCACTGTACTCCAATGGCCTCCACACTCACCAGATCTCATCCAATAGAGCACCTTTGGGATGTGGTGGGATTGTATGAAACAGATCAATAATCAGATTTGCATTGTCAATTGTTGGCCCTCAAATGTGGATGCTAAAAGGCGCCAGCAATCTGGCATGGAACAGATTGCCCTAAGGCTGTGTAAATAGTCTCCCAACCAAAAAAATGTAAATTACCAAAATGTGAAATTTGAACTGTCTGTCTGCCGCTTAGTAGCCAATCACATGTACACCTCTGCAATGAAAGTGCAACTCTAGACAAAAGGAAGGTTTTGGAAAGGGGTAGAGCCGGTGCCAGGCATTTTCTGCAGTTTGTAACACCTGTAGAAGAAATTTCCCCTTTTTTTCCTGTCTGTACAGGAAGTGAAGGGAAATCTCTTCAGTGGGGATACATACTGTAGAAAAAAACAGGGTTGTTTCTACAGGGGTTGCAATTGCAACAGGGCCCCATGCTCCAGGGCCTGTGCGGCTCCCCTGTACACCTGGATAGGAGGGGCGGCGGGGGGCAGCATGTAGAGAAATCACTGTCCTCCTTTTTCCTTGTGTAGCTGCAGGAGGAAAATGGAGGAGATTGGTTCCTCTGTATGCTGCCCCCGCCACTCCTCCTATCCAGTTCACTTGTGTTCTGCTGTCTCTGGGCCCCTGTGTGCTCCCCTGGACCCCCCCCCCCCCCCACTGTGCTGCTGGCTTCCTCCCTCCCCTCTCTTGCCGGCTGCTGCTGTCACAATAGAGAACCAGGAAGGGGTCGGTAAATATGTAATTTACCAGCTCCTTCCTTTTCTGAGTGGACAGAGTCATAGTCAGTGACATTGTAAAAAAAAATCAAATAAAGTGATAAAAAATAATTTAATTAAAATACAAAAAAATAAAACCTACTGACACCAGTGGGTGAACCTCCAGGATCGCAAAGGTCACACTTGCGACCGGGCCCTGGCATTCCACCACCGTGGGGAGGCCGCAAGATGGCAGGAAGGGGGTCCACTGCAGAACTTGTGAAAGGGTCCCACTGCGTGACTATAATAAAGGGCCCCACAACGGGACTAAAGGGCCCCAGGATCAGTGGGAAGAGGCTCATGCTTGAAGGGAACGGGGGGCCCTTCATGGTTTCTTGCACCGGGGCCCTGAAGGTTCTAGTTACGCCTCTGGAAAAAACCCTTTTCTCAATACAATAGTGAAGTCGTTGGGGATCAATCATTATCATTACTATCTGTGTCTTCCTGTCCCTGTGAAAACCACTTTCCCAATTTTTGTCCTGGTATCACAGGGACAGGAAGTGAGGTCAAATCTCCCCAGGGGTTTAAAGAGAACTATAAAAACTCTACAGAAGTATTTACTGAGACTATACAAAATTTAAAAAAACTTTAGATTTGCATTTGGCTTTAAATCCAGACCATGGCAGAGCCACCAAAGTCATTTTTAGAGACTGATCTGATGCTACTAATTAATAACGCCGATGCACGGACTGTACAATAAGTGAAGTAACTTAGCTGGAAATGATGACAGTGATTACAAAAATGGAAACTATTCATCAGTCATGTCATGGAGCCCATAGAAATGCTAACTTCTGATTGAATGGACTTTCACAGATCCATCAGTAATTCAATCACCTTCACAGAGCCATAAATCCGACAACACTGCATTAATATAATTGGTGGTGGCTGCAGGGATTCTCCACCTTCTGTGTGTCATTCGATTGCATTTGGACGCACCCAGGAGGTGGACATCATAATGAATTAGCAGATTAGTGCGGAGCAGATAGTCTGTACATACAGTGCATTGCGAAAGTATTCGGCCTTTTGCCACATTTCAGGCTTCAAACATAAAGATATAAAACTGTAATCTTTTGTGAAGAATCAACAACAAGTGGGACACAATGATGAAATGGAACGAAATTTATTGGATATTTCACTGAAAAAACTGAAACTGAACTGAAAAATTGGGCGTGCAAAATTATTCACCCCCTTTACTTTCAGTGCAGCAAACTCTCTCCAGAAGTTCAGTGAGGATCTCTGAATGATCCAATGGTGACCTAAATGACTAATGATGATAAATAGAATCCACCTGTGTGTAATCAAGTCTCCGTATAAATGCACCTGCACTGTGATAGTCTCAGAGGTCCGTTTAAAGCGCAGAGAGCATCATGAAGAACAAGGAACACACCAGGCAGCTCCGAGATACTGTTGTGGAGAAGTTTAAAGCCGGATTTGGATACAAAAAGATTTCCCAAGCTTTTAAACATCCCAAGGAGCACTGTGCAAGCGATAATATTGATACTGTATTAAAGACACTGGCAGGGAAGGGGTTAACCCTGGGGGTGTCCCTAAATGTGCTTACTGACTGTGGGGGGGGAGGGGTTCTGTGACAGGCACAGAGAGATTGGGGGTTGTAGTTTAGCTGAAACTCCTGATCTGTCCCTGCCTGTCTGACAGAAGATCCGCCTGCTTTGTTTACATAAGCAGGCGGGTCTTCTGTCAGTTTCTCAGAAGAATGAGGGAGGAGCGGTGGCAGGCCCGCCTCCCGCTGTGTCTAAACCCGCCGCCGAGACCTCGTGCACAAAATCCGGTAGTACTATGTGATTTTGCGCAGCCGAGCCGCCCTGCCGCAGTAATACTATGGTGGGCGGTTTAAAAAAACAAAAAAGGCAGTGAAAGGGTTACACTAAGTGAATTGAATTTGCCATTTTTCATTGTAAGAACATTCGTTCATTTTAGTGCGGTCAAAACGCCGTTCGTTTTCGGTCGCAGTGATGGGAAAATTGAAGGAGCAGGATGGAAAATGATTCCGGAAGGAATTTCTGATTTTCCTTCGGTGAAGGCCGTTCAATACAACATTGAATGGAAAAAGCGAAGGAAATCTCAATGTTCTGATAATCTTTGTATCAGTGTTCATTGGAAATTCTCTCAGCTTTAGTTTCACTGTAAGTGAGCGGACATGCGCAGTGATCGGAAATCCACAAGCCGAGCCTGACTGCAGGGGAGAGCCGTGTACTGCTGTCTACAAGAAAATGGCTGCTACAGCAAGGACAACCGAATCCTTGTCACAGAAACAGGAAGAGCCCCCTAGCTCTGCCTGTGATTGGGTACTGCGTGTCAGTGATGTCACATGAGCAGCGGAGATACTTCCTGTAGTTCTTCACTGGGAGAGACCGAGAGCAAGGGGGCGGAGCCGGAACTACAATTCCCAGAGTTCATGGCGGCTGGACTCCTGAATGCATGAGCCAATCACAGGCTGGCTTACTCCAGACTTTGCTGCTTCCGGTCCTGAGTGCTGGAGCCTGGTGTGTGTGAGTGCAAATACTGCTGGTGAGACACTGAAAGCATGTTTTTTATCACTATTATTATATACTGATATCCTGTGTATGATCACTATTATTATATACTGATATCCTGTCTGTGATCACTATTATTATTTAATACTAATATTATACACTGATATCTAGACTGTGATCACTATTATTATATACTGGTATCATGTCTGTGATCACTAATATTATATAGTGATATCTTGTGATCAATAATATTATTCACTGGTATCCTGTGATCACTATTATTGTACACTAATATCCGATGATCACTAATATTATATACTAATATCTTGTGATCACTATTATTATACACTGATATCCTGTCTGTGATCACTAATATTATATAATGATATCATGTGATCACTTTTATTATACACTGATATCCGGTGATCACTATTATTGCACACTGATATCTTGTGATCAGTAATATTATTCACTGGTATCATGTCTGTGATCACTATTATTATACACTGATATCCTGTCTGTGATCACTATTATTATACACTGATATCATGTGATCACTATTATTATACACTGATATCATGTGATCACTATTATTATATACTGATATCATGTGATCACTATTATTATACACTGATATCATGTGATCACTATTATTATATACTGATATCATGTGATCACTATTATTATACACTGATATCATGTGATCACTATTATTATACACTGATATCATGTGATCACTATTATTATATACTGATATCATGTGATCATTATTATTAGACACTGATATCATGTGATCACTATTATTATATACTGATATCCAATGATCACTATTATTACACACTGATATCTTGTGATCAGTAACATTATTCACTGGTATCATGTCTGTGATCACTATTATTATACACTGATATCTTGTGATCACTCTTATTACACACTGATATCTTGTGATCACTAATATTATTCACTGGTATCCTGTCTGTGATCACTAATATTATATAATGATATCATGTGATCACTTTTATTATACACTGATATCCAATGATCACTATTATTACACACTGATATCTTGTGATCAGTAATATTATTCACTGGTATCATGTCTGTGATCACTATTATTATACACTGATATCACGTGATCACTATTATTATATACTGATATCATGTGATCACTATTATTATACACTGATATCATGTGATCACTATTATTATATACTGATATCATGTGATCATTATTATTAGACACTGATATCATGTGATCACTATTATTATACACTGATATCATGTGATCACTATTATTATACACTGATATCGTGATCACTATTATTATACACTGATATCATGTGATCACTATTATTATATACTGATATCCAATGATCACTATTATTACACACTGATATCTTGTGATCAGTAATATTATTCACTGGTATCATGTCTGTGATCACTATTATTATACACTGATATCATGTGATCACTCTTATTACACACTGATATCTTGTGATCACTAATATTATATAGTGATATCTTGTGATCACTAATATTATTCACTGGTATCCTGTCTGTGATCACTATTATTATACACTGATATCATGTGATCACTATTATTATACACTGATATCATGTGATCACTATTATTATACACTGATATCATGTGATCACTATTATTATACACTGATATCATGTGATCACTATTATTATACACTGATATCATGTGATCACTATTATTATACACTGATATCATGTGATCACTATTATTATATACTGATATCCAATGATCACTATTATTACACACTGATATCTTGTGATCAGTAATATTATTCACTGGTATCTTGTCTGTGATCACTATTATTATACACTGATATCCATTGATCACTATTATTACACACTGATTTCATGTGATCACTATCATTACACACTGATACCTTGTGTCCGATCACCGATAATAAACACTGATACAGTAGTGATCTTTGCACTGATATTGGTACATCTCTCCTATCTCAGCCATCTGTGACGTCCTGACCCTGCAGTCTTTGCTGTATGTGGATTGGTGGAGCCATACCATGGGGGGTGGGGACAGGTGATGTCACAGCAGCTCACATGATCAGCATTCTCAGACTCTCCACCAATCCATGCTCCCGCTGCAACTTTCAACTTTTGTGGGCGGAGCCTGTGTTTGCAGTTTCTGGGCACATGTGATCAGGGGATCTGTTCTATAGCAGAGGTCTCCACGCTACGGCCCTCCAGCTGTTCAGGAACTACAACTCCCATCATGCCTAGCCATGTCTGTGAATGTCAGAGGTTTACAATGCCTCATGGGATGTGTAGTTCTGCAACAGCTGGAGGGTCGTAGTTTGAGAATCCCTGGTCTATATCTTCACCTCTGGTCTCCCCTGTGGGGGAGGGGTTTGTTCTGTATCTCACAATCTTCTCCTCCTCCTCTCTTCTGATAGGACGGCTCCGGTGAGGTCCCCCGCCTCAGACAACATGGCTTCTCCAGGCCAGAAATCTGATGATGTGCTCCACGTATTGCTGGAAGGTTTTGGCCCTCCCCCCTTGGATCGGGGTACAGTATATCCAGGTAATAGTGTTAGGAGGAGACGCCTTGGTGGGGGTGCACTTGCTGATTGGACGTTCCCTTGTAATTTTAAATATTCCTTTTAAATCTGACATTTCCTTAATTTTTTTTTTTTTTTTTTTTAGATGTTCATGGGCTGAATCCCTTTCTGATTACTTCTATCTATAGGAGTTCCCAGCTCCGCCCACCTACAGTAACCACATGAGGGCGCTACCCTCCCCTACAAATAATTTAGGGGTCTGTGTGGGAGAGAGGAAGACTTTATAATGGGCTTGTAGGCAGGGCGGGGACACTAGAGGTAGATGCGCACAACGGGGACCCCTCCAGGTGGTCTTAAAAGTCACTCAAAAAAAAAAAAAAGACACTCAGTGGATATGGGTGCAAAAAAAAAAAATTGTCTCTAGGTAAATTTAACCACTTCTGGACCGGAAGGTTTTGCCCCCTTAATGACCAGGCCATATTTTGCGATTCGGCACTGCGTTACTTTAACAGAAAATTGCGCGGTCGTGCGACGCTGTACCCCAATAAAATTGATGTCCTTTTTCTCCCACAAATAGAGGTTTCTATTGGTGGTATTTGATCACCTGTGCGATATTTATTTTTTGCGCTATAAACAAAAAAAGAGCGACAATTCTGAAAAAAAAACAATAATTTTCACATTCTGCAAAAAAAAAAAAAAAATTAAAAATCTAAATTTTTTTAACATTTTAGGCCAATTTGTTTTCTGCTACATATTTTTGGTAAAAAAAAAAAATCGCAATAAGCGTATTTTGCTCAAAAGTTATTGCGTCTACAAACTACAGGAAAGATTTGTCATTTTTATTTGTTTTTTTTTACTAGTAATGGTGGCGATCTCCATATTTTTTTTTTTTTTTTGCTCTATAAACAAAAAAAGAGCGAGAATTCTGAAAAAAAAAATAATTTTCACATTCTGCTATATAACATCCCCAAAAAAAAAATTTAAAAATCAAAATTTTGTAACATTTTAGGCCAATTTGTTTTCTGCTCCATATTTGTGGTATGAAAAAATTGCAATAAGCATATTTTGATTGGTTTGCGCAAAAGTTATCGCGTCTACTAACTACGGGAAAGATTTATGTCATTTTTATTGTTTTTGTTTTTTTTTACTAGTAATGGTGGCGATCTGCGATTTTTTTTTTTTTTTTTATTTTTTTTGCTCTATAAACAAAAAAAGAGCGAGAATTCTGAAAAAAAAAATAACAATAATTTTCACATTCTCCTATATAACATTCCCGAGAAAAAAAAAAAAAGTTAAAAATCAAAATTTTGTAACATTTTAGGCCAATTTGTTTTCTGCTACATATTTGCAGTAAAAAAAAAAAATTGCAATAAGCGTATTTTGATTGGTTTGTGCAAAAGTTATTGCGTCTACTAATTACGGGAAAGATTTGTCATTTTTATTGTTCTTCTTTTTTTTTTTTTTTTACTAGTAATGGCGGCGATCTGCGATTTTTTTTTTTTTTTTTTTTGCTCTATAAACAAAAAAAGAGCGAGAATTCTGAAAAAAAAAATAACAATAATTTTCACATTCTCCTATATAACATTCCAGAGAAAAAAAAAAATGTTAAAAATCTAAATTTTGTAACATTTTAGGCCAATTTGTTTTCTGCTACATATTTGCAGTAAAAAAAAAAAATTGCAATAAGCGTATTTTGATTGGTTTGCGCAAAAATGATCGTGTCTACTAACTACGGGAAAGATTTATGTCATTTTTGTTGTTTTTTTTTACTAGTAATGGCGGTGATCTGTGATTTTTTTTTTGCAGGACTGCGACATTGCGGCGGACAGATCGGACCCCTAACTGACATTTTTTGACACTTTTGGGGGGACCAGTGACATTACTGCAGTAATCAGTGCTAAAAATATGCACTGTCACTGTATTAATGACATTGGCAGGGAAGGGGTTAACAGTATGGGTGATCAAGGGGTTAAATGTGTACCTAGGGGCGTGATTCTAACTGTGGGGGGGGCGTGGCTTGTGGAATGACCATAGAGACATGTGATCCTATATAGAAGGATCACAGGGGCTCTGTGATCATTCCTGGGAGAAGAACAGTCAGTTGTGTTTACAACAGCTGACCGTTCTTCTCTCTCAGCGGGGAGCGATCGTGGGTGTCAGGTGGCAATCGGAGCCGCCTGCCCCGTGCATCGGAGTCCCCGCTGCTGAGTGGGGGCAGGAGAGCGCCGCTGGCGACACGCACTTGCCCCCTAGCTGCAGGCGCGCAACCGACGTAGACCTAAGTCGGTTCGCCTGGGAGAGCCACACGGCCGCAGTAAATAGGCGGCGTGTGGTCCGCAACCGGCTAAAGAATTCTATGGGGGAGTATCTTGAGGCCCTTTTTTAACCACCTCGGTACCGCTGTTTATCAATATGGAGAAGAAGAGACGCGCTAATCCCTTAGTCCCGGTTCACACTAAGGCGACCTGTGAGGCGACCTGGTCGCCTCACCGGTCGCCGTAGGTCGCCTCCCATAGGGAAGCTGCGGACCCGTTCTAATAGGAGCGACACAAGTCGCTCCGACTTTGAAAAAGGGTCCGGAGCTTCTTTGGGGCGACCGCCATAGACTTCAATGTTATGAAGTCCGTGGCGGCCGCTCCGAGGTCGCGGCGCGCTGCTCGCACTGCGACCTCGAAGGTCGCGGTGCGAAGTAGTGTCGCCCCTATGTGAACGGGGCCTAAAATCAATATGAAGACATGTGAAAGTTCAAATAAATAAACAACCACTGTTTATAAACAGTGCTGCAGAAAACCCACATGAGCAGCCAACCTCTAAAAGCCCTGTAATCAACCTGTCATTAGCACAAATCACAGAAAAAAAAAATGTACAGAGCCAGTCTGAGCAGCTCTGTACTTTGTGATCACCAGTGACCAATCACAGCAGTCACAAATGTAAACACTGCTAGTGTTTACATATGAGAGCCCTCCCCTTCTTCCTCTGCTGTTGAATGTTTTTCCACCAAGCTATAAGGGACTAGTTCACATCAGAATGCGGTACGAGAAATGCACGTTTACCACGCCGTGTTCAAAACGCACTGCCTTTGCAATCTGCTGCGGGTGCCAATACGTTGGTAATGGCACCCCAAATGCAGATTGCTTTTGCAGGCACCAGATCGCATGGTACTGCAGTACTATGCGATTTGGTGCGGACGGTGTGTTTTTCAGAAGTAATGCATGCCGTTTGCAGCCTATTAAAATGAATGGGCTGCAAAATCGCACTGCAGAAGAACGCAGACCGCATTCCTATGCGAACTAACAGTTTAAGATCAGTATGGCTGTCTGTGTCCCCACTGGATAGATTTCCCCTCTCTTCCTGTCCTGGAGACAATACAAAAAGAACAAAGAACAGTTTGTTCTCTAATTCCTGTATAATAGTAAACATCAAAAATTTCCTGCAGACTATCTCACCCTCTCCTCTTTTCCCACAGAGTCCTCACAGGAAGACGGAGCTGTGGTGACCCCTGAGATCTCCACCAGAGGGCAGACTGAGCTGACACCGGAGGCAGCGGATCCTGGAAAACCCGTGAATGAGAACCTCAGCACTTCGAATAGTAAGAACTCTGACTGATTTTGTAGCGATTATTTCTTTTCATGTGCCCCAAGTGAGGCAGGAACCACGCAGAGCGCACAGAATGTGCCATTGCAAAACAACAAAAAAAAAAATTCAATATTGCTTTCTCCTTCACTGATGAGGCTGCACTGATGGGCACTGAAGAGGAGGCACTAATATGCAGCACTAATAGAGCACTTTCATCCCTGTCCTGGCCTCTATAGTGTGTTGTTTTAATCCAGAGCACAAAGTATCTGGATTGAGAAAGAAAGGTGACAGGGGAGGGAGTTCCAGCTCACAGCCTGTGATTGACAGCCTCAGCTCTGTTCCTGTGTGTAGAGGATGTGTCCCCCCCACTGTAAGTTCAGGTTGCAGAATAATTTTATCCCATTTGATAGGAAGCAAATGATAAGCTTGAAGGATCACCAGAGATAATTCCATAAACCAGAAGATCCATAGAAGTAATAAAGATCATCTACACCTTTGTGTGTTACATTGTATGTTACATTGTATGTTACATTGTATTGCCATGCATGTTTATCAGAGCCACAATTTATAAAATTAAATACCCAGAAATCATCCTTATATTGGCGTCTGTAGGTTGATTGTATTCCCGTTCATCTCTCCCTTTGTGTCTCTTGGCAGTTCCAACAGAATGTGAAAGCGGCTCGGTGTCATTCCTTCCCCCAGGATTCGGCATCCTAATCCCCTCCCCCTACAACAGAAGAGGAAACCGCAGGAAGAGTAAGCCGCAGAAATTAGGTAGGTGCCCAGAGGAGATGACTGTTGTTGCGTTTTTAATGTTTAAAGTGGAACTCCAAGAATTTACAAACTGCTGCAGGAAACTCTCAACGTTGTGTGGGAGGAGTAGAAACACAAACTATTGGGGGGGGGGGGAATCTCACCATTGTGGGAGGGGCAGAGACACAAACTACTGGAAGGAAATCTCACCATTGTGGGAGGGGCAGAGACAAACTACTGCAGGAAATCTCACCATTGTGGGAGGGGCAGAGAGACAAACTACTGCAGGAAATCTCACCATTGTGGGAGGGGCAGAGACACAAACTACTGCAGGAAATCTTACCATTGTGGGAGGGGCAAAGGCACAAACTACTGCAGGAAATCTCACCATTGTGGGAGGGGCAGAGACACATACTACTGCAGGGAAATCTCACCGTTGTGGGAGGGGCAGAGGCACAAACTACTGGAAGGAAATCTCACCATTGTGGGAGGGACAGAGACATAAAATACTGCAGGAAATCTCACCATTGAGAGAGAGACAAACTACTGGGGGTAAATCTTACTGTTCTGGGAGGGGCAGAGACACTACTGCTGGTAAATCTCACCATTGTGGGAGGGGCAGAGACACAAACTACTGCAGGGAAATCTCACCATTGTGGGAGGGGCAGAGGCACAAACTACTGGAAAGAAATTTCACCAATATGGGTGGGGCAGAGAGACAAACTACTGGGGGGGAATCTTACTGTTATGGGAGGGGCAGAGACACTACTACTGGGAAATATCCCCATTGTGGGAGGGGCAGAGACACAAACTACTGGTCCAGAAAGAGGTAGATGTTTAATGTAATTGTACCATTCAGTAGTTTTGTTGTGCTGGTGAGAAATAACCAGTTCACGGTTTCTACTCTTTTTTTAGTTGTTCCCGAGGAGGAAGATGGCAGATCCCCTTTGGATGGTAAGTAATGTATAAATCTGTTTTAGCGTATAAAAGTCAATTACAATATTACAAACTTTATGTGAGGACGAATTTGTATTCGTCGACCTAAGATGACAGGCCGGGCAAGGAGAGCATTAATCAGAGAAGCAGCCAAGAGGGCTGTGATGGAACCGACCCACAGTGTGCTTCCGTCAGTTTGTCGCTTCCTCTAGTCTTAAACATAGATATCAGATATTTTAGCCGCCCTACATACATACAAGACTAGCCAACAATAGCTTGTATGAGATCTGGAACTCTTTATTGAACAAACTCACACAGAATATATACCCCACAGGAGGACATCCCCCCTCCTGATCAAATTACCTTAACAATACAAACTGTATCCAGAAACATAATTAACCTGATCTAATTAACCACTTGCCGACTGCCGCAAGTACATATACGGCGGCGGTCAGTCCCCCCTGGGCAAAGTGACGTATGGGTACGTCACTCGCCCGCGAGCCAATAGCTCCCGCCCCCGCTTGTTCACTGCCATCCCTGCGCGAGTGACCGGCGGCTCCGATGTCCGCCGGTCACTCGCGATCTCCCGCTGGAGAGGGAGAAAGGCAGGCAGCTGATGTAAACAAAGCCGCCTGTCATTCTCCCTGGTGTAACTGCAGAGATCATACGGTCCTGCTATGTAGGATCGTATGTCTCTGTGGTAACATCAAAAGCCACGCCCCTTTACAGTTAGACGCACGCCCCTAGGGACAAACTTAACCCCTTGATCTCTAATAAAGTTAACCCCTTCCCTGCCAGTGTCATTTTTACAGTAACAGTGCATATGTATAGCACTGATTACTGTAGTAATGTCACTGGTACCCCTAAAAGTGTCAAAAATGTCAGTCAAGGGTCCGTTCTGTCTGCCGAAAAGTCGCAGTCCCACAAAAAAAAAAATCGCAGATCGCCGCCATTACTAGTTAAAAAAAATAAAAAATAGAAATGACATAAATCTTTCACATAGTTAGTAAACGCAATAACTTTTGCGCAAACCAAATATAACCAAAAATAAGCAAATATGCTTATTGCAATTTTTTTTCACCAAAAATATGTAGCAGTAAACAAATTGGCCTAAAATGTTAAAAAATTTGGATTTTTACATTTTTTTGGGGAATTTCATATAAAAAAATGTGAAAAATATTGTTATTTTTTCAAAATTGTTGCTCTTTTTTTGTTTATAGCGCAAAAAGTAAAAATCGCACAGGTGATCAAATACCACCAAAAGAAAGCTCTGTTTGTGGGAAAAAAAGGACGTCAATTTCATTTGGGTACAGCGTCGCACGACCGCGCAATTGTCCGTTAAAATCATGCAGTGCCGAATCGCAAAATAGGCCCTGGTTTTTAAGCATCCAAATCCTCCGGGGCTTAAGTGGTTAACTAGCCATGTGGACAGAAACAATATGTGAATAGGAATCCACACCTAGACAATGTTATAATTAACAAGCTAATTAACTCAGCATTTAACCAATGCCAGACTGACCGGCAACAAGGCTAAAACAAAGTACATAACACATTATCCGAAGTATAAACACAGAACACCTTATTAAACAGACAATAGAAGGAGACCCCAGTAGCAGACTGTCCTCCTGAGCAACCTATATACTCGCTGTAGGAGACGGCAAACCGCTGCAGCACCGCTCGGAAGATCACGGTGGTGTAGTGGTTAGCACTTTCATCTAGCAGCAAGAGGGTCGCTGGTTCGAATCCCAACCACCACACTACCTGCCTGGAGTTTGCATGTTCTCCCTGTGCCTGCGTGGGTTTCCTCCGGGTACTCCGGTTTCCTCCCACACTCCAAAGACATGCTGGTAGGTTAATTGGATCCTGTATAAAAAAAATTGGCCCTACTGTGTATGTATGTGAGTTAGGGACCTTAGATTGTAAGCTCCTTGAGGGCAGGGACTGATGTGAATGTGCAATGTATATGTAAAGCGCTGCGTAAATTAACAGCGCATGCCCAGAAGCTGTTTAGCAGGGAATGCCGTGCCTGCACCGGAAGTGACGAGCGGTACCAGTGCAGGCGAAATTGATTCCTGGGGGCGATGACGTTCAGCTCCCAGTAGTAATCGCAAGCCGGAAGAGACGGCGCGGGCCGCGGCTGCAGAGGGAGGAAGTGGAAGGAAGGTGAGTATATTTTCTTCTATAACAAGGTAAGTAAACAAAAAAAAATTAAATTTGGGATCATCCATTTCTTTTTCAGGTGACCCACAGCAAGCGGATGGCCCAAAATCGATTTTTTTCAATTTTGAGACCGGAACTCCGCTTTAAGTCTGTATCTGTCCTGAAAAAAAAAAGTATGTATATTATGTTATTGTAGGCTGCAAAAACTAGATTTAATACGCGGACCTAAGATCTTGCCAAAGCAAAACAGAAACTCTCTGGCACTCAAGTGGTTAACCTGAGATCCACATAAGCAGACTTCACAGAGCTGCTCACATGTTTGTGGGTGTGTCTGCATTTCAATTTTTGATCTTGTACCCCCCCCTGTACATTTTGCGATGTATCCGTTTTTTTTTCTGACGCTTCTGTTTCCTCGCCTTAGGTGTGCATGCAGCAGCCGGATCGCAGAATTCGGGTACGACGCACTATGACTGCTGTGCGTCCCCAAAGCCCAGGAGAGCGCGCAAGAAAAAGCCAGTGAAAAACTTCCAAAAGCCGTACCTTTCCTGGCAAACCGGAGACATGCCGAGCCTCATGTTTGTCGTCCCAGACGAAGAGATGGAGTCTATAGAGAGCAAGAACAAGAAGAGGAAGCAACGGAAGGAGGAGGAATTGCAGGAAATGCACTGGTGTGACACCTGCGACGAATGCTTCCCCAGCCTGGGGGATCTGGAGATGCACCAGGCGACGCACGTCGAGGATGAACAACCCCTGGAAGACTTCGACTGTGAAGAGTGTGGGAGAGTCTTTCACTCCGCCCCCGAGCTCCAGGCGCACCAGTCAAAGAGGCACGGCAAACTGCGCTACTGCTGCGACATTTGCGGGATTCAGTACAACTACCAGTCGCAGTTCAGCATCCACATGCGCGCTCATTCTGGTGAAAAGCTTTTCCCCTGCAAAGAGTGCGGCAAGACGTTCAAGCACCGGAGCAGTATGGTCATTCACCAGCGGAGACACTCTGGAGTAACGCCGCACCAGTGCAAGAAGTGCGGCAAAATGCTTGATGCGCGATCGGAACTGGTGAAGCATGAGAAGCTGCGCTACTGCCCTGACTGCAACAAGTGCTACACCCAGCGCAGCTTCAACAAACACCTCAACAACTGCATTAAACCATAGAACGTTATTTCATTTTGTTGGTGGTGGACATGTGGGACCGACCGCGCAGGACTGTCGGCTCCTCCGCAGTGGAGGACTGTTAGGCACTTAAAGTCCAACTCCCAGTTTTGTTTAGATTATGGAAATTGTTTAGTTGCTGTGTAGAATAAAGGCAGTTTGGGACTTTAACCACTTAAGCCCCGGAAGATTTTACCCCCTTCCTGACCAGGTGGTATTTTGCAATTCGGCACTGCGTGAATTTAACGGACAATTGCGCAGTCGTGCGACGCTGTACCTAAACGAATTTGACGTCCTTTTTTTCCCACAAACAGAGCTTTCTTTTGGTGGTATTTGATCACCTGTGTGATTTTTTGATCATGCGCTATAAACAAAAAAAGAGCGTCAATTTTGCAAAAAAAACAATATTTTTCACATTTTTTTATATGAAATTCCCCCCAAAAAAATGTAAAAATCAAAATTTTTTTAACATTTTCGGCCAATTTGTTTTCTGCTACCTATGTTTGGTAAAAAAAAATCGCAATAAGCGTATTTTGATTGGTTTGCGCAAAAGTTATCGTGTTTACTAACAAAGGAAAAGATTTTTGTCATTTTTGTTGTTTTTTTTTTTTAACGCGTAATGGCGGCGATCTGCGAAATTTTTTTTTGCGACATTGCGGCGGACAGATCGGACCCTTGACTGACATTTTTGACACTTTTGGGGTTACCAGTGACATTACTGCAGTAATCAGTGCTATACATATGCACTGTTACTGTAAAAATACACTGGTAGTGAAGGGGTTAACTTTATTTGAGAGGGAGGGGCTGTGTGTGTCCCTAGGGGCGTGATTCTAACTGTGATTGGCTGTGGCTTGAGGTGTAGGAACAGTGATCAACGGTCCTACATAGTAGAACCGTATGATCAGTGTTTCTACACAGGGGAGAATGACAGGCGGCTTGTTTACACTAGCCGCCTGACTTTCTCCCTCTCCCCCGACGATGTCCGCCGGTCACACGCGCGGGGGGGTCCGTGACCGCGCAGGAGCGCGCCTCCAGAGCCTCACAGGCTAGTGACGTTTATATACGTCACTTTGCCTGTGAGGGGCTGACCGCCGCAGTATATCTACTTGCGGCGGTCGGCAAGTGGTTAAATGAGGCACAAGCCGGGTAAGGCTCAACGTCTCCATCCCTGTATATGGAAAATGAGGAAAAAGGTTTGGGACTTTAACCATTTCCCGACCAGCTCCTGTATATTTACTGTGGCAGGCTCCTACAGGCAAAACGACGGAGGTCTACGTCGCTCGCCTGGGAGGAGCTAGGGGGCGAGCGGGCGCCGCCGATGGCACGCTCCCACCCCCAATTGTCAGTGGGGAAGCCGTTGCCGGTGTCAGGCGGCTCCGATTGCCGCCTGATACCCGCGATCGCTCCCCGATGAGAGAGAAGAACGGTCAGTTGTTGTAAACACAGCCGACCATCCTTCTCCCTGGGATGAGCACAGAGCTCATGTGATCCTTCTATATAGGATCACAGGTCTCTGTGATCATTTCAAAAGCCACGCCCCCCCACCCCACAGCTAGAATCACTCCCCTAGGGTCACATTTAACCCCTTGATCGCCTATACTGTTAACCCCTTCCCTGCCAGTGTCATTATTATAGTAACAGTACATATTTTTAGCACTGATTACTGTAGTAATGTCACTGGTCCCCCCCAAAAAGTGTCAAAAATGTCAGTTAGGGTTCCGATCTGTCCACCGCAATGTCGCAGTCCCGCAAAAATCGCAGATTGCCGCCATTACTAGTAAAAAAAAAAAAAAAAAAATTACAAATATTTCCCCTCGTTTGTAGACTCGTTTGCGATAACTTTTGCGCTTATTGCGATTTTTTTTTTTTTTTTTTTCTACCAAAAATATGTAGAAGAATACAAATTGACCTAAAAGGAGGAAAAAATGTGATTTTAAATTTTTTTTTGGGGAATGTTATATAGCAGAATGTGAAAAATGTTTCTTTTTTTCAGAATTGTCGCTCTTATTTTGTTTATAGCGCAAAAAATAAAAATCGCACAGGTGATTAAATACCACCAAAATAAAGCTCTATTTGTGGGGAAAAAAAAGGACATCAATTTTATTTGGGTACAGCGTCGCACGACCGCGCAATTGTCCGTTAAAGTAACGCAGTGCCGAATCGCAAAATATGGCCTGGTCATTAAGGTCGGCAAATCCTTCCGGATCCAGAAGTGGTTAAACTAGCCAGCAAAACCTTGAGACAGGTCATGTGGCTGCACTCCTATCACTGGATTGGCTGCTTATATTGCAGATCTTTACCTTCTTCTGTCCAGTAAACACTGAGATAGGTCATGTGGCTGCACATCTATCACTGGATTGGCTGCTTTTACTTCAATCACATGATCAGTGTTGTATTAGCCAACATTGCACCCCCTAGAGGTCCAGAAGTGCTTAAACCAGCCAGCAAAATGTATGCCAGACTTACACATTCCCGCCCCAGAGGGATCCCACCATCTAACGTTGGAGGCCTTCCACCAGCAGAGGTTTGAACCTGGCAGGCAAGTAGGGAAAGCTGTAAAAGGAGAGTCTCACAGTGAGGATGAAAATAAGAACGTGGGGGTGGGGGATGACTTCCATTTTATTTACTAGTAAGGAGTGGTCTTGTACTGGTCAGGATGAAGGACCAGTAAATGGGCCGACATGAGGAGCTCCAGGGGAAAAAAAAAAAACGACTATACGGTTCAAAGACCAGATCAGCTTATATTGCAGATCTTTACATGCTTCTGTCCAGTAAACACTGAGATAGGCCATGTGGCTGCACTTCTATCACTGGATTGGCTGCTTTTACTTCAATCACATGATCAGTCCCAGTTTTGTATTAGCTAACATTGCACCCCCTAGAGGTGCAGCCCCAGTATCACACCACAGGTGCAGTTGAGCAGTGAACCATTTACAGGAGCAGGGGGAAGAGGAATCCTATTTACAAAGTATTTAACATGTTTTTTTTGGCAGGCCTGAAGGCAGAATGACGAGGCTGGAGTTACCCTTTAAAGTTTGAAACTCAGAATAATTTTACTTGGGGAATTTGCGTTGAGTGTTTAAAAGGGGGGGATCTCCACCCTACACCATGGCCCTACTGATAAATGTCAGAACTGAACGGAGCCCAGAAATGTAGCGGGGAGGACTCTCCAGAGGTATAAGTGACTCCACCTATAACGGATGTCCCTTTTCGGTGGAATGTTCCTTTGAGATATAACGTTTCCTTGTTCTGCCGTTGTCTGTTGTAGATTTCAGCTCCAGTTTCCAGAATTTCATCTTTATGTAAGGTTAGACGGCTTATTGGTAGCAGATACGTTCATCTATTTTCTACTCGTATTTTTCTAACATCCTTCTCTATGAAGACTTTGTTCGTTTTTGTATTAAAATAAAATGTTTTTCTATATCTTGGGCCATCTGTGTGTCTTCAAGTTTCGGGAAGAGCACCCAAAATGCAAAATTGGGTGGCACTTGCCCAAAGAAAATCCTTCATCAAAGGTGAAAAGGCCAAAGTGGATTCCCTATGAGCTGTGAACTTCTTCAGCACCAAAGGTTTGCAGGTCTTGCCCTGTTTGTGTGGCCACCCCCCCCCCCCCCCCCTCAAATAAAGATTCCAGGGCAGCCATATCTTCTATCTTCCCCTAGGCCCCACCCTGGCTGTCCTGCGCACTAATATGCATCAATAATCTGTGTTCGCAGATTACCATCATGGATGGACAATCTTCCACAGTGCCAGAGCTTTGCCCATGTGACCTCAATGGTGAGGACTGCAGGATGCCCTGAATATGTGCTGCCACCTCTCAAAACCTCTTCTTTAAATCTATCACCAAATCTTCGATCTACAGTATCTTCTTGTTTCTCCAGCTCTACTTCTCTTTGTTGATCCCACCTTTGGCTGACCATTAGTCTGAGGATTGAAGTTGAACCCAGTTCTAGATTCCTCCACCTCATTCTCTATAACACAGTGATGGCGAACCTTGGCACCCCAGATGTTTTGGAAATTCCTTACAGGATGTCTCCAAGTTACCAGCTGACCTCAATGCACTGTTGCATTGGGCAACTATGTGGCAAATGAGGTTTAATGTTGATAAATGTGAAGTTTTTCACTTGGGGGCTAAGAATATGCATGCATCATACATACTAGGGGGAGTAGAACTGGAGGAATCCATAGCGGAGAAGGATCTGGGGGAATCCATAGCAGAGAAGGATCTGGGGGAATCCATAGCAGAGAAGGATCTGGGGGAATCCATAGCGGAGAAGGATCTGGGAGAATCCATAGCGGAGAAGGATCTGGGGGAATCCATAGCAGAGAAGGATCTGGGGGAATCCATAGCGGAGAAGGATCTGGGAGAATCCATAGCGGAGAAGGATCTGGGGGAATCCATAGCGGAGAAGTATCTGGGGGAATCCATAGCGGAGAAGGATCTGGGGGAATCCATAGCGGAGAAGGATCTGGGGCAATCCATAGCAGAGAAGGATCTGGGAGAATCCATAGCAGAGAAGGATCTGGGGGAACCCGTAGCGGAGAAGGATCTGGGGGAATCCATAGCGGAGAAGTATCTGGGGGAATCCATAGCGGAGAAGGATCTGGGGCAATCCATAGCGGAGAAGGATCTGGGGGAATCCATAGCGGAGAAGTATCTGGGGGAATCCATAGCGGAGAAGGATCTGGGGCAATCCATAGCGGAGAAGGATCTGGGGCAATCCATAGCGGAGAAGGATCTGGGAGAATCCATAGCGGAGAAGTATCTGGGGGAACCCGTAGCGGAGAAGTATCTGGGGGAACCCGTAGCGGAGAAGGATCTGGGGGAGTCCGTAGCGGAGAAGGATCCAGGGGAATCCGTAGCGGAGAAGGATCTGGGTTTGTCCGTAGCGGAGAAGGATCTGGGTTTGTCCGTAGCGGAGAAGGATCTGGGGGAATCCATAGCAGAGAAGGATCTGGGGGAATCCATAGCGGAGAAGGATCTGGGAGAATCCATAGCGGAGAAGGATCTGGGGGAATCCATAGCGGAGAAGTATCTGGGGGAATCCATAGCGGAGAAGGATCTGGGGGAATCCATAGCGGAGAAGGATCTGGGGCAATCCATAGCAGAGAAGGATCTGGGAGAATCCATAGCAGAGAAGGATCTGGGGGAACCCGTAGCGGAGAAGGATCTGGGGGAATCCATAGCGGAGAAGTATCTGGGGGAATCCATAGCGGAGAAGGATCTGGGGCAATCCATAGCGGAGAAGGATCTGGGGGAATCCATAGCGGAGAAGTATCTGGGGGAATCCATAGCGGAGAAGGATCTGGGGCAATCCATAGCGGAGAAGGATCTGGGGCAATCCATAGCGGAGAAGGATCTGGGAGAATCCATAGCGGAGAAGTATCTGGGGGAACCCGTAGCGGAGAAGTATCTGGGGGAACCCGTAGCGGAGAAGGATCTGGGGGAGTCCGTAGCGGAGAAGGATCCAGGGGAATCCGTAGCGGAGAAGGATCTGGGTTTGTCCGTAGCGGAGAAGGATCTGGGTTTGTCCGTAGCGGAGAAGGATCTGGGGGAATCCGTAGCGGAGAAGGATCTGGGGGAGTCCATAGCGGAGAAGGATCTGGGGGAGTCCATATCGGAGAAGGATCTGGGCGAATCCATAGCGGAGGGCAGAGAGGCATGGACTCCAGAGAGCGAGATATAATTTTGCCCCTGTACAAATCATTAGTAAGACCTCATCTGGAATATGCAGTTCAGTTTTGGGCATCAGTTCTCAAAAAGGATATCAGGGAACTGGAGAAAGTGCAGAGAAGGGCAATGGCATGGAGGAGCTCATCAATGAGGGATATTGATCTGTCAGTTAAGTCGCAATGGGGGTTGTTAATCAGTTTCAGCTGTTTTGGTTTTATTGAAATGAACAGCTGTACTAGATGGGCAACAATGAGACGACCTTCAAAACAGGAATGGCTTTACATGTGGAGGCCACTGACATTTTTTTCCTACTCATCTTTTCTGACTGTTTTTCAGTAGTTTTGCATTTGGCCAGGGTCAGTGTCACTACTGGTAGCATGAGGAGATGCCTGGGCCCTATAGAGTTTGCACAGGCAGTCCAACTTCTCCAGGATGGCACATCAATACGTCCCATTGCCAGAAGTCTCAGGAGCACGGAGGAGATTCCAGGAGACAGACAGTTACTCTAGGAGAGCTGGACAGGGCCATAGAAGGTACTTAACCCATCAGCAGGACCGGTATCTGCTCCTTTGTGCAAGGAGGAACAGGAGGAGCACTGCCAGAGCCCCACAAAATGACCTCCAGCAGCCACTGGTGTGAATGTCTCTGACCAAACAATCAGAATCAGACTTCATGAGGGTGGCCTGAGGGCCCAACGTCCTCTAGTGGGTCCTGTGCTCACTGCCCGGCACCGTGGAGCTCGAATAGCATTTGCCATTGAACACCGCAATTGGCAGCTCCACCACTGGCGCCCTGTGCTTTTCACAGATGAGAGCAGGTTCACCCTGAGCACATGTGACAGACATGAAAGGGTCTGGAGAAGCCGTGGAGAACGTTATGCTGCCTGTAACATCGCTCAGCATGACCGGTTTGGTGGTGGATCAGTGATGGTCTGGGGAGGCAAATCCATGGAGGGACGCACAGACCTCTACAGGCTAGACAATGGAACCCTGATTGCCATTTGGTATCGGGATAAAATCCTTGGACCCATTGTCAGACCCTATGCTGGTGCAGGGGGTCCTGGGTTCCTCCTGGTGCACGACAATGCCCGGCTTCATGTGGTGAGAGTATGCAGCCAATTCCTGGAGGATGAAGGAATTGATACCATTGAATGGCCCCCATGTTCCCCAGGCCTAAATCCAATAGAACACCTCTGGGACATTATGTTTCGGTCCATCCAACGCCACCAGGTTGCACCTCAGTCTGTTCAGGAGCTCAGTGATGCCCTGGTCCAGATCTGGGAGGAAATACCCCAGGACACCATCTGTTGTCTCATTAGAACCATGCCCCGACATTGTCAGACATGCATAGAATTTTTTCACTATGATTTTCGGGGTGTGTTTGAATTCAGCCCTCTGTAGGGTGATAATTTTCATTTCCATCAAACGATGTGCCATCCTTTCCTTCCTAACACATCACCCAGTCCATACCAGTATAGATCCTAACACATTACCCAGTCCATACCAGTATAGATCCTAACACATTACCCAGTCCATACCAGTATAGATCCTAACACATTACCCAGTCCATACCAGTATAGATCCTAACACATTACCAAGTCCATACCAGTATAGATCCCAAGACATTACCCAGTCCATACCAGTATAGATCCTAACACATTACCAGTCCATACCAGTATAGATCCTAACACATTACCAGTCCATATCAGTATAGCTCCTAACATATTACCCAGTCCATACCAGTATAGATCCTATATTACCCAGTCCACACCAGTATAGATCCTAACACATTGCCCAGTCCATACCAGTATAGATCCTAACACATTACACAGTCCATACCAGTATAGATCCTAACACATTACCCAGTCCATACCAGTATAGATCCTAACACATTACCCAGTCCATACCAGTATAGATCCTAACACATTACCCAGTCCATACCAGTATAGATCCTAACACATTACCCAGTCCATACCAGTATAGATTCTAACACATTACCCAGTCCATACCAGTATAGATCCTAACACATTACCCAGTCCATACCAGTAAAGATATCCAGCATGATATCTTTCCCCATTCAGATCTGATATGTTTTTAAAGTGTTCCTTTCATTTTTTTTTTTGAGCAGTGTATAATAAAATTGTACAACAGCGCCACCTGCTGCTTCCCTACTTGTAAATACAATGACGTAGCGTAACAGCGACCCCGCTGGCTTCCTATGGTTATGCAGCGATCACCATATATGATATAATGTCTCCACCTGCTGCCCACAGTCCTTACTACATGTATCTTCTACCACAGCGCCCTCTGTTGTCCTCGAGTGAATATTACATCGGCTATATTGTTCGGCCATTTTCTTGGAGACCAAAAATCTCAGCCGTGTTGGAGACACTCGGACTTTCCTCGTTCTCTATCATGCTGGAATTATCGGACGTTATTCCCGTTTTATAGGGGGGTCCAGGCTGCCTTCCTCCATCTCCCAGCATGCTGTGCGGTCAGCCCTGACTTCCTGTGCTGTGATAACAGAGCTACTTCCGGTCCTGTCCTGGCTGCTGCAGGTCTGTGCTCATTGTTGTCACCACTGGGTGTGGGGGGGGGAGGGGGTCCCTGTAGTTCAGTATGTTGGGGGCGGGAGGAGTGAGACTCCCTGTGATGTTCAGCATTTGTTAGGCAGATAATGTTATGGTTTAGGAGAGGAATGAAGGATGTGCAATGGGGGGATGGGAAGAACTAGAAATCCCAGCATGCTCTATGGGTGCAAGGCATGCTGGGATTTGTAGTACTGGACAACCTATGTGAGTAAGGTTCAATCCTAAAGAGTCAGTTCAATTTTAACCACTAAAGGAATGACATTTGTTGTTTACAAATCAGTATTTTTTTGCTAGAAAATTACTTAGAACCCTCAAATATTATATATATGTTTTTTTTATTATTTTTATTATTTATATATTTATTATTATTATTATTTTTATTATATATATATATATATATATATATATATTATTATTATTTTTATTATATATTTTTTATTATTTTTATTATTCTATATATATTTTTTATTATTATTTTTATTACATAGGTATATAATATATATATATATATATTTTTTTCTTTTCGAGACCCTAGACTGCAGGGAAATGCAAACTGTGGCCCTCCAGATGTTGCAGAACTACAAGTCCCATGAGGAATAGCAAGACAGACAGCCACAAGCATGACACCCAGACAGAGGCATGATGGGACTTGTAGTTTCGCAACAGCTGGAGGGCCACAGTTTGCATATCCCTGCCCCTAGAGAATAAAATGAAGATCGTTGCAATACTTTATGTCACACCGTATTTGCGCAGCGGTCTTACAAACACAATTTTATTGTAAAAAAATAAAATTGTTTGAATTAAAAAAATAAGAAAGCAGTAAAAGTTTGCCCAATTTTTTTTGTATAATGCGAAAGATAATATTATGCCAAGTAAATAGATACCCAACATGTCACGCTTCAAAATTGCGTACGCTCGTGGAATGGCGACAAAATACTGTACTTAAAAATCAAATACCACCAAAATAAAGCTCTATTTGGGGGGGCATAAATTATTTTGGGTACAGCGTCGCACGACTGTGCAATTGCCAGATGGAGGGGAATGGATCCCTTTATTTTTATGGGATTGGAGGTAGCCGGGTGTAAACGGACACAAGTCTGTTTACATCCGACTGTCCATAGAGGAGGATGGAGGGTCCTATCGTGTCCATCTGAGAAATGGAATGGAAGGCCTGATTGGACCTCTAGTGTTAGAGGGGCCTAAGTATGCCTATAATGTGTGTTAGAAATATCTTATTAATTGAAAACCTTGTTTAAAAAAATAAAAATACATTTACATTTTAATTTTTTTTTCCTGCAATTTCCAAAACTTTGTGGCAAAAATTACATTTTCAAAAGACTTGCTATGCCTTTCAGAAAATACCTTGGGGTGGTGGCTTTCCAAAATGTGGTCTTTTTGTAGGTGTTTTTCCTGTTCTGGCATTTCGGGGACTCAAGAAATATAAGTAATCGGGAAATGAAACGCATAATGTTTGCTTCTTCAAAGCTCAAAGGTGCTCCTAGGATTTTGGGCCTCTCGATGCATCTAGGCTGCGAAAAAGTCTCACACCTGGTATCCCCATACTAAGGGGGTATAACAGAATGTTGTTTTGGGATGTAATTGTAAGTATGTTCATGCTGTGTGTGAGAAATGACTTTTTTTTTTTTTAATGTCTTTATTTTCTAAAAATTGTGACCAAAAATTTAAAATTTAAAAACTCACTATGCCTCCTACTAAATAACTTGGACTTTCCACTTTCCAGAAAGGGGCCATTTAACCACTTGCCGACTGCCTAACGCCGATCTACGTCGGCAGTCAGCCCCTCACAGGCAAAGTGACGTAGGGCTACGTCACTAGCTTGTGAGGGTCTAGGGAGCGAGCGCGCGCCCCCGGAGGCGTGCTCCCGCGTGGTCACGGACCCCCCCCCGCGCGTGTGACCAGCGGACCCGATGTCCACCGGTCACTCGGCGATCGGCGGGGGAGAGGGAGAATGTCAGGCAGCTTGTGTAAACAAGCCACCTGTCATTCTCCTCGCTGTAAAGACACTGATAAAACGGATCTAGTATGTAGATCCGTTGATCAGTGTCCTTACAGCTCAACCCACAGCCAATCACAGTAGAAAGCACGCCCCTAGGGACACACACAGCCCCTCTCTTCCAAATAAAGTTAACCCCTTCACTACCAGTGTATTTTTACAGTAACAGTGCATATGTATAGCACTGATTACTGTAGAAATGTCACTGGTAACCCCAAAAGTGTCACAAATGTCAGTCAAGGGTCCGATCTGTCCGCCCCAATGTCGCAGTACCGCAAAAAAAATTGCAGATCGCCGCCATTACGCGTTAAAAAAAAAAACAACAAAAATGACAAAAATCTTTCCCTTTGTTAGTAAACGCGATAACTTTTGCGCAAACCAATCAAAATACGCTTTTTGCGATTTTTTTTTACCAAACATATGTAGCATAAAACAAATTGGCCGAAAATTTTAAAAAATTTTGAATTTTACTTTTTTTTTGGGGGGAATTTCATATAAAAAAATGTGAAAAATATTGTTATTTTTGCAAAATTGACGCTCTTTTTTTGTTTATAGCGCGTGATCAAAAAATCGCACAGGTGATCAAATACCACCAAAAGAAAGCTCTGTTTGTGGGAAAAAAAGGACGTCAAATTCATTTAGGTACAGCGTCGCACGACCGCGCAATTGTCCGTTAAAGTCACGCAGTGCCGAATCGCAAAATACCCCCTGGTCAGGAAGGGGGTAAAATCTTCCGGGGCTTAAGTGGTTAATGGTGTATCTGTACAGTCCTGGTGATTTAGGGCCTCATAAAATGAGATAGGCCGTCAGTACATTAGGATTGATCAATTTTCAAATAAATATATATATATATGTGTATGTATGTGTGTGTGTGTGTGTGTGTGTGTGTGTATATATATATATATATATATATATATATATATATATATATATATATAGCATCATTTGTAGATTCTATAAATTTCACACAGACTACATAATATACACGATTTTGTTTTTTTGTTTGTTTTTTTTTACCAAAGAAATGTAACAAAATACATTTTGGCCTATATTTATGAGAAAAAGATTACATGGTTGCAACATTTTAAACAACAGTTTTTTTTATTTTTGGGTTTTTGTTTTTCGCAAGTCACCAAATGAAAGCCCTGTGTAAGAAAAAAAAAAAAGATATAAAACGAATTTGGGTATAGTGTTGCATAACTGAGTAATTGTCATTCAAAATGTGAATCCAAAAAAGTCGCCTGGGTAGGAAGGGGGTGAAACAGTCTGGTCTTGAAGTGGTTAACCTGTGTATTTATCTGTTTACCTGGAGTGCAGCTTTAATAAACACCATAATTGTGTATTTGTTAAATCATGAACTGTTATAAGGTGTATTTTATCTTCTCCCTCCCAGGCTGCCGCCATGCCGAGCTGCATTGTGAAGGGCTGTAAGCACCACACTAGCATGAAGTCCTCCAACCCTCTGCTCACCATGCACGTCTTCCCCCGGGAGCTTGGCCGGATAAAGCTTTGGCTTCAGCAGACCGGTCAGAACTTTGATGATATCGACACATTCGCTGCCAAAATTTTAGACGCGGCAAAAACGGGTAAATACCGAATCTGCTCAGCCCATTTCGATCCGAGTTGCTACACCACAGTGGGCTGTAGGCTGGTACTGAAACACGACGCCGTACCAACAGTCTTCCCTGGGGTCTATCCCAAACTGCCCTCGGATTGGAAGAGCTTCTCTCCACATGCCAGAAAAGCCCACATGGGCCTTGATGTCATAGGGGCGTACGTCCCGGGATTTGAAAACGTTGGCACATCCAAGCTCGGCTTCCTGAGAAAAGACGCGGCGACGCAGACAAGGGTGGACAATGATAAGACGCGTCCAATATCCCTCAACACAAGTCTAATGGAGAGATGTAACAAACAGGAGGAGATATTTGACTCTAGCGGGCGTCTCATTGGGGTCTTCACCCCGGATTCTCACCAGAGGGATCTGAAGGTTAGACCGGGACTCTGGACTTATGATTGGTCAACACAAATACCCAAAGAGCCTTCCAAGAAACACCAAACAACGGAGAATAAAGAGGCCCTGTCTTCTCTAGAGAAAGTTCTGGTTAGTCGATGACATCATTGAGGACGTTATCTGTAAGGGCGTAAATTCACATGGGGGGTACTGATCCATACACCTGTGCAGGGCTGCTGATAGGGGGGGGGACCACCAGTCCTCTTGTAGGGGGCCCGAGCATACAGGGGGGCCCACACAGGGAGGGGGATTAGTGATGGACAACAAATACAGCTAAAAGCTGAACTCTCTCCCTGCTGGCAGCTTTTATCTGCGGAGAAAGGTACAATTGTCCCTAACTAATCTTCCTCCCTGTGTGGGCCCCCCTCCAAGCCCTGGCTTTAATGTTATCCCTGCTCCTGAGTTTATCTGTAACTTTGTTTCTCTCTCTCTGTCTCTCTGATCCTGTAGCTCCAACTGGCCAGCCTATATATTTTTTTTCATCTCGTCTTCATTTTTATTTATTAACTCTTCTTTTAGATTTTTGCAGGAATTATGGCACCCCAAACGCAGCGCAATTTTGCAGCAGTTGTCGCCCGAACGAAATCACGCAAACAGAATCGCGAGACGCCTGTCGCCCCAAAAGAAGCTCTTGTACTTGTTTGGGCGACAGGAGTCCCGCAATTCTGTTTGTGCAATTTGTTTGGGGCGACAATCGCAGCAAAACCGCGCCACGTTTGGGGTGCCATTGCAAGTCACGGGAATCACTCGGGCGTCCCGCGTCTTGCAATGGATCGGGATCGCGGGCAGAATTGCGGCAATTCTGCCTGCGATCCGAGATGCCTATATGTGAATGAAGCCGAAAGACGTATTTAGCTAAAATTACAGTAAAATCATTACTAGCAGGGGCGTAACTACAGGGGTTGCAATTGCAACCGGGCCCCATGCTCCAGGGGGCCTGTGTGGCTGCCCTGTACACCTGGATAGGAGGGGCGGCGGGGGCAGCATGTAGAGAAATCACTGTTCTCCTTTTTCCTCCTGTAGCTGCAGGAGGAAAATGGAGGAGATTGGTTCCTCTGTATGCTGCCCCCGCCACTCCTCCTATCCAGATCACTTATGTTCTGCTGTCTCTGGGCCCCTTTGTGCTCCCTCCCCTCTCCTGCCGGTTGCTGCAGGGGATGTGTCACAATAGAGAACCAGGAAGGGGTCAGTAAATATGTAAATATGTAATTTACCAGCTCCTTCCTTTTCTGAATGGACAGAGTCATAGTCAGTGACATTGTAAAAAAAAAAATAGAATAAAATGATAAAAAATAATACAATTAAAATACCAAAAAATTAAAACTACTGACACCAGTGGGTGAACTTCCAGGATTGCAAAGGTCACAACCGGGCCCTGGCATTCCACCACTGTGGGGAGGCCCCAAGATGGCAGGAAGGGGGCCCACTGCAGAACTTGTGAAAGGGTCCCGCTGCGGGACCTTAATGAACATCCCTTGTGATAGAAATAAGGGATGACAGGTCCTCTTTATGGAGAGATCTGGGGTCTATAAGACCCCAAATATATCCTCTACATTTGAAAGCATCAGATAAAAAAAAAAGCCCATCTTATCTTTCTAAATGCTTTAAAAAGAAAAGAAACTGCTCCGCCCTAGAAGTGACGTCATGACGTCGCTCCAAGCCCTTCTAGATCATAGAGGTGGGGAGAGATGATCTGGTCTCTCCTTACCTCTGTGACCAGCTGCGCCATTCAGAGGATCGTTTTCTGGGCTTGCCGGTAAGAACAGTAAGCCAGAGAAACACTGGCAAGCAGCGGGAGAGGGAGGTGGGGTGGGGGGGTGGGGTTGTAACCATTCCCCTCCCGTCGCTTCTAAAAGCAATCCAGCAGCTTGGATCGTTTTATTGAAAAAGAAAATCACCAGCTTGAAATAAAGAAAAAAAAAAAAAAGGCAGATCCCTTCAGCCATAACCCTGGTAAAGCACTTTAAAGTTGTGAAAAGAATCAAAGGAGCCAAGCTCTTATATTAGAAAATACCAGGGCTTTTTTTCAGGGGGAACGTGGGGGAACGCAGTTCCGGCACCTCTACCACTTAATCTATTTAATGGCAAGGGGTGCTGGGGATGTGCTGTAGGGTCTATTGATGATTGCCGTTGGGGGATGTATTGTCACTGGTTGGGATATTTTTTTGTGTAGGGGGGGTCTATTGTTGCTGGTGGAGAATCTATTGTTGCTGGAAGGGGTCTTATATTCCCGGGGGGGGGATAAGATTCATAAGAGGGGAGTTCCTGCACCTATTCTCTGTGAAAAAAAGCCCTGGAAAATACATATTACCATAGTAAAGAAACAATAAATAAATACATCTTCATTTAAATATAGAAAATACATAAAAATTGTGAAGTCCATATATGATCCCACACCTAAATAACGTCCTCAGTGAGTATAGGAAAGGTTCCTCTCCACCCGCATGCAGACGCACTATGCACTCACCAGAATTAATTGACCCCTATTACAGGGAGTCAATTTACACATATGGGAAAATCGAAGATGTCATACATGAGGTCACAGGAACGTACTTCACTCCGCTTCAAAGCCACAACATATGTGTGTATATATATATATAGTATAAAAATTGAGGTCTTGAAGTGGCTATTCCTGTTTTGGCAATAACTAAAGCGTAGGATTTTCTATAACTTCCTATCCCTGTGACAGTGTGAACAGAGATCGTAATAAAAAATCTGTGAGGGGTTGTAATCATTCCACACTCCATATAAAACCCAAAACTTTTTCGGTTGGGACACATTTAAAAACAACCAATGTTGTTATATATATATATATATATATATATTATAATGTTTTTCATATAACCAGATAGTTATATGAAAAAAAAAAAAAGGCAACAGAGAAATATGGATTGTTGACTTCTAGTTCTCAATTTGCTAATTCCCCGGTTTTAAATGGTTCTAATGTGAAGATTTCCTGGTCTTCATCCATGGTTGGGTCCATGGACATGACAGAGAGGCAACCAGTATTTTCTGGAGGCTGGCTCTACAATTCCTGCAATACCATCAGTGTCCACCAGTATCTCTCCCATGGCTTGCTGGTCTTCCATCTCCCTTCACATGTCAATACCGACCACCAACACTCCCCTATATCAGGGCAGTCAGTTGGCTCAGAAGGTAGTCGCTCTGCCTCTCATACTGGAGACCCTGGATCGAATCCCCGCAGGTCACTTTATCACTAGGCTCCTGGCTGTAGAAAAGCCCCTACAGCTAGGAGTTTCTCACACCACAAAAAAGCAAGACCCTCTTTTATAGTGGCTGCCAGGTCACAGCCACCTTATATTGTATAGTCCTAGTCATCCCCATTAACAGGGATTAGTGGCTATTCCAAGGAGTCAGCACCAAGACTAGAACCGGGAACTCCAACACCACTGCTGGATCAGCTCCTGGCAGCTAACCCTCTGAGCCAACTCTCAGCCTGAGCATCAGAGCGAAGTATCTCAATGTCCTCATCGGTTCTACAAGACACAGGAATAAATTAGAGGTCTTCAATTTACCATATCACACCATTAGTGGGATTCGAACCCAGTTCTCCAAAATGCTAGTGGATTGTCTGGCAACTAGCTGACTGAGCCATACAGGAGTCTGACTTCACAGGATGGCATTCCTCGATGGCATTCCTCGATGGCATTCCTCGATGGGATCAAACTCCATATAGGATGCACAAGTAGTGTATTATAAGGAGTATAAGAGGCCTCACAAGGTTGAGATTCCCCAATTATTAGTAGCTTGTTAACCTGAGGTTGGGGTGTTGCTCATAGAGTTCGTCAATGGGTACTGTTATACCTGAAGGGTTTCACATGTACTGTCACTTTAAGGCTGGCTCCACCCAGGAGTGATGACAAGGGTCAAGGGGCAGAGTGGCCATCTTTAGACACATGTAGAGATGTATGATATGCAGAGCTGTCCTGTAATGCTGTACAGTGAGTCCTGAATAAACATCCGTTGTTCCAGACCAGAGTCCTGTGTCTCTCACAACACGGAGAATATAACAGTGGCGACGAGGATGGGATTTACAAGGTTACTATCCGTGTGAGAAAGGAAAGGAAGAAAAAAAAAAAACTCTGGATTGTCAGGAATACAAACACCCACAGAGCCCAGCAGGAAAATGTCATTGATCGGGACATTAAGTGAATTTGATGGCGAACAGACAACGTGGATTTCTTGGATTGAAAGATTAGAACAATATTTCTGTGCAAATGCCATCCCAGGCGACAGGCAAGTAGCAGTGTTTCTGACAGTGGTTGGTGCTAGGACATATGACACTCTTAGGGATCTCCTTTTCCCTGAAAAACCAGCAACTAAGACTTTGGCAGAGCTCCTGACACTGTTAGGAAATCACTTCCAGCCTAAACCACTAGAGATTGCAGAGAGATTCAGGTTCTATCAGCGGCAGCAGCAGCCAGGTGAAGATATTAAGGCTTATGTGCTCGCCCTTCGCAGACTAGCCTCAACCTGTTCTTTTGGGGAGTACTTACCAACTGCACTGAGGGATAAGTTTGTCATGGGACTGAATAGTGAGTCTAGCCAAAAGAGACTGTTAACAGAGAAAGACCTTACCCTTACAAAGGCAATTGAGATAGCTTCAGTGATGGAAATGGCTGTGAAAGATACAGAAGCTTTGAACCCCCAGAGCAGAAGGGGAGAGGTTAAAGAGGAAGTTTTCAGAACAGCAGTCAAGCCAACTGCAGCTAACGGTAAATATAGACCCTCACCAACCAGGACGTCAGCTTGCTACCGTTGTGGGAATACAGACCATGATCACAAAGTCTGCCGGTTTAAGGATCAGCTCTGTCATAATTGTGGAAAGGCAGGCCATCTGAAACGAGTCTGCCGTAGTAAGAAGGTGCGAAATAAACAACCTCTGAACCCCAGGACAAAGGCATATATGGTGGGAAGATATACATCGTCATCTGAATCAGAGGATGAGGAAGTGCTCCACAGATTGGACATACATCATATGCATTCAGCACCCTCAGCAATGACTGTAGAGGTAACCGTGGAAGGAAAGAAACTCAAGATGGATGTAGACACAGGAGCAGCAGTTTCAGTTATCACCCAGAAACAATGGAGAAAACTTCTGATCCGAACAACTGTCCGTCCAACACCAATCAAACTGCAGACATATTCAAAGCAGATACTCCACCCACTGGGGTACGTGAAAGTACAGGTATCCTACAAGGGTCAGACAAAGAGAATGCCATTATATATCCTAGAACATGGGGGACCCCCTCTTTTTGGGAGAGACTGGATTGCTCACTTTGGCATGCCAGACATCGCCATTAACCCCTGCAACACCGTGACCATCCCATCAGGGGATGAAGAGGGATGGGTGAAGTCCCTGAAACAGCGATTCCCGCAAGTCTTTGATAACCATTTGGGAAAAATAAAGCATGACTGTGTGAGACTCAGGCTGAAACCCAATGCCCAGCCTAGGTTCTTCAAAGCTCGGACGGTACCTTTCGCACTCCGAGCAGGTGTGGAAGCTGAACTAAGCCGGCTGGAGGAACAAGGTGTCATCTCAAAGGTAGAGCACAGCGAGTGGGCATCACCAGTTGTACCAGTAAAGAAAGCGAATGGGGACTTACGCATTTGTGGCGATTTCCGCATGGCACTAAATTCTCAACTGGAGATAGACCAGTATCCCCTACCCAGAGTAGATGACATTTTTGCCTCTCTTGCAGGAGGTCAAAAGTTCACCAAGCTTGATCTCAGGCAAGCTTATTTACAGTTTGAGGTCCACCCTTCGTCCCGCAAGTTTCTAACAATCAACACTCACAAGGGACTGTATGAATACAATCGGATGGTGTTTGGGGTAGCCTCCGCCCCAGCCATTTGGCAACGCAAAATGGATGAGATTTTGGCGGACATTCCTTTCACACAGTGCCTGTTAGATGACATGCTCATCACGGGCCTGACGGACCAGGAACACAAGCGTAACGTGGAGCTTGTGTTGGCCAGACTCCAAGAGCAGGGTCTAAAAGTGAACTTAGCGAAATGCCAATTCATGGTACCTAAATTGGAGTTTTGTGGCCACCTTGTGGATGCAGAGGGTATACACACCACGGAAGCCAAAGTTGATGCTTTAGTAAAAGCTCCAGCCCCGACCAACGTCCAGCAGCTGCGATCATACCTGGGCTTGCTGAACTATTACCACAAATTCCTGCCGGATCTAGCACACACTTTGTTTCCATTAAACAAGCTTTTGGAGAAACACTCCAGATGGAACTGGTCGGCTGCATGCCAACGTGCTTTTGAAGTTTCTAAGCGAAAGCTGTTGGCGTCACGCATGCTCGTGCACTATGACCTCCAAAGGCCTCTCACCTTGGCTTGTGATGCCTCACCCTATGGTCTAGGGGCTGTACTATCTCACGTTTTACCAGATGGGTCAGAGAAACCTGTGGCATTCGCCTCCAGGTCCTTGACAAAAGCAGAAAGCAATTACTCTCACATTGACAAAGAGGCTCTGGCGCTCATATGGGCAATTAAGAAGTTTCATCTTTACCTGTATGGTAGGGAATTCACCATACTGACTGATCATAAACCACTCCTTCAGATCTTTAGCCCTGACAAAGGCATCTCCCAGACGACTGCAGCCCGTCTTCAACGCTATGCCCTATTCTTGGGAGCATATAGCTACAAAATCCAGTATCGCAGCCATGATGCCAACGCTAATGCAGACGCCATGTCCCGTCTGACAAGGACATTAACAGACTCTTCTCCACCTGTCAAGAGTTGTCGTTACACTAGCCTGTCCTTTCTGTCTTCCGGGGAAGTAGCAGCCCATACAGCCAAGGATACCTTCCTTAAGACAATACTCTCCTGGGTACGGTACGGTTGGCCTGCAACTGTCACACAGGATTATGAGCCTTACTTCCGTAGGCGTCTGGAATTAACTGTGTCTGGCAACTGTGTTTTATGGGGAGACCGAGTGATCGTTCCACAGACCCTCCGGAGACACATTCTGGAATTGCTACATACTGGTCATCCCGGGGGCACACGTATGAAACAAAAGGCCCGAGGCTATGTGTGGTGGCCAAACCTCGACTCCGATATCACGACATATGTGAATGCGTGTGCTGGATGTGCACAAACTGCGAGAGACCCTCCTCGAGGGTGCGTCCAGCCCTGGACTTGGCCCACGGTTCCCTGGTTTCGCCTACACTTGGACTTTGCAGGCCCGATCAGAGGACACACCTTTTTGATCATTATTGATGCCCATTCAAAGTGGCCTGAGGTCGTTCCTGTTACTCAGCCAACGACTAAGGCGACGATTTCCATACTGTTACATCTCGCTGCTACGTTTGGATACCCCAGAGAAATTGTCACAGACAACGGTGCACAATTCACAAGCCAGGAGTTTCAGGGTTTCCTGACTGCCCACAACATCAAACACAAGTTGACCGCACCTTACCACCCGGCTACAAATGGTCAAGCAGAAAGGTTTGTACAGACCTTCAAACGCTATTTCAAAGCTACTGTGGCTACAAGTAAACAACAGTCCCTGTCACCCCAGCAGCTGGACTCCTTCCTTTCTGCTTACAGAACCACACCACATGCAACCACTGGGAAAACTCCAGCTGAACTTCTTTTGGGTCGGCAGCCATGGACTGTTTTGGATATGCTCCGCCCTCAAACGGTCCAGGAACATGTACGGCAGTCCCAAGACAAGAGGGTCGAACACGACGAGATTCCCCGGTTTACAGCCCAGCAAAAGGTATGGGCCCGATCTTATGGCGCTTCCAACACTCGTTGGCTTCCTGCTATCGTCGCAGAGACTTTGGGACCCAAAATGTATAGGGTCTGCCTGGAAGATGGTTCCATTTGCAGAAGGCATGTGGACCAATTGCGTTCTCGTTCTCAGCTGCCCGAATCCCTGACATCGGCTGCACCTCCAGTGTCTCAAGGATCTGCTCCTACCGGATCAGGAGGCATTGAGACTGATGCTTGGGGAGACTCTGAACTTTTGAACTCAGCTCCAACAGAGCCCTCCAGCCCTGGTCCAGAGGTCTGCTCACCCTCTGAGCTAGGGAATCCCCTCTTGGCCCCGCCGGTGTCCATTCCGGCCAGCCCTGCTTCCTCCAGCCCCGAGTCGCTGGGTGCCCGTCCTCAACGACACTGTCGCCCTCCTGACCGGTTTCAAATGCAAGACCGGTTACGAGACTTTCGACGGGCCCGCCGAAAGTGATCCGCTGCCATTTTCCCCCCGGAGCTTCCCTGGAAGTTGTTCTCACATCCGGACGTGGAAGAAACCATGTAAATCTCCTGAGTTGGAGGACTGTATTGGACAATTATGAGTTACTGTTTTATGCCTGTTCTCGTTTTGTTGTTTTTTTTTTTTGTTTTTTGTTTTTTTTTTAGGTATGGATGGAAGGTGTTATACCTGAAGGGTTTCACATGTACTGTCACTTTAAGGCTGGCTCCACCCAGGAGTGATGACAAGGGTCAAGGGGCAGAGTGGCCATCTTTAGACACATGCAGAGATGTATTGATATGCAGAGCTGTCCTGTAATGCTGTACAGTGAGTCCTGAATAAACATCCGTTGTTCCAGACCAGAGTCCTGTGTCTCTCACAACACGGAGAATATAACAGGTACTTTTGTTAAGTGTTGAATCCCTGGGTTTGAAGCCTGGGGCTGGGTGAAATTTGTTCACCATGTGTTGCTGAGGAGATAATTGATGGATATTGCTCTTGAGAGTTGGATGGTGGTTCGGGGGAGGAAGTGGACATTGATGGACACCCCTGTTGAGAGCTGGATGGTGGTCCGGGGAAGGGAGTGGACATTGATGGACATCCCTGTTGAGAGCTGGATGGTGGTTCGGGGGAGGAAGTGGACACTGATGGACATCCCTGTTGAGAGCTGGATGGTGGTGATCCAGGGGAGGAGGAGGACATTGATGGACATCCCTGTTGAGAGCTGGATGGTGGTGGTCCAGGGGAGGAAGTGGACATTGATGGACATCCCTGTTGAGAGCTGGGTGGTGGTGGTCCAGGGGAGGAGGAGGACATTACTGTTGACAGTTGGATGATGGGGATCAGAATTAGGGGGTGGGGGCATTTATTCACACAACTTGTTAAGAGCTGGATGGTGGTGGTCCGGGGGAGGAGGACATTGATGGACATCCCTGTTGAGAGCTGGATGGTGGTGGTCCGGGGAAGGAAGTGGACATTGATGGACATTCCTGTTGAGAGCTGGGTGGTGGTGGTCCAGGGGAGGAGGAGGACATTACTGTTGACAGTTGGATCATGTGGATCAGAATTAGGGGGTGGGGGCATTTATTCACACAACTTGTTAAGAGCTGGATGGTGGTGGTCCGGGGGAGGAGGAGGACATTGATGGACTTCACTGTTGAGAGCTGGATGGTGGGGGTCCAGGGGAGAAGGAGGACATTACTATTGAGCGTTAGATGATGTGGGTCAGAATGAGGGGGGGGGACATTGATTCATACACCTTGTTAAGAACTGGATGGTAGTGGGCCGGGGGAGGAGGAAGACATTGATGAACTTCACTGTTGAGAGCTGGATGATGGTGGTTCAGGGGAGGAGGACATTACTGTTGGGAGTTGGATGATGTGGGTCAGCATGAGTTGGAGGACATTTATTCACACAGCTGTGGTGGGCTGGGGGGGGGAATTGATGGACATTGCTGTTGAGAGCTGGATTGTGGTGGTCCGGGGGTAGGACAAGCAAGCCAGACCAGAGTTACTATTTGTCATTGAATCGGGTATTGTGCTATTTTAGCAAAGCTCTGGGCACCTTATTCTGTACAGGGGAAGAGGCAGAGCATTGAATGGATATTCAGGAGCCTCATGTACTACAGCCAAAGAAATGGTCACCTTGCCTGTTGATATGGTCCCTGTATTCTAAATGACTGCACAAGTCCCATGATACGCTTGCACCGACTTTATCTAATAAAGCAAAGACTAATGTGTAGATTGCAGTGACCCATGTCAACCAATCAGCAGTCATCGTTCATCATGTGTCAATTTATTGAATTGCATAATCCCATACCGAATTAAAGTCATCCCCACCCCACTCAGCCCTTCTTATGTAATAAATGGTAGCACAACACACAATCGGGGTAATTCCAATGTCGGACATATCCCCCAGAGTATATTCAATTGTCTTTATTTATACATATTTACTATGTATGGATTGTATGTAGAGAGAAGCCTTTTTTGGGGTAATATTTTGTACATCCTAATCCTGACTGATGGGTAATGACTGAAAAAATAAGATGGTGACATATACATCACAATATATCATATTATATAATATATTATGCTGTGTTTTTTGTCATTTGTAGCTCTCCCTATTGAAACACATGGCAGAAGTCCCTCATACCCGCCCCCAGAAACAAAGGACCAGCCGCCTGCTGAACCGGACCGCCGAGATCATCTCCATCCTGACCGGAGAGGTAAGAGGGGTTCAGGGTTTTGGGTGTTACAAGCCGTTAGCTGGACAATCCTTAAAGTGGATCTTCACCCTAAACAAAGGGCCATCATATTACCTCGTCTCCCCCTACCCTATCTCATATATTTATAATATATATATACACACACAAAAAATGTTGCGCAAAAATATATAGTTAACTTAATATTTGTTCTTAAACAATATGTATATAAATGACCTCAACACGTAAAAAAAAAAAAAATATTATATATATATATATAAAAATAATATAAATATAGCAAGTCCATCAAATCAATCTCAATATAAATAAATACTATAAAGTGCCCAATGTGAAAACGCACATGTGCTTAAATATCCAATCATGTGAATCCAACCAAGCAGATGCCGGTATGGTTGTGGACCTCTATAAAAGTGCAAAAAGTGCTACATAAAATAAATAATATACATGTGCAAAGTTCATAAGGTGCAAAAATAAGAGTCTCTAATAAAATAAAAAACACGTGTGAAGTCCATATTGTGCAAAATAATCCTGTTGAATCAGTGCAAACTTGGATAGAAATAGCTTCTTCCAAAAAGTGCCACTTGTGCTAGATAGATCATATATTCAGTTTACTATATATTTTTGCGCAACATTTTTTGTATATATTATTTGCACTGTGTGAGATAGTGGTGTGTTGCAGCAAATATGTTATCACTTGGTTGCGAAATATATATATATATATATATATATATATAGTGGTGTGTCCCCAGTTATAGGAAACCCTGGAAGTGGGTTGCCAACATCCCAAATAACTGTAACAAGACAAGAAAGGGTTCCCCCTAGGGGTGGGACTTTAGCGGCAATCACACTTCCAAAAAAAGTAAAATTAATTATTTATAGCAAGATAAAATAGATCACAAAGATCAATCAATATACAAGTATACAACATTTACAAAGGTGTAATGCATGGATGTGAAACCATGTGTGAAACGTAAGTATTACATATACTGTGGGGTATATGATGAGAAAGATGAGGAAATCCTCCAATTATATACTGTATATATAATTTATTTTTTTACTTTTTTTTGTGCTTCCACATTTCTTGCCTAGGTGAAAATGTGTCCCCCTGCCCTCCCCACGCATGCGCAGATGTGCTTGCAGGGCTTTGGGTCCTGAATGAGCCCTGTGGAGGTTTCCCGAATATCTGCACATGTGCAGGTTTTCCCACACATGCACAAAGACAGCTATTCTAGAAGTCACCAAACCTTTACTGTCTTTGCAAATGCACTGAAAAATCTCTATGAATGGAAAGCTGCAGGACCTGAAGGCTGGGCAGAGAACTTCAGAATATCTGTGCATGCTCCGTAATAAATGTCACCAGATGAGGGGTATAGCCACTAAAAGGACATTTAAAATTCCTCTTTAAAGTGAACTTTTTTCCACCTTAGGGGCCTGGAATCCTGAAATCGGAACTTAATCTCTTACTACAACATTTTCTTTCTTTTTTGATCCTCCCTCTTACAAAAATGTGAACAAAAAAATAATAGAAAATGTGTACTTTTGGGTTTTTCTTTGTGCAGCACTTCCTATTTTTTGGCCTAGACCGAGCCCTACTTCCTCCTGCTGTTGGCAAGTCACAGCTATCCCAGGAGGGGTGTGCTGTACCATCTGAGCATGCGCGGCATTTTTCTACACATGCACACAAACCGTTGCCAGCAAATAGAACTGGCAGCGCGCTGCACATGCACAAAAAAATATCCTGCAGGTGCGCCGCCACTCTCTGCCAGAGACTGATGGACAAACCATGTAGTACTAGAGATGGGGGAGGGGGAGGGGGAAATGTGGAGGGAACCCCACTGATGTAAAACTGGTTTGATCTAAAACTCTAAGAGTCAGAATTCCGAAATGTATTTATTACAGGCAAGACTGCCAGAGGCAGACGGAAAGGGAGAAAATATGGAACATGCTCTTATTGGTGGAAAATCTGCTGATTTATAATACACTACAGATAATAGTTTATTGCTCATGCACATTGATTCACGCATCCCATAGACACCCATCAGGATACTGCTTAATGGGGAGGGAGCATGATTGGTTGTAATTGTAATAGGCAACACAGGCAGTTCCCTTCTCAGTCTGTCTTCCTTTCATTGCTCAGGAATGGACGGTGGTGAAGAAGAACGCACACATCAGCAAGTTCTACCAGATGATCCGAGAGGTGAGCGGAGGTCACATGACCAGTCACATGTCCTGCTTCCTGTCCGTCTTGCTGAAGCCCAATCTGCGAATTTCAGGTTCCCATCAAATGCGGGGACGTGGCCATGTTCTTCACGATGGAGGAGTGGGATTACATAGAGGAGCACGAGGACCTGTATAAGCCGGTGATGCTGGAGAACCCCAAGGATTGCAAAGACGCTGCGTCTCATACCGTCACAGGTAAACGCTGTAAATGAAAATTCATGCATCTACAATTCTGCACCACCTGAAACTGAATGGATGAGTCATTAAAGGTGCACTCCGCTCTGGAGGAAAGATTTAGCAGGACGCACAAAAAAGAAAATCTAGCATACCCCTCCAGGTTTCATACTTTAATCCTGGCGCTGCATGTGCAAACCAGACCAGACCAGCACACTGCGTGCAATCCTCTGGTGGCTAGTAAGCTGCTGTTCTGAAAACACCTGAGATACTGCAGGCCAGGGGATTCCCAGCTCCGCCCATCTCTGTACACTCTGGGACAACCTCATCCTGATTTAATAGTCCAGGAGCAGCCAGCAGGAAATCACTGTCACCCCTAACCCTCCCCCACAGCACCTCTCCAGGGTTTGGTTGGAGGTGAGCTCTCTCTGCGCTCTTGCGGCTCCATGCTGCACTGGCCCACACCCTAGTCTGGGCAGGGGACTTCCTGTCACCCGGGTGGAGCCCTGAACTGCTCTAAGGCCATTGACTATAAAGTTGGGTTCTGGAGTCTCAAGACTTCAAAGAGCTTTGGCAGGGATTCTTCCCTCCCAAAGCTCTTTGAATGCTCTAGACTCCAGAACCTGATTCTGGGAATTACAAAACCAAAAGGCCAATGTTCTCTGCTCATATTATCCATTCTGGAGCCTCTCAATCTGCATCCTAGAGAACCCGTTACCTCCTTTTACATAGTGGTAGGGCCCAGCACTGTCACAACATACACCTGCCAGAGGCCCTTTTATTGGCTCTCATGCAGTGGGGACTGTTAGTGGCCTGGGAATCATAAAGTGCAGGGGGCCTACCCCAGCAATCCTGGAAATGAATACCCATATGGCCCTTTTATATGACTTTGCAGTTGGTACAATCCAATTGTGACATGTGGCCAGCTTAAAGTGGAGCTTCCCCGTCCCTGCCACTTGCGTGATGATGTGCATGATGCGTGATGATGTGCATGATGATGTGCATGATGTGTGATGATGTGCTCCCTGGGGGATGGGGTGTAAATGACAGGCAGGGCTCACAGAGAATGGGCAGAATGACAGATTGTTATCCTGCACTGATTAGCACAGACAGGGCCGGACCGAGGAGGAAGAGAGGAAAAGTCAATACTGCCACTATTACAGGAGGAGATGGGAGAATGTAAATAAAAAAAAAAAGTGCCTGGAGTTCCACTTTAGCAGAGAATAAGAAAAGGGAGGAGCAATAACAGGAAAAAAACTCTGCATATATCTTTATAGATATAAATTGTTCAGATCACATGTGAAGAGTTACAATCATTATCTGATTTATCTCATCATTGGTGTGTTTTCTTTGCAGCAAGCAGTCAGGAAAAAACTCCCCTATCCAGGCAACAGCCAATCACCAACGCAGACCACAACGCAGGTAACGCATCATCCGGGCAGAAAACAAACAAATCTGCTGCAATGAGGAAATCAATTACTGAAATATCAGCGGATTCCCTGTACTGGGGTCCTGGGGACAACGATCCGGTCTGTTGTCCCCTCAGGCAGGAATTCGAGTAAGGGCAAGATGGCCCCCACTCCACTCTATGGTCTTGGAGGACCGGAGCGACGTCATACATCACTTCCTAGCAACGGATTTAAATAGCTCATTTTTTTTCATCATGAAAAAAATTACTTTTTTTTTTTCTTTTTTAGTGTAGATGTGAGAGGTGAGGTCTTTTTGACCCCCAGATCTCACATTAAAGAGGACCTGTCCTGCTTATTTCTATTACAAGGGATGTTTACATTCCTTGTAATAGGAATAAAAGTGATCAAAAAATTTTTTTTTAAAGGACAGTGTAAAAACAAAAAAGAAAAGATAAAATAAAAAAAAAAAAAATTTAAGCGCCCCGTTCCTGTTAGCTCGTGCGCAGAAGCGAACGCATACACTGGTCGTGCCCACATAAGTAAACGGTGTTCAAACCACACATGTGAGGGATTAGAGCGATCGTTAGAGCAAGAGCAATAATTTAAGCCCTAGTCCTCCTCTGTAACTCTAAACTGGTAACCTGTAGACATTTTAAAAATGTCGCCTATGGGGATTTTTAAGTACCAATGTTTGTCGCCATTATTCGAGCGTGCGCAATTTTGAAGCATGACATGTTGGGTATCTATTTACTCGGTGTAACATTCTCTTTCACATTATCGAAAAAATTTGAGCTAACTTTACTGTTTTCCTTTTTATTTTAATTCAAAAAAGTGAATTTTTTCCAAAAAAAATTGCGTTTGTAAGACTGCTGCGCAAATACGGTGTGACATTATTGCAACGATCTCCATTTTATTCTCTGGGGTCTCTGCTAAAAAAAAAAAAAATATATAGTATTTGGGGGTTCGAAGTAATTTTCTAGGGGAAAAAAAATGATTTTAAGTGTCAGAAAAGGACCTGGTCCAGAAGTGGTTAAAGCAGCCAATTGTAGTCACCATCAGCAGCCCCTGTGACAAAGCAGGGAGACAGGGACAGAGCGTTGTCACCTATATAAGGAAGTGCCTGAACAAGAACTTTCATGGCAGGATCACCAGGGATTATTTTAATAAAAGCTACAGATTTAAAAAAAATATTAAAAATTAACATTAATATGTTCTATTTTCTTTGTGGCTAAGACTTTTTAAACTGTTTTTAGTTATTTTTACAAATTTATTCCATAAAGCAAAAAAATATAGTTACCCACAACAACCAATCAGAGCCCATCTTTTAAATCTCAGGTTTAATTTATAGACAGTGGTATTGCTGTCTGTGTCCCTGTTAGGGACATTTACTGTAATTGTCCTGATCACCAATGTCAATGAAAAAAGTGAGAGTAAATCCAAAAATTAGAGTGTACCCCAGAACAGGAATAGGGGATGATTCATCCAATGGGGACACTTGTTCCCATGACAACTGTCAAAGAGGGGAATTCCCTCACATTGGAAGTTAAGCACTCACTTCCCGTTGAGTCTACAGGAAGTGATACAAAAAATCCTGAGACATAAATGGCAAAAAAAATAAAAAATTCATTTTTTTTCCAGTTCTAACCCTCCCATACTCTATCCAAAAAAAAAAAAAAAGAACATTTTTGGTTTTATATTTATTTTAAATCTGATTGGTTAGTATGGATAATGTACCAACGCCCCCTGGCACTCTGTATAGTATAGGTCAGGGATGGCGAACCTTGGCACCCCAGATGTTTTGGAACCACATTTCCCATGATGCTCAACTACACTGCAGATGGCATGAGCATTATAGGAAATGTAGTTCCAAAACTTCTGGGGTGCCAAGGTTCGCCATCACTGGTATAGGTGGTGGGCCTGATGTCCTACCAAACTATAAACTGACATTTTTTTTTTCTAGGTAACAAAGGAATATTGGATATCCGCCATCCTCCAGACTGTCACAGAACTCCGACACCAATTGGCACCGGTGAGGACGACGTGAACAGTGAGTCACATGTCTGCACATATTGAGCAGTAAATTATCACTTCTCTGCCTTTTGGCTAAGATCAAGTGTAGTACCTGTTCTTATCCAGTAGGGGTGGCTCCACCGTCTTTCTGGATTTATGGCTGGCTGTATAGTACCCTTGCAATTATAAGGGGGCCCTGAGGAATCTTCCACGTGGGAATAGAAACTGGGTGGGGTGGGGCAAGGGAGTAATTCCCTAGTTCAGGGATATGCAAACTGTGGCCCTCCAGCTGTTGCAAAACTACAAGTTCCATCATGCCTCTGCCTCTGGATGTCGTCCTTGTGGCTTTCAGAGTCTTGCTATGCCTCATGGGACTTCTTAGTTGTGCAACATCTGGAGGGCCACAGATTGAGAACATCCACTAGGGCAGGGATATGCAAAGGGCCACATGCCTCCTGATTTGACTGTGCTACCTTGCCTAGTCAGGGGCTGGGAAGGCAGGGAACCTACTGTAACAGGCAATCCCTGGGAGTGACATCCAGGGGGGGGGGTGCCGGAGTAGCACTATGGGTTTGGGACCCCATTGTGTTTAACAGCACTAGACCACGACACTAAAGCTTTGCACTACATGGACTAGGCCTTTTGGCCGAGATCGGGGCAATTTTTGTTACCAGGCCGGAAGGCCATGCCTCTTGCCCCGACACCTTTTCTGTTGTTTTTCTCATTTGTCACTTTGCACTTATAGTATACGTGTGTTTTCTTCATTTGGATTGTGGGGTGCGGGTCTTCGGACCTACCCTAAAGTCTAGGGGAGGATGTGTGGCCTTTAGGTTCCTTTCTCTGCTGCCTTGTGGGGGGGTGGTGGGGGGTCTCTCTTTGGGAGCGCCCATCACCTAGTACTTGTTGGTTGAAATATGGTTGTCTGATGGTGAATGTCTAGATGCAGGTGGCCATCATCCCAAATTGGATACCAAGAAAAATTCCCCTAAATCTGTGGGATTATAAGGGTGACCTAAGCATCTAAATAATAGTACAACATAGTATAAAAAAAATATACATTTTATTGTAAATACATAAATAAATAATAAATAGAAAACATGTTAAAACAATCTCAAGACAAATACATACAAAAGACATGTCATGGTTAAAATAATCACGGCTAGCAAGAATAGATCAAATATGAAGTGAATGTGTTCCAAGGAGAGCCAACGCGTTTCAAGCGTGTCCTTCTTCAGGGGTCGGGTGGAACAGCTTTATTCATATCTAAACAATTTATAGAATAAAATATATAACATAGAGTCACTATATATTCATTAACAGATAGTTAAAAAGAGTGCTGTCAAGTAGTATACGCACCACTGAGGTCACCTTCTGTTGACCAAAACCCGTGAAAACAGCGTCACTATTCATGCATCAAAATATAGAGAGATGCCGGGAGAGGCTACATATATATGTATGTATATCTATATATATATATATATATATATATGTTTTCTATGGTCTTGATGATGATAAAAGTAGTACTTGTTGGTTGGCTTTGGATGACCACGAGGAGCGGGGGGTCTGCCAGGCCTTTTGGCTAGGTGAACCTAAGTGTGCCAGGGAAGGTTCCTTTCTCTTCGGGAGGAGAATCACATGATACACCCTAAGCAGAGGTTTATCTACTGCGAGGCAAACAAGACATTTGCCTTGGGCGGCATTTTTCAGGGGGGCGGTGCCGCCCCTAGGCAGAATGGCTCTTTAACCACTTCCCGTCCTTTTCCGCAGTTGTAGCTGAAGCTGCAGGCATTACCCTGGTATCGTATTTTAGAGCCTGGGTGGGCTCTCTTAAAATGGCAATCGGAGCGGCTTACTAGTTACTTGATTGCTATTACAAGCAGCGGGAGGGTAGATCTCCCAGTCCCGCCACCTTCCGCGGCTCTCTCAGGCTCTCCCGTCCCACCAGGAGACCCGAGCGGCCATCCTGGGCATCCGCCAGCTGGCCTGACAGCCAAGCAAAGTTGGGATTGGTGCCAGTTTGGCAATTGCAACCGGGCCCCATGCTCCAGGGGGCCTGTGCGGCTCCCCTGTACACCTGGATAGGAGGGGCGGCGGGGGCAGCATGTAGAGAAATCACTGTCCTCCTTTTTCCTCCTGTAGCTGCAGGAGGAAAATGGAGGAGATTGGTTCCTCTGTATGCTGCCCCCGCCACTCCTCCTATCCAGTTCACTTGTGTTCTGCTGTCTCTGGGCCCCTGTGTGCTCCCCTGGTCTCCCCCCCCCCCCCCACTGTGCTCCCTTCCCTATCCTGCCGGGTGCTGCAGGGGATGTGTCACAGTAGAAAACCAGGAAGGGGTCGGTAAATATGTAATTTACCAGCTCCTTCCTTTTCTGAATGGACAGAGTCATAGTCAGTCGCATTGTAAAAAAATAAAATAAAATGATAAAAAAATACAATTAAAATACCGAAAAATAAAAACTACTGACACCAGTGGGTGAACTTCCGGGATCGCAAAGGTCACACTTGCGACCAGGCCCTGGCATTCCACCATCGTGGGGAGGCCCCAAGATGGCAGGAAGGGGGCCCACTACAGAACTTGTGAAAGGGTCCCACTGTGGGAACGTAATAAAGGGCCCCGCAATGAGAGTAAAGGGCCCCAGGATCAGTGGGAAAAGCCCCAGGCTTGAAGGGAAGGGCCCTGGCCAGGGGTCCGGGGGCCCTTCATGGTTTCTAACACCAGGGCCCTAAAGGTTCTAGTTACACCTCTGGGCTGGGGTGGAGGGGGGGGGGCACCCAATTTTAGTCTTGCCTAGGGCAGCACAAAACTAAAATACACCACTGACCCCAAGTGCACTGATTTGGTTCACTTTGGTGTTTAGTTTTTGCGCTCTGCACCGTGGTCATACACAAATTTTGTCCGGTTCGCTCAGTTGGTGGCCCTATCACTCTTAACCCCCCTATGCCCGACATCCCATAATTAAAAATTGGAGGAGCCAGATTGAAAATTGTCAGTTGAACAGCGGTTGCATCAAATCAGATGCAGATGCTGCATGGGTATTTTGATAGCCAGTGGTGCTAGCTGTCAAAGTACAACAGCCGCAGCTGGAGATTCATCCATCCATCCGCATCCTGTTCAGCGTGGATGGAGCAATTGTTTAGACCTTCAGGCTCAAAAAAAAAAAAAAAAAGCTAATATAGGGTTAGCTTTATTCTTCATATTTGTATTGTTTTTTTCCCCAGATTGTAAAGTGCTCCGGAATGTGCCGGCCAAGCAATCCATTACTCCAAAAAGACCAAAACAGCGCAAATCCTCAGTCTCGGATTCGATTGGATACGCCAAGCCTGATTCCACGGCACGCAGTAAGATTCTGACAATCCGCCATTGGTTGATCCTCGTACATTGCTGGGTGGGAGCCTCTCATTGTCTTCTTCTTAATTCAGCAGCAAAGCAAAGAAGAAGAAAGTCCCTGAAGGAGGAGAAAGACGCGGACGCTTCCTGCACACAGAATTCCACGGGAGATGCCCACCAGACGCACCACAGTAAGTTCACACTGCAGATCCTGATTGGGTCTAATGTTAACCACTTTACCACCGGAGGATTTTGCTGTCTTATGTCCAGGCCACTTTTTGCGATTCGGCACTGTGCGACTTTAACTGACAATTGCGCGGTCGTGCGAAGCCGTACCCAAATGAAATTTACGTCATTTTTTTCCCACAAACAGAACTTTCTTTTGGTGGTATTTGATCACCTGTGCGATTTTTACTTTTTGCGCTATAAACAAAAAAACAGCGACAATTTTGAAAAAATAACAATATTTTTCACATTTTTTTATATGAAATTCCCCCCCAAAAATATGTAAAAATCTAAATTTTTTATCATTTTTGGCCAATTTGTTTTCTGCTAACTATGGTGGTTGGTAAAAAAAATCGCAATAAGCATATTTTGATTGGTTTGCGCAAAAGTTATTGCGTTTACTAACTAAGGGAAAGATTTCTGTCTATTTTGGTGTTTTTTTTAACGAGTAATGGCGGCGATCTGCGATTTTTTTTTTTGCGGGACTGCAACACTGCGGCGGACAGATCGGACCCTTGACTGACATTTTTGACACTTTTGGGGCTACCAGTGACACTACTACAGTAATCAGTGCTATACATATGCACTGTTACTGTAATAATGACACTGGCAGGGAAGGGGTTAACATTATGGGTGATCAAGGGGTTAAATGTGAGCCTAGGAGAGTGATTCTAACTGGGGGGGGGGGGGGGGGCGTGGCTTCTGAAGTGACCATAGAGACATGTGATCCTATATAGAAGGATCACAGGCACTCTGTGATCATTCCAGGGAGAAGAACAGTCGGCTGTGTTTACAACATCCGATCGTTCTTCTCTCTCAGCGGGGAGCGATCGCGGGTGTGAGGCGGCAATCTGAGCCATCTGCCCGCTGCATTGGCTTCCCCGCTGACGAGGGGCGGGCGCTCACCCCATAGCCTCCTGAGAGCGAGCGCCGTACATGTACGGCCATTCGCCTGGGAGCGGCTGCCGGGTTAACCCCTAGGCTCACACTTAACCCTTTGATCACCCCTGGGTTAACCCCTTCCCTGCCAGTGTCATTATGACAGTTACAGTGCATATTTTTAGCACGGATTACTGTAGTAATGTCACCGGTCCCCCCAAAAGTGTCAAAAATGTCAGTTAGGGGTCCGATCTGTCCGCCAAAATGTCGCTGCCATTACTAGTAAAAAAAAAAGTAAAAATAAATAAAAATGACATAAATCTTTCCCCTAGTTTGTAGACATGATAACTTTTGCGCAAACCAATCAAAATTCACCTATTGGGATTTTTTTTGTAGCAGAATACAAAAGTGGCCTAAAATGATGAAAAAATTAGATTTTTTCTTTTTTTTTTGGGGGGGGGGGGGGAATGTTATATGTGAAAGTGAAAAATTGTTTTTTTCAGAATTGTATCTCTTTTTTTGTTTATAGCGCAACAAATAAAAAAAAAAATTGCACAGGTGATTAAATACCACCAAAAGAAAGCTCTATTTGTGGGAAAAAAAGGACATCAATTTTATTTGGGTACAGCGTCGCACGACTGCGCAATTTTCCGTTAAAGTAACGCAGTGCCGAATCGCAAAAAAAATGGCCTGGTCATTAAGGGAGCAAAACCTTCCGGTCCAGAGGTGGTTAAATAACCAAAAAAAGCTCTATTTGTGTAAAAAAAAAAAAGATAAAATTGTAACTTTGCATGATCGTGCAATGGTCAATTAAAGTAGCCCCTTTGCTGAATAGCAAACAATACCCTGGTCATGAGGGGGTAAAACCTTCCGCAGGTCAGGTGGTTAAAGGGCCCCTCAGACACAGGCGGTCGTGGATGCATGATAAAGCTGTTTAAGATCTTTCTTACAAAGGATCTTTCTGCAGATATGCACTATTGGGCCTATACCGGAAGGAGGATAACAGGAAAGATTGGCTGGAAATAAACAGCCCAGCTGATGAATTTGTCCCCTGAGAATTCTCGGCCAGGAAACTCGGGGGTCCTACAGACATAAGTCACCTGACTCAACAATAGCAGGCCAGGTGGGAGGCATTGTAGATGATCTGTGGGAGCTTCAGCCATTGCTAGGTATCTTGCATGTAGAGTTGCATATTGCCACCTGCTATTTTTTTTTTCTTTTTTATTAATTAGCAGCTAAAGATGAAAAATTCATAAAGGAGGAAAATCTGAACGCTTACGTGACAGAAAGTTCCACCGGTAAGATTAACCCCCCCCCCCCCCCGGCATCACCAGACATAGCACAGACAGTTTACACTGCAAGATCCATTTATAAAAGAGTTCATTTGTTTTCTCATTTTGCTACACTCTTTGTACGAGATTATTTCAACAATTTCTTCTCCAGTTTATAAATCTCTCAGCGTCTAAAAAATAAAATGGAAAAAAATAGAAAAGTACTTGGAAAAGGATGCAGGAGGGTGTATACAATGTGAAGAGTTGAACATACTCTGCATGTAACAGGGAAAGGAGAGGAGGTTGGGACTTTAACCACTTAAGCCCCGGAAGATTTTACCCCCTTCCCGACCAGGGCCTATTTTGTGATTCGGCACTGCGTGACTTTAACGGACAATTGCACGGTCATGCGACGCTGTACCCAAATGAATTGTGGTACTTGATCACCTGTGCGATTTTTTGATCATGCGCTATAAACCAAAAAAAGAGCGTCAATTTTGCAAAAATAACAATATTTTTCACATTTTTTTATATGAAATTCCCAAAAAAAATGTAAAAATCAAAATTTTTTAACATTTTTGGCCAATTTGTTTTCTGCTACATACGTTTGGTAAAAGAAAAAATCGCAATAAGTGTATTTTGATTGGTTTGCGCAAAAGTTATTGCGTTTACTAAGGGAAAGATTTATGTAATTTTTATTGTTTTTTTATTAACCAGTAATGGCGGCGATCTGCAATTTTTTTTGCGGGACTGCGACATTGCGGCGGACAGATCGGACCCTTGACTGACATTTTTGACACTTTTGGGGATACCAGTGACATTACTACAGTAATCAGTGCTAAAAATATGCACTGTTACTGTAAAAATGAAACTGGCAGGGAAGGGGTTAACTTTATTGGAGAAGGAGGGGTTAAGTGTGTCCCTAGGGGTGTGCTTCTAACTGTGAAGGGATGTGGCTGTGTGTGTAACAACAGAGAAATACGATCCTGCATAGCAGGACCATATGATCTCTGCTGTTACACAAGGGAGAGTGACAGGTGGCTGTGTTTACATTAGCCACCTGCCTTTCTCCCTTCACAGCAGACGATCGCGAGTGGCCGGCGGACATCAGGTCCACCGGCCACACGCGTGGGGGGGGGTCCGCGAACGAGCGGGGGCGGGAGCGCGCCTCCAACGAGCAGATGCCAGACAATCCCTTGTGCACCTGACAAGGGATTGTCTGGCATCTGTTCCTGAAGAAGTAGCATAGGTTTATGAAACGCGTCGAGCAATTTATGATGCCATTTTTATGTCCAACATACCCAGCTGACTTGTATAGTACCATTATCCATTATTTACCTTCCCATCATATTTATCAGATTGTGTCTATGCAATTTATTTGTAACAACCCTGCCTCATCTCAATGTTTCATGACTTTTTATCTGTGATGTACTGATTTCCATCATATCATTTTATTACTATATTGTAATTAAGGTGTTACATGCTGTGGCAGCCGCAATAAAATTTGTTACCTTTTTAATTTGTTTTTCTGTTAGTCATGGCCCGATTTTTTTTCTATGCTCCTCATTTAAAGTCCCAACCTCCTCTCCTTTCCATTTGAACCAGGGATGGAGATACTTCAATGTGTCGCATATAAAGTCCAAAAACCCCCCCTTCTTATGTGCTGCATGTAACAGACCCAGTGCCGGGACAAGGTCATCCAGCGCCCAGTGCAAAGATGCCAAACTGCGCCCCCTTTTCCTTAGGGTTAGCCAGGGCCACTAATGGGGGGGGGGAACCATCAGTCCTCCTGTAGGGGGCCCGTGCCCCAACAGCACAGGAAATCGGTGTGGAGGGGCAATTAAAGAAGGAAGGCCTGTGCGGCTCTCAGCAGCAGCTGAAAGCCAGTTTCTCCCCCTCCTGCCAGCTTTCAGCTGCTGCGGGGAGAGACACAGACACAGGGCATCGTTCCTGTATTTGCTTCTCCGACACCGATCCCCTTCCCTTTTGTGCCTGCTTCTGATGCCCCCTTCCCCATGTGCCCCCCCTCTTGCAGTGCTGCGGGCTTCCCTGTCCTGTAAAAAAAAATAAGAGATTGTAAAAAAATAATTAAACATTTTAATAAATCATTTAAAAAAAAATTGGAAAATAAAATCATTGTAAACATTTTTAAATAATACTTAAACATTGTAGTAAATAATTTTTTTTAAAAATTGTAAAATAAAATCATTGTCAACTATTTTTTAAAAAAAATATATAATTTTTTTTTTTTTAAATGTAAAAAACAATTAAAGAGGGCTAATTCACACAGGTTCTCTGTTATGTTTGCATCCACTAGTTATGATTTTAGTGTATTTAGTGTAGTGAAAATATTGTCTTGACATATTTAGGGGGGGTGCCCTGCTAGGTAGGCTGGGGGGGGGTCGCCCTGCTAGGTAGGCTGTACTGGGGGGGGGGTCGCCCTGTTAGGAAGGCTGGGTGGGGGGGGGGGGGGGGTCGCTTTGCTAGGTAGACTGTACGGGGGGGTGCCCTGCTAGGTAGGCTTTACGGGGCGGGGGGAGGGGGGGGGCCCTGCTAAGTAGGCTGTACGGGGCCCCCGTGATTTCTAACAGCAGCCCTGGGGTTAGCAGTGATGTTACTGTCACTACTCCTTTCAGCCTTATAAAGCAACTTAGAAGCAACTGGCACAGGGTGCCCACCATCCCTGCAATAAACCATTGCGCCCAGGGAAGCCGCCCCCCTCCTGCTCACTCCTTGTCCCGGCTCTGAAAAGACCCCCCAACATACACACTCCATGTAGAAGATCTGTCTGCTGTAGTCTCTGTATTCTGAGGATACAAGGATTCATTTCACTCTATATCTCTGTTTTCAGATAACATCACTACAGAGCTTCATAGTGATCCCCCTTTGAGGAAGGATCCCTCCCCAGGTAAAACGCAATGCATAATTAAACGCAACAGTCTCTTTATAGTGTATGTAGAGCCAAAAGTTTTTTCCATTTTCGATGAAAACGGTTAAGGTGATATTAAAGGCAGTTTTTTTTATTTTCCTTAAGATAACAAACATGTTCTATATACCTCCTCTGTGCAGTTGGTTTTGCACAGAGCAGCCCAGATATTATTTTCGGGTCCCCTGCTGACAATCCTGGCCCCTCCATCATGCTGAGTTGCCCCTATAGGAAGAAGTTTGTTATGGGGGCACCCAAACAGGCTCTCTCCTAAGCGGCTGCTCTGTGTATCCATTTACACACAGAGCACAGTTTGGCCCCGCCCCCACTCTGTCATCATTGGCTGTGATTGACAGTAGCGGAAACCAGCCAATGAGGAGAAAGAGACCCAGGAGAGCTGCTGTTCTTGAGATTGGGCTCAGGTAAGTATTAGGGGGGGCTGCTGCACACAAAAGGTTTTTTACCTTCATGCATAGAATTCAGACTCTCAGGGCCCCGGTGAAAGAAACCATGAAGGGCCCCCCGAACCCCTGGCCGGGGCCCTTCTCTTCAAGCCTGGGGCTCTTCCCACTGATCCTGGGGCCCTTTACTCTTGTTGCGGGGGCCTTTATTACGGTGCCGCAGCGGGACCCTTTCATAAGTTCTGCAGTGGGCCCCCTTCCTGCCATCTTGGGGCCCCCCCACAGTGGTGGAATGCCAGGACCCGGTCGCAAGTGTCACCTTTGCAATCCTGGAAGTTCACCCACTGGTGTCAGTAGTTTTTATTTTTTGGTATTTTAATTGTATTATTTTTTTATTATTTTATTTTATTTTTTTTGTCACTGACTATGACTCTGTCCATTCAGAAAAGGAAGGAGCTGGTAAATTACATATTTACCGACCCCTTCCTGGTTCTCTATTGTGACAAATCCCCTGCAGCAGCTGGCAGGAGAGGGGAGGGAGCACAGTGGGAGGAGGGGGGAGACCAGGGGAGCACACAGGGGCCCAGAGACAGCAGAACACAAGTGAACTGGATAGGAGGAGTGGCGGGGGCAGCGTACAGAGGAACCAATCTCCTCCATTTTCCTCATGCAGCTACAGGAGGAAAAGGAGGACAGTGATTTCTCTACATGCTGCCCCCTCCCCCTCCTATCCAGGTGTACAGGGGAGCTGCACAGGCCCCCTAGAGCATGGGGCCCGGTTGCAATTGCAACCCCTGCAACCCCTGTAGTTACACCCCTGATAGAATTTGCATCATAAAGTACCCAAACGTCAATGCAGTTGTAACCGCAGGAATATTTTAAGGCCAAGATATGGCTGAAAGTAGGGCCAGAATTCAGCTTTAACTTGTAGATAACAAGAAGTTTAAAAATAGGCCAGATAGATAAAATGTACAATTCCTTGGCCAGAGATCAGCTCTGATGATCACAAGAAGTATATGAAATTTCTATAGTGTTACATAGCAGCATTGATGATCAGGAAGTATGGATTATTCAGGGGCGGCCCGTCCATTGGGGGCGCAGGGGCACCGCCCCCCCCTATCCAGGCGTCCGGCCCCCTAATCTACATGCAGGGCGCCGGATGCACGGATTCCAATGGGGGATTTTTTTGAAGCACGTAATAGGCTTCAGAAAAGGGTGGGCTCGGGGTGCAGAGCATTGCGCCCCGAGCCCACCCAGTTGTATGACAATAGCGAATGAATATCCGCTATTATCACATTGACTCTCCTCCCAGCCAATCAGGAAGCGGGTCGTGAGACCCCTTTCCTGATTGGCTAAAAAGAGACGTGATTTTATTGGCCACTGGCCAGGAAGAGGGAGGGGACATACAGCCGAGGAAACTCACAGCGGCGGAAGGAGCAGGTAAGGATGCTGGCTGTCCGGCTGGGCAGCCAGCCATCCATCCCGGGAGGGGGGGGGGGAGGAAGGAGGGAGGGGGTGGTAGAGCAGATTGCTGGCTGGCCATCCCGCGGGGGGGGGGGGGGGGGTTTGTTGGTTTAGGCACTGACCCAACCCCCCCAAATTTTTATTCACCAGCCGCCACTGGGATTATTAGGATGAAGTCAAGCCTAAGCCTTTCACCTACACCCCAAGTATAGATAATATTCTGTGCATTCTCATTGGCAGCAGAGGTCCGTCGTAGATGGGGAATGAGGAAAGATTCCCACCAGTTGGAGAGCCCTGAGCTCTGGATAGCGCAAGATGGAACCACGTCATCCCGCTTTACACCAGAAGATGACCCCAGACCCCCGGTAGGGACCCGCAGGACATATTCCAGGAAATCGCTGCCGCTCCAGTGTCCCCTCAGCCTCTCTTCTGACAAACCCCCCAAAGTGAAACTCGACAGCTCGGAATCAGACCAGACCAGATCAAAAAGGCCGGTGACAGGGAACGAGCACCGGTGCGATCAGTGTAACGAACACTTCCCGGAGAGAGGCCAACTGACAGCTCACCAGAGATTACACACAAAGAAACCAAGACGGTGACTGGAGCTGTACGCTCTACACAGCGACACAATGGCAGGCGTCTAAATATCCTGCAATGTGACAACTGACACAAGGCCGCAGCTTCCAGTTCTGCATCAGGGGAGTTACGATAGACGATTCATAGCCATCATTACACCTCAGTATATGCTCACATTAGGACAGGGGTACCCAAACCCTGGTCCGTGGCCTGTTGATGGCCGGGTTGCACAGCAGGAGGAGAGTGGTGACCGCAGTCGTCGCTCACCTTCTCCTGTGCGGCAATGCCTGTGTGTCCTCTCCCAGCTCCTCCACCTTTCCACTCGCCCGATTATGTCATCCATTCAGCAGGGCAGTGGGTGGGAGGAGCGGCAAGATCGGAATGGAGAGCTCCTCCCGCCCCCTGCCCTGCTGAAAGGATGACATGGTCAGAAGGGCAGGACACACGGACTGATCACAGCCTCTGCCCTGCCAAAGGAAGGAGTCCTGTGCAGGGGAGGCAGAGATTATGTGTAATGTTAGAGAAGAAAGAGGGGGGAGGGCAGACTGCAGGGGCACAGTGACAGAGGAGGCTGTGATTGCTATGGGTCCCTGGTTTGAAAAAAAAGGTTGGGGACCGCTGCATTAGGACACACTTTTATGTTATCTGTATTGTATTTTCTTTTGTCTACAAAGCAATTTAGGACAGGTATTCATTTAATAAAATCCTTATTTGTAGAACAAACAAATCGGTGGTTGATACAAGTTTTTTTTTTTTTTTTTTAATTGCTGGTAAAAGGTCTAAGTTAGATCTGAGAATTTCCATTTTCTGTTTCTGTCTCTGGGTTTGTCCTTGGGGAAAAAAAAAAAAAAGTATAATCTAACTGGATACATGTAGTCGTTGCATAGTTACATAGTTAGTGAGGTTGAAAAAAGACATCAGTCCATCCAGTTCAACCTATGATGTGTGTGTGTGTTTGTTTTTAACTGTACATTGTATACCCCTCTATGTTGTACATTGTATACCCCTGTATGTTGTGGTCTTTAAGGTGTCCATCTAATAGTTTTTTGAAACTATCAATGCTCCCTGCTGATACGACTGCTTGTGGAAGAGAATTCCACATCCTTACCGCTCTTACAGTGAAGAACCCCTTATGCACTTTAAGGTTAAACCGCCTTTCCTCAAGTTTTAGTGAGTGGCCACGTGTCTTATTGTATCTCCTTTCTCTGAATAGTTTGTTCCTTATGCTCGGGTCGCCAGTACAGTATTTGTACATTGATATCATATCCCCCCTCGTTGAGATGATATGTGCAGTTTTACTAACACATATCAAAGTTGCAAAATTGGGTTTGGGCATTAAGGTTTATTTTAACCAAGAAGTGGTTAAAATCATTTATATTATTATATTCCTATTGTAATAAAAACTCACATTCTGATTCTGCCTTCAGCACGGATTACTGAATAATTGTGCATTCTCGTTTGAAATGATTGTTAAAGGCTAAAAAGTAAACGGAATGTGGGCTGGGCCAGCACATAGCACACGCTATACATTGCTGTCATCACTAGGCGTGGGTCAAAGATTGGGATGACAAGGAGGAGGAAGTGAGTTGTTCTTTGCACCGTCTTTGTGCAAACAAACCTACTGCTTGGATTTTCAGCGTTCGCTTCCCATTCCAGCTCGGCGCGATGGCTTCCAGTGACTTACGAGAAGAACTAGACTGCTCTATTTGCCTGGAAATTTATACGGATCCTATAACACTGAGATGTGGACACAACTTCTGCCGCATCTGTATCGAGGACTTTCTGAGGACACAGGAAAGAACAGGGGTTTATAGCTGTCCTGAATGCAGGGAAGAGTTTCAAGATTGCTCTGATATGAGGAAGAACAAAACCCTGTACAACATAGCCCAGCATTTCCTGTCTATTCAGCCTGATCAGACGGAGACTGAGATCTACTGTACTTACTGCGACTCTACAGTCCCCGCCGTTAAGTCCTGCCTGCAGTGTGAGACCTCAATGTGCGATGATCACCTGAGGAAACACAACAAATCAGTACAACATGCTTTAGTTCCACCAGCCAGGTCTACAAGGGATGAAAAACGGACTATCCATAAGAAGATCTGTACTGAGGACTCTTCTTGTATCGGTGAGTCCTGCAAGCTTGGTGGAGAACACAGAGGACACCAAGTGGAGTCACTGGATGAGGCCTCTGAGAAGGACAAACTTAAAAAAATTCTGGAGGAACTGACAGCAAGGAGAGAAGAAACCGAGGAAAAGGTCCATAAACTGCAGGAATGCAAGAGAGAGGTACAAGAAAAAGCAGCCAGTGTAACAGAGAGAGCTACCGGATTATTTCGAGAAATCAGGAGACACCTGGAAGATCTCGAGAAGAGAGTTATGACTGCAATTGCCAACAAGGAATTGCAGACCTTGCAATCGTTCTCGGATCGAATTCGGCAGCTGGAGGTGCAGAAGGAGAAGCTGTCTAGGACGATGAATCACATTGAAGAGAAGTGCAACAAGACCGACCCAATGACCATCTTACAGGAACCGAACAGTCGAGACATCTTGGAGGACACATTGGAGGATACAGAGGCAAGAGAAGAGAAACCGGTCCATGATGGAGATCTGGGTGAGAATCAGATCTTTGAGACATTGACTACAGGTTTATCTGACATTATATCCATTGTAAAACAAAATATTTGTGCCCTGAAGGATTCAGAAATCAAACTGGATATAAATACAGCTGGAAACCGAGTCGTTATTTCTGGAGACTTGAAAACCGTGTCTTGGTCAGAAGAGAACCAAGGCCGCACCGAGACAGCAGAGAGATTTGAGTATTACCAAGTCCTGAGTACCAGGAGATTCTCGTCAGGCCAGCACCATTGGGAGATGGACACCAGCGACCCAGTGCGGTGGAGACTTGGGCTGTGCTACCCCAGTACCACCAGAAGGGGTGGGCAATCGCTCTTCGGGAACAACACTGCATCCTGGTGTTTACGCTGGTGTGACAACAAGCTAACGGCAATGTATAATGGTAAAGTTACCCATTTACCGCACAGAATCTCCCATCGTAAAATAAGAATACATCTGGATTATGAGGCCGGGAAGATCTCCTTTTTTGAGCTGTGTGACCAAATTCGGCACCTCCACACCTTCACCACCACCTTCACTGAGCCCCTCCATGCCGCGTTCTGTGTCTGGACAGGATGGGTGCGAGTCCTGAGCTAAGAAAACACACATTTTTAGGTTTATTACTTTTTATTTTTTCCTTACCGCATTTAAACTGAAGTTGAGCAAGGAAAAAAAAATCATCACAAGGGATATTACTTGATGTGTCCCTTGTGCTGCTGGTTCCTGCTTTAGTTGAAATCAACAGAAAACATCAATCCAACTCAGTTATGGGTGGAGGGTGCCATCATCCCTTGTAAATACAAATTATACCAATGTTCCTCAAAGTCCTTTTAGAGGAACATTGGCTTCCTCCTCTGATCCCCTCCGCCATAATCTTCCGGTGCAGCAGGTGGGGTTAAAAAAGCTGATGGATGTATGACAGACACTAATGCCAACTATGCCTGTATGAAGCCGTACTATAGGGGGGGTGGAAAGGGCAGGCATAGTCGCACTCTTGAAATTTCCTTTGGTTCCTTTAATCCCCACAGCACCTCAAGATTATAGTGGCAGGGGTGGGGGATCAGAGGAGGAAGGTTTCAACTAGCAGCACAAGGGACACAGCACGTTGACTGTAAGCAGGGCTTTTTTTCTCAGAAAATAGGTGCAGGAACTTAACCACAACCACCCAAAACCCTCCAAACTACATCAAATAGTGACTGTGGTCAAATTTTAACAGTGGAAGGGTTTTTAAAAGGGCATTAGATACCAGGAGTGTATTATGTACAGCGTGCAGAGTTTGGGGGGGGGGGGGGGGGGTGGGTGTTCCACACTAAGTTCATGGGTGTGCTACCTGCAGAGTTTGGGGGGTGCGCTGCATACAGAGTGCAGAGTTCAGGGATGCGCTGCACACAGAGTGCAAAGTTCAGGGGTGCGCTGCACAAAGTGCAAAGTTCAGGGGTGCGCTGCACAGAGAGTGCAAAGTTCAGGGGTGCAAAAAGAGTAAAGAGTTCAGGGGTGCGCTGCACAGAGAGTGCAGAGTTCAGGGATGCGCTGCACAAAGTGCAAAGTTCAGGGGTGTGCTGTACACAGAGTGCAGAGTTTAGGGGTGAGTTACACACAGTGCAAAGTTCAGGGGTGTACTACACATAGAGTGCAGAGTTCAGCCTTCTTCTACAGCTGCTTACCTCTGCACCCCCCATCCACATCTCACTTTCACCCCCTCTTCAGCTTTGACCTCTGCATGAACTCCCCTTCTAGTACCCCCACACACTGTAGGTGGCTCTGCCTCTCTCACTTGCAGGGAGATCATCCAGTGGGGGTTTTTGATGCACCCTGGGCCCCTGCATCTCCCTTGTCCCCATCCTGCACTCAGTGGGAGCCATTGGGAGACAAGCTATTACTTGTAAACACAGAAGCCGGACTTCTGTGTTTACAAGTGATAGTGTTGAGCAGTGGCAGCCCGTCCAGTAGGGGTGCAAGGGCGCCGTCCCCCCATCCATGCGTATGGCCCCCTAATCTATATGCAGGGCGCCGGATGCATGCATTCCAAGGGTTTTTTTTTTTTTTTTGAAGCATGTGATTAGAGCCAGAGGCTCTAATAGCCTTGAAAAAAGGGTGGGCTTGGGGAGCAGAGCACTGCGCCCTGAGCCCACCCAGTTGTGTGACAATAGTGAATGAATTTTCGCTATTGTCACACTGATTCTCCTCCCAGCCAATCTGGAAGCGGGTCCTGAGACCTGTTTCCCGATTGGTCGAAAGGAGAAGCCATCCTATTAGCGAAGGAGGAGGGAGGAAACAGCCACCGTGATGCCGAAGAAACGCAGGGGAACTCCGACCAATGAAGGAGGGGACACAGAGGAGACTGACGGGGGAGCGGCCGCTGCCTCCACATATCAGTCTCTGGGGGGCAGCACAGGGTTGGTGAGCCGGCGACCGGGGGGGGGGGGGGGATGTGTGGGTATGGTGCGTGGTGCAGGCTGGATCGACGGGGGGGGGGGGGGGGGGGGGAGGGTCCGTAGTTAGGTCCATCTGACGCCACCTATCCCCCCCACCGATGGAGCACCAGCCACCCCCAGTAGTGAGCAGGGAGCGGAGGGCCTGAGCCAGAGGTGTGGAAAGTTCCAGCTGAAAGAAAGCCCTTACTGTAAGTAATGTCCCTTGTGCTGATTTTTTTTTTTTATTTAGGATGTGGACAGTACTTTGGTAGGGTGCCCACAAACACTAAGATATGCAAGCAGCAATACATCTGTCCTGACCAAAGATCCAAGGATCTGATTGGATTGAGATTTAAAGCGGAGTTCCACCCCCCCCCCCCCCCTCCTGAAATTAAAAGTCAGCAGCTACACATACTGTACACACACTGTAGCTGCTGACTTTTAATATTAGGACACTTACCTGTCCTGGAATCCAGCGATGTCAGCACCGCAGCCCATGTTTCCAGCAGTGAAGCCTTGTGGCTCCACGGCTGGGTCCCTACTGCGCATGCGCGTAGCGCGCTGCGCTCGGTAATAGGCCTGGAAGGAGAGGGAGGAGGAGGGGGCCGATCCTCTGACGTACCCCGCCATGGCGAGATCCGACGGAAGTGGGGACAGGGTACCTGTCAAAAACAGGTACCCGCTCCCCCCTCCCCCCTGAAAGGTGGGGGCACCAGAGGGGGGAGGAGACAGGTAAGTGGAAGTTTCACATTTGAGTGGAACTCCGCTTTAAAGCTGGATACACACTATACAACTTTTGTTGTTAAATTTTCCTTTAGATTTACCTTCAACTATGTAGTGCAAGAACCTGCCTGACTGCATACCATACAAAACTGAAAGTGTTTAGGTTTGACCTCATATTATATGGTTTTGGTAAAATCTAAAGGAAAAAATCTAAAGACAATTGTATAGTGTGTATCCAGCCAGGGCTGTCTTTAACACAAGGCAAAACGGGCAGCTGCCCCGGGTCCAGTCATTCTTGTGGGGCCCAAAGCAGCTGCCCCCTGAGCCCACAAATAGTTGATAAGTGGATTCAAGAGAGCCCAAGAAAATGTTTGCCCAGGGTCCAATCAAAATTAAAGACGCCCCTGTATCCAGCTTAATACTGGGTGTTCACAGACTGTTCGATCTTTGGAAAGCCAGGTGATCGGTTTATAACATTTGCTGCAATGACCTTTCTCACGAACCTGAGCAGCATTACAGCCCATGTGCAGAAACCAGATCGTTCCCTTCTCTATAGCAAACGATCATTTATTATTTATGCAGATCCTCCAATGTGTCATAAAAAATGCATTCTTTTTCCAAATATTGGCTGTGTATGTGCAATTGCAGCCACAAAATATTGCAGAAACGGAAAAGCTGATTTTAGTTACCCGATTGAAAGCTGAAAAAGGCTTTTTCCTCTGTCGGTATAACCATATAGGAGAATCTGAGATTTTAAATATGAACTACATTGTTAATTGTGACCAAGTAGCAATTGTTTTATGCTAAACTCAATGCATATACAAATAAAGACAAATTAATTAAATTCTGTATTCTTAAATGTATTGTTTGAATTCCAGCAATGTACCTGAATTGGACCTGAACATGGTATCAGCTTCTTGCAGTCTCTATACAGCAGAGCTCAGAGAAACAACTCTGGGGGAACCAATCAGGTGTGCTCATGTACCGACAAGGCTCATGCTGATAGGAGGAGGGAGCATAGTGACAAAGAGGCTGTCAATATTAATCACTTCAGCTCCGGTTCTCTTCCACAAGCAGTCGTATCAGCAGGGAGCATTGATAGTTTAAAAAACTATTAGATGGGCACCTTAAAGACCACAACATACAGGGGTATACAATGTACAACATACAGGGGTATGCAATGTACAACATACAGGGGTATGCAATGTACAACATACAGGGGTATGCAATGTACAACATACAGGGGTATGCAATGTACAACATACAGGGGTATGCAATGTACAACATACAGGGGTATGCAATGTACAACATACAGGAGTATGCAATGTACAACATACAGGGGGTATACAATGTACAACATACAGGGGTATACAATGTACAACATACAGGGGTATACAATGTACAACATACAGGGGGTATACAATGTACAACATACAGGGGTATACAATGTACAACATACAGGGGTATACAATGTACAACATACAGGGGTATACAATGTACAACATACAGGGGGATACAATGTACAACATACAGGGGGTATACAATGTACAACATACAGGGGTATACAATGTACAACATACAGGGGGTATACAATGTACAACATACAGGGGTATACAATGTACAACATAGAGGAGTATGCAATGTACAACATAGAGGAGTATGCAATGTACAACATACAGGGGGTATACAATGTACAACATACAGGGGGTATACAATGTACAACATACAGGGGTATACAATGTACGGTTAACAGCAAGCACACACACATCATAGGTTGAACTGGATGGACGGATGTCTTTTTTCAACCTCACTAACTATAAGGTTTTACCCCCTTAATGACAGGCCATTTTTTTTGCGATCCGGCACTGTGTTACTTAAACGAAAAATTGCGCGGTTGTGCGACGCTGTACCCAAATACAATTGATGTCCTTTTTTCCCCCCACAAATAGAGCTTTCTTTTGGTGTTATTTGATCACCTCTGCGGTTTTTAGATTTTGCGCTATAAACAACAAAAAAAGAGACAATTTTGAAGAAAAAAAAAAACACCAATATTTTTTACTTTCTGCTATAAAACATTCCCAATAAAAAAAAAAATCTATTTTTTTTTATCAGTTTAGGCCAATTTTTATTCTGATACATTTTCTTGGTAAAAAAAAAAAAAAATATCCAAATAAGCGTATTTTAATTGTTTGCGCAAAAGTTATCGCGCCTACAAACTACGGGACAGATTTTTGGACTTTTTATCGTTTGTTTTTACTAGCAATGGCGGCGATCAGCGAATTTTAGCGGGACTGCAACATTCCGGCGGACAGATCGGACCCCTAACTGACATTTTTGACACTTTTTGGGGATCAGTGACATTACTACAGTAATCAGTGCTAAAGAATATGCACTGTTACTGTATAAATGACACTGGTAGGGAAGGGGTTAATACTGGGGGCGATCAAAGGGGGTTAATGTATTTCTAATAGTGCTTACTGACTGTGGGGGGGGGGGCTCTGTGACAGGTACACAGAGATTGGGGTTGTAGCTTAGATGAAACTGCTGATCTCTCCCTGCCTGTGTGACAGAAGACTCTCCTGCTTTGTTTACATAAGCAGGCGGGTCTTCTGTCGGTTTCTCTGATGATTGCGGGAGGCCGGCGACGATTGCCGCTGCTCCTCCCGTGGCCCGCCTCCCGCTGGACCACATGCACAAAATTACGCAGATGTACGTGATTTTGCACAGCCGAGCCGCCCTGCCGCACAAATCTGCGTGGGGCAGTCGGCAAGTGGTTAACTAACTATCCCTTTACAGGCTGGGGGGGGCAATCAAAACCTGGGATCTCCTGACTTGCCACACAGGGCTTTGATGTGAGGACTAGATGGGCAGAAATACAAATCCTTTTACAGGTACACCAGCCCTTTTAGGTTCACTCTTTCTGGTGCAAATCGGCTTCAAAAAAGCTCATTTACACCAGATAAAACAGTGCATGAATATGTGACTATTACGCTATTACGCTATTAATTCCTATGACATTGCGGCGGACAGATTGGACCCCTAACTGACATTTTTGACACTTTTGGGGGGACCAGTGACATTACTACAGTAATCAGTGCTAAAAAATATGCACTGTTACTGTAACAATGACACTGGCAGGGAAGGGGTTAACCTAGTGGGTGATCAAGGGGTTAAATGTGTACCTAGTGGAGTGATTCTAACTGTATGGGGGGTGTGGCTTGTGAAATGACCATAGAGACATGTGATCCTATATAGAAGGATCACAGGCGCTCTGTGATCATTCCAGAGAGAACGGTCAGCTGTGTTTACAACCGACCGTCCTTCTCTCTTAGCGGGGAGCGATCGCGGATGGCTTGCGGCAAAATCGGTGCTGCCTGCCCCGTGCATCGGAGTCCCCGCTGCCAAGGAGCGCGCTGGTGGAGGCGTGCGTTTGCCCCCCTAGCTGCAGGGCTACGTCAGTTTATGCAGGAGGGCCAGCCTGCCGCAGTAAATCTGCGGCGGGCAATCCGAAAGAGGTTAACCACTGTAGCCCCAGCCGCCGCAGATATACTGCAGCAAGCTGGCGCTCCCAGGCAAAGTGCCGTACATTTATGGCACTCACCTGGGTGGAGCTAGGGGGCGATCACGCGTCGCCTGAGGTGCGCTTCCGCCCCCGCTCGTCAGCTGGGGAGCCAGTGCGTTTGACCAGCAGCTCCGATGGCCGCCGGCACTCGCAATCTCCCGCCGCTGAAAGAGAAGGACGGAGGGCTGAAGTAAACACAGCCGTCTGTCATTCTCACTGAAGTGATCACAGAGGCTATGTGATCCTGCTATGTAGGATCGCATGTCTCTGTGATTACTTCACAAGCCACGCCCCTTGACAGTTAGAATCACTCCCCTAAGGACACATTTAACACACTTAACCCCTTCCATGCCAGTGTCATTTTTATAGTAACAGTGAATATATATAGCACTGATTACTGTAGTAATGTCACTGGTACCCCTAAAAGTGTCAAAAATGTCAGTTAGGGGTCCGATCTGTCCGCCGCAATGTCGCAGTCCCGCAAAAAAAAAAAAAAAAAAAAAAAAACGCAGATCGCCGCCATTACTAGTAAAAAAAAAAAAAAAAAAAATTATAATAAAAATGAAATCTTTCCTGTAGTTAGTAAACGCAATAACTTTTGCGCAAACCAATCAAAATACGCTTATTGCGATTTTTTTTTTTTTACCAAAAATATGTAGCAGAAAACAAATTGGCCTAAAATGTTAAAAAATTTTGATTTTTACTTTTTTTTTTTTTGAGAATTTCATATAAAAAAATGTGAAAAATATTTTTTCAAAATTGTCGCTCTTTTTTTGTTTATAGCGCAAAAAATAAAAAATCGCACAGGTGATCAAATCCCACCAAAAGAAAGCCCTGTTTGTGGGAAAAAAAGGACGTCAATTTCATTTGGGTACAGCGTCGCACGACCGCGCAATTGTCCGTTAAATTCACGCAGTGCCGAATCGTAAAATATGGCCTGGTCAGAAATGGGGTAAAATTTTCCGGTCTTAAAGCAGGTTAAAAATACGCTCATTGAAAATTTTTTTGTCAAAGACATATAGCTAAATACATTTTGGCCTAAATATATGACAAAAATTGAATATATTGGATATTTTTTAACTGTCAAAGTAGAAAAATATTGTTATTTTTTCAAAATTGTCGCTCTTTTTTTATTAATATCGCAAAAAATGAAAAGCGCAGAGGTGATCAAATACCACCAAAAGAAAGCTCTGTTTGTGGGAAAAAAAGGACGTAAATTTAGTTTGGGTACGGCGTCGCATGACCGCGCAATTGTCAGTTAAAGTCGCACAGTGCCAAGTTGCAAAAAGTGGCCTGGACGTAAAGCAGGAAAATCCTCCGGGGCTTAAGTGTTTAAAATATATAATTTTTTTTTAATGAAAAATAAAATGTAAAAAACAATTAAAAATGATTAATTCACACAGATTCTCTGTTATGTTTGTGTCGGCTAATAATGATTTGTGTATTTTTTGTGAAAATATTGTCTTGATATAATAGGGGGGCCCCTGCCAGGTAGGCTGTAGGGGGCCCCTGCCAGGTAGGCTGTAGGGGGCCCCGTGATTTCTAACAGCAGCCCCAGTCATAGTATACAGTGAGACATTGTGAACAAAGGTCACTTCACCCGCAAAGTCACATGCAGGCCATATATAGCAGGAGAAGACAATGACCTTCTATTAAAGGCAATAAATAAAGGTGTTGGCGCTCACAGTGCGGGGGGATGTTTGAGCAGACAAAAAGTCTTGTGCAATAGGTTAGCGATAAACCAGTATTATGTACATAAACACATCGTATAGCAAAAAATGTGTGCACGAGAAATGCAATACAGAAAATAAAAGTCCAATGTGACAATACCCCAACACCAAAAAAAATAATATTTTGTTGTATAAAAAGTGCTTTGGTGTCTTCCCAATACTTACATAGTTACATAGTAGGTGAGGTTGAATAAAGACAATGGTCCATCCAGTTCAACCTGTGTAGGTGTGTGTGGCTGTTATCATCTCACATACCCCTGAATGTTCTGATCCTTAACCACTTAAGCCCCGGAAGATTTTACCCCCATTCCAACCAGGGGGTATTTTGCAATTCGGCACTGCGTGACTTTAAACGGACATTTGCGCGGTCGTGCGACGCTTTACCTAAACAAATTTAGGCGTCCTTTTTTTCCCACAAACAGAGCTTTCTTTTGGTGGTATTTGATGACCCGTGCGATTTTTTGATCACGCGCTATAAACAAAAAAAAAGAGCGTAAATTTTGCAAAAATAGCAATATTTTTCACATTTTTTTATATGAAATTTCCCCCAAAAAAAATGTCAAAATCAAAATTTTTTAACATTTTCGGCCAATTTGTTTTATGCTACCTATGTTTGGTAAAAAAAAAAAAAAAAAAAAAAAAAAAAATCGCAAAAAGCGTATTTTGATTGGTTTGCGCAAAAGTTATCGCGTTTACTAACAAAGGGAAAGATTTTTGTCATTTTTGTTGTTTTTTTTTTTTTAACGCGTAATGGCGGCGATCTGCGATTTTTTTTTGCGGTGCTGCGACATTGGGGCGGACAGATCGATTCCATTCCCAATCCCTTGACTGACATTTGTGACACTTTTGGGGTTACCAGTGACATTTCTACAGTAATCAGTGCTATATATATGCACTGTTACTGTAAAAATACACTGGTAGTGAAGGGTTTAACTTTATTTGGGAGGGAGGGGCTGTGTGTATCCCTAGGGGGCGTGCTTTCTACTGTGATTGGCTGTGGCTTGAGCTGTAAGGACACTGATCAACGGATCTACATACTAGATCCGTGTGATCAGTGTCTTTACAGCGAGGAGAATGACAGGTGGCTTGTTTACACAAGCTGCCTGACATTCTCCCTCTCCCCCGCCGATCGCTGAGTGACCGGCGGACATCGGGTCCGCTGGTCACACGCGCGGGGGGGGGGTCCGTGACCACGCGGGCGCGCGCCTCCGGCGGCGCGTGCTCGCTCCCTAGACACTCACAAGCTAGTGACGTAGCCCTACGTCACTTTGCCTGTGAGGGGCTGACCGCCGACGTAGATCGGCGTTAGGCAGTCGGACAAGTGGTTAAGATGTACGTCTAAGAGTCTTTTGAAAGCCACCATACTTCCTGCAGAAACCACCTCTTGTGGTAGAGAATTCCACAATCTTGTAGCCCTAACAGTAAAGAACCCCCCACGTTGCCTGAGGTTAAAACGCTTCTCCTCTAATCGCATTGTATGCCCTCGATTCCTCATGCAATCCTTTCTACTGAACAGCTTTTTTTCTAAGCTGAGATCCCCATTGAGATATTTAAAAATTGCTATCATGTCCCCGATCAGGCGTCTCTTCTCCAGGGAGAATAAATCAAGCGATTGCAGACGCTCTTCATAAATAAGGTCCTCCAATCCCCTAATTAGTTTAGTTGCCCTTCTCTGGACTCTCTCCAGCTCCAACACATCCCTCCTGAGGACTGGCGACCAGAACTGGACAGAATACTCCAGATGCGGTCGGACCAGAGTTTTATTAATACTTCACCACGAGTGCTCATTTGGTAGATGGCAACTCACCAATGGTGTTTAACCTCTTTTTACCGAAGGCCAAAATTGTGCTTGTGGAAAAACCAGATTGGTTCCTGGGTTAGCACCCCTCCATTTTTATTTAAAAATAAAATAAAAATGAATGTAAGGTGGATGTGAACCCTCTCCTATACCCAGTGAAGTGAACAGCTTCAGATGATACACAGAGATTACATAGTTGCCAACATTTGAAAAAATTTTCCAGGGACACTCTGCAGCACAGCAATCAATTACTTACCACACCCACTTCCCTGAAGCTCCGCCCACTCCACATAATTAATATTCGCCTACTTATATAGAGAGAATTACAGGAAATTAAAAAGGGGATTTCAAACTTAAGGCCACAGTAGCAGAGTTGGAATAATTCTCCCATTCAGCTGCACTACTTCTGCGTAACATTTACGGGCAGCCCGATTAGCAGGCGCTTCCAGGGACAATGTAGATTACCCGGGACAGGCTCCTGTTTGCAGGGACTGTCCCTGCAAAAACAGTACAGTTGGCAAGTATGAGATTGAAACAAATCTCCCTACATAGGTTTTACATGTATATCTGCGGTCTTCAACTTTCTAGTGCACATCGTGTTGAGACTTTTTTTTCTTCCTGTTCAGCACTGGGTGTGGAGTCTTGGCACACTCTGTGAAAGCTGATTGGAGGAAAGGCACACGCCCTACTCCACATAGGCAGAGGAACAAAGAAATATGCAGAGCTGTGCTGTGAATAGACCAGCTCTCTGCTAATCTATGTATAGCACCCACTCTGATACAAATTTTAGGCTGATTTTATCTCGGTTGTCGGAGAACTTGTCAGAATTCATCATGCTGATCACAGAAGAATGGAGCAGCAGAAAGACAAGCGACTCATGGCTTTGGAAAGGGCTATGGTAAATATATATATATATATATATATATATATATATATATATATATATATATATATTAATATAAATGGTATGGTATAATACTATTCCATCACCCTTTACAGAACCGCTATTCTCATACTTACAAAGTGTACGGCAAGGGTCTTCAAACTATGGTCCTCCAGTTGTTCAGGAACTACAATTCCCATCATGCCTAGTCATGTCTGTGAATGTCAGAGTTTTGCAATGCTTCATGGGATGTGTAGTTCCGCAACAGCTGGAGGGCCGGAGTTTGAGGATCCCTGGTGTACAGTATTGAATTTGAGTCAAAATCTTACTTTTAAAAACGCTGTCTGGGTGCGGCCATCTTGGATGTGGGCATCTGAAGCCGCAGTGTAATCTGCTGTGTCCTTCTTCCTGATTCCAGGGAGTGTTCTGGGAGTTCTTCCTGATTCCAGCCTCCTGGGAGTGATGACAAACAGCTCCCAGGATGCAATGCAAAGGCGGAAGTGATGTCGGTGGCCGCAGCCACAGAGGGGGGGGGGAGAAGGAGGAAGTACAATCAAAAATGCCCTGAAAATAAGGTAAGGGACCCCCGAAAAAAATTGAAAATGCCCAATTGTTGATCAGCATAGAGAGCACTCCAGGAATCACTAAAGTTGCAAAATAGTCCGGAACTCCACTTTAACCACTTGCCGACCGCTCACGTTGAGGGTACTGCGGCAAAGTGGCACGTTATCGTCCAGCGACGTAGACCTACGTCGCTGGACTCTCCTCCCATTGTGGGCGCCGCGCGCGTGCCGCCGGAGGCTCGCTCCCGCTGTATTCAGTCACAGCGGGAGTCAGGCCACGGGATGAGCGGCGGCGATCACCGCCGCTCTTCCCCAATCGTCGGGGATCGAGTGAGGAAATCCACCCGCTTGTGTAAACAAAGCGGGCGGATCTCCTAAGTGACAGGCAGGGACAGATTGCAGGGTTCAGCGTAGCTGAACCTGTGATCTGTGTCACACAGTCCCCTCCCCCCACACACGTCAGTAAGCACCAGGCATACATTAACCCCTTGATCACCAATAAAAGTTAACCCCTTCCCTGCCAGTGTCATTTTTACAGTAACAGTGCATATTTATAGCACTGATTACTGTAGTAATGTCACTGGTACCCCCAAAAGTGTCAAAAATGGCAGTCAAGGGTCCGATCTGTCCGCTGCAATGTCGCAGTCCCGCAAAAAAAAAAAAAAATTGCAGATCGCCGCCATTACTAGTTAAAAAAAAACAATAAAAGTGACATCAATTTGCCGTAGTTAGTAGCTGCGTTAACTTTTCCGCAAACCAATCAAAATACGCTTATTGCGATTTTTTTTTTACCAAAAATATGTAGCAGAAAACAAATTGGCCTAAAATGTAAAAAATTTTGATTTTTACATTTTTTTGGGGGGAATTTCATATAAAAAAATGTGAAAAATATTGTTATTTTTTCAAAATTGTCGCTCTTTTTTGTTTATAGCGCAAAAAGTAAAAATCGCACAGGTGATCAAATACCACCAAAAGAAAGCTCTATTTGTGGGGGAAAAAGGGACATAAATTTAATTTGGGTACAGCATCGCACGTCCACGCAATTGTCCGTTAAAATAACGCAGTGCCGAATCGCAAAATATGGCCTGGTCAGGAATGGGGTAAAATCTTTCGGTCTTAAAGCAGTTAAAAATACGCTCATTGAGAATTTTTTTGTCAAAGACATGTAGCTAAATACATTTTGGCCTAAATATATGACAAAAATTTTATATATTGGATATTTTTTAACTGTCAAAGTAGAAAAATATATTGTTATTTTTTCAAAATTGTTGCTTTTTTTTATTAATATCGCAAAAAATGAAAAGCGCAGAGGTGATCAAATACCACCAAAAGGAAGCTCTGTTTGTGGAAAAAAAAGGACGTAAATTTTGTTTGGGTACGGCGTTGCATGACCGCGCAATTGTCAGTTAAAGTTGCACAGTGCCGAATCGCAAAAAGCGGCCTGGACGTAAAGCAGGAAAATCCTCCGGTGGTAAAGTGGTTAAAGTCCCTTTGGGCCATCATTTTTTGTTTCTATATACTGTACTAAAATTGTAAAGAAAAGCAAAAATAACAAAATAAAGACTCAAATGCATGTCATTTCATATACATATTTATATATATATATTTACACACATATATACCATGTACAAAGCTACATTCTAAACCCCCTGGGGAAAGGGGGTCAATGATGGAAATAAATACTCCAATCCCTACATAACAAAATGATAATTTCCTGTCTGCAAAGTTAGCTCTTTCCAAAATAACAGGCAGCTTTTCAATGATGTATTTATCTATAGTCAGCTTAGGAAATGTTCAAACAGAAGACGGCAATGGAGGATTAAAACAGAATCAAAACAGGATTAGAAGTTTAAAAGGGAAAAAAATAAAATAAAAACAATTGCAAAACACAAAATTAATACAGACAAAAACTTAACAAAAAAAATTCCTTACAAGGAAAAAAAAAAAACATTTCTGCAAGGCATCAATTTCCATCCTTCTTGTCAAAGCCATTTTTATCAACAGAAATATACGATGTAAAGCCCCATTTATTCATTTTTATTAAATCCTTTGGTACATTTGTAATTAGGATGGAATAACTCTAGAATGTTCATATTTTTTTTTTTTTGTGGAGTTGTGATGTTTCCTTCACATGGAAAAGACATCTATGATACATGTGTGATGCTTCAAAGATAAAATACAACTCTCTATCCAAACATGTCATTTTTTTTTTTTATATATAAAAAACATAGCCGATAAGTCTATAAGTACAATAACATTGTGAGCACATTAGCGTGTGAAATATATGTATATAAACAAGTTAGTGTTACAGTATCTCAAACTTATATAAAAAGTTATTTTAATATTATATAAAATACAATTCAGCAATGCATGACTCAAGTTTTAAGAATGTACAATGTTTGACTTCTGCAAGGACGATTATTATACGAACAAAGTGCAAAAAAAAATCCACCCAATAGGTTTTGGCAGAAGTATTCAATATGGGTTTTCGAAAAGTGAAGAAATGAAGTGTATATGAATTGTAAAAAAAAAAAAAAAAAAAAATAGAAGAGAAAAAAAAAATAGAAGAGAAAAAAAAAAGAGAAAAAAAAAAATAGAAGAGAAAAAAAGAGAAAAAAAAAATAGAAGAGAAAAAAAAGAGAAAAAAATAGAAGAGAAAAAAAAATAGAAGAGAGAAAAAAAAAAAAAAAAAAAAAAAAAAAAAAAAACTTACCCTTCTTTCTTTTAAAAAGTTACCATATATAGTCATGTGAAAAAAAAAAAAAGTAAGTATATTCCATGGAAATTGACTTTTTTTAATATAAGTGACGTTAGATCTTCATTCAAACAAAGCCTACAGATAAAGTGATATACATGAATATAAAATGATATTAATATGAATAAATAAATGATTGATTATTCTAATTGAAAATGCTAAATTGTCATGTGAAAAAAATTAAGCACACCCTTATGTTTGCCACCACTATAAATCCAATAAATTAGAATCTAGAGAAAAGAAATGCTAGAATACTAACTAGTCAGTACCAGTTTACCAGGAATAAACCACTTCTAATGTTGGGTGGCCCATGTTTTGGATGTTGCTGCTATATGTAAAACTATTAGTTTAGGGTTTTTTTTTACATTTTAGAATGGGGTGCCTCGAGATTGTGCAGAATTTTAAAGAGTGCTGCAACTGAAAAAAGGTTGATTATGGGCACTCGACAGAAGAGGGAGGGGCCAGGAGCGCCGGTGAGGGACCGGAGAAGAGGCGGATCCAGGCTGCTTTGTGCAAAACCAACCGCACACAGGAGGGAAGTATAACATGTATGTTAATTTTTAAAGAAAAAAAACAAGACTTTAATATCAATTTAAAGAAATATTAGTTTGCCAAGGAACTTGTAGGCAAAGAACAATGTGGCTAAACATAAAAACTCTAGGGGTCCTTCTTCCATTCAAACCCAAAGATGTGGGGAATGGTAGTACTGGTAAAGCAATTACCGCACTGTCCGGTAGGAACGGGTATCTCTACAACTGGGATATTGGCAAAAAATAAAAATGGGGGATCCCTCACAAGAGGGGTACCCTAGAAAGAAGTTGTAACTGGGATATTGCCAAAACATAAAAAAGGGGGATTGCTCACAAGAGGGGTACCCTAGAAAGAAGTGGTAACTGGGATATTGCCAAAAATTTAAAATGGGGGATCCCTCACAAGCGGGGTACCCTAGAAAGAAGTTGAAAAAATCCACCAAGGAATGGCTCGAAAAAAAAGGAAAGGTTATGGACTGGCCCTAGTCAATGTCCTGATATAAATCCCGATGAGACGCTGTGGGGGAAAGGATATGAAATATACGAGTCCATACAAGGAAACCAAATACACCCTAAAACTGAAAGAATTTTGTTAAAATTTTTGATTGGCCAGGGAATGGTGGGCAGTAACTTAAAACTCTACAAGAATTTTGCATGGTTTAAATGGTCAAAAATTAGGATGGCCAGAGAATGTTGGGCAGTAACGTAAAACTCTACAAGAATTCATTCCTGCTAAAACACCAGCCAACCAGGCCAAGGGTGCACTTACTTTTTCCCCACTGTACCTATTAATATTTTTGTTAAATAATTGAAACTGCAAATTGTCTTGCATTTTTATTCATGTATATCACTTTTATCTGTGGGAATTATGTAAATACCTGTTTTTAAAATTCAAATTTCCCTGGTAATAACTTTTTCAAATGACTTTAACTATTATACTTTTTTTTCTTTTTAAGGAAATCCTTCATTTTTCAAGTAAAAAAAAAAAAAAAAAAACATTAAAATGGGTAACGTTAAGTGGTCTCGGGAAAAAAAAAAAAAAAAAAAAAAATCGAGAAAATGGTGTTGAGCTATGCACACTAAAAAAAGGTTATCGGCTATTTTAGCAATTATAGAATACGTTAAAAATTTAAAGTGCTAGTAAGTGGTAGACAACACTTTTCGGAAACAGCAGGTTCGTGGTACATGGATTTGTTCTGAAAACTAAGCGGAGGAACAGGAGGAGAAAACAATCAATCCAGAATTCTGTCCAGGGATTTTACAATCGTTGCAAACCGGAATATCTGGAAGCATAATACTGAAGAAAAAAAAAAAAAAAAAAAACCCCACAAAATCGAATTCTATTGATTTTATCTGCAACACAAAATTCGGTGTTCTACAAAATTGCAAATTTGGGAAGGCGTTTTCCTCTACTATAAAGCATGTCACACCGACAAACAGTTCAGTCCTTTGAATGGCACAAGCTTTGCCCATAGGAGGATTACCAAAAATAATTGCAAGTTCGTAAAAGTGAATATAGTTCTATGTTTATATATTGATAGCGTTTAAGGCAAAATGCAAAGCTTTTTTTTTTTTTTTATATTTTAAATAAAACTTCTACAATAAATATCTGGAAACTTTACAGATCGGAGGTCGCCGCAGTTGGGTTGCAAGCTTTTTAATATTTTTTTTTGGTTCACACCTATGCGTTTTTTTTTTTTTTCAGTGCTTTTTTTTTCTCAGAAATGCACTACAGTCCATTTAACCTCTTCAGCACCAGGAGATTTTACCCCCTTCATGACCAGGCCATTTTTTGCGATACGGCACTGCGTTACTTTAACTGATAATTATGTGGTCGTGCGACGCTGTACAAAAAAAAAAAAAATAAATGTCCTTTTTTTCCCCCCACAAATAGAACTTTCTTTTGGTGGTATTTGATCATCTCTGAGTTTCTTTTTTTCCCCCCGCTATAAACAAAAAAGAGCGACAATTCTAAAAAAAAAAAAAAAAAAAAATAATATTATATATATATATATATATATATATATATATATATATATATATATATATATATATATATATATATATATATATATTTTTTTTTTTTTTTTTCACTTTCTGCTATAGAACAATGCCAAAAAAAATTTTCTATTTGGGTACAGCATCGAACAACTGCGCAATTATCAGTAAAATAACGCAGTGCCGAATCGCAAAAAATAGCCTGGTCGTAAAAATAAAAAAATAAAAAATAGGGGTAAAAAAAATCTTCCGGTCCAGAACTGGTTAAATGCAAAACGGTGCATTTTTGGTTGAATAGACTTCAATGAAGAAGCTGCAGAAAAGCGTGCAGTGTGTTTTCTGCCGCAATTTTACCACGGTTTGTGGTTTTTAATCTGGCCAACAACAAAGTTGGGCAAAAAAAAAGCAAAAATGCATCAAAAACGCATATGCAACAACGCAAAATGCACCGCAAAAAGCAAACTGCATAGGTGTGAACCCGGCCTTAGAGCTGAAGTTTAATCTGCTCATCTCCCCCCCCCCCCCTTTCAATCCACATTTAATGGCATTTTTAAATAAAATCTTTTTTTTCATTACAAATCTCATTCTAAAATCTAAACCATACAATGTCATCACAGGGTTTCTGTGGTTCTCTATGCAATGCAGGCAGATCATGGCTGGTGGGAGGGGCCGGCTGGCTGCTGTACATTGTTTCCTAAAAGCATCCTGCCTCAAGAGCCCTCAGTCCTGAAGCAAACAGTGGGAGGAGTTATGCAAATATGAAAATGCCTTGATGGGTGGAGGTCAGCCTGGAGAAGTGGGTGTTCCTAGGCAGGCTTTATTTGCATTGGTAACGCCCACATGTGATGCTGAGCCTCCATGATTGGAGGAACCGAAATCCAATTGATGAAAGGGATGGGCCATGGGAGGAAAGAGCTAGGATTTGTTGGTGTCCAACCTGGGGCCCTCCAGCTGTTGCAGAACTACAACTCCCAGCATGCCTTTGAGAGTCGTGCTTGTATCTGTCAGCAGCTTGCAATGCCTCATGGGACTTGTAGTTCCGCAACAGCTGGAGGGCCACATGTTGGGATCCATGACTGCTCGATGTTGATTAACCATCCCCCCAGCCAGGAAATGGGATGGGGCTCTATCCAGTGCCTGGAGGTCATCCAGCGCCCAGGGGGCAAGGATGCCAAACTGCGCCCCCCCCTTCCCTTAGGTTTAGGGTCAAGAGGACCCCCCATCCCTGCAACAAACCATGGCGCCCAGGGCAACCGTCCCTCCTGCCCACCCCTGGTTTTTTTTTTTAATAGTATATTTTGCTCAATTGTTTTTTTTTTGCCACATTATTTATTTACCATAGGATTATTCATGATTGCACTATTAGAATTTAGTGTCCCTTCTTATTTATATTGATCATTTACAGCTGGTATCATAGCTGGTTAAAGTGGCTGCTCACCTTATAGTTCTTTTTAATTGACTTAGCGCTGATTTTTTTCCGGTTTTATATTTTAATAATTCCTGTTACATTGTACACACAGGTAATCATACACACATACAGCTGCAGCAGACATTTACGAAGCATCTGTAGTGATTTGGCCCCTAAATTCTGGGCTTGCTAAATGCTTGTTTAAAGCGTAACTCCACTTTTGTTGAGAAAAAAAAATAGAACATTCCCCTCTGGGTGATCTCTGTACATTGCAGGGATTATAACAAACTTTGTTGCAGATTCCTATCTTTTGTTATTCTGAAGAAATCATTGTTTGTTCCTCTGTGCTGAGTGGGTCTAATGGGAGTGGTTTCAAAATTATCTATCAGCTGTAGCAGCTGCAGGGCTCTAATGAGGAAATCTGCAGATGTGTTCCTATTGGGAGGATCTCACCAAAAATAACATTTTTGTTGCAGGGGATGCCAGAAATCTGACTTGTATCTTAGTGCAGACTTCTGGGAAAATTGGTGAGCCAATCACACAAGCAGAAAATTATGTTTCTGGGGGTGTGGTCAGTATACATTCTGTGTACAGAACAGCTCCAGGCGGCCATATTGCATTGCATTTTCAGAAAATTACAACAGATGCAGATTGAAAAGGAACGGAAATGTTAAATAACATTCAATTACAATATGATTTGTGCCGCACTTGTATACGCTATATTGTTTTTTTTTTTTTTTTTTATTTGCTGATTTTTTTCCCCACTAAAGTGGAGTTACCCTTTAAAGCTACAGCCAGCACCTCCATGAAGGTTTGTATTCATCACCCCTAGACTGGAGCTGAAGAGAGAGATGCTTGCTGACCCCAATGCTGAGCAAGATGATAATTTTCCTGCCTACGACTTAAAAAAAACAAGATCTCTTTATAGGATTGGCCTTAATACAATATAAATGTAAAACAACCAGGGTTGAACCGATACAGTTTTTTTTTTTTAATCAGATACTTTCGGTCAAGTACTTTCCGATACCGGGCACCAATACCTTTGCAGTGTGTTTGTGGCAATACAAAATAAATGGGCGCAAATTGCGCTGCAAAGAAATTGCATGCGATTCCCCCTACAGCACTTGTTTGTAAGCGTATAGAAAAGGAAAAGCGCCATCTAGTGGGCAGTTTATTAAAAATTTTATAAACTCACATTAAAAGCCCTTTCACATTGAGATGCTTTGGCGCTAAAAAAAAAGCGCCTGAAAAGCTCATGAAAACCTATTCCCATTAAAATAAATGAATGCTTTCACACTGGGGCAAGTATGCTGGTGGTGCGGTAAAAAATAAAAACGTGCAAGCACCATCTTTGGAGCTCAAAAACGCCATACTTCTCTTTTTAATATGAGTTCTAACATTTTTAATATACTGCGCACTAGATGGCGCTTTTCCCTTTTTATACACACACAGGAGCAGTGGGGGGGGGGAGTCGCATGCGATTCGGACAGCAATCACACCGTATTCCTGTTCAAATCGAATGCGATTATTTGCGCCCATTTATTATGTATTGATAAAAATCGAACCACAAAGGATCGGTTTTCGGGAGCATTTGCCGATACTTGTGCAGATGCTTGGTATTGGATACCGGCGCATCCTTAAAAGCAATCATATAATCAGGTAACACATTTAGAAAGATCTTTAGAAAGACAAAATTAAATCAAACAAGCAGACTGCCCCCCCCTCCTGATTGCACTGCCTGCCTCACCAAGATTTATATTAGTGACATTGATTTTTCCTAGTGCATCCTCATGAAAATACTTGAGGAAACAGACTTAAAGTAAATAGCCAATAATAGCAGCAAGTTTTAGGGCGGTATTAATCCCAAAACCAAAAATGTAATATATTGCAACTTACCAATTATTAGATGTGGTGGCTGCAATCGTTTTCTTTTCTTTGGCTTTTTTCCCCTCGGTTTTCCCCTGGTGATCTGCCCAGTAACACCTCCTGTATTAGTCAGATACAATTCTAGAGAAGGGTTTTCCAAACTTTTTAAACAAAGTGCCAGATTACTCTCCTTCAGACTTTAAGGGAGGCAGGACTATGGTCAGTGGGAGGAACAGTGCCCCATCGTTGGGGTCAGTGGGAGGAATAGTGCCCCATCGTTGGGGTCAGTGGGAGGAATAGTGCCCCATCATTGGTGTCAGTGGGAGGAATAGTGCCCCATCATTGGTGTCAGTGGGAGGAATAGTGCCCCATCATTGGTGTCAGTGGGAGGAATAGTGCCCCATCATTGGTGTCAGTGGGAGGAATAGTGCCCCATCATTGGTGTCAGTGGGAGGAATAGCGCTCCATCATTGGTATCAATGGAAGGAATAAATTACATATCTGTGGTCAGTAGGAGGAGGAATTATACCCCATAATGGGTATTAGTGACAAGAAAAATGCCCCATCGTAAGTGTGAGCAATAGTGTCCCATTGTTGGGGTCAGTGGGAGGCATAGTGCCCCATTGTTGGTGTCAGTGGAAGGAATAGTGTCCCATTGTTGGGGTCAGTGGGAGGCATAGTGCCCCATTGTTGGGGTCAGTGGGAGGAATAGTGCCCCATCGTTGGGGTCAGTGGAAGGAATAGTGCCCCATCGTTGGGGTCAGTGGAAGGAATAGTGCCCCATCGTTGGGGTCAGTGGAAGGAATAGTGCCCCATCGTTGGGGTCAGTGGAAGGAATAGTGTCCCATTGTTGGGGTCAGTGGGAGGAATAGTGTCCCATTATTGGTGTCAGTGGGAGGAATAGTGCCCCATCATTGGGGTCAGTGGGAGGAATAGTGTCCCATCATTGGGGTCAGTGGGAGGAATAGTGCCCCATCGTTGGTATCAGTCGGAGGAATAGTGTCCCATTGTTGGTGTCAGTAAAAGGAATAGTGCCCCATCATTGGAAGGAATAGTGCCCCATTATTGGTGTCAGTGGGAGGAATAGTGCCCCATCGTTGGGGTCAGTGGGAGGAATAGTGTCCCATCATTGGGGTCAGTGGGAGGAATAGTGTCCCATCATTGGGGTCAGTGGGAGGAATAGTGTCCCATCATTGGGGTCAGTGGGAGGAATAGTGTCCCATCATTGGGGTCAGTGGGAGGAATAGTGCCCCATTGTTGGGGTCAGTGGGAGGAATAGTGTCCCATCATTGGTGTCAGTGGGAGGAATAGTGCCCATTGTTGGTTTCAGTGGGAGGAATAGTGCCCCATTGTTGGTGTCAGGGGAAGGAATAGTGCCCCATTGTTGGTGTCAGTGGAAGGAATAGTGCCCCATTGTTGGTGATCATTTTAAAAGCTCCTACCAGTGTTAAATGGTTTGTCTCATCCATATAAACCGATACATTCTACTGGACAGGTTGAGCTTTGGAAAAACAACAGACTCGCTGGCTGGGTCACCAGATAAAAATAAAAGAAAGAAAGCTAATGCAGCCACCACAGCTAAGAATTGGTAAGCTGCAATATATTAAATGTTTGCTTTCGGGTTTATTACTGCTTTAATCATTAGCATGTAGGCAGCAACATTTTATAAACTAGAAAAATATACAAAGATATTCTATATCCTCATTATTAGTGATCTCTAAAGATGAGATAAAGCAGAAGTTCAGGAAAAGCAAGTACTATTTAAATACATCTAGGCGTGCTTTGTGTATTTCTTTCTGATTATGGAGTAGTCCAGCACAAAAATGTCTCCATGCAGGAGCTTCCTCTAATAAAGACCACTCACTGCTGCTCTCTCTCCTTGTGCAGGGTGACTGGTCTTGTCTCCGCCCCCTCCTATAGTTTTTTTCTGCAGGCAGCCTGTAGAGAGTGGAGCCTGCCTGGTCCCTCCCACAGCTCTGCTCTCTCTCCTTGTGCAGGTCGACTGGGTTTGTCTCCGCCCCCTCCTGCAGTTTTCTAAAGGCAGCTTGTAGTGGGTGGAGCCTGCCTGGTCCCTCCCACAGCTTTGTTCGCTCTCTCTTTGTGCAGGTCAACTGGTCTATCTCCGCCCCCTCCTGTAGTTTTCTAAAGGCAGCTTGTAGTGGGTGGAGCCTGCCTAGTCCCTCCCACAGCTCTGTTCTCTCTCCTTGTGCAGGATGACTGGTCTTGTCTCCACCCCTTCTGTAGTTTTTTAAAAGCAGCTTGTAGTGGGTGGAGCCTGCCTGGTCCCTCCCACAACTCTTTTCTCTCTCTCCTTGTGCAGGATGACTGATCTCGTCTCCACCCCTCCTGTAGTTTTCTAAAGGCAGCTTGTAGTGGGTGAAGCCTGCCTAGTCCCTCCCTCAGCTCTGCTCTCTCTCCTCGTGCAGGTCAACTGGCCTTGTCTCCGCTCCCCCCTATAGTTTTCTAAAGGCAGCTTGTAGTAGTGGGTGGAGCCTGCCTGGTCCCTCCCACAGCTCTGTTCTCTCTCTCCTTGTGCAGGATGACTGGTCTTGTCTTTGCCCCTTCTGTAGTTTTCTAAAAGCAGCTTTTAGTGGGTGGAGCCTGCCTGGTCCCTCCCACAGCTCTATTCTCTCTCTCCTTGTGCAGGATGACTGGTCTTGTCTCCACCCCTTCTGTAGTTTTCTAAAAGCAGCTTGTAGTGGGTGGAGCCTGCCTGGTCCCTCCCACAGCTCTGCTCTCTCTCCTTGTGCAGGTCGACTGGACTTGTCTCTGCTCCCTCCTGTAGTTTTCTAAAGGCAGCTTGTAGTGGGTGGAGCCTGCCTAGTCCCTTCCACAGCTCTGTTCTCTCTCTCTCCTTGTGCAGGATGACTGGTCTTGTCTCCGCCCCTCCTGTAGTTTTCTGCAGGTAGCTTGTAGTGGGTGGAGCCTGTCTGGTCCCTCCCACAGCTCTGTTCTCTCTCTCTCCTTGTCCAGGATGACTGGTCTCGTCTCCGCCCCTCCTATAGTTTTCTAAAGGCAGCTGGTAGTGGGTGGAGCCTGCCTAGTCCCTCCCACAGCTCTGCTCTCTCTCCTTGTGCAGGTCAACTGGTCTTGTTTCAGCCCCTCCAGTAGTTTTTCTGCAGGCAGACTGTAGCGGGTGGAGCCTGCCTGGTCCCTCCCACCGCTCTGCTCTCTCCCTATGCAGGTCGACTGGCCTTGTCTCCGCCCCTCCTATAGTTTTCTAAAGGCAGCTGGTAGTGGGTGGAGCCTGCCTAGTCCCTCCCACAGCTCTGCTCTCTCTCCTTGTGCAGGTCAACTGGTCTTGTTTCAGCCCCTCCAGTAGTTTTTCTGCAGGCAGACTGTAGCGGGTGGAGCCTGCCTGGTCCCTCCCACCGCTCTGCTCTCTCCCTATGCAGGTCGACTGGCCTTGTCTCCGCCCCTCCTATAGTTTCCTAAAGGCAGCTTGTAGTAGTGGGTGGAGCCTGCCTGGTCCCTCCCACAGCTCTGCTCTCTCTACTTGTGCAGGTCAACTGGTCTTGTTTCAGCCCCCTCCAGTAGTTTTTCTGCAGGCAGACTGTAGTGGGAGGAGCCTGCTGGGCCCCTCCCACAGCTCTGCTCTCTGCACAGGCTATGTACAGCCCAGTGATGATGTCACTATCACATATCTGAGTTTTCGAAAACATAAGGTGCACAAAAAGTAGCTTGATACATGTAAATGAACATTGTTTGCAGCCAGTGGAAAGTGTCTTTTCCATATCTTCTACTTAAAGTGAACCTGTGATTTAACAATACAGGGCAAATCAATATGGTCACTTTAATGGCACCCCCACAGCTGCTTTTATTTGACTCAATGTTTAACCCTGGGAGGGAAAAGTGGAAACCCCGTGTCAGATCTATATCATAGCCTGAAGCTTAAATATGGGGGCTCCCTCTTCTGCCCAGATCACTAGTGCGGTCACATGGGGGAGGGAAAGGATAATGAGTCCTATGCTCTCCTACGCCTGGAAATATTGAGGATTTCTCATCTGCCGTCATTAAAGTAAACCTGTCGTTTTGCTCTATTCTCTGAATGGGCCAAGAACAAAACCAGATAAATATATTTCCTGCTCCAGCAGCTCCGTCTACACATTTACAGCCCAGTTGGGTGGATCAAACACTTTTAAGTCAATGTTTAACCCTGGGAGGGAAAAGTGGAAACCCCATGTCAGATCTACATCACAGCCTGAAGCTTATACATGGGGGCTCCCTTTTCTGCCCAGAACAAAACCAGATAAATATATTTCCTGCTCCAGCAACTCCATCCACACATTTACAGCCCAGTTGGGTGGAACAAACAATTTTAAGTCAATGTTTAACTCTGGGAGGGAAAAGTGGAAACCCCGTGTCAGATCTACACCATAGCCTGAAGCTTAAACATGGGGGCTCCCTCTTCTGCCCAGATCACTAGTCCTGTCACATGGGGGGGGGGGGAAAGGATAATGAGTCCTATGCTCTCTTACACCTGGAAATATTGAGGATTTCTCATCTGCCGTCATTAAGGTAAAGCCGTCGTTTTGCTCTATTCTCTGAACAGGCTAACGTTGTCCAAGAACAAAACCAGATAAATATATTTCCTGCTCCAGCAGCTCCATCTACACATTTACAGCCCAGTTCGGTGGATCAAACACTTTTAAGTCAATGTTTAACCCTGGGTGGGAAAAGTGGAAACCCCTTTTAAGTCAATGTTTAACCCTGGGTGGGAAAAGTGGAAACCCCTTTTAAGTCAATGTTTAACCCTGGGTGGGAAAAGTGGAAAACCCTTTTAAGTCAATGTTTAACCCTGGGTGGGAAAAGTGGAAACCCCTTTTAAGTCAATGTTTAACCCTGGGTGGGAAAAGTGGAAACCCCTTTTAAGTCAATGTTTAAAGCTGGGTGGGAAAAGTGGAAACCCCATGTCAGATCTACATTAACGCCTGAAGCATATACATGGGAGCTCCCTCTTCTGCCCAGAACAAAACCAGATAAATATATTTCCTGCTCCAGCAGCTCCATCTACACATTTACAGCCCAGTTGGGTGGATCAAACACTTTTTTTGTCTATTAAATAAAAAAAAAACAAAAAAAAAAAAAAACCTCACTCTGCAGAGGATATAGTTGCCCTGCCAGTCGTAAAATATAAGACAGCATTTTCCTCTCATCAAATATGAAATTGTAGATGAAACCTAAATAATGTACAAATATATTGTTTTAAAAACTTGCCTTAAAAAAGTTTTCACAGCAATATTACAACGCAATTTAAAAAAAAAAAGCTGCAAAGCCAAACCGTTATAAAACGAAGAACATGTATAACGCTTGTAAATTCTCGCACTCGCCTCCCAGCCATGAACACCAGAGCAGCCTCGGTACAACCTTTCATAAGACACATTTAGGATTTGAACCAACATTCCACCAATCAACAGCCATTTTTTGTCTGAAGACCTACGCTAAAAACCAGTTGAATCCAAGATCACAGGCTGCGAGCTCTCTCCGTAGAGCCAACTGCTCCGCAGTATACTTCATTGCACAAATCAAGTTTGGTCCACTAGTTATATATGCCATTCTTATTTTGGGGGGGTAAACATAAATGCGATTACAACGTGAAAAAACACAGCAAAAATTAGCTCGGAGAAGAAAAAAAAAAAATGGAATTCATACGGTAGGAGAGTTTTTTTTTTCTTAAATACTCAACCAATATGGATCATGAAAGCCACGAACTTCATGCCACCAATTCGGTTTATAGAAAATGTAATTCAGGAGCAGATGTTCCGCCGTAGATATGTTAATTTGTGAGATGGCAAACGCTGGCGAATCCGTATAGAGTGCGCAGTGACGGAGCTCGTTATTATTAAGGGGTGGTCAGCAGGCATTGAACGCCAAAAAATCAGAAACCGCAGTGCAAATAAAAAAAAAAAAAAACAGACGGCTGAAGAAGTCTACTTGGAATCCGCGCCCAGAGAACGCACAAGTTCCTGCGCCAGAACAACGCGTTTCAATAGGTTTGTGAAGGTCGTATATACATACAGTCCAAATGTTAAAATAGTTGATAAAATAATCCAGAGTAGAAAAAAAGATGGAAAAATACATCATGCAAAAAAAAAATCCTTCTGAGTTCCGAGGTCATTTCCTTCACTCGCTGCTACTGTTGCACATAACCTGCCAGACGATGAGGTGGCTTCTCTCCACTTTGGCCATGGAGGGATCGAACGGCAGAGACTCTTCTAGATGTTCAGAATCGGTTGTGTCATCACCTGAGGAGGAAAACGAAATTCGTTCTTAACACGAATGAACATTACTGCTTCATGTTTGTACAAAAGGGTATCAGATCACATTTAATGAGAGTGCCTGGGGAAAAAAATAAAAAAGGTTTGACCTGAAAATTGCTTCACCCAACCAAACACCAATCTATGGACATGGCAGGCTGAAGCAATTTGGCTATGGAATTAAAGTTACAGGGTTTAACTAATCTTGAAATGCCCCAAGGGTCTCCCCCCCTTCTTCAATAATGAGATTTCCCTTCAGTAGTTTGTCTCTCTGCCCTTCCCACAATGGTTTGTGCCTTTGTCCCTCCCACAATGGTTTGTCTCTCTGCCCCTCCCACAATGGTTGGTCTCTCTGCCCCTCCCACAATGGTTGGTCTCTCTGCCCCTCCCACAATGGTTGGTCTCTCTGCCCCTCCCACAATGGTGAGATTTCCTTCCAGTAGTTTGTGTCTCTGCCCCTCCCCACAATGGTAAGATATCCCTGCAGTAGTTTGTGTCTCTGCCCCTCCCACAATGGTGAGATTTCCCTGCAGTAGTTTGTGTTTCTCCCCCTCCCACAATGGTGAGATTTCCTTCCAGTAGTTTGTGTCTCTGCCCCTCCCACAATGGTAAAAGATATCCCTGCAGTAGTTTGTGTATCTGCCCCTCCCACAATGGTAAGATATCCCTGCAGTAGTTTGTGTATCTGCCCCTCCCACAATGGTAAGATATCCCTGCAGTACTTTGTGTCTCTGCCCCTCCCACAATAGTGAGATTTCCCTGCAGTGATTTGTATCTCTGCTATTCCCACAATAGTGGAATTTCTCTGCGGTAGTTTGAGTCTCTGCCCCTCCCAGAATGGTGAGGTTTCCTTGCAGTAGGCTGTATCTCTGCCTCTCCCACAATGGTGAGATTTCCCTCCAGTAATTTGTGTTTCTGCCCCTCCCACAATGGTGAGATTTCTTTCCAGTAATTTGTGTCTCTGCCCCTCCCACAATTGTGAGATTTCCTGCAGCAGTTTGTGTTTCTGCCCCTCCCACAATGGGGGGGGGGGGGGATTTCCCTTCAGTATTTTGTGTTTCTGCCCCTCCCACAATGGTGAGATTTCTTTCCAGTAATTTGTGTCTATGCCCCTCCCACAATTGTGAGATTTCCTGCAGCAGTTTGTGTTTCTGCTCCTCCCACAACGGTGGGATTTCCTTGCAGTAGTTTGTGTCTCTGCCCCTCCCACAATTGTGAGATTTCCTGCAGCAGTTTGTGTTTCTGCCCCTCCCACAATGGGGGGGGGGATTTCCCTTCAGTATTTTGTGTTTCTGCCCCTCCCACAATGGTGAGATTTCTTTCCAGTAATTTGTGTCTCTGCCCCTCCCACAATTGTGAGATTTCCTGCAGCAGTTTGTGTTTCTGCTCCTCCCACAACGGTGGGATTTCCTTGCAGTAGTTTGTGTCTCTGCCCCTCCCACAATGGTGAGATTGCCTGCTTTAGATTGTGTTTCTGCCCCTCCCACAATGGGGGGGGGGATTTCCCTTCAGTATTTTGTGTCTCTGCCCCTCCTGCAATGGGGAGATTTCCCTCCAGTAGTTTATGTCTCTGCCCCTCCCACAATAACGAGACCTTCCACAGTAGTTAATGTCTGCTCCTCCCACCATGAGGAGATTTCCCTCCAGTAGTTTGTGTCTCTGCCCCTGCCACAATGGTGAGGCTGCCCTGCAGTAGGTTATGTCTCTGCCCCTCCCACATTGGGGAGATTTCTGCACAGTAGTTTGGGTCTCTGCTCTGCCAACAAATGAAAAACTACTGCAGGAAAATCTTATCATTGTTGGCAGAGCATAGACCCAAACTACTGTGCAGAAATTTTCCCAATGTGGGAGGGGCAGAGACACAACCTACTGCAGGGAAGCCTCACCATTGTGGCAGGGGCAGAGACACAAACTACTGCAGGAAAATCTTATGTCTATGCCCCTCCCGGAACTGGGGTGTCACCCTCTCCGATCTGGTACATGTTTATTCTACGCTGTGTTCCGCGAAGGGAATGTGACACCATTATTTGGCTCAGTATTCGCTGCGGCAGCTGGGTAAAAGCAGGAATTCTAATCAGAGATATCACTGGTGGAGACTTCAGCTATAAGATAGCATTCGTTTTACCTTTCGAGCAACTATACAAAAATGAAAACCCCAGTACAAGGTGTTCGTCTTTAATAGGAATACTGGTGGAATCACACCTAATTTGACACGGTACAACTAACGATCCAGTACCCAGTAACCTCTAGAAGAAGCCAATAGAATGGTCTCCATCATAAATCCGCCATCTTACAGTGACACTGGAATTGGTCTCTTACCCATCCTAAAATCGATGTAACCCTCTCCTCCGCTCATCACCAACATGGACTTCAGAGGCAGGTTACTCAGCTCCTGTTGTGCGGCGGCACTTTTCTCTCCGGCTGCATCTGGCGTGCCACCACTGGACGGGCAAATCACCTGACCTAAGGAAACGACGTATCACCAACTTTTCATTTTTATAAACTTACATACATTGTTTCAAGAGTTCTTTAAATTCTATTTTACTTCCAAAAAACGAAATTGGTCAATAACCCAGGTGATTGACATGATGACATAAAATTCCATAAGCAGAGATAACCTTTAGAAAGGATGGCATGTCAAAATAATTCGATCCAGAGATGGACAGCTGAAGTTTTGTACAATAACTTCCAAGTACTGTAAAATTAGAGTTTGCCTTCACCCTTGAATACATGTCCTTTAATGTGACGATGGGCTCTCTTTACTGTTCTCTATGCCAGCCTTAATCAACCTTTTTAACATGAAGAAACCCTTAAAATAACTTACAAAACATGGGCAGTTTTGGGACTTTAAAATGAGACACCGGCGAGCACTGCTCAGTGTCTCCATCCCTGTATATAACAAAACTGAAGAGAAAGGGGGATTAAAGAAGGTGTGTGGAAACCAGCCAGTCTTTAGTTTGATATACAGTGCTTTACGAAAGTATTCGGCCCCCTTGGACTTTGCGACCTTTTGCCACATTTCAGGCTTCAAACATAAAGACATAAAACTGTAATTTTTTGTGAAGAATCAACAACAAGTGGGACACAATCATGAAGTGGAACGAAATTTATTGGATAGTTCAAACTTTTTTAACCAATAAAAAACTGAAAAATTGGGCGTGCAAAATTATTCAGCCCCTTTACTTTCAGTGCAGCAAACTTTCTCCAGAAGTTCAGTGAGGATCTCTGAATGATCCAACGTTGACCTAAATGACTAATGATGATAAATAGAATCCACCTGTGTGTAATCAAGTCTCTGTATAAATGCACCTGCACTGTGATAGTCTCAGAGGTCCGTTTAAATCGCAGAGAGCATTATGAAGAACAAGGAACACACCAGGCAGGTCCGAGATACTGTTGTGGAGAAGTTTAAAGCCGGATTTGGATACAAAAAGATTTCCCAAGCTTTAAACATCCCAAGGAGCCCTGTGCAAGCGATAATATTGAAATGGAAGGAGTATCAGACCACTGCAAATCTACGAAGACCTGGCCGTCCCTCTAAACTTTCAGCTCATACAAGGAGAAGACTGATCAGAGATGCAGCCAAGAGGCCCATGATCACTCTGGATGAACTGCAGAGATCTACAGCTGAGGTGGGAGACTGTCCATAGGACAACAATCAGTCGTATACTGCACAAATCTGGCCTTTATGGAAGAGTGGCAAGAAGAAAGCCATTTCTTAAAGATATCCATAAAAAGTGTCGTTTAAAGTTTGCCACAAGCCACCTGGGAGACACCAAACATGTGGAAGAAGGTGCTCTGGTCAGATGAAACCAAAATCGAACTTTTTGGCAATAATGCAAAACGTTATGTTTGGCGTAAAAGCAACACAGCTCATCACCCTGAACACACCATCCCCACTGACAAACATGGTGGTGGCAGCATCATGGTTTGGGCCTGCTTTTCTTCAGCAGGGACAGGGAAGATGGTTAAAATTGATGGGAAGATGGATGGAGCCAAATACAGGACCATTCTGGAAGAAAACCTGATGGAGTCTGCAAAAGACCTGAGACTGGGACGGAGATTTGTCTTCCAACAAGACAATGATCCAAAACATAAAGCAAAATCTACAATGGAATGGTTCACAAATAAACATATCCAGGTGTTAGAATGGCCAAGTCAAAGTCCAGACCTGAATCCAATCGAGAATCTGTGGAAAGACCTGAAAACTGCTGTTCACAAACGCTCTCCATCCAACCTCACTGAGCTCGAGCTGTTTTGCAAGGAGGAATGGGCAAAAATTTCATTCTCTCGATGTGCAAAACTAATAGAGACATACCCCAAGCGACTTACAGCTGTAATCGCAGCAAAAGGTAGCGCTACAAAGTATTAACTTAAGGGGGCTGAATAATTTTGCACGCCCAATTTTTCAGTTTTTTATTTGTTAACAAAGTTTGAAATATCCAATACATTTCGTTCCACTTCATGATTGTGTCCCACTTGTTGTTGATTCTTCACAAAAAATTACAGTTTTATATCTTTATGTTTGAAGCCTGAAATGTGGCAAATGGTCGAAAAGTTCAAAGGGGCCGAATACTTTCGCAAGGCACTGTACTTACCCATCAGTCTGCTAACAAACCAAATAAACCTGTCTAACAAAATAGGTTAAAAACAGGGGTTTAGTTAACACACATTTGCAAACGCATGTATAAGCTGCAAGGCCTCTCCACGGCACCCTGTGTATCCTGCAGTCCTAACACTTCCTAACACTACTCAACCTGAGTGTCTCCACAATGGAAGCAAACGAATGCTGATGGATGGATGGGAAACAGGTGGACTTGGAGATGGCTCAATCCTCCCCCAACCTGCTCCCATCCAAGACTGGTATTGAAAAACTAATGGCTATGTAATAGCCATAGGGTGCAAACTAAACAATGACCAGCTGGGAGACACACACCCCCATCCCTATAATATAGATGGTAAAGACAAATTGGGACTTTGAGTGAGACACCAGCCTGTAAAGCAAGCGTCTCCATCCCTGGTAACATACAAAACATGGGCAGCTTTGGGACTTTAAATGAGACACCGGCGAGCACTGCTCAGCGTCTCCATCCCTGTATATAACAAAACTGAAGAGAAAGGGGGATTAAAGAAGGTGTGTGGAAACCAGCCGGTCCTTCGTTTGATATACTTACCCACCAGTCTGCTAACAAACCAAATTTGCAGAGGCCCTCTGATTCCTCCTGTATTGTATTGTAACTGTACTGTCTGCCCTCATATTGTAAAGCGCTGCGCAAACTGTTGGCGCTATATAAATCCTGTATAATAATAAATCCTGAATAATAATAATATCATAATAATAGATCCTGAATAATAATAATAAATCCTGAATAATAATAATAATAATAATAATAATAAATCCTGAATAATAATAATATAATAATAATAATAAATCCTGAATAATAATAATAATAATAATAATAATAATAATAATAATAATAATAATAATGAACCCTTTCACGGCTTGTGCACTTTGGGGGAAAATGTCCATAAATATTAAACAATTCTCTTTTATCTCTCACTAGATGATCCATGTTGTAAAGTGCTGTGCTAACTGTTGGCGCTATATAAATCCTGTATAATAATAATAATAATCAATAAAGAATTACATAAATCAGAGACAGTATGAAATGGACATTCCTAAATGTTCACGGCTACATAATCTATTTTATAATTTATTAAAATGTCTCTTCCAATCTGATCTGTAATCAGTAGCTCGGTGGTCACTATGATTAATTTGATTTCCCAGGAGCCACCCAGTAGATGGCTTATTACCTTTCCTTGTTATTGTTCCCTGACAACTGACTTGGCACAGTCTAATCTACCATGTTCAGAGGCATGTTGGGAGTAGGAGGGGTCAAGCTGCAGCACTTTTTTTTTTCTCTTTTAAACCAATGACGAAATCCTTCTGTAGGCGGCAGTATGAGCCAAGAGTCTCTATTTCAGTGGTCCTCAACTCCGTTCCTCGGGGGCCCACTAACAGGCCAGGTTTTAAGTATTACCTTGGGGAGATGCAGACTAGAATACTGCAATCACTGAGCAGCAAATGAGATCACCTGTGATGTAATTTAGTTATCTTGCAAACCTGGCCTGTTAGTGGGCCCGCGAGGACCAGGGTTGAGGACCACAGCTCTATTTAATTCCACACTTTTGAAGGTCTGTAGCTCTCCTGGAGGGGATTTATTTTATCTACACAAAATGTAATTTGCACTTTACAAAGCAATATGTCCATTGTTAGGCCCCTTTCACACAGGCGATCCGATCCGATCTGCCTGTCAGTTTTTCAGGCGGACCTGATCGGACGCTCCATGCATCCCTATGGGGCAGCGGGTGTCAATGGAGACATCTCCGCTGACACCCGCTGCTATCCGATTCCGATCCGGTCCGTGAAATCCAGATGAATGGAAACCCTATTTTCCATCCGCCTAGAAGCAGGGATCCTCAAACTACGGCCCTCCAGCTGTTGTGGAACTACACATCCCATGAGGCATTGTAAAACTCTGGCATTCACAGGCATGATGGGAACTGTAGTTCCTGAACAACTGGAGGGCCATAGTTTGAAGACCTATGGCCTAGAGCAGTGGTCCTCAACTCCGGTCCTCAGGGCCCACTAACAGGCCAGATTTTAAGTATTACCTTGAAGAAATGCAGACTAGAGTACTGCAATCACTGAGCAGCAAATGATATCACCTGGGATGTATTTCAGTTATCTTGCAAACCTGGCCTGTTAGTGGGCCCTGAGGGCCAGGGTTGAGGACCCCTGGCCTAGAGGATGGGATCGGATGAGAATGGACAGGCGGTCCGTTCTCATCAGATTTCCCCATAGAGGACAGCGGGGATCTGGAGAGAGAGAGAGAGAGAGAGAGAGAGCCAAGCGCCGATTTGAGTGTAGCACAGCAGTAATTTTAATGACACACAATAAAATCGTTACTCACAAGAGGTCCATAAAAACAGGCATTGGTAAAATCCATGAGGGGAAGGTCTCTGGGGTCACATCCGAGGTGGAAGATCCAGTCAGGCGGTACCGCTGTGATGAGGGAGGACAGCCGATGGCCTCATGTCGGAGGCGGGAGACGTGCAGGTCCTCTGTGGTGGTGGAGCAGCGTGGGACCACCGGTCGGATGGCTGTGACGTCACTTCCGGAGACAGCAGGGAATCAAACGGCGACGCGTTGCGGAGCTCCGCTCCTTCTTCAGGCCGTCCCGTTTGATTCCCTGCTGTCTCCGGAAGTGACGTCACAGCCATCCGACCGGCGGTCCCACGCTGCTCCACCACCACAGAGGACCTGCACGTCTCCCGCCTCCGACATGAGGCCATCGGCTGTCCTCCCTCATCACAGCGGTACCGCCTGACTGGATCTTCCACCTCGGATGTGACCCCAGAGACCTTCCCCTCATGGATTTTACCAATGCCTGTTTTTATGGACCTCTTGTGAGTAACGATTTTATTGTGTGTCATTAAAATTACTGCTGTGCTACACTCAGATCGGCGCTTGGCTCTCTCTCTCTCTCTCCTGAAACCATACAGGGTCGCTTCACCCTCTACAAGCCTGCAGCCATCCAAGTGTCCAGCTATTGGATTACATTCCACCATCTGCCCACAGTATATTTTTGCAGTCACTCAACTGTCTGTTTGCGCCACTTCTCTCCCCCCTCTGCCTGACAGCGGGGATCTGACAGCTCTATCTCTGCACACAGAGCAGAGAGGGAGCTGTCATCTGCCTGCTCAGCGGGGATCGGTGGACCGATCCCCTGCTGAGCAGAACGGACTTTGTAGGTCCGTGCGCCTATGTGAAAGGGGCCTTAAAGAACTTAGGCGAACCGAAGCCAACAACCCCCCCAATCCCCCCCCCCCCCACCCCCACCAGGAGTCACTATATGATTTTCTAACACTCCAAATTACCTGGTACTGCAACAAAAAACTTGACGGCATCCCGGTGACCGTGGAAACATAACTGTGCATGTGCCATAGAACAGTACGGTATGAAAGTTCCAGGGGTCACTTTATCGCTGTTCTCATCGCCGTAGACTCGGATCACGCTCCCTGGACGGTTCCCGGAGCCAGGCAAGGCTTTGTTGGCTTGAGATTGGAAGACAAAATAAAGAGAGATCCAGCAACCATACACACGGTGGGTACTAAGCACACAGGAAATGGTCATTTAGGAAGCGCAACTAAAAAAGGGGGATACAATCGGTTTAGTATTCCAAGCACCTGCCTGAACTATTAGAAGAACATGCGAAGATGCTGCAGGAAGAGAGGAATGCGATGTGTTTTTTGTTCATCTAGCACTAATATACGCTCAAGGTGCCTTACTGTGTTTTATAAATGTCACCTAGAACCTAATAAATGTCACCTAGAACCTAATAAATGTCACCTAGAAGCTAATAAGCCGCAGACCGCTAAAGGATAGATGTTAAAAAATGTTTTATTGCTCCCCGACAACAGACTTGGCACGGTCTATCTAATCTACCACATTCGGACATGAACTCTGCTATAATGCAATGGAAGCTGCTCATACTTCTGTAATTTTATGCATAAGCTGGGACGATTACTTTTGAATGGTGTGGGCAGCATTGCCAGTTCTGCTTGCATCCATTAGGAGCCCTGAACACACCAACCAGTCCATCAGCTGCTATTCACTCTCTGCCTGGGATGGATTAAGAGTAGGGATGGATTAAGAGTAGGGATGAAATACCTTTCCGGGAGTAAAAGCTGTCCCAGGTTCCCCTCAGTGCAGCCTCATGCATGAAGGCGTCAGCTTTTTATCAATGATGAAGGGCAAGATTGCAGTTTACATTGGTCTTCCCTTCCCATTAGTGGTAGCTGGTGCTCGGTAATTTGGGGGGGTGCGGCAAACCAATGCGCACCCCCTCCCGGTTGGCCGGTCAGTTGGCAGGCGACACGCTCTTCCCCCCCCTCCCCAACGGTCTGCCTCCTTACCGCCTCCATCCTCCTGTCCGAGCCGGGGAGTGCTGGATGGCTGACCCGCTGTCCTTCTCCTCCAGTTGTGTCTCTTCTGCCTCTTCCCGGCCACTGATCGCTTCTCCTTTTGGCCCATCGGGAAAGGGGTCTCATAACCCTCTTCCTGACTGGCTGGGAGGAGAATCAGTGTCACTAGCGTCACACAACTGGGTGGGCATAGGGGGGAATCCTCTGCGCCCCAAGCCTACCCTTTTTTGAAGCCTATTAGAGCCTCTGGCTCTAATCACGTGCTTCAAAAAAAAAATCCCCCATTGGAATCCATGCGTCCAGTGCCCTGCATGTAAATTAGGGGGGAGGACGCATGGATGGGGGGCGGCGCCCCCAATGGACAGGCCCCGCCCCTCATCCCCCCCTGCCGATGGCCCCATTAGCAAGCCTCGCTCGGTGTGACTATTCACACAGAGCGTGACTTAGCCCCGCCCCTCACTCTCATTGGCTCACTGGCTGTGATTGACAGCAGCAGGAGCCAATGGCTCCCGCTGCTGTGTTTGCGAATAAGGAGAGGGAGAGACAGGAGAGCCGCTGCTCTCACGTACATCGCTGGATTGAGATGGGGCTCAGGTAAAGATAAGGGGGGGGGGGCTGGGGAGCGGCACCCAGATGTTTTTTTTTTTACCTTAATGCATAGACTATATTAAAGCTAAAAAAAAGGAGTCTTTAGAGCCACATTATCATCAAGGGAACCAGAGAAGTATAATGAGCTGGCAAAATAGACAAGCTGCACACAAAAGAAAACCTACCCTATGCCAGGCTCTGATGTATTTCACTCCATACAGGCCTTAGTCATAGGAATTAAGGCAGTCAGAGGGAAAGGCCATTTAAATAACCATAATGCAGGAGACTTATTAAATAAATAAATTACTAAACCCTAAAAAACCTAAGAGTTGAAAAAAATGTATATAGGGAAAACTATTGCTCACCACTAGACCCCAGAGCGGTGGACGGCCCGATTCCTTTTGGTGTGTGTGCACTGTGGAGGGGAGGTGGGCTACTCGGCTCTAACACTAGGCTGCGCCATGGAGCAAAGGAACGACACGGGATGCATTGGACCAGTGGCGCATGCTCAGACCATTTAACATGTGAAGGGACCACCGAGCAGCATTTTCCCCAGGAAAGGTACACTAGCCCTCACTTTCGATTTATCCATCCCAAAAAGAAATACAGGTATGACTTGCATGTAGCACTATGTTTTTTTTTTTTTTTTTTTTTGTGGAGGCGATACATTTTTTTCCAGAAAAAAAAATTTGCTTTAAAAAAAAAAAAAAAAAAAAAATCATGCATCACTAGGTTGCTTTTTTTTTGTAGAGGTGATATAAAACTTTTTGCAGAAAAAAAATTTTGATTAAAAAAAAATCATGTATCACTAGGTTTTTTATTTTTATACAGGTGATATAAAACTTTTTCCAGAAAAAAAAAATTTATTAAAAATAAATAAATAAAAAATAAAAGAAAGAAAGATATACAGGTATGTTTTTCAAGGGAACTGCCAGCCATTGTGAATTTATTTCATTGTCTTGCAATTTTTTTTTTTTTTTTTGTGGCTTCTACTTAATACTCTGTTGCTTTCCTACCATTCTACTGACTTTAAGCCTAAAATTTCTGCATCATGCAGCTTCTTTTCATTAATGCTGAGATTAACTTGTCTCTGCCGCACGTTCCATATGAATGTTTCTTTTTTTTTTTAGAAAGCAACTGTCTGCACGCATGCAGGGAGAAGGTTTAAAGTTAATGTCCGGGCAAAAAAAAAAATAAATTAGTACATATACATTTTTTTGTAGCAGAGCTTTAAAGATATAAACATGGGGAAATATGAATGTATTGGAGAGATGTACAGAATATTTTTTGCCCAGACATAGACTTTAGGAGACTTAAAGCGGAGTTCCACCCAAAAATGGAACTTCCGCTTTAGGCATTCTAACCCCCTGACATGCCACATTTGGCATGTCATTTTTGGGGGGGGGGGCGGGTACCTAGTTTTGACAGGTACCCTCTCCCACTTCCGCTCGGAGCGCCGCGGCGCCCTGAACGGAAGTTCTCCTCTCCCCCTCCCTGCAATCTTCTGGGACATGTCAGAGGTCCCAGAAGATTGCCGGCCAATCAAGACGCGCAGCGCGACTCGCGCATGCGCAGTGGGTACCCGGCTGTGAAGCCGCAAACTGTCACAGCCGGGTGCCCACAGCAGTGATGCCGGCGCCGAGGGAGAGGATCGAGGCTTCGGGTGGCCGCATCGCTGGACCGTTGGACAGGTGAGTGAAATGGCTGGAACTCCACTTTAATATCACATCAAAAACTCTTCTTTTTGAGATGTGGGCTGTTCTTCTCTTCCTTTTGATCTTCTGCTTTTCCGTTTCTTTACTCTCTTGGGGGTCTGGCTGCTGGAAGGGTGTTCTTGGCTCAGGCTCCAGAACTCTGGTTTGGGTTTTCTGCTATGGGCCAAGGATGTTTTCTACTATTTGACCCTTGGTGGGAGCCCGTTAGTTTCCCCTTCTGGGGAGGGAGGCTGGGGGGGGGCTTCACCCTTTCGTGGACACAGTTTGTGCCCATTGGGGGTGTCTGGGGGGGGGGGGAGCCCTCTGCTGGCTGATATCTTATTGGAGTTTGGTGAGTCTTCTGGACTCTTGATGTATCTCCTGTGGAGGGGACTACAGCTGTTGCGATTTGATGTATTTTGCGGTTTATTTTTATCACTGACTGCCTGGTTGCGAATACTGTTTGGAGTCATATTTTGTTATGTATTGTCCGGGTATGGAGTGCCTTTTCGCAGGCCAACCCCCTTTTCTCTTGCCTATGTTTTCTACATTATCTATTTTATGTTGTACTACTGCAATATGTTGTTTAAAATCAATAAAAAACTATTGAATACTAAAAACTCTTCTTTTTATCACCGGTGTGATTTCGCCCTATGACCTGCTAGATTTACAATACACATCTATTAGAATGAGAAGGCCATGGAAGGACAGACAGGTCCAAGAGGAGAGCATTGCGTGGGAAGGAGAAGCTCCAGAGTGAATGACAATGATGTGGTGACCAGCGCAGAGGGTGCGACTGTAAGATTAGCTGCGACACATGAGAGGAGGCTAATCTGTTGAGCCATTTAGTATTACAGGAGACTACAGCCAAAAAGGGCTCCGGAGAAGACAACATACAAAAAGGAGTGAATCTACACAGCCAGGACAAAGTGGCTACTGAGAATAAAGCCTGGAGGGAAGAGAACTTGTTGACTGTGTCGGCACTTACCCCTCAACCCAAGTAACCGGCCCTGGTGCAGTATAATGGCTATAAGTAAGAGAGTAAGGGGAGGGTAATGGACAGGGGTGACAGTGAAGAACAAGTTCTTGAGAACCTGGTAGGCAAAGTCTAATCAACACTTGTCTCTGGTAATTGGGGCCTTAAATTCCCCCCCTCCACCCAATGCCCTTTTCAGGACTAGAACACCTATCTCTATCTTTCAGAACTAGTCACTAACACTCAACATATATGAGCAACAGTGCGGAAGATGCTTCAGAAAGAAAAGCTCCACCACCAAGTGCAGGAAACCAAAAGTCATTCCAATAATGGTTTTTAACAGAAGTTTAAGCTGAACTCCAAGATGAAAACATTTTGTTTAAATACAAGAGTCATGTGTATTCTTACTTAATCTTGATGTGCATTGTGTATTTTTTTCAGATCTGTGCAGTAATCGGGTGTGAAACTTTGCCTTTGTGCTGAACCTTCCTGAAATAAAGACTGGTAACTGCTGCCCTCTTCCCCTTGTGCAACGTGACTGGTCTGGTCTCTGCCCACGCTCCCCACCCATACTTTCCTGCAGGAGTTGGTGAACCTGCTGGGCCCCAACCAAAGCTCTGCTCTCTGTATATCAATGATGTCACACTACTTTTACAAAGTCATAACTGGGTTGTGGCAAAGGCATTTGGTGCACATAAAGCAGATTTTCATCCTTCATGGTTATTAAGGAATATATTAAATGAAAATTTCCATGTCCAGGAGTTCAGCTTTAATGTGTCAACACATCTTTTCTCTGGGGCCCAACATATCGTGGACCCTTACTGCACAGATCTAAAAGATTCTACTCTGGTATATTGGACATATTCTCATTACACAATCTAATAACTCAATGAATAATCTCCAGCCAACCTATCAGTCATCAAGTAAAGTTTCATTTGCAACTTTCCCAAATTCAGTCAAAATTGTACTGCTTAATTGCCCCCTCCAAACTAGAGATGGGCTCAGGTGTGTTTGGGATCCTAGTCCCAACCCACCTGCCCAATCCCGCCAGGTAGCTGAAACTGCACACAGGCAGTGAGACATTTCCCGGTCTGTGCAACTGCAGAGTATGAAATGTCTTACTGCCTGTGATTGGCGGTGTGCAGTGTTGGCTTCCCGATGGGATCGAGCAGGTGGGTTGGGACTAGGATCCTGAACAGGCCTAAACCCATCCCTACTCCAAACCTGTATCAGTCAGATCAACATGTGATAAGACTGGTGCAAGAAAGACAGAATCGGCTTGTCAGGCTCCAGTATACTTCAACAAAATGGCAGCCATCTACATACAGACACCGACTCGCCTGTTGCATAAATGTGTGAGATGGTTATGAGAAGGCTTCAGCTCCTGTTCTCCACCTGTAGAGAACTCCGCATTTGTGTCTGTGTGCAGACGGCCACTATTTTGATGAACTTTCCTGAATTCAGGATTGCAAATTTTAAAACAGCATTGTCCAGGGTTCATCAAATGCTATTATTCCATAACCTTCTGCAATGTCGGCATTAAATACACTTAGAAAGATTTCAGAACTGTATTTCGTTTGACGTTTTATTTGAGCAAACAATGTCACCTCGGATTTTGTCTACAGAAATCCGAGAAGGTAATTTAGTGTTCTGATCTGCTATAGCTGTCTGTATATTCATCACTCCTTCGTCCATACTTACTTTCAGTCAGGGGGATGGAGATAATGACACCATTCCCGGTCCCCACCCAAAGCCGGTTACAGGATACCATCAAGGCCGTTATCCTAACAAAGGAGAATCCCAGCTTTCCAGTGCCTGAAAATAGAAATAAAACACAAGTCGATGTGATTTTAACCAAAGTAGAGAAAAGAGGGGGGTTTGGGACTTTAAATGAGGTGCATAACATGCAGTCAGTAGTAGGTAGGTACATATGGACAAGAGATCGACCGATATAGGTTTTTCGTTGCCGATACCGATATTTTGGCTATTGCATATCAGTATCAACTTATATGGGTCCGAGACTAGTCTTCTCCTCCTCCAACCATTAGGTGGTGATGCTCATGTAAGGGTAAAATGAAGTCACATAGCATAATTCTGTTTACAAATGTTATTGAATATGCCACTCACATATGTACAAATTAAAGATATAAGCAATTCCACATTAGCAGATCTGCTGGCAGATCAGTATCTCTCCCCAACTTGCCGTAAGTGATACCCGGGTGATACCGCTTCATCCAGCACCCACTCGATACCGCTCCGTATCCCCCCCACCCAATACCGCACTGGACCACGAGACCTCCGAGATCGTATGCCGGACGGAGCGGTATCACCCGGGTGTCACTTAGGGCAAGTGGGTGAAAGACGGAGCGGTATCGGGTGGGAGACGGATCGGTATTAAGTGGATGCCGAACGGAGCGGTATCATCCGGGTATCACTTACAGCAAGTGGGTAAGAGATACCGATCTACCAGCAGATCTGCTAACATGGAATTGCTTATATCTTTAATTTGTACATATGTGAGTGGCATATTCAATAACATTTGTAAACGGAATTATGCTATGTGACATTTTACCCTTACATGAGCAATATTTGGAATATCAGTAGTATCGGCCAGTTCCGGGGCCGATACAGAGATATATATCAGCAAAAGTGCATATCGACCCTCAGATAATCAGTCGATCCCCAATATGGACACAAACATTGTATAAATTCATGTATATACATATTGGGAAATATGACAAATATAATGATAGACCGTAATGTTGAGAATACCTTTTATTGTTACAGAGCCTCAACAACATAATAAAACATACTTGTGTGTCCATGATTAAAATGATTCATACAAGTAATAAAGCGTATTCATCATAGATGAGCAATGCCCTAATACACCAAGATTGCAAATATTGGGTAAGGAGCTGATGTGTTGGAAGTCTAAAAAACAGTTAACATGCGTCCAGGATTGGTAAAAAAAATGTATATAATGGATCAAACAAAGCACAAAAAAAAAAAGTTGCATGCATGTAGCTCGACGCGTTTCGTAGAGTAAGCTCCACTTCCTCAGGAGCAGATGCAAGTCTCTACAAAATGAATGGATAGGGTTATGGTCTAATAATGTATCCAATACAGGAGAAAGGGGAGGAAGGAAGAGGGAAACAAGCCCATCCAAGTGATGGGATTCCTACCTTATTATACCTGCAAATCAACTCAGGATTCATCCTGTGTCTGTAGAATAGGAGTTGTCAGGGGGCATCTGCACCGGGAGCTATGGGAGTACTGCATGTGACCACCACAATATAGAAGGGCTTGAAAAAAGTAGTGGAACACGAATGTGTCATTGAAAGTAGTATAGCTGGAAATGTCGAAGAATTCTAGGAAATGATTGATATATTATCATTGCAGTGGGTATAATTGTTGCCACCAGGCGTATATACTACAAGTAGATCCCAAGAGAAGAGGGATCTCCAAAAATTAAAAGTCAGCAGCTACACATACTGTAGCTGCTGACTTTTAATATTAGGACACTTACCTGTCTTGGAGTCCTGCGATGTCGGCACCGCTGTTTCCATCGGCTGTTGGGTGCTGGCGCCACCATTGCCGGTAAGGGAACCCGGCAGTAAAGCCTTGCGGCTTCATGGGCGGGTACCTACTGCGCATGCGCGAAGCACGCTGCGCATTCCTATTGGCTCGGCAGCAGGGGAAGGAGAAGGGGGCCGAACTTCTGAGGGACGGCCCCGCAGCGCCGTATCCCGGAAGTGGGGAAGGGTACCTGTCAAAAACAGGTACCCATCCCCCCCTTAAAAGGTGCCAAATGTGGCCCTGGGGGGGGGGGTGTGAGCAAAAGAGTGGAAGTTCCCCTTTTGGGTGGAACTCCGCTTTGAGGTGGCTGACATAGTGGACTGAGAGTACAAAACCAGAAAGAATATTTGCCAATTGAAATACCTGTTAATGCATAGTGTAACCTTTAACCAAAGTGCGATTGTCCCGGCAGAATACAAGAAAGGGTGATGAAGGATGTGCGGTTCAAAACAGATGGTATTTATAGCACCTAAGCGGCCAAGGGTTCCTCCCAGTGTCACGCTAACACTCGCAGCGTGGGCGGGCATCACAGCTGACCGGTGATGACCACCCTTTTTAAGCAGGCGTCAGAGTGTAAACCACGCGCTGGCGTCATGGCGTCAAAAAAGCTGGCGTCATAAGTCCGGCACAGGAGGCATGGCGCCGATGCGCTTCAGGGAAAACCCACCTGAACCCCCCGACACTTGCTGCTTACAAGGTAAAGTGGTTGTAAAACCACTCTGATCACTTTTACCTATAGGTAAGCCTTTAACCACTGGACGACTGCTCAATGTGCCTCTACTGCAGCACAGTGGCTCGTTATCATCCAGCGACGTAGTACTACGTCGTTGGACTCCTCCCCTTGTGGGCGTCGCTCGCGCGCCGCCAGAGGCCCGCTCCCACTGTATTCAGCCACAATGAGAGTCGGGCCAGGGGAGGAGCAGCAGCGGGTTCAGCATAGCTGAACATCCGATCTGTCCCTGTGTCACTCAGTCACCTCCCCCCACACACGTCAGTAAGCACCAGGCATACATTAACCCCTCCCTCTCCAATAAAATTAACCCCTTCCCTGCCAGTGTCATTTTTACAGTAACAGTGCATATTTATAGCACTGATTACTGTAGTAATGTCACTGGTACCCCCAAAAGTGTCAAAATTGTCAGTCAAGGGTCCGATCTGTCCGCCGCAATGTCGTAGTCCCGCAAAAAAAAAAAAAAAAAAACACCAAAAATGACAGAAATCTTTCCCTTAGTTAGTAAACGCAATAACTTTTGCGCAAACCAATCAAAATACGCTTATTGTGATTTTTTTTACCAAACATAGGTAGCAGAAAACAAATTGGCCAAAAATGTAAAAAAATTTAGATTTTTACATTTTTTTGGGGGGGGAATTTCATATAAAAAAATTTGAAAAATATTGTTATTTTTTCAAAATTTCCGCTCTTTTTTTTTTGTTTATAGCGCAAAAAGTAAAAAATCGCACAGGTGATCAAATACCACCAAAAGAAAGCTCTGTTTGTGGGGAAAAAAAGGACGTCAATTTTGTTTGGGTACAGCGTCGCTCGACCGCGCAATTGTCAGTTAAAGTCGCACAGTGCCGAATCGCAAAAAGTGGCCTGGACGTAAGACAGAAAAATGCTCTAGTGGTAAATAAGTAGTGGTTAATAAGGCTTACCTATAGGTACTGTAAATATCTCCTAAACTTGCACCGTTTAGGAGATATTTACATTTCATGCAGCCGATGACGTCATCCACGCATGCGCTCTGAAGAAACGGCCGCCCGTGCCGTTTCTTTAAAGCCCTGTGCCGTGACCGGCGGGAGTGACATCACACGGCTCCCGGACAATAGCACAGCCGGAGTCCGCAGACCCGGAAGGAAGACAACAGAAGATGGATGTGGCCGTCAGCGGGGACGACGAGGACTTTGTTTGGCCATGCATTTACTTTGAAGGGAAGAAAAAAAACACGGAAAAGTTTACTTCCTCTTTAAAATCAGTATTTTTTGCCAGAAAATTTACTTCGAAACCCCAAGCATTATATAAATATTTTTTAACCAGAGACCTTAGAAAATAAAATTGTGATCGCTGCTAACTTTTATGTTACACTGTATTTGCATGGAAGTCTTTCAAACGCAGTTTTTTGGGAAAAAATACACTTTATTGAATTTAAAAAAAAAAACTAAAACAGTAAAGTTAGCCCAATTTTTTGTATAATGTAAAAGATGATGATACCTCGAGAATCGTGATCTTAATTCTAAGCAAAACAATTGTGATTCTCATTTTATCCAGAATCGTGCAGCTCTAGTGCAGGGTTTCTCAAATCCGGTCCTCAGGGCACACTAACAGGCGAGGTTTGCGAGAAAACTGAAATACATCACAGGTGATATCATTTGCTGCTCAGTGATGGCAGTACTCTAGTCTGCATCTCCCCAAGGTAATACTTAAAATCTGGCCTGTTAGTGTGCCCTGTAGACCGGAGTTGAGAAACACTGCTCTAGTGTATGGCCAGCATTACTTTCTTTAAGTCCAACTTTGACAGTATATATACTGTCAAAGTTGTATATATACAACTTTATATATACAGTATATATACACATCTTCCACACTGTTTTTCCCATGGCTGCCTCTGCAAATACCTGGTGCTAGTTGATGTTGAAGCTTGGTGGTTGTGGGAATGCAAATATTGTCCACAGAAGCTGGGAAAATACCTGCATAATAGAGTACCAGGGTTTGGAATAAAGATCGACCGATTATCGGCAAAGCAGATATATCGAGGGCCGATATGCACTTTCCCCGCTATATCGGTGGCCGATATTATCGATATTTAGGGGAAGTGCTTGTACCGGATTGATGCCTGCAGCTAGAAGCATCACCCCGGTACCGGCGTCCACAGCCTACAGTCGGCTGTCTTGTAATGAACAAACAATGAGGCTCGCCCTTCCGCGGCTCGCCCGAGTCTTCCGTCCCACCGGAAAACCCAGGTAACCAGCTTGCATGGCTGCCGAAGGCCCGATCAAAGCCGCATTCAGCTCTGATTGGGTCTCCATGCAAAAACCTGGAAGTGATGTCATGACATCACTTCCGGGTACTCGGCGCCAGATTTAAAAAAATGACAGCATTCAAAACAGCCAAACTTGGCGTTTTGAATGCTTTTAAGTGCAGAGGAGGGGTTTGGGGTCCTTTAGACCCCCAGATCCCTCCACAACCATGCCTGTCAAGTAAAAAAAAAAAAAAAAAAAGTAAAAATTTTTTTTTATAAATGTACGAAAATAACGTCTCATATCAGCCGATACCGATACGCAATGACCAAAAAAATCAGTATCAGCAATGAAAAAACCATATCAGTCGATCCCTAGTTATAACCCTCCCTTGCTCTATCCAAAATTCGGAAAAAAAAAGTTTTGCCTATAGTTTTACTTTAACGCTATGCTTCCAGGATTTTCATAAATGTAATACCCCCTAAATCAAAAACTATTAGAAAAACAAAAGAGTGGAAAACTCACCCAGCATTTTGCTAACATAGGGCTCAATGTCCACATCCTGCAGATGTTGGTAGGTGTGCGCATGGTACAACCGTAACGTTGAATCGAGCCGGATGGAAACCCAAACGCCATCGCCGATCCAAGCCAGCTGCCTCACTTGGCTTTCTTTCCTCGGATGAGCATCAAAAGATTTCTGGACACATGGAAAAATGTATATTACAATCATAGAATAGTATATGGACAGGACAGAAAACCGCAGAATCTGAGAACTGGATCACATAATCAGAGGAATGGATCAGAGAACATGGACAAGGAACAAAAGAGTGTAAGAAGCGGCTTACACAATTTATTGAAATTATCAGAAAACATGGAAGAGGAAAGACCAGTCTGAGAATCGGATCACACAATCCAAGGAATGGTTCAGAGAACATGAGCAGATAATCTCTCTGCTCACCTCAATTTTCATGGTCTTTGGATTTACAATGTAGATTTTATTCCTGTATCCGCACCAGACCTTTTCATGGACTACTGTCATACATCGGATAGAGTGGTGAGGACGGCCAAAATCGAGGAGGTGATAGTTGGATAGATCCCACTGGCCATCTATTAAAAAAAATTAAAAAAGCCTTAAAAGTTAGGCTGATAAATAGAACAAATTCGAATAACTGCTGGCCTTATGCATAACAAGTTAACACTTAACATGTCTGTCCAGCTCACTATAGTGTCCAGCTCACTATACAGCTGAAGGAACAAGGACATCAACCCTAGGATGAGGGGTCACAAGTTGACATTTATTGGCTGCTACTGATCACGGTGTATTGTCTTCTGAGCCACAAAAAGGAAAAAAAAAAAAGAAGGTTTGGGTGACTTCCCAGTTCCTAACTCCCATGGACTATGGTTTACTGATATTCAACGCTCTAGTACAATGAACACAACAGGGGTATGGACCCAGAAACTCAGTGCAGGGATGGTGGGAACCCCTCATAATGGGTTAAGCAGGATTCCAGAACCAGGAACTCAGAGCAGGAATGGATGGACTCAAACTCAGTGCAGGCATGGTGGGAACCCCTCAATGGGTTAAGCAGGTCTCCAGAACCGGGAACCCAGAGCAGGAATGGTGAGAGCCTTTCCACGGCTACAAAAGGTGTTAAGACCCCACAGAGGTCTCAACCCGGGTGGGATCTCCAGCACAGAAGCCTGTAGGCCCAACCTAAGATTATCCCTTTTACACAAAACTATTTCTTGCTTTATTGGCTCTAACTTTGCCAAGAGCATATTTACCATTTGCAAAACATTTTATATGAGAACTATTTTTGCTCATCAAGGGTGACAAAATATTGTGAGGCCAAGGACTATAAAAGGGAAAAGCTTCTCCTTTTGTTATTAGGTTTAAGTCTACTGTGGTTAAAATTTTTGCTAATAAAGCTGGGTATGCAAAATGGGCCTGAAAATCGGCCAAAAATGGCGGTTCAGCAGGAACCAGCCAACTTTCGGCCTATGTGTACTGCTGTCTGTAGAAGCCAATCTTCTGACCGTCTCCTGTCAGACGGCACTCTGGAAAACCAGCATCCAATCGGCGCTGGTGGCCAATGGCTGCGAGCGCTGATCAGTGTGTTTTGGCAGGGGGGCAGTTCCCCTTTTAGAACACGATAGCACAGTGGGGGAGATCGCCACACTAACATTGCTTAGCTGCTTAATGACTGTACTGCGGCAGGCAGCCGCTCCCAGGCAAAATCGCCATACATGTACGGCACTCGCTCTGGGAAGTCTAGGGAGCGAGCACGCGCCGCCAGCGGGGGAGCCGATGCAGCATGCAGGCGGCTCCGATTGCCGCTTGACACCCGCGATCGCTCCCTGCTGAGAGAGAAGAACGGTCAGCTGTTGTAAACACAGCCGACCGTCCTCACTGGAATGATCACAGAGCTCATGTGATCCTGCTATATAGGATCACATGTCTCTATGATCAATTCAGAAGCCCAACCCCCCCACAATTAGAATCACTCCCCTAGGCTCACATTTAAGCCCTTGATCACCCACAATGTTAACCCCTTCCCTGCCAGTGTCATTATTACAGTAACAGTGCATATTTTTAGCACTGATTACTGTAGTAATGTCACTGGTCCTCCCAAAAGAGTCAGAAATGTCAGTCAGGGGTCCGATCTGTCTGCCGCAATGTCGCAGTCCTACAAAAAAAAAAAAAAAAAAAAAAAAAAAAAAAAAAAAAAAAAAAAAAAAAAAAAATCGCAGATCGCTGCCATTACTAGTAAACAAAAAAAAAAAACAATAAAAAATAAATAAATCTTTCCCTTAGTTAGTAAACGCGATAACTTTTGCGCAAACCAATCAAAATACACTTATTGCGCTTTTTATTACCAAAAATATGTAGCAGAAAATAAATTGGCCTAAAATGTTAAAAATTTAGATTTTTAAATTTTTTTTGGGAATGTCATATAGCAGAATGTGAAAAATCGTTGTTTTTTTTTCAAAATTGTCGTTATTTTGTTTATAGCGCAAAAAATTAAAAAAAAATTGCACAGGTGATCAAACACCACCAAAAGAAAACTATTTGTGGGAAAAAAAAAGGACGTAAATTTTGTTTGGGTACAGCGTCACAGGACCGCGCTATTGTCCATTAAAGTAACGCAGTGCCGAATCGCAAAATGGGGCCTGGTCAGGAAGGGGGTAAAAATCTTCCGGGGCTGAAGTGGTTAAGCTAGTATGGCGGTCATTTTTTTTTTTTTTTTCAGTCCATTGGGTTAAAACCACGGGTAATCAACCTGTGGCCCTCCAGCTGTTGGGAAACTACAAGTCCCATCATGCCTCTGCCTTTGGGAGCCATGCTTGTACCGGTCAGCCTTGCAATGCCTCATGGGACTAGCGATTCCGCAACTGCTGGGAGGGCCACAGATTGAGCATCTATGGTACATGAATAAAAACTTAGCGTATACCCAGCTTTACACACTGCACTTCCCTGATGCACATCATACCCACCGACTCCTCGATGGAAGATAGCCAGCGTCCCATCAGCCAGTGCCACCAATACAATCCCCTTCAAATGGCTGAAATACAGAAAGAAAAAATAATCAGCCGGAGAAGATTTGTAACAGGGAACATAAAGATACGATTCCAAGAATTTGAGAGAATCTAGGTGAGATAATTGACTTAATATTTGAATAAATCTCCATCCACAATGAAGACTTGCTGCTCTTGTAGGAGTTCATCCCACGCTGATGAGGATCGGGAGTGGGTTTTCAGGATGACTCAGCATAATGCGCCATTTTCCGGTACAAACCATACTTACACAATACTGAGAATGGAATCTTTTAGTTTTATCTGGAGCAGACATTTCTTCCACTGGGCGACAGACGAGTGTACGTACAGGCTAGAACAGAGATACCAGTCACTCAGAGCAATGGGCTTTATAAAACAGCACCAGCGAGGACATTGCAGTGGCTGGAGACAACTTACTGTCCATTTTGTGCTCCAAGCCACATTGTCGGCAGCAGGCTGTTCATCTTTTGGGCTTCTTCTCTCATCAGGTCCTGCTCGCTGGGAAGGGTCGCCACTCCGTCTCTGTACAGGTCCGACTCACTGCTGCAGCAGAGGAGAAAGCCAATAGTTACTATAAACTAAAAGATTGTGATTGCATAGGACAGTGATGGTGACCTTTGGCACCCCAGATATTTTGGAACTACATTTCCCATGATGATCATGCACTCTGCAGTGTAATTGAGCATCATGGGAAATGTAGTCCCAACACATCTGGGGTGCCAAGGTTCGCCATCACTGGCATAGGGTATCCTGGCCGGAGCTCTCCTCCATCACATCTACCGGGTCACGCTATGAAGGCCTTCCACTGCATATCTTCTAGTGATTGACCGATATTTTTTTATTGTCGATACCGATATTTTGGTCATCGCATATCGGTGTCGGACGATATTGGATGATATTTTCGTACATTTAAAAAAAAAATTTTTTTTTTCTTGACAGGTACTCTTGTGGAGGAAGCTGGGGGGTCTAAAAGACCCCAAACCCCTCCTCTGCACTTAAAGCATTCAAAACACCAAGTTTGGCTGTTTTGAATGCTGTCATTTTTTTTAATTTGGCCCCGAGTACCCAGAAGTGATGCCATGACATCACTTCCGGGTTTTTACATGGAGACCCGATCAGAGCCGAATGCGGCTTTGATCGGGTCTTTGGCGGCCATGCAGGCTGGTTGCCCGGTTCTCCCGGTGGGACAGGAGACCCGGGGGGGCCGCAGAAGGTGGCGGGAGGAACGACATCCCCTCCCACTCCTTGTAATGACAGCCGAGCGGCTTCTCAGCTGCATCAGTTGTCATTACAAGACAGCCGACCGTCAGCTATGAACGCCGGTACCGGGGTGATGCCTCTAGCTGCAGGTATCACTCCGGTACAAGCACTTTCCCGAAATATCGGCAATATCGGTAACCTCCGGGGCGGATTCCGATATATCGGGGAAAGTGCATATTGGCCCTCGATATATCGGCTTTGCCGATAATCGGCCTATCCCTAACATCTGCAAGTGCTACTCTGCTCTTGGAGAGCCAAACATTATCCAATGCTTTCTGCTGCTTCCTCCACGTCAGTTTTTCAGTGCTGCTACTTTACCCAGAATTAACCCAACATACTGGATGATTCCACTTGGATGACAGCAGAATACAAACATCACCCTTCTTACTACTAGGAGTCACAATACGAGTTTTGTCAACTTACATTTTTTCGTGACTTTCACTTATTGATGTGCTGCTTGTAGCACATTTCATATACACACACACACAAATCTGGAGTCTGATCAGGGACAAGTGTCACTTTTCTTCAGCAGACAGATTGGCATTGAAATAGAAAATAAGCAAAATTCAATTACTGTGCAGCAACACCAAAAAGGGGCAATTAAAGCCTAAGAGCCGATCAGGACAGGTCAAAGGGACAAGCACGAAAACTTTTGCTGTACAATTTCTGAACTAACAATATCTAATCAGTACAGAACTATAAAGTTTTACCAAGACCACGCATAGTCGGAAACCCAAAAATAACCCGAAAGGACAAGTACTCAAAAAAAATAAAAGCATGCAAGATGCAAGAGGGGAAGTTCTTCGGGATCGTCTGAGAAAGTTTGTACGCTTGAGTAGCATTCTCAGATGTGACATTAGATTAGCGTGCAAAAAACACAAACGATCAGTTTCTTATCGTGTGTTCGAGACTTAGACAGTATTAAACACACACACTGTTTAGTTTACATTATCCCTTCACTTTCTGTATGTAGATGATGGCATTGTAATTATTTTCATAAAAAGGAAAAGAAAAAAAAAAAAATGAATCCTTTTTCCTAACCAATATAGAGCTGTCACATGACCCAGCGTTTTCCCAGCCTGTCTGCAGAACAGTGGCAGGAGGAGCTTCTAGTCCTCTGCCGCTGGTCACATCATGTTCAAAATAAACAAAAACACAGCCTTTGGGATACTGAGTGAAAATAATGAATATCAATTAACCGTTTTAAACAGTCGTACAAATGAATATTTGAAATCAAATCTTTATTATTTTTGGCAATAAGATGGTGTGGGCAAATTTCTGACAGGAACAGGCTGTGTCACTCCCCTCCAGCCTATGTGGTAGAATAACAGGGAGGTGAAGCCTCCATCAATCAAACGTAATATCCTAGCGCCAGCTATCTAGCTGGTTAGTGGGCATGGAGGAGGGAGGGAGGGAGTGGGCTGTGATTTACCAGAGTGTATACGCCCACATGTGTTACTCTATAACAGGGATCCTCAAACTACGGCCCTCCAGCTGTTGTGGAACTACACATCCCATGAGGCATTGTAAAACTCTGACAATCACAGAAATGACTAGGCATGATGGGAATTGTAGTTCCTGAACAACTGGAGGGCCATAGTTTGAAGACCCCTGCTCTATAGTCACATGAGCTGCTCAGATGTGATAGAGAAGAAATGCTCAGGGTAAATACACTGAAAATTGAGCATGTGCACTAGCTGCCAACACTGCTCTGCAAAATCCCCAACTGCAGCGGGGACAAGGACAGGAGGGGAGACAGAACAGCAAAATCAACCCGGGTTTTTTGAGGAATACAGAATACAAATCCCATAGTGATTGAGTATGAACAGCATACTATACACCATTTATTGATGGTTTTTAATAATAATGACACTTTAATGTCCCTTTAAGTAGCTCACTTGTGATAAAAATTTTATGCACAACAGATGCTCTTGCTGGGCATGCTAAAGTAATTGTATGTAGCCTCAGCTAAATAGAGTATACAGCGCTGTGTTTCAGCAGTGGGACAGGGATTTCCTGTACAAATCCCGGAACAAAACAGAAAAAGACTGAGCGCTGCTCAGCCATTCTTTCTCTGATTGGCTGAGGTAGAGAGGTGGGCGGATGACGTTTTTTGATCGCTTTAATTGGCCATAGCAGCAATCACAAGGCACACAGTCACTCTGATAGGCTATGTGCCATTTTGCTTGTTTTTCCTGCCCTTGTCTAATGGCATTGTGATAACATGCATTGTGCACATGCTTTGAAACAAGGACATTATTAAACATCAACTCAGAGGTCAAAGTGCTTATGACTGGCTGTTTAAGTACAATGGCCAATCAGGAGATGGTTAAGATTCTAACAATTTAGTTTAAAATAAAAATATTTATTTCCCTTCACACGTGAGACAAAGGCTGAGCCATGGTTGGCTTTAGGACTAAGAAAACGTGAATATGATGATGGGTAGATAATTACGGGTGACTCTCACCTGGGCTGGCAGCCGGAGTCGTCATTTGTGTTCTGTACACCTAGAGGGTCGGTGAAGACGTGTTCTGTATAGATCCCGGCCTGAAGATCTGCCACGTCATCTGTGCTGACGTCTCCCACCTCTGTGGCCTCCGTGGCTTCCTCCGCTGTGGGCACATTATCATCCAGCTCAGTATTGGTGGACTCGAGATCTGTCATCACAATAAAATAAGAGTGGGTAATGGTGGGGATAGAAGAACAAAAAGTCTTCACCTTTCTTATTGTGTGCAATTATCCTCCAACTGCCCACCAAATCTGATTGGCTGCATCAAGGCACTAAACCAACAGTCATCACATCTCACCTGGATTGCACTCAGCGTCGGTGGAGAGAACACTGGCGGTTTGTGGCGAGAGGGGCTCAGATTCCTCCACTGAGGCAACAGTAACTCTGACGCCCCCCACTGGCTGCTCCGTGGAAGAGCTACTGCTTACTAGGCTTTCTGATAAGGAAGATTTGTCCCCCTGCCCAGAGTCTGCATCTAGTTTGGAGGCATCTCCTGTGGGGTAGTCAGTTTCCATAACTCCTGGAATAAAAACCGGATATGTTTAATAATATAATGTATGATCATTAAAAACCCAGAACCCAGGCGCTGGCTGACCCAGGGCGAGGGGGCGGGAAGGCGCTGGCTGACCCAGGGGGCGGGAAGGCGCTGGCTGACCCAGGGGGCGGGAAGGCGCTGGCTGACCCAGGGGGCGGGAAGGCGCTGGCTGACCCAGGGGGCGGGAAGCGGAAAGGCGCCGGCTGACCCAGGACGGGAAGCGGAAAGGCGCCGGCTGACCCAGGACTGGTAGCGGAAAGGCGCCGGCTGACCCAGGACTGGTAGCGGAAAGGCGCCGGCTGACCCAGGACTGGTAGCGGAAAGGCGCCGGCTGACCCAGGACGGGAAGCGGAAAGGCGCTGGCTGACCCAGGACGGGAAGCGGAAAGGCGCTGGCTGACCCAGGACGGGAAGCGGAAAGGCGCTGGCTGACCCAGGACGGGAAGCGGAAAGGCGCTGCCTGACCAAGGACGGGAAGCGGGAAGGCTCTGCCTAACCAAGGACGGGATGTAGAAAGGCGCTGCCTGACCGAGGGCGGGAAACAAAGGAACTTGATGATGCAGGACAGAAGCACTTTAATTCAGGGACACCATCAACTTACAGAGATCAATCCTACCTGGCACACTGGCAATGCACAGTACGTGTGAGTTGCAAACTATAAAAGTATCCAACACCTTTCCGGGTTCATTGGCGTCAATGATGATGACCTTGGTGGAGGAATGTGTACTGGTGCAGATCCAAACCAGACTAGACAATTCATCTTGGTGCCTTAACTCTTTCTGCTGGACCTGAAGGGTTACAATAACATGCTGAGAAGGTGATTGATCACAGAGCTGAGAGAGAAAACACTGGCCCCCAGGGGTCATGTACATACACACATTAGAAGGGATGAGCCCCATCACATTTATCTGTAATGAAGTCTGCATTCTGTTGTCTTTTCAATCACAAGGCAGCATAATGGTTAGAGAAGGGCAGCAGGACAGCGCAGAGAAATATTACTCTTCACAAAAAAAAAAAAAAACAGCAGCTGCACACAATCTGTCAAGGACAAGGATGGGGATCACAGCACACCATACTAATCCCCGATGACAGTGAAAATTTATCTCCAGCCAAGTCATTTTTTTTCTAATCTGTGTCCCTGCTGGGGGGAGGGGGGGGAATCACTATCCATTTGTCTTTGTGACCACCGTTACAGAATTAGTAGGAAATCCAAACATTACAGTTGTCAAAAGATCAGGAACAGAGGTTGAATCTACTAAAGAGGACAACGGTTCTGGTGACAACAGTAAGCGGGGATTTTCCTTGCATCAAAAAGATTTCCTCTTGCTTCCTGTTGTGTCTGTAACAGGAAGTCAAGGAAAACCTACCTTATGGGACACAGACAAAATGTTTCAGTAAAAACATTTTAAGAGCGGATTTTCTCTCCATTTCCAATCTTGTCGTGTCTCTTATTTATTTAAACATAGAACGGGAGGGACAAGACAGAGCGAGCCCTCCAGTAGGAACTGTCCTCATCACTATTTATATCCCAACGTGTTAGGGAATGAGATGAATGGCTGCTCTCCAATCTCTGCAAAACATTTCTATTAGTACCAGTAACAGGTGAGGAGCTATAGAATCCCAAGTAGCAGCAAAGTTGTGATACAAATTACTGTATAAACTAGGCAAGTTAAAGTGATTCTAAGGCCCCTTTCCCACTTGTGATGCAACGTTGGACATCAGAGTTGCACGGCATGTCGTTCGCTAGGTTTTCCAATGATACCCATTCATATATGCGCAACTTAAAGTTGCAGCAACTCCAAAGTAGTCCCTGCACTACTTTGGCCTGATTTTAATGCGTTTTGAGGTCCAAAGACATAGGCATTGCTTCAAGCCCAGTCAAAATTTCGAATCAAAATTGCGGCAACAAAATCGCGTGACTTTCAAGTCGCACAAGTGTGAAAGGGGCCTTAAGGTTTCATTTTTTTCCCCTCTAAAATAACCAAAATGTTATACTTAACTGCTCTTGTTTTGCATTGAGCAGCCCTGATCCTCTCCTGGGATACCCTGCCAGTGCTACTGGCTCCTCCTGTCTTCGAGCTAAACACCCCCCCAACAAGCCACTTGCTAGGGGAGGTGCTCATGTGGGCTGTGTCCAGAGAGGAGGGAGAGAAAGCAGCACCACTGGACCAAAACCAGGCTCAGGTGAGTGTTTGGGGGAGGGGTTTGGGGCAGCTGCACCCAAAAGATTTTTCTTACATTAATGCAGAGAATACATTTAGGCACAGGGGGGGTCAAATTGGCAGCCTTCTAGCTGTTGCGGAACAACAAGTCCCACGAGTCATTGCAAGGCTGACAGTTACAAGCATGACTCCCACAGTCAGAAGCATGATAGGACTTGTAGTTCCGCAACAGCTTGAGGGCTGCCAGTTTGACACCCCTGCTTAAGGTAAAAAATATTTACCTTTTACAACCACTTTAAATTATTCCACCTGTCACTGTATAACAAGGGATGAAAAAGATGGCCTGCTACTAACAGCTGAGGTCATCCTACAAAAGTCAGATGTTTTATTATGATGATGGGCCAGATTTTATAATTTGCCTCTTTTGGGGGCAACTCACCTTCAACTCTTGTTCTAGTTTTTCTAAACTGCTCTGGGACTCACTGCGCGGCTTCTGGTCATCTACATCAGAGCCCGGGAGGTCGCTATAGAACACACTGGCTCCAATAATTGAGCCGCCATCTCTGGTCTTCCCGCCAGATAGGTTGACACCGACCGCACACCAAAGCTAGGAGGGGAACAAAGAACATCTCAGTCACTGAAAGTGCCGGACTAAAACACACACTGACCTCCATCTGAAGGAAGCTGAGCTGTGCCGTTACCTTCATCGAAGTGTCCTTCTCATCAAGCGGCCTCAGGTATACTGGAACTGGCAAATTCTTCATCTTTCCTTCGCCTTGTCCACCGTTGGCAAGCTACGATCAATGGTGTGACAGAAGAAAAACGTGCAGAGTTACAATGAAAAGAAGGTACAAAAATTACACACACATACATACATATATATATATATATATATATATATATATATATATATATATATATATATATATATATATATATATATATATATATACACACACACACACACACACACACACACACACACACACACACACACACACACACTATCTCATAAAAGTGAGTACACCCCTCACATTTTTGTAAATATTTTATTCTACCTTTTCATGTGACAACACTGAAGAAATAACCCTTTGCTACAATGTAAAGTAGTGAGTGTACAGCTTGTATAACAGTGTAAATTTTCTGTCCCCTCAAAATAACTCAACACAGCCATTAATGTCTAAACCGCTGGCAACAAAAGTGAGTACACCCCTAAGTAAAAATATCCAAATTGGGCCCAATTAGCCATTTTCCCTTCCCGGTGTCATGTGAGTCGTTAGTGTTACAAGGTCTCAGGTGTGAATGGGAAGCAGGTGTGGTAAATTTGGTGTTATCGCTCTCACTCTCTCATACCGGTCACTGGAAGTTCAACATGGCACCTCATGGCAAAGAACTCTCTGAGGATCGAAAAAAAAAAAAAAAAAAGAATTGTTGCTCTACATCAAGTTGGCCTAGGCAATAAGAAGATTGCAAAGACCCTGAAACTGAGCTGCAGCACGGTGGCCAAGACCATACAGCGGTTTAACAGGACAGGTTCCACTCAGAACAGGCCTCGCCATGGTTGACCAAAGAAGTGGAGTGCACGTGCTCAGCGTCCTATCCAGAGGTTGTCTTTGGGAAATAGATGTATGAGTGCTGCCAGCATTGCTGCAGAGGTTGAAGGGGTGGGGGGTCAGCCTGTCAGTGCTCAGACTATACACCGCACACTGCATCAAATAGGTCTGCATGGCTGTCGTCCCAGAAGGAAGCCTCTTCTAAAGATGATGCAAAAGGAAGGCCACAAAAGGTTTAGTGAAGACAAGCAGACTAAGGACATGGATTACTAGAACCATGTCCTGTGGTCTGATGAGACCAAGACAAACTTATTGGTTCAGATGGTGTCAAGCGTGTGTGTTGGCAACCAGGTGAGTACAAAGACAAGTGTGGCTTCCTACAGTCAAGCATGGTGGTGGGAGTGTCATGGTCTGGGGCTGCATGAGTGCTGCCGGCACTGGGGAGCTACAGTTTAAACATGTACTGTGACATACTGAAGCAGAGCATGATCCCCTTTCTTCGGAGAGAGGCCGCAGGGCAGTATTCCAACATGATAATGGCCCCAAACAACTTCAAGACTACCACTGCCTTGCTATCGAAGCTGAGAGTAAAGGTGATGGACTGGCCAAGCATGTCTTCAGACCTAAACCCTATTGAGCATCTGTGGGGTATCCTCAAAACGGAAGGTGGAGGAGCGCAAGGTCTCTAACATCCACCAGCTCTGTGATGTCATCATGGAGGAGTGGAAGAGGACTCCAGTGACAACCTGTGAAGCTCTGGTGAACTCCATTCCCAAGAGGGTTAAGGCAGTGCTGGAAAATAAAGGTGGCCACACTAAATATTGACACTTTGGGCCCAATTTGGACATTTTCACTTAGGGGTGTACTCACTTTTGTTGCCAGCAGTTTAGACATTAATGGCTGTGTGTTGAGTTGTTTTGAGGGGACAGCAAATTTACACTGTTATACAAGCTGTACATTCACTACTTTACATTGTAGCAAAGTGTCATTTCATCAGTGTTGTCACATGAAAAGATATAATAAAATATTTACAAAAATGTGAGGGGTGTACTCACTTTTGTGAGATACTGTATATATTAATAATAGAGACTGATTGGGTTAGATATATTTATATTACACACACACCGGTTTGTACTTCTGAGGAAGACTCCAGCCGAACGCCTGAACACGGCCATCTTCCTTCTGGACGTGCGCTTTCACCTGGCGGTACTGCTCTCTCTTCTGTTCTCTCCGGGAGGCCAGAGCGGCTTCAGTACTGTCCAATGATGATTAGTGAGACATAAAATGTGAATTATACACTGTTCTGACAACTTAAAACAAAAATAAAAAAGTACTCATCAATCCCTAATGACAGTTACATGAAGAAAATACGGTGTAATCTCACACTAGCCAAACATTTCCTTTCAGCCAGTAAGCTGTAGGGATGCACCAATCCGATATTAGGATCGGATAATGGCCTCCATACTGGCAAAATAGCTGGATCTGGGATCGGTAAAATTAACAGATCCAGGAGCCAATCCGGAGGGGAGGTGGTATTACAGCAAAGTTCAATAATGTTACTGTTTGATTACTATTGTATGTTCAAGCTATAAGATGTTTTTTTTTTCTTGTGGCTACATTTTATTCTTTTTAACCACTTTACCACCGGAGGATTTTGCTGTCTTACGTCCAGGCCACTTTTTGCGATTCGGCACTGTGCGACTTTAACTGACAATTGCGCGGTCATGCAACGCCATACCCAAACAAAATTTATGTCCTTTTTTCCTTTTTTTCCCACAAACAGAGCTTTCTTTTGGTGGTATTTGATCACCTATGTGATTTTTACTTTTTGCGCTATAAAAAAAAAGAGCGAAAATTTTGAAAAAATAACAATATTTTTCACATTTTTTTTATATAAAATTCCCCCAAAAAAATGTAAAAAAATCTAAATTTTTTATCATTTTTGGCCAATTTGTTTTCTGCTACATATATTTGGTAAAAAAAAAAATCGCAATAAGCGTATTTTGATTGGTTTGCGCAAAAGTTATTGCGTTTACTAACTAAGGGAAAGATTTCTGTCATTTTTGGTGTTTTTTTTTTTTAACGAGTAATGGCGGCGATCTGCGATTTTTTTTTGCGGGACTGCGACATTGCGGCGGACAGATCGGACCCTTGACTGACATTTTTGACACTTTTGGGGGTACCAGTGACATTACTACAGTAATCAGTGCTATAAATATGCACTGTTACTGTAAAATTACACTTGCAGGGAAGGGGTTAATTTTATTGGAGAGGGAGGGGTTAATGTATGCCTGGTGCTTACTGACGTGTGTGGGGGGAGGTGACTGAGTGACACAAGGACAGATCGCATGTTCAGCTATGCTGAACCCTGCAATCTGACCCTGCCTGTCACTTAGGAGATCCGCCCGCTTTGTTTACACAAGCGGGCGGATCTCCTCACTCGATCCCCGACGCTCGGGGAAGAGCGGCGGTGATCACCGCCGCTGCTCCCCTGGCCCGACTCCCGCTGTGACTGAAAACAGCAGGAGCGAGCCTCCGGCGGCGCGCACGCGCCGCCCACAAGGGGCAGAGTCCAGTGACGTAGGTCTACGTCGCTGGACGATAACGAGCCACATTGCTGCAGTAGCAGCAAATTGAGTGGAGTTAAAGTGGTTAATTTTGAGTTTGACTTGGATTACATATTATTTTAGATTTTGAATGCACAATTGTTCTAACAAAACAATAGTACCGGATCGGTATCAGCATCGACAGATACACAAAGCCAGGCATCGGGACTAGAAAAGTCAGATCGGTGCACCCCTAGTAAGCTGTACATAAAATGTGTTAACACAAAACTGCCACTCACTCATCACTAAGAAAGTCGAAGGCTTTGGACTTGTCACTGGGGAGTTTGGCTAAGGCACTGCTCTTCTTCTTGATGGAGGGGGTGATGTGCGAGGTTGGGGCGTTGTATCGGACGTTGACAGGCAGGTCGGGTTTCTTGGAAGCAGTGCCGGAAGGGCTGAACAGGCGGCTGAAACTAAAAACAGGAGAAAAACAGATTCGGTTATGAAAACACCCCTATAAACCAGAAGAGGCTTTCTCTGCTGGAAACCTGACGGGTAACAAAATCTAGTTCTGGCTGACTGCGGAATTCTCCAGAAGGAGTTTCAGTCGTGTAAGAGGAATAGAAGGTTAAATAAGGTGTGAATTGGAAGGACACCACAAGAATGAACATCCGTCCCTGGAAACCAAGACGTCTACTGAATTATAGGAGGAAAGCTAACTTCTGAAACATGCAAGATCCATACTCCACTGCGCTCCAAGCTCTTACATGCTGTCATACTCAGCAGAGCTGGGAAGGAGGCATGTCAACCTGTGAGGTCACAGGCTAATTATGAAAGTTCAACACCACCATGCATCAGCATTGGGTCCTGTAGGTAAACTGGCCACACTAGTACTAATTAGGGCCGAAACTACTAATCGATTAATCGACAACTAATCGATTATGAAAATAGTTGTCAACTATTTTCATAATCGATTAGTTGGTCAGCATACAGAATGCATTATTTGTTTACATATCAGAAGACAGAGTGCAGCACACATACAGCTCAGTACACCATCCATATATGTCAGTAAGTGCCTTAGAACTTGTGAATGTGTGAGGAGCGATGCCTCATGGGACATGTAGTCCTGGGCAGGAAGTGAGTGGTTCTAAAGGCAGAAGTTTTTTACCTTGCTATAGAGGCAATCTATACTATACTTTGCAGCTTGCTATTGGGGCACTCTGAAGCCAGAAGCTTCAGTGGACCAGACCGGTTTATAATCATCCTGAAAATGAACTGCAATTAGCACTCTTTAACATCTTTAATGTCTTTCTCCAACTTACAACTGCCAGATGCTGGACCTCTTCTTTTCCTGCATGGCCGGATTCTCTCTGGATGCTCTGAAGGAAACGGCAAACATTTCTGAATTACTAGGAAGGTGTCAGTTTATTAGCGAGTGTAGTACATTTAGAGATAAAAATGACATTCACCAGTTCAACATATACAAAATATATCTTGTAGAATATGTGATGTACATTTTTTTTATTCTTGCATGAAGTTATAGAAGTTATCCTGATGTTATCAAAAGACCTCCCAAGATGATTCTTTTCATTTTGTTATCTCCTTGAGAGGTGTAGGCATACCTTATCATTTCCGTCCAGCGGACTGCCTCCTGCAGCTCCATCAGTCTCTCCTTATACTGATTCCTCTCCATTAGAACCCGCGCCATCTCCACCCGTGTGAATCGCTTCCGCTGAGCTGTGGGCACGTCGCTCTTCAGCAAAGAAAGAATATAAAATGGGTCAGAAACAGGGACAACACTGAGACACTGGATTCAAACGCAGAAAGTTTTAGTTACTTGCAAACTCATTTAAAATCATTTTTCCTATTCCAATTTTGGGAGAATAACCAAATCATGTTAAACAGGATTTTTTGTTACAATTCTACTAAACACATGCAGCAAGTCAAGTTGGTTTAGAGAACAGTATAAAAATTAGTATAGTATACAGTATAGAAAAGAAAATATATATATTATATACCGTATATACTCGAGTATAAGCCGACCCGAATATAAGCAGAGGCACCTAATTTTACCACAAAAAAACTGGGAAAACGTATTGACTCGAGTATAAGCCTAGGGTGGGAAATGCAGCAGCTGCTGGACTTAACTGGACTACCACGAGACCCAAAACAGGGACTGCGGACATGGTACAGGAGAGGCAGGGCTGTGGGCATGGTACAGGAGATGGTTCAGGCATGGCACAGGAGATGGTACAGGCTTGGCTAAGGAGATGGTACAGGCTTGGCACAGATGGTACAGGAGATGCAGTGCTGCTTGCATGGTACAGGAGGAGGAGGATGCAGGGGCTGTGGAGGAGTCTCGCTTACCTTTCTGCCTTCCATTAAAAAATGGCGCCGCCGGGCGCCAACACATCACCGCGCATGTGCAGTCTGCCTGGGAATAGCCGAACGTGTACGGGCTCTCCCGAGCAGCGGCGGCGCATGCGCACTGACCGGGGAAAAGGTAAGTGAGAGCGTGACTCGAGTATTAGCCGAGGGGGGCTTTTTCAGCATAAAAAAAACATGCTGAAAACGTCGAGTATATATGGTATAAAGAAAAAAGAAAAAAAAAAAAAAAGATAAAAAGATGAGTTACTAATTACCACTTACAGTCTTTTATGGAAAGTGTAAGTGATCCCAGACACCCCAGCTTCTCAGTACAGCTACCTTCAAAGTGTGTCTGTTTTTTTTTTCAATTTCTGGGTCCCCTTACAGAGCACCTCCCCCTCCTTTCACTTTTATTTCCTGCCCCAGAGACACAGCAATAAAATACTGACATCTATAATAATGATCTCTGATCATCTTATTGCTCAACTAATAAAATAACTGCAGAAGATTAATTTTCTGCTGTATATTGGAGATTTTTTTATGCTAATTTTGGTCTCCAGGGAAGGATAAAAAGTTTGTTTTCCAGGTCGGGTATTGCGGAATGTGTTTAACTTACATCCTCCTCGTCCTTTGATTTCTGTCTTGCCTCCTCTGCTTCGGCCCTCGCCCTGGAACAAAATAATGTCAAATGTTACTGATGGCATAAAAAACTGTCCAATAACATCTCAGTCCATTCCATAAACTCAGATTTAACATTAATGCACAAATTTTTCTGGTTTTCTTTCTATCTTTTCTACTAGGGCTTGTTCACACTTGACTAAATTTCTAACTCTTACAAATGCTCCTAGAGCATTACCATACTTTAGTATAGGTGTGTGACTGGCGTTTTACGAGCGTTAATGAGCTAAAAATGCTCCCTAAACGTCCTATGTGCATTTTTGATGCATTTGATGAGAGTTCAGGCGCATATAAACCGCTCCACAAATGTTCATTTTTAAAAGGAAAGTGACATTACAGGAAATAAACAATTTGAGATGCGGCTTCTTGGTGAATGTTTCATTTATTCTCCCTCTCCTGAGAAAAGGATTCCCAACTGTTTGCACAGACCAGTTCTCATACTTCAATCCATGGCTTATGCTTTCTGTATGCATCACAGTAGCTTAGGGTGCTGGGATCCTATAAATCTGGCCGGTTTTCTACCTCCGGGATCAACAGAGACATTGATGGTCAGCCATCTTCAAGCAGCACAAAGAGGAAGTGAATGCAGGACACTATTGGCGCTTTTCCACTACATGGTACGGCTCGGTACGGCTCGCTTAAACAGCACCACCTCGGTTGGGGTTCCAAGCGGGCCGTACCTATACCATATCCCCCAATCCTTCGCATGCAGCCTTGACTGTTTGTCACTACATGCCACTGATTGGTCAGAGAATCGTTGTAATCCCACCCACTTACTACTTTAGTGGAGAAGCAAACCGAGCTGAGTAGAGCCTATACAGTGCTGAAACTGCCGACTCGTACCACACAGTGGAAAAGCAAACTGAGCCGAGTAGAGCCTATACAGTGCTGAAACTGCCGACTCGTACCACACAGTGGAAAAGCAAACTGAGCTGAGTAGAGCCTATACAGTGCTGAAACTGCCGACTCGTACCACACAGTGGAAAGGCAAACTGAGCCAAGCTGGGCCAAGCAGTGCCGAGTGGAGCCGAGCCGGTACTCGCAGTGAAAAAGTGCCATATGCTCTCCTCTATCATTGCTGGCCATTGTGGGACATTATATTCCTCTTGCATGATTTTTTAAAAACAAATTTTAAACACACCTCGAACGCATGGCAACTGCTCCACAAATGTCTGGCAATGCATTTGCGGAGCGTTACCATAGACTTGAATGGGAGGCGTTGAAAGGCTTCAAACGCCTCTAGAATGGACTTAAGGCTTCAATTTCTAAAGCAAAGCGACGCTAACGTTTCATGTTTTGATAATGTGAACAGTACCTGTCCCTGTCAATTGTAGGATTGGCATAGGCATTTGAGGTGCGTTAAAAACGCCCCTCAAACACCTGCAGTCAATGCCAGTAGGAACTTGGCCTTAGTGATGTATAGAAGGAAATGCCTTTTTTATTTGGAAAGTCAGTTTGTGAACTGTAAATCTACAAAACAGTAAGAAGTAAGTTATTTTACCGAGGGCTACAATAAATTTGGCAGAAACTCACTTTTTCAGCTCTTCCTCCAGCTCCTTGTTCTTCTCCTCCAGCTTCTGCTTGGTCTGTTTGATGGCGGTCAGCTCACCTTGTAAGACGTCCTTCTCACACATCAGCTCATCCATCTTGGCAATCAGGTCATTCTTCACCACATTCAGCGCGTTCCTGGAATAGATTATATAAATGAAGATGGACAAAACATGGGGGGTACATGTGGGAGGTCAAGAGCTATTTCAAAGCAAATTACAGTTCTCTTGTAGGAGGAATCCCATTACCCACCAATACCTTCCTATCCATTACCCACCAATACCTTCCTATCCATTACCCACCAATACCTTCCTATCCATTACCCACCAATACCTTCCTATCCATTACCCACCAATACCTTCCTATCAATTACCCACCAATACCTTGCTATCAATTACCCACCAATACCTTGCTATCCATTACCCACCAATACCTTCCTATCCATTACCCACCAATACCTTCCTATCCATTACCCACCAATACCTTCCTATCCATTACCCCACCAATACCTTCCTATCCATTACCCCACCAATACCTTCCTACCCCTTACCCACCAATACATTCCTATCCATTACCCACCAATACCTTCCTATCCATTACCCACCAATACCTTCCTATCCATTACCCACCAATACCTTCCTATCCATTACCCCACCAATACCTTCCTATCCATTACCCCACCAATACCTTCCTACCCCTTACCCACCAATACATTCCTATCCATTACCCACCAATACCTTCCGACCCATTACCCACCAATACCTTCCTATCCATTACACACCAATACCTTCCTATCCATTACCCACCAATACCTTCCTATCCATTACCCAATACCTTCCTATCCATTACCCACCAATACCTTCCTATCCATTACCCCACCAATACCTTCCTATCTTGCTCCATACCAGATGTCCTAGAATTACATCCCGGGAGAGTGTGTACAAATCCCACTCGGGTGGGATTTTTAGAGAATAAATCAAAAACAGTTAAAAAAAACATACTAAGCATTACATCCTGGGAGCAGGTCACATGCTCCTCCATTCTCTTTACCAAGGGCTCTGATGGAGGGGGTGATGAGAGTAGCAGTGGGTTTGATGTTGGGGGTCTTCATACAAGATAATCTGTCACTGGCCTTAAAAAGCAAAGTGACATATTCCATTTAAAGTAATTTATCCAGCATAGCAGAACTCTATTCTGGTGCATCAGTCATCTCCTGGGACTTAAATCTTCTACCAGTAGAAACACGTCACACACAGTACATGAGAAGGAGGAATATATATAAAAAAAAAAAAAAAAAAAGGGGGGACGTACTTTGTTTCCAGGAGCTGTGTGTTCTCCAGGATAAGATTTTCCACCTCTCGTCCCATTCCTGAAAGGCAAGATTGATAAAGTGTAGCTGCCATCGCAATCAATCACCCAATTATCACATCACAGCAATGAGAACAATGAAGAGGACCGCCGCTGGCTGCTGCAAATTGTAGGCTGTCTTATGCCCATTTTTGGAGCCTTATATTTAACCCTTTCCCAACCGTCCCATCATCCCTTTAAGCTACTTCTAGCCAGGGCCGATTCTGGCATTTCTCTTGTTCGCTTCTGTGTATGAGCACGAAGGGAGGGGGGCTTTAAAATTAAAAAATATATTATAATTATAATATTTATAATATATAACATTATAAATTATAATATATATATAATAAATATTTATATAAATATTACAAATAAATATATATATATATATATATATATATATAAAAATATATACATATACACACACACACACACACATATATATAATTATTATATTATTATTACTATATATATTATAATAATAATAATATATTATAATTATAAAGACCAGTGTGCTGCTTTTTCTCCACCCCTAGCTCTCTAAGCCCCCTATGCAGCTGAGAACAGTGGTCATGTGATCACTTTTTTTTTTTTCTAGAAGATATTTATATATACAGTATGTTTTATCTATACACAAATGTTTTGCCTTGTATTTCTATTTTAAACTGAATGGGTTGTTTTACAAGATAAGGGTTCACATATAATTCAGGATCCATTGTGACAGGTTCCCATTTTCAGCTCAATTTCATAAATCCTTAAAGGGGTTATGAAGTCAGAAGGTTTTTTTTTTTATCTTAATGCATTCTATGCATTAAGATTTAAAGCCTTCTGTGTGCAGCAGACCCCCTAAGCCACCCTAATACTTACCTGAGCCAACTCTCTGTCCAGCGATGTCCACGAGTGTCTCGACCATGCAAGACTCTCCCTCCTGATTGGTTGAGACACAGCAGCGGTGCCATTGGCTCCCTCTGCTGTCATTTAAAGTCAGCCAATCAGAACAGAGAGGGGCGGGGCTGCAGCACTAAATGGACACAGGGAGCTGTGACTTGGCTTGGGTGCCCCCATAGCATGCAGCTTGCTGTGGGGACACTCGCCAGGAGGGAGGGGCCAGGAGCACCAAAGAGGAACCTGAAAAGAGGAGGATCTGGGTTTCTTTGTGCAAATTCACTGCAACAGAGGAGGAAAGTAGAACGTTTGTTATTTTTATTAAAAAAAAAAAAAAAAAAACACTTTACAATCACTTTAATTTCCTGCAAACTAAGCCATCCATGCAAAGCAGAGCACATTACACAGAAGAGGATCTTTAGTGTGACGATACCTAAAAGGTCCGCCCCTTCATCCACGTCTCCTATGAGATCCGTCCCTGCTGATGACAACTCCTCGAATAGGGAATCAGTGTTGCGGTCGAAAGCTTTATTCTCTATACCTTTGGTGGGAGTACTGAGAGAAAAAGAGACACCATCAATAAATTATAGGTCAATTATATTGATATCAGTCTTCAGGCTGCTGAAATATAAAAACATGGCGTTTGCTACGTTCCGTTTACTTACAAGTTTAACAATAGCTATTCCAATGATTATCACACAAATCTCCAAGCAGCAGCATTGTCCTCATATACATGTCCTCAGAATTCATGTTCCTCTATAATGTGGAAGCTAGCAAAGCAGAAAAACTCTGCAAATATTTGACAAATCCCCCATTTCAACTTCCCAAAATCATTCTGAAATGTCCAATTCAAAACGCATGTTTGGCCCTACATGCACTGGGGTAAATCTGTCCACATAGACTGTCTTCCTCACCCCTGGCTCTCACCGCTGTCAGTCTGCAGTCCTGACTGGGAAGCAGTGTTAATTTCAATCGACTAAAATGTTTTAGTCGACTAAATTAACACAATTTTAGTCGACTAAAACAATTCAGATGACTAAAATACAACTAAAACTAAAATGGCATTTTAGTCATAAGACTAACTAAAAATGGATTTTTGTAAAATCTTACCGTAAAATCCTTTTCTCTTAGCTCATCGACAGACGTAGTCCTCGGTGATACACCACCTTCGGGTTATGTTACCTCCGCAGGAGCAGGACTAGACAGGAAATTAAAAAGCTCTGGCCACACCCTAGGGGCAGTCCCAGAGGGTATATCCTCTCTCTCTCTGCCTCAGCAAATCAGTTATGTGAAAAAGCAGTGCTTAGAGAATTTAACCCAACCCAACTCCAAAACAGAGGGGCGGGGACTACGTCTGTCGATGAGCTAAGAGAAAAGGATTTTACGGTAAGATTTTACAAAAATCCATTTTTCTCTAGCGCTCATCGACAGACGTAGTCCTCGGTGATACACCACCTTCGGGACGTCCCAGAGCAGTATCACAACTGAGGGGTGGGAAAATGGAAATCAAATCCCAATCTAGAAGGCCCAACCGGTGCCAACTAGAAGTTTACAATGCTCATCCTTAATGATGAGACTCAACAAAAAAATTTTTCAAACAGAAAAAAACCCTCGAGGTAGACCACCGGTCTCCTCAAATTGCGGCCTGCAAAACCTTGCGGCCAAATGAGGCATCCGCCGATGCCGTCACATCAATTTTATAGAATTTAGTAAAGGTATGTACCGACGACCAGGTGGCCGCCTTACATACCTGGACCACTGACGCCTGATGGCGAAAGGCCCAGGAAGTACTGAGCGCTCGAGTGGAGTGCGCCCTAACAGGGAACGGAGGACTCTGACCCTTAATAGAATAAGCCTGTACCACCGTTTGTCTAATCCATTTGGCAATGGTCGCGGCAGATGCAGGCAAACCCTTTCTGGGGCCATCCGTGATCACAAAAAGTGAATCCGTCTTACGGAATGATTCCGTAGCTTTCAGGTATACCCTGATTGCCCGAACCACATCCAAGGAATGCAACGCATGTTCCCGATGATGCTTGGGCTGAGGACACAAGGAAGGTAGTACAATATCTTCATTCAGATGAAAATCTGAAACCACCTTAGGAAGAAAAGATGGCTTAGGATGAAGTACTACCTTATCCCTATGAATCACTAGGTATGGGGACTGGCATGATAATGCAGCCAGTTCTGACACCCTGCGAGCAGACGTAATAGCCACCAAGAAGACCACCTTCTGGGATAAAGTAAGCAAGGGAATCTCCCTGATGTTTTCAAAGGGAGGTTTCTGTAGAACCGACAAAACCAAATTAAGATCCCAGGGCGGTAAGGGCGCGCGGACTGGAGGAGCCAGGTGCCGCACCCCCTGGATGAAATTCCGCACCAAGGATTTGGTAGCTAAAGGTTTCTGAAAGAAGATTGCTAATGCTGAAACTTGACCCTTGATGGTGCTCAAGGCTAGCTTCTGCTCAACCCCTTGTTGCAAAAAGGCCAATATTCGAGACACCGAATAGGTACGTGGAGGAAATCCTAAAGATTCGCACCACGCAATATAAGTCTTCCATGTGTGATAATAGACTTTGCTGGAAGTCGCTTTCCTTGCTTTAATAAGGGTAGGAATGACAGAAGTAGACAAACCTCTGTCCTTCAGTACTTGGGTCTCAATGGCCAGGCCATTAAAACCAGCGACTGTAAAGCACGAAGGTAAATAGGTCCTTGAAACTACAGACACTCCCTGAGACGAAGTTCCCACGGAACGTCTGCGACTAACCTGTCCAAGTCGGCCAGGCCGGCTTGAAGAGGCCAGCCTAGAATCTCTAGGACCACTGGCGCTGATTGGATCTGAACCAGGCGTCCCTAGAGGTATCTGGCCCCGACCATCCGAGAAAGTCTGGTCGTTTTCTGTTCCCACACATTTATCAGATACCTGATAGTTATCAGGCAAGGTGATCTTTTCTGGTTGAACCTCAGGGACCGAAGTCACCCGACTAGAGGCTACTTGGCCTATCTGGTCAATCAGATCCGATTCCTGTGAGGTATCGGGACTAATCTTAGGAAAAGGTAAAGAAAAAGATCTATACAGGGAACGGTAGCTACCGCTTCCTGTGCTTAAATGTTGGAAGGGAAGAATCGCACCGGTAGTAGTGGTTGATGCTCGATCTAATGTCCTGAATACCGGTGAAAACGTCCCCCCACCCTGAAATTGGGTGGGGGCGCACCTTCAGGCTGTGTACTCCTTTGCTTCGGGTTTGGCTGGGTTGGTCCTCTGCTTGTCCGACCAGCCCTTCTTGAACCCTCCTGGAGGAGTCTTGCCTTTCCCGGAAGTACCAGCCGGGCGTCCTTTATGGGCGGTAAAGAAAGGTCCTCGCTTGTTGCGAGGTTCCTTAGCTTTTGCAGCCTGTGGCAAAAAAGTACTCTTGCCCCCGGTGGCATCCTTAATGATTTCATCTAGGTTGGCTCCAAATAGACGATTCCCCTGGAAAGGGAGATTGGTCAAAGTCTTTTTGGAACCTAGGTCAGCTGACCAGCATTTTAACCACAGCACACGTCTGAGGATCACTGCTAACTTAGATGCATGCCCTAATAGGGGAGTAGTGTCCAAGGCTGCGTCACAGATAAACCGTAGCCCTTGTATGATCTGTTCTATCAAATCAGATGTCTCCTGGGGAATATCTTTTCCCCTAAGATCTTGGCGTACCATCTTCGCCCATTCTGTAAGTGTCTGGGAAACTAGACCAATAACGATTACTGGTCTAAATGCTGACCCTATCAGAGAAAAGATAGTGCGGGACTCCGCTTCTATCTTTCGATCCACCGGATCCTTAAAGGACGAAGTGTCCTCCACTGGAATAACCGTGGCTTTGTTCAGCCTGGAAATAGGCGGATCCATGACTGGTGGTACCGTCCATTTCTTAATGATGGATTCCTCAAACGGATAGCGTCTAGCAATACGCTTGGAAATAGTAAAGGTACGTTTAGAATGTTCCCATTCTCCTTTAATCTGATTTCCAAAACATTTAGGTACAGGAAAAGCCTTCGCCGTCTTGATGGGCTTATTAGTCCCAAAAGGCCTCTCTGTTTCAGTTGCCTCTGCCGGTAAAGCCTCAAGTTTTAAGGTTTCTTGCACTGCCACAACTAGTGCGTCCACCAATGCTTCTTCCTGAATTATAGCAGGAGAAGAAGCGTCCTCCTCACTGTCTGAGGGGGCTTTACCTGGGATAGCAGCCCTTGCAGAGGAACCTGCAACTGTAGTGACCATCTCTGAATCAGAGTCAGAGGTGTCAGATGGTATAGGGGTAGGCGGGGGTCGCTTCCTTGACCCCCGTCCCTGACAGGCCGCCTCCACCCGAGCCACCATAGACTCCAAAATTGCTGTAAATGACTCTATACTCTGTACACCGGCGGGTCCCGAGGCCCCCTCGAGGGAAACAGGTGGGGGAATCTGTGTGGCAGGGTCCATAATAACTCCAGTTACTTCCTGGATGATATAATTCAAAGTAAAGAAAAAACTTTTTTTTTTTTTTTTTTGACCCTCAGCGCCACAAAAAACCCCTTAGTGTTACCTGCTAGGGATCCCTATCGATCGAGAGAGAGCGAGATAAACCCCCAGGCTCACCACTTGATGTTCAGAGTTGAACTGCAACAGCTTACAGCGCTGTCTTAGACAAACAGGAAGTCTTTTGGCTGGCTGCCCAGGAAGAAAGGAGGCGGCTCCGCCCCTCTGTACGCCTTCCGGCGCCTCCCCCAAGCTCCACGAGGTGTAAATCACCTAAAACATGGCCGCCCCCATGCTGGAGACACGAGGCTACGCCAAAATGGCGGCTCGTGCGATCCAGCAAAAAAAATGGCGGCGGCCTGTGCTGACTAGCGGTGTGCTGCAGGCACACAACACTCTCTCTGCATGGGGATATGGCGTGTTTGGCGGTACCGGCCCTGGCGGACCGCATGGCCGTTCGGGAGGCCTGCTATTAGCTGGAGATCTGACTTGGAAGGCAGTCTACATGTCCATGGCTTCTGACTGGTAGGTAGCTTATACTTAACCCATAAGATTCCCAGAATGCCACAGATTACATCTTTAAAACATGTATACAATAGATTGTTAGCTCCCAAACCAAGCCTCCTGGCTTTTGCACACATAAAATCACACTCAAAGTAGGAGGATTTGTGACATGTTATAGGATAGAAAGAAACTCTTTCTTACCATACAGAGAGGGGCCCGCGTTCACCACAAAACCCGTCAGGGAAAACAGGGGGAACATACTACTCACCATACCGGAACCAGGCGGGCACCAACTCCTGACAGTACCCCTCTCCACCGGGGCGGGAGGGCTGTCGACCGATACAGACGCCGTGACTCATGGTCTTTGGCGTTTCAGCGAGACGTTTAACTCGCGGGTTTAGTCCTTTAATGGGACTTTGTCGCGGCCGACTCAGCGCGGAGCTATGGCCTGCACGCGCTCGTAGGCTGAACTGGGGTGACCACCGGATCTCAACATCCAGCCCGTCGCCCAGTTCAGCTTTCTTGCTTGAAGATCTCACAGGAACACTGGAGAAAAAAAGCTGTCCAAAAATCCTTTTAGAAAAAAATTTCTTGCCAGGACCTAAGATCCCAGCAAGGTATCTAGGTCCTTACTCCTAACTAGACAGAAAATAACTGATTTGCTGAGGCAGAGAGAGAGAGGATATACCCTCTGGGACTGCCCCTAGGGTGTGGCCAGAGCTTTTTAATTTCCTGTCTAGTCCTGCTCCTGCGGAGGTAACATAACCCGAAGGTGGTGTATCACCGAGGACTACGTCTGTCGATGAGCGCTAGAGAAAACTAAAATGACATCATCAAAATGAACACTCCTCTGCTGGCCCTTTCTAAATCGGTAACACAATTCCATCCAGAGCTGGTAATAATAGCACATTAAAGTTTAAACATGTATTGCACCACCGCATAAGCATGAGTAAGGCCTCTTTCACACGGTCCGCCTCCGTAGGCGGATCCGTGCTGCTCAGAGGGGATCGATCCGCCGATCCCCGCTGAGCCGGCGGATGAAAGCTCCGTCTCCGCTTGCAGTGCGGAGAGGGAGGTGTCACAGCTCCTGCTGCTCTCTGTGGGGGGATCGGATGAGAGCGGACCGCCTGTCCGCTCTCATGCGATCCGATCCCTGAACGGATGGAAAAATAGGGTTTCCACCCGTCCAGATTTCACGGACAGGATCGGATACGGATGGCAGCGGAGGGGTCTCCGCTGACACCCGCTGCCCCATAGAGCTGCATGGAGGATCCGATCAGATCCGCCTAAAAAACTGACAGGCGGATCTGATCGGATCGCCCGTGTGAAAGGGGCATCTACTAAGCTGCTGAAAACTAAACAATTAAGAAAAAGGCTTTTCTTATATTTTTCCTTAATAGTTAATGTTGGTAATATATTTAGGTAATATGTGCAATGACATCACAGCCAATGGAGTTTTCAGTTTTTTGTATTTTAAAATTGCACTTCGGTTTGTCAAAAAGCAACATTTCTGTTTGTTTATGAAACTTGGTTTTATTTATAAAGAGGTTATATATCACAATGGCTAAGTGCCGGGTCACACTGTTCCAACTTGTCAGGCGACTGCTGAGGAAGTCCGCGCACATCTCGGACGTAACGCGTACAGGGATTGGTCCATCTGATCCATGGCCATAACCAGGAAGTAATACAGCACGGTCCCAGCACGCTGCAGGCTCTGCATACTGTTACTCGCTTTTATATGTCAGATATCATGTAAGTGCGATTCCTTTGCTTACGAGCTAATTAAATGTTACATACAGAGAGCACTAGATCCCCTTATCTTTTATTTCATGGCTTGGGGGATGCATCCTGGATTGGTGCTTATCCTTGACATTATACTGCGGTAAAGGATTGCTTCTGCAGCATCTGAGGTTTGAGACCTTGGAGCTGTGCTCCCTGATTCTTTTGAGAGATTTATGTGTTTTGACCCTGTAGGGTCGCGTTATTAAGGAGAGAGGCAGAGATTGCTTGGTGGAGGGAAGCTGCAAGCATGGAAGTCACATTAAGGCCCCTTTCACACATGCTGTCCGTTTGTCCGTTTTTCATCCATCCGTTGACGGATGAAAAACGGACATCAATGCATCTCTATGTAAAAACGGATGACAACGGATGATCATCAGTTAACATCGGTTTTCATCCGCTTCCGTCAATGTCCGTTTTTTGAACGGATGAATGCCCTATTTTTCATCCGTCAAAAAAACGGATCGGACGAAAAACGGATGACAACGGATGAAAAACGGATGACAACGGATGAAAAACGGATGACAACGGATGAAAAACTGATGTCAACTGATGACAACGGATGAAAAACGGATAACAACTGATGAAAAATGGATGAAAAACGGATGACAACTGATGAAAAATGGATGAAAAACGGATGACAACTGACGAAAAACGGATGAAAATCGGATGAAAAACTGATACATTTGACGTGACTGAACTGATGAACTGAACGGACTGTATGTGTGAAAGGGGCCTAAGGCCCCTTTCACACATGCTGTCCGTTTGTCCGTTTTTCATCCATCCGTTGACGGATGAAAAACGGACATCAATGCATCTCTATGTAAAAACGGATGACAACTGATGATCATCAGTTAACATCCGTTTTCATCCACTTCCGTCAATGTCCGTTTTTTTGAACGGATGAATGCCCTATTTTTCATCCGTCAAAAAAACGGATCGGATGAAAAACGGATGTCAACTGATGACAACGGATGACAACGGATGAAAAACTGATGTCAACTGATGACAACGGATGAAAAACGGACGACAACGGATGAAAAACGGATGAAAAAACGGATAACAACTGACGAAAAACGGATGAAAAACTGATGACAACTGACGAAAAACGGATGAAAAACTGATGAAAAATGGATGAAAAACTGATACATTTGACGTGACTGAACTGATGAACTGAACGGACCGTATGTGTGAAAGGGGCCTTACTGTGTTTTTTCACCGAACCACAAGTGGACTACCTTTCCTTTCTTGCATATCTTCAAACTATGGACTGTCTCTCGCAACACTTGTATCAATATCATTGTGCATTTTTATGTTGATTTTGTCTCTGTGGGATATCTATCAGAGGGTTTTAGATTGCGCTGCACTACTGTTTTATACATTGTTTTAAGGTGTTTTTGATTGCCCTTGAAGTGTTAGCTGCTGGTCTACATATTTTCTCATAATTCAGCACTGAATCTTTAACACAAATCATCACAGGTAAGGCCTCACCTGGTCATTTGAAAGGATTTTGGATCCTTGTCCATGTCCAGCTCTGGAGTGGACTCGATAATAGACTGAACCTCCGACTTCTCCTCATTGTCATTGGTGTCTGAATAAAGAAAACAGAAATCATTTTTATAGATCTACATTTCTGCTATAGGACTTTGAATAGTACACTGCAGATTTAGCTTTACTTTTCCCATAACCCTCCTCTCCACACTTTGCTCAGACTTGTTAACCACTCGACTTTAAGAAGATTTACCCCCCCCCCCCCCTTTATGATCAGGCCATTTTTTGTGATACGGCACTGCGTTATTTTAACTGACAATTGCGCGGTACCCAAATAAAATGTATGTAATTTATTTTCCAAAAATAAAAACTTTCTTTTGGTGGTATTTGATCACAAATAAGTTTATTTTTTGCGCTATTAAAAAAAAAAAAAAAAAAAAAAGACAATTTTGAGAGAAAAAAAAAAAAAAAAAAAGTTTACTCTTTCTGCTATATCCTATGTTCTATATGATAAATCGTATCATGGTAAGTGCAAATCGACCCTCAATATATCGGTCAATCCCTACAAAGGACCGCGTCCGTCAATGAATGATAGACACATATAAAACATAGGATATAGCAAAAAGAAAAAACATTTTTTTTTTTCCTCTCAAAATTGTCAGTCTTTTTTTTTTTTTTTTTTTTTAATAGCGCAAAAAAATAAAAAGAAAACGTATTTGTACCTTTACTTTACCTTTGTACCTTTAACTGATAAACAATTGTCTAAATTGATTCTATATATCTACATGTTTTTCCTTCACCCCCCCCCCCCCCATCCTCCAACATGTGTTTTAAGTTTTATAAACCTTTGTTAATAAAAGTTTATGTACCAAGACGCGTGTTACGTTTGACTTCAAAGAATGTTGATCATCGCTGTATACTGTTCACTTATTTTAAATCAAATGAAACTTTTATTGGAAAAAAAAAAAAAAAAACTTTTTTTTTCTCTCAAAATTGTGTCTTTTTTTTATAGCGCAAATTAATAAAAAAAAAATGTATTTGTGATCAAAATACCACCAAAAGAAAGAGTTATTTGTGGAAAATAAATTACATTTGGGTACCGCACAATTGTCAGTTAAAATAACGCGGTGCCGTATCGCAAAAAATGGCCTGATCATAAAGGGGGGGGGGGGGGGTAAAACTTCTTGTTACCGATAGTGTCGATATTTCGGGAAAGTGCTTGTACCGGAGTGATGCCTGCAGCTAGAGGCATCACCCCGGTACCGGCGTCCATAGCCGACGGTCGGCTGTCTTGTAATGACAACCGATGCGGCTGAGAAGCTGCCCAGCTGTCATTACAAGGAACAGGAGGGGACGTCCTCCCCCCTCCCGCCACCTTCCGCGGCTCGCCTGGGTCTCCCGTCCCACCGGCTGCATGGCCACCGAAGAGAAGACCCGATCAAAGCCGCATTCGGCTCTGATTGGGTCTCCATGTAAAAACCTGGAAGTGATGAAAAAAAGCCGAGCTATAAACCTGTCAGATGTAAATACAGTGGTGTAGTGGTTAGCACTGTCGCCCAGCAGCAAAAGGGTTGCTGGTTCGAATCCCAACCATGACACTACCTGCCTGGAGTTTGCATGTTCTCTCTGTGCCTGTGTGGGTTTCCTCTGGGTAATCCGGTTTCCTCCCAGACTCCAAATACATGCTGGTAGGTTAATTGGCTCCTGTCTAAGGCCTCTTTCACACGGCCGCTCAGTTTTTCTCTTCTGCTCCGGCGCTTTTTTTTTTTTTCACGGAGCGGATGACATTTGTGTCATCCGCTCCGTATGCCCGCATATCATCTCATCCGTTTGCGGATGATATACGGACATAATGTATGTCTATGGGCATTGCGGATGTCAGCGGATGACACCGCTGACATCCGATTTTGCATCCGTTCCATTTTTTACACGGAACAAAAATAGGGTTCTGTTCCGTTCCAAAAAACGGAACCGAACTGAAAGGACGCAAATCGGATGTCAGCGGATTGTCATTCGCTGACATCCGAAATCCCATTGACATTCATTATGTCCGTATTTCATCCGCAAAAAAATAGGATGATATACAGACATGCAGAACGCCCGTGTGTAAGAGCCCTAAGTTGGCCCTGGTATGTGTGAATGTCAGTTAGGGACCTTAGATTGTAAGCTCCTTAACCACTTAAGCCCCAAGCCTATTTCGGACACTTTTTTTTCACAAGTTAAAACCAGTATTTTTTCCTAGAAAACTACTTAGAACCCCCAAACATTATATATATATATATATATTTTTAGCAAAGACTCTGGTGAATAAAATGTCGGTCATTGCAATATTTTTTGTCACGCGGTATTTGCGCAGCGGTCTTTAAAACGCCATTTTTTTGGAAAAATTATGAAAAATCACATTTCACTGCATTTAAAAAATACTAAACAGTAAAGTTAGCCCATTTTTTTTTATATATTGTGAAAGATGATGTCACACCGAGTAAATAGATTCCACAAGTGGAATGGCGACAAACTACGGTCAATAGAAATCTCAATAGGCGACGCTTTAAAATTTTTTAACGGTTACCAGTTTAGAGTTAGAGTGTAGCTCTTTTTTTTTTTTAATTATTGCTCACGCTCTGGCGATCGCGGCGATACCTCACATGTGTGGTTTGAACAGGGATTTCATTCACGGCTCGACTTCCGTATACGTTTTCTTTCGTGTGCAAGCCAACGGGGGCGGCTAAAAAAAATTTTTCCTATTTATTTTATTTTTTTTTTTTAACTTTATTACAGGCTTTTTTAAAAAAAAAAAAAAAAAAAAAATCTGATCACTTTTATTGCTGTCACAAGCAATGTAAACATCCCTTGTGACACCAATATGCAGTGACAGGTACTCTTTATGGAGGGATCGGGAAGGAATGTGACAGTAATAGGAGTGACAGGTACTCTTTATGGAGGGATCGGGGGGAATGTGACAGTAATAGGCAGTGACAGGTACTCTTTATGGAGGGATCGGGGGGAATGTGACAGTAATAGGCAGTGACAGGTACTCTTTATGGAGGGATCGGGGGGGAATGTGACAGTAATAGGCAGTGACAGGTACTCTTTATGGAGGCATCGGGGAGGAATGTGACAGTAATAGGCAGTGACAGGTACTCTTTATGGAGGGATCGGGGAGGAATGTGACAGTAATAGGAGTGACAGGTACTCTTTATGGAGGGATCGGGGAGGAATGTGACAGTAATAGGAGTGACAGGTACTCTTTATGGAGGGATCGGGGGGGAATGTGACAGTAATAGGAGTGACAGGTAATCTTTATGGAGGGATCGAGGGTCTAAAAGACCCCAAACCCCTCAACTGCACTTCCATGTATTCAAAATGCCAAAAACTGCATTTTTGCATACAGTCGTTTTTTAAATCTGCCGCCTTTTGCAGCAGAGTAACCTGGAAGTGACGTCATGGACGCCGCCTCCGGGTTACGTCATCGGAGACCCGATCGAAGCCGCTTCCGGCTTTGATCGGGACTCCATCCAGCCAGCGGACGCGCCGGCTGGTTGCTCGTGTCTCCCGGGCAAAGTCACGGAAGGCGGCGGGAGGGGGGGGGGGGGGGGTGGGACGTCCCCTCCCGCGGGTAACGATCAAGCGGCTCCCGAGCCGCATCGGTCATTACTGACGGAAAGCCGACCGCCGGCTCTAAACCACGGTACCGGGATGGTGCCTCTAGGTATAACACCACAAAGTCTGCCGACGTACCCATACGTCACTTTGCGGTAAGTGGTTAAGGGCAGGGACTGATGTGAATGTGAAATGTATATGTTAAGTGCTGTGCAAACTGATGGTGCTATATAAATACCTGAATTAAATTAAAATAAAAAATAAATAAAGAAGTTCAGGAGATATCATGCACTTCTTTGGACTTAACTCATAGCGTGCCATCACTTTTTATAAAGTGGCTCAATTCCAGGAATTCAGCTTTAACAGTGAACAATTTACCTGCCATGAGAGAGCAACTAATCTGCAGGTATCCAAGACCCTCATAAACTAACTGCCTCAGCCCAGCGGCCATAGCTAACATAGGTCCGCATTGCATCATGGGAGCATTTCATTAGTCCTAGTTCAGATTTGCCCATCTAGGACAGAGAAGCAGTGGACATACACAGGAGATAAAATGCATATTTCTGGCCATGTACAAGCAAGAGGTCGCCATAAAACATTCACTTCACACGATGGTTTGTCGCCAGGGCTTTTTTTTCAGCGGGAACGTGGGGGAACGCAGTTCCGGCACCTCCAGAACTGAATGTATGTAATGGAAAGGGGTGCTGGGCTTTGCTATGGGTGTCTTTTGATGCTGGCTGGTGGGGGATCTATTGTTGCTGGAGGTGATATCTTTTTGCGGGGGGTTTATTGTTGCCGGGGAGGTCTACTGTTGCTCCTGGGGGACCTATTGTCTCTGGAAGGGATCTATTTTCACAGAGGGGGTCTATTGTTGCTGGGGTTGGTCTTATGTTGCTTGGGGGGGGGGTCAGTTGTTGCGGAGAAGGATCTACTGTTGAGGGAACCGTCTATTGTAAATGGCTGCTGGAGGGTCTATTGATGCTGTCTGTGGGGAGATCTGTTGTTGCTGCTGAGGGTCTATTGTTGTCTAGGGGTATTTTGTTGTGGCTGGTCCATTGTTGCTGGTGGGATCTACCGTTTCTGGGGGGGGGGGTCCTTTGTTGTTATTTTTCTTCTTTTCTTGTTATCATTAACCACTTTACCACCGGAGGATTTTGCTGTCTTATGTCCAGGCCACTTTTTGCGATTCGGCACTGTGCGACTTTAACTGACAATTGCGCGTTCATGCGACGCCGTACCCAAACGAAATTTACGTCCTTTTCTTCCCACAAACAGAGCTTTCTTTTGGTGGTATTTGATCACCTGTGCTATTTTTAGTTTTTGCGCTATAAACAAAAAAATGCGACAATTTTGAAAAAACAACAATATTTTTAACATTTTTTTATATGAAATTCCCCCCAAAAAAATGTAAAAATCAAATTTTTTTAAAATTTTTGGCCAATTTGTTTTCTGCTACCTATGTTTGGTAAAAAAAAAAATCACAATAAGCGTATTTTGATTGGTTTGCGCAAAAGTTATTGCGTTTACTAACTAAGGGAAAGATGTTGTTTTTGGTGTTTTTTTTTTTTTTTTTTTAACGGGTAATGGCGGCGATCTGCGATTCTTTTTGCGGGACTGCGACATTGCGGCAGACAGATTGGACCCTTGACTGACATTTTTGACACTTTTGGGGGTACCAGTGACATTACTACAGTAATCAGTGCTATACATATGCACTGTTACTGTAAAAATTACACTGGCAGGGAAGGGGTTAATTTTATTGGAGAGGGAGGGGTTAATGTATGCCTGGTGCTTACTGACGTGTGTGGGGGGGAGGTGACTGAGTGACACAGGGACAGATCGCAGGTTCAGCTATGCTGAATCCTGTAATCTGTCACTGTCTGTCACTTAGGAGATCCGCCCGCTCTGTTTACACAAGCGGGCGGATCTCCAGACTCGATTCCCGACGATCGGGGAAGAGCGGCGGCGATCGCCCCCGCACCTCCTCTGGCCCGACTCCCGCTGTGACTGAAAACAGCAGGAGCGCGCCAGGAGGAGTCGTCCAGCGACGTAGGTTTACGTCGCTAGACGAGATCGTGCCACATTGCCGCAGTAGCAGCAATGTGAGCGGTCCTAAAGTGGTTAACAAATCCCATACAAATTACTTAGTACCACAAATGATACTTGATTCTGTATTCTCTAAAAGGGGCAGTACTGGGAGGTGGGTAGGGGGTGGAACCTAGGCACGGTGCTTGGAGGTAGGTAGGGGGCGGAGACAAGGGGTAACCCCGGAAGTGGGAGTTCCTGCACCTATTCTCTAAGAAAAAAAGCCCTGTTTGTCGCCATTTCCTCAATCAGTATTGGGGCTGCACAAGTCTATAGGAAAAATACTGCTCAGCTGACTTCTTGAATAGATTACTTTGACTTTATAATTTGTCCCCAGACCCAGCTAATGATGAATAATCCCGCTCACCATCAAAAGTCAGAACATAAACTTAGCCTGTATCTGTCTGGGGAGCCTTTGTCTGCTCAGCAGGAAACGCAGCCCATTAAACGCAGAGCCTCCTCTCCGCAGTATCCATTACAAAAGACGTAAATCGATATCTTCTGCAAACACCGCAATCCATTAGAGGAAGGAGAACAGAAATAAATCAGCCGGTAATTGCACCAAAGACGCCACAAGAAGGCACGACTTCTTCATCCGTCATGACCTTGAGGTTCTCACGGTGCTACAGCCCAGTGCCTCCGAGTACAAAATAACACCACTGGGGTTCATTCACTGCGATTAGCAAAGTTTAGATAGGAATTTCCTAATTTTTGAAGGGCTGTAGCCTGTTTATGGAAAGGTGCAGTTAAAGCGGAGTTCCGGCCTTGGGAGTGAAATTTAGCTAAAAATACCCCCGGGACAGTCAGGGCTAGTACATTCCACAATGGATAGCCTCTGAACTGTCCCGGGTCGCACTTACCTTTTAGAAGGAATACTTACCTTGAAAATCTCTTGTCCAGCGCTGCCATCCCAGGTGTGGGCAGCTGAAGCCAGCGCGCCCTCTTCTGCGTCCTCTTCTCCCAGAATGCACTGCACCGGCCCCGCTCGTCACTTCCGGTAAGGGCACGTCATCCCTGCACAGCATCTGGGCATGCCCAGAAGCTGTTTAGCAGGGAATGAGGCGCTCTCACCGGAAGTGACGAGCGGGGCCGGTGCAGGCGCATTGATTCCTGGGAGCGATGACGTTCAGCTCCCAGGAATCAATGCAGGGAGGAAGTGACGGCGCAGAGGGAGGAAGTGACGGCGCGGGCCGTGGCCACAGAGGGAGGAAGTGGAAAGAAGGTGAGTATATTTTCTTCAATAACAAGGTAAGTAAACAAAACAAAAAAAAAAATCGTAACTATCCATTTCTTTTTCAGGTGACAAATAGGAAGCGGATGGCCCAAAATCGATTAAGTCGATTTTGAGGCAGGAACTCCGCTTTGATTCTCTTGCTGCTGTACATTTCCAATGTCGTATAGAAGAACTGGGACCCTCAATACACACAGGTGGCAATTTGGTCACAACGCAATCTCATTCACCGGCCTCCTTATTAGATACACCTTGCAAGTAACAGGCTGGACCCCCTTTTGCCTTCAGAACTGCTTTCATTCTTCGTGGCATAGATCCAAGCAGCTGCAGATTTGTTGGTTCTACATCCATGATGCCAATTTCCCGTTCCACTACACCCCAAAGATGTTCTATTGGATGAGATGTGGTGAGTGTAGGGCTGCAACTAACGATTACTTTCATAATCGATTAGTTGGCCGATTATTGTTTCGATTAATCGACTAAAAGGATAAAAACCTCAACAAAAAAAAGGTTGGTGTATAATTTAGTTAATATTCTTGAATATCTATATGCAGTGGTAAATATAAATATCCAGCTATATAGTCCACTCTGAGACAGATATATGTATTATTAGAGGTTTAAATGTGGTACATATCAGACTCAGAGACCAAAAATGTTAAAATTTGAAAAGACCTAAAATTTTGCAAATTTTCAGACCGGATTGGTATATTATGGCACTTTTCCACTGCAAGTACCGGCTCGGCTCTACTCGGCCCTGCTTGGCCCGGTTTGCTTTTCCACTGCTGGTACCGCATGGTACGGTGTTGGAACGGTTCGGTACGGTTTGGTATGGTTTACTTTTCCACTAAAGTAGTACTAAAGTTAAGTGGGTGGGATGTGGGTGGGATTCTCTGACCAATCAGTGGCTAATAGTGACTGCATGCAAAGGATTGTGGGATATGGTACCGGTATGGTACCTCAAGCAAACAACAATCGAGGTGGTACTGTTTTTGAGAGCCGTACCGTTCGGTTCCATGCAGTGGAAAAGCTCTGCCATACCGTACCGAACCGTTCCTACACCGTACCATGCGGTACCAGCAGTGGAAAAGCACAAAAGCGAGCCAAACCATGCAGTGGAAAAGCGCCATAATATTCATGATAGACTCCCTTATTAATAGGCAGGTAGCTGGATACAAGCTCCCTGCACCTGCTGTCACTTATGCTGGCCATACACAAACTACATTTTTTTTAGAAAATTTTTAAAAACATTCATCTGATTTTCTAACCATTAGTGGGGGTCTATTCGGTGTTCGTTGTCAACCACGGTGACAGGAAAATTAGAAGGAGCAGAAGTTTAGGGAAGACATCTAACAGCTTTACCTGTAGATGCAGAAGTCATCTCCTGGTTGACCTGGACGTCCTCATTTTTCTTATTCTTCTGTACATTGTTGTTCTGAAGGTTGGCCCTCATGATCACTTCATCCTTCTGATCTTTGGACGTTGCGTGCACCATGTTGTCGGCTTCAGAGCTCCCGGTTTTGCTCCCAGTTTGGCTGAGATTCATCAGCTCATCCTGAAAAAAAATCGGAAGTAGGACAGTCTGAGAACTGCATATTGTAAGCCAGTGCTGTATTTTGGCCTAGGCTGACAAGGCTCAGGCCTAGGGCAGCACTTTTGCAGGGGGGCTGCCCCCACCTCCACCTGAGACTCCATTAACCTCTGGTTGCTAGAGCTGCCTGGCGTCTAGCAACCAGTGACATCACAGCTGTGACTCCCTGGCTCTGCCCCCCTTTCTTTCTCTCATCCCCCCCTCTTCTCTCTCGCCCACCACCTCCCCTCTCTCACCCACCACTATCTCTCTCGCCCACCACCTCTCTCCTTCTCTCTCTCCCACCCCCTTTCTCCCCCTCTCTCGCCCAACACCTCCCCTCTCTTGCCCACCACTATCTCTCTCGCCCACCGCCATCTCTCACCACCTCTCTCCCTCTCTCGCCCACCACCTCTCCCCCTCTCTTTCTCCCACCCTACATTCTCTCTCTTTCTCATCACCCCCCAACTCTCCCTTACCCGATCCCTCTCACCCCCCCTCACCCGCTCCCTCTCTGTCACCCCCCTCCTAACCCTCCCTTACCCACTCCCTCTCTCTCACCTTCCTCACCCGCTCCCTCTCTCTTACCCCCCCTCACCCTCCCTTACCCACTCCCTCTATCTCTCTCTCACCCGCTCCCCCTCTCTCACCCCCCCCCCACCATCTCTCTCTCTCCCTCTCTCTTCCACCCCCTCTCATAAGATCTCGGGGGTTCTAGCTGGGAGGGAGTCACATCCGTTAAACAGGAAGGGGTGGGCAAATTTACATAGGAGGGGGAGGGGGGCGCCCAATTTTAGTCTTGCCTAGGGCAGCACAAAACCAAAATACAGCACTGTTGTAAGCACGACACACAAAACAGAACAATACACCGATAACTGGCAACTCCTAGATTGCCTTCTGTGCCGAGACCAAGGAAAGGTAATGAACCAATCACAGGAGCCGGTGGATGCGCACTTTCAGAATACTCCTGCCTTGGTTACAGAAAAGTTATGGAAAAGTTTGATCCACTTAAATTTTGCCTTCCTTTGTTCCTCCCTCCCCCCTCATCAACATGCTAACAACGTTCTTAAATAAAACCTTATCGTATTCATTAGATACCATATTTTGGAACTAGTGATGTCACCACTGGTCTCAGTTCTTCTCTATGCAATGCAGGCATGTTGTGGCTAATAGGAGGGGCTGGAAGAGTGTACATAGCTTCCTGAAGACATCACAGCACTCTGACTCAGTACTCCTCTCAAGAACGCTCAGCCCTGATGCAAGCAGGGAGCTGGCTCTTTGGAGGAGGAGAAGAACACAAGAGGGCGCCAAACTAAGTGCAGCAATTGGGAACGTTTACTAAATAGACAATGGCAACTTGCTTATGAGAAATGACTAATCACTTATAATGTAGTGTCCCAGGAGTCTAACTCCAATGCCAAGGTGCTTGGTCACCACCATCAGCAGAGTATGGAAAAGAGCAGCTGAAGAAGCTTGACAAAGGCGCATGGGGGCTCCAAAGCACGTAGCCACACCCCTCAAGCCTGATTGGAGTAGGATATAATTTCCGATCTGGTGTTATACCAGATTCTGCTACCGGGAAGCGACGTACGGACTAGAACTTACTGCGCATGCGCCATGCGTTCCGACATGGCCGCTATGGATTCCAATAGGTTTCTTAATGTGACAGAACACGAAGCAGTGGCAAAGATCTTCTTACACTCACGCAAGTCCTGAATTTTACATTTATTTTAGCAGTAAACTCACCTTATAGACTGAATCACAGTATTACATTTCTATTATTATTGTATTCTCCTAAGTGGAACGAAAAACCTGCAGGTAGAAGGTGGCGACGGCCATCTTGGTACACCCGGCACTGCTCAGCGACAAACTGATTATATAGTGAAATAGACTATGTGACTCGGTTGCGGTGAAAAAGTCTATTTCAGTCTATAAGGTGAGTTTACTGCTAAAATAAATGTAAAATTCAGGACTTGCGTGGGTGTAAGAAGATGTCCGCCGCTGCTTCATGTTTTGTCACATTAGGAAAGCTATTGGAACGCATAGCGGCCATGTTGGAACGCATGGTGCATGTGCAGAAAGTTGTTTTTGTCCGTATGTCACTTCCGGTAGCAGAATCTGATAGGTAGCGCTATTCTGACAGAACACCGGCCCTGCACTCCTTTAGCGCTTTCACTTCCCGTTTCAGCTGCTTCCTGGTCTCTCTTCCATACTTGGCTGATGGCGGTGACCGAGCGCCCTGGCATTAGAATTACAGATTCCTGGAGCACTACTCCACTGGCGGTCAGATGATTGTCATAAGTGATTACAGCCATTTCTCATAAGTTAGCTGCCAATTGTCTCTTTATTTAAAGCGGAGTTTCGGGCACAAAATCAACCTCATCGATTTTGTTGCCACCCGCTTGCTCTTCTTCACCTGAAAAGGAATTGGATAGTTAGGATTATTTTTTTTTTTATTTTTTTTTTTTTTACTCACCTTGTATTTGTAGAAAGAAATACTCACCTATTCTCCACTTCCTCCCTCTGTGGCCGCGGCCCGCGCCGTCTCTTCCGGTTTGCAATGATTCCTGGAAGCTGAACGTCATCGCTCCCAGGAATCAATGCGACGGCACCGGCACTGCTCGTCACTTCCGGGGCGACGCCGCATTCCTTGCTAAACAGCTTCTGGGCATGCCCAGAAGCTGTGGAGGAATGCGGCACCGGTGAAGGCGCATTCTGGGAGAAGACGACGCGGAAGAGGATCGCGCTGGCTTCAGCTGCCCACAACAGAGATGGCAACGCTGTGGAAGAAATTTTATAAGTGAGTATTTCTTCTTGCAGGTAAGTGCGAACCGGGACAGATCAGAGGCTATCCATTGTGGAATGTACTAGCCCTGACTGTCCCGGGGGTATGTACATTGAAAAAATGTTTTTGTGCCCCGGAACTCCGCTTTAATAAAAGGTTCGCTATTGCTACACTTAGTTTGGTGCCCTCTCGTGTTGTCCTTACATTTTTCCTGAATTCTTCAGTCTGTAAGGTGCTGCAGCCAATGTATTTTGGGATTATGGACTTTTAGCCTGGGTTCACACCATTATGAACACAGACATCGCATGTGATCCGCACCGCATTGCTGCGATGTCTGCGCAATGCAAATTCAGCCATACAGTTTGTATGGCTAAACTCGCAAGGCAGTCGCATGAAAATGCTGTAGGAACCTTTTTTTTCCCCGCACTGGATACGGATCTCATGGGTGTTCACAACAATGCAATCCGATTCCTGTCCTAATTCACAGTTTGCACTGCGATACGATCTGGGGGTGTCGTTAACTTTGTATTGACACCCGCAGCGGTTCGCAGAGGACAGTATGAACTTACCTGCAAGGGGGAAGTGATGCGGGAACCCGCACTGGTTCCCGCATTAAAATAGTGTGAACCCAGGCTCAAGGACTTTGTAATTTTATTGTCACATTTATGCTTCTTGCACCATATGTAGTTTTTTTGTTGGCTCTTAGGGAGGAGTTATGCAAATATCAAAATGCCTTGATGGGTGGATGTCAGTCCGGGTTCCTAGGCAGGCCGTATTTACATGCAGACTACCCTAAATAACGCCCACCTGCGATTTTTTATTTTTTTTTTTATCATCCAGCAATCTTGAAGCCTCCTCTAAATGGTATATTAGGACTTTGTTCTGTACCTTTAAGCTGGTGTTGCAGCGTGCGAGGTTCTGGTCCTGCACCTTCCAGGGGCCATTTCCGGGGGTCTCTGCACCGCGGGCGTCCGGTAACACCAGAGAGTCTCCGGGAGAAAGAGGAAAAATACCCAGAGAGATGGGGCGCTCCTTCCTGATTGGTGGAAAAAAGAAGAAGATGTCAGCCCTTTCAGTGATGACCAGGCGCGGCTGGGAGGGCTTTGTTCTACGGTAAGGTTCTTGCAGGGTTTTCTTTGTTTCTGCCCCCCCCCAGCAGTTTACAATCACTTTAAAGCGATATTTAAAACCAAAACTGTAATATATTGCAGAATATCAATCATTAGATGTGGTGGCTGCATTAGTCTTTTTTTTTTTCTGGCTCCCCCTCCCCAGGAGTTTCCACCTGGTGATCTGGCCAGTGACACACCTCCTGTATTAGAGTGTCCCCACTCTGGATGAAGGAGCACAGGAGAGACACAGCAGACATCATGGTCAGTCTGGAAGGAGGGGGAGTGTTAGATGGACTAGCAGATTTAGATACACTAACAAACTGAAGCGGAACTCCAGCTAACAGTTTATAAGAAGTTACAGCAGTTTTTGTTTTTTCTTTTGGAATAAAGGATTTACAGCTGATCAATGTAAGCACCCCTTCAGTGGAAAACTGCTTGTCTCAACCCTGCAACTGCTATATCCATAAGAGAGCTTGTTGGTTTTTTTTTTTTTAAACAAGACTTAGGCCCCGTTCACACTGGGGCGACGCTACTTCCCGGGGCGACCTCATAGGTCGCGGCGCGCTGCTCGCACCACGACCTCGGAGCAGCCGGCACAGACTTCATAACATTGAAGTCAATGCAGGTCGCTCCGGGTCGCCCCAAAGAAGCTCCGGACCCCTTTTCTAAGTCGGAGCGACTTGTGTCGCTCCTATTAGAACGGGTCCGCAGCTTCCCTATGGGAGGCGACCTACGGCGACCTGTCAGGCGACCAGGTCGCCCCAGTGTGAACGGGGGCTCACTGGCCAGATCACCAAGAAATAAGGCCCTGTTCACATACAAGCGACGCTACTTCGCACCGCGACCTCCGAGCAGCCGCCACGGACTTCATAACATTGAAGTCTATGGCGGTCGCCTCCTGGTCGCCCCAAAGAAGCTCCGGACCCTTTTTCTAAGTCGGAGCGACTTGTTTTTTTTTTTTTTAAAGCCCGTAGCGTGTGAAACACACTCAAAAGACTTCACCCGGTGCATAAAAAAGTGCACACACACCAACGTGAGGAACACAAAAAGTGCACAGGGTGTGCGAACACAAATGGTCTTCCCTCCGAAGAGGTAGGACCCGAACCTCGATCCCCCGGGGCCCAAGACTCCTGACAGGGATTTAAGGTACTCATGGTCTGTCTGGCCGAAACCAGACCGACCCCGTTCTTCAGGGGGGCTGCCGAAACAGCCCCCACCGAGTACTAAGTGGGGCTCCCCCGAAGGGAGACCCCATGAGAGAGGGCGGACTAAGCCAAAAGGCCATATCCACCCCCTCCCAAGACTCAAGGCTGGGCCCGAGGACCCACACCCTACAAGTCGTGCAGTGAAAAAAAAGGTGATAGAAAGTGACAAACTACAAAGAAAAAGCACACACAAACAAAAAGGTGGGGGAGGGGAAGTGGAGAGGTGAATTAGTGCCCTTGTGAAAATACAAGGGCAGGCCTTCCGGCCGGAATAAAAATTCCTCTGGTCGAAGCCAAAAGGCCTTGCCCAAGAGGCAGGTGCTTAAAAAAGTGTGTAGGTGCAGTGACCATGGTGCCGAAAAACTCAAGGCGAGCTGCCCCTCACCAGTGAGAATTAAGGCACCCCTGGGCTGCCACCCCAGGGGCACATACACTACGGGCTTTTTCTACCCCGGCCCAAAGGCCAGACCAAGTGTAGCCCTATCCTACCAGGAGGCATCAGAACTTTAGACAGCTTAGGGTGAGCCTGCCTTTAACTGGGGACAAGCCTTTTGCAAGGCCAGATTCAACCCAGGAGGAAAGGCCCTCCCACCGCCACCGCCGTTCCTTACCAATCACATCCAGGAGCAGTACTAACAAGTCGGACAAGCTGGTTTTCTCGCTCCCTTCAAACTGGTAGGGGCGGACCCATTCAAATCAGGAAGGCATTGGAACCTTCCGGCTTTCTCTGGTTTGGCCTACTCCGGTCCTCCAGTTACGCCCAGAGCGCCCCGGTTAACTTCGGCCACCACCGATACTAACCTTCAGGTTCCATTCCAACACTGATAAGAACAGATACTACACTTGATCTTAGCCAAAAGGCCTCGGAGCGGCCGCCACGGACTTCATAACATTGAAGTCTATGGCGGTCGCCTCCGGGTCGCCCCAAAGAAGCTCCGGACCCTTTTTCTAAGTCGGAGCGACTTGTGTCGCTCCTATTAGAACGGGTCCGCAGCTTCCCTATGGGAGGCGACCTACGGCGACCAGATCGCCTCACAGGTCGCCTTAGTGTGAACGGGGGCTTATAATGAAAAGAGATTCTAAAAAAATAAATATATAAATAAATAAAAAAAAAAAAAAAAAAAAAAACAAAACAAGGGTAGCCATGAGTTGGTAAGCTGTAATATGATAAATGTTTGCTTTTGGGTTCAATACCAATTTTAAAGAGCAAGTACAGCTAACCAGTATAGCCAATCATTCAGAAAGCCCAGTTTAAAAAAAAAAAAAAAAAAAAAAAATTCTAATAAATGCAATTGGAAGGACTCCAGCTTCTTGTTGCATGATTCCGCGCATCACTAGTGCCGGTTCACACTATAGCGATGGAAGACATTGCATGTGATTCGGAGCGCACTGCTCTGCAAATCACATGCAATGTCTGTGCGAAGCAGATTCAGCCATACAGGTTTTATGGCTGAATTCGCATCGTATTTGGACCAAAGTCACGCAGGACACTTTTTTTGGTCTGCACCAGAATCGGATCGCATGGGTGTTCACACCTATGAAACCTGATTTCTGTTTGAATTGACAGTTCACACTGCGATATGCGAACTGATCTGGGGGTGTCATTAACTTTGTATTGACACTCCCAGCGATTCACATATGACAGTGTGAACTGCCTGCGAGTCGGGTGCGGTGCAGGAACCCGCAGTGGATTCACAGGGTTCCCGTGGCACGCATCGCACCAGTGTGAACGGGCACTAAAACACAGAACAGTGCCAACAGTAGAATGGATAGTGACAGTTGGCTTACTGCCAATTTTTCTTTTAAGTGCCGTAGAAAACATGCAGCCATGTGCACAGTTCCAGTGTTTGTAGGATTGTATTTCTGTGGATGACGCACAATCCTCACTCCCCATGGATGCACAATTGAAAACACTAATAGCACAACAATTTTCCACTGCATGCAACAAAGCAACAATAGAGCCCATAGGGTGACATGACCCCCCTGAGATAATGGAGAGGCGGGGGCCGTGCAGAGCCCGACCCAAAGGCCAGCGTGCAGAACCCGACCCCCGCGGCCAGCATACAGAACCCGACCCCCCGCGGCCAGCATACAGAACCCGACGCCAGCATACAGAACCCGACGCCAGCATACAGAACCCGACCCCAGCATACAGAACCCGACCCCAGCATACAGAACCCGATCCCAGCATACAGAACCCGACCCCAGCATACAGAACCCGACCCCAGCATACAGAACCCGACCCCAGCATACAGAACCCGACCCCAGCATACAGAACCCGACCCCAGCATACAGAACCCGACCCCAGCATACAGAACCCGATCCCAGCATACAGAACCCGACCCCAGCATACAGAACCCGACCCCAGCATACAGAACCCGACCCCAGCATACAGAACCCGACCCCAGCATACAGAACCCGAACCCCAGCATACAGAACCCGATCCCCACAGCCAGTATATTGGCTAGAAAATTACTTAGAACCCCCAAACATACATACATATATATTTTTATATTTTTTTTATTTTTTTAGCAGAGACCCTATAGAATGGTGTATGTTGCATTTTTTTGTGTCACACTGTATTTGTGCAGCAGTTTTTCAAAAACTCAATTTTTTGGGGAAAAAAAAAAAAAAAAAAAAAAAAACACATTCATGAATTAAAAAAAAAAAAAACAGTAAAGTTAGCCCAATATTTTTATTTGTATAGTGTGAATGATGATGTTACGTCGCGTAAATAGATACCCAACATGCCACACTTTAAATTGTGTCTGCCTGTGGAATAGCCTCAAACTACGCTAACAATTCTCCCATAGGCGACGCTTTAAACGCCTTTACAGGTTACCAGTTTAGAGTGGCACAGGAGGTCTGGTGTTAGAATTATTGCTGTGACGTTCGCGACAATACCTCACATGTGTGGTGCGATCACCATTTACATATGCGTGCGCGAGTAACGTATGCGTTCACATTTGCGCCTAAGCACGGTGGGACAGGGGCGCTTTAAATTTATTTAATACAAAAAATTGTTTTTACACTTTTTAAAAAAAAAAAAAATATATATATATTTTTTTTTTTATGTACAAACATTATTGCTATCACAAAAGATGAATAACACCCCTTGTGACAGCATGGACCGTGACAGGTCCTCTTTATGGAGAGATTTGGGGTCTATTAGAGCAGTGGTCCTCAACCCTGGCCTACAGGGCCCACTAACAGGCCAGGTTTGCAAGATAACTGAAATACATCCCAGGTGATATAATTTGCTGCTCAGTGATCTCCTCAAGGTAATACTTAACTCCGGTCCTCAGGGCACACCAACAGGCCAGATTTTGAGGACCACTGTATTAGAGGACCTAATGTCATAATGAGGACTCCTGAGAAGACAGGGGACATAGATAAGACATCCCCTGAAAAAAAGGCCCAATGAGTTTTTGTAGCCAAAATAAATATAAGACCCGGTCTTATTTTCAGGGAAACACGGTATAGTGTATGAGTAACCCCACAAAGCCTTGTTATAGGTGTTACTGGTCCTTTAAGCTGCTTAGCGTCTCTCCTAACAGTGTCGGGTCAATGGAAACTCCTTCAGGCTACGTTCACATGTGGGCGCAGCGGATCACGGGCAGAATCACCGCGATTCTGCCCGCGATCCAGGAATCAATGCAAATCGTGGGACGCCCGTGTGATGCCCGTGATTTGCAATGGCATCCCAAACGCTGTGCGATGTTGCCGCGATTTCCCCCTGCCGAATCGCGGTAACATCGCGCAAACAGAATCGTGGGACGCATGACGCACAAAAGAAGCTTTTTGGGCGTCATGCGTCCCACGATTCTGTTTGCGCGATGTTACCACGATTCGGCAGGCGGAAATCGCGGCAACATCGCACAGCATTTGGGGTGCCATTGCAAATCACGGGCATCGCACAGGCGTCCCGCGATTTGCAATGATTTCCGGATCGTGGGCAGAATAGCAGTGATTCTGCCCTGATCCGCTGCGCCCACATGTGAACGTAGCCTTAAGGAAAGCTGCTTTTCCCTATTATCATTAGCAGAACTTTCTAGAAAGCAGATTGCATGACTTGCACAAATTAAAGCAATCCTATGTATATGAAAACAACACAAAACATCCACAATAGAAGCAAAAATTACAAAAACGGTGACAAAAAACACCCTCCAAACCAGCAGAGAGCTCCACAAAAAGCTGAATTCCTCCGCTGTGTTGGCAGGGGGACAATGGACAGTTTCCATTTCCAGAAAAGACTCGCAGCCCCACCGCTATTGGGGGGGGGGGGTGAGCAGGGGGGGAGACACGCCAGGAATTAAGGTCACACAAATTAACGATGGCAGCAGCTCGTCCTGACTAATAAAAAGTGACTTCATTAAGTCGCAGCCACTGGATCAGCTAATTGTGCGCTCTGCTTGTCCTTTCGTCACTTATCGTACGCAGACGATATTTTGTCCATATCCGAATCACAGAACACAAAACGCGTCAGACTATGTAAAAGGTTTTCCAGTCACATATAAAATTTCAGTCAGGATAAAGCAAGATTGAAGTTTGTTCAGCTTTACCAAAAGAATTGCCTATGCAGATAAGGGGCGTCTGTAGATAAAAACAAACGGTGCAGCTTTGACTAAATTTAATTCATGCCCTTGATATTGGTGTAGGCCATTTACATACCTCATGAAGCCTGTCTGGAATACTGCCAGGACGTTGCTAAGAGACGCCAAGTCATTACTGCTCACCTCCACCATCACAGGAGCGAGCTCTCCAATGTGGAGCTCAGAGCTACTACATCAGGGGGGAGAAAGAGCATGTAAGGGGGTTTCAATGAGAAGGAGCTCACTCCTGTTATGGTGAAGGAGAGCAGTAATTACTGGGCCTCTCTTAGCAACATCCTAACAACATCTCGGGAGTATTCCAGTCAGGCTTGTATGTAAGTACTGTATGTAAATAGTAAGTATGTAAATAGCAAGTATGTAAATAGTGCAAAGTTTGTTTTTATCTACAAAGTTAAATAATGCCTTATGCGCCCATTCAGACTGGTGCGACACGACTTTACTGGGGGCGACCTGTGAAGGCGCGACTTGCAGGGACATCATATAATTGAAGTCAATGCAAGTCGCCTCCAGGTCGCCCCAAAGTAGTACAGGACCCTTTTTCTAAGTCGGAGCGACTTGTGTCGCTCCTATTAGAACGGGTCCTGTACTATTCAATGGCGAGCGACCGACCGCGACTTGTCAGGCGACCAAGTCGCCTGACAAGTCGCACTAGTGTGAATGGACCCTATATAGGTGTAGGCCGTTTACATACTTCATAAAGCTTATTCCCAGGACATTGCAAAGAGAGGCCTAGTTGTTACTGCTCACCTCCACCATCACAGGAGTGAGCTCCTTCTCGGAATCAAACCCCATCACATGTTCTCACTCTCTCCTGATGCAGTAGCTCTGAGCTCAGAGTTTAAGAGCTCGCTCCTGTGATGGTGGGGGTGAGCAGTAGGGACAAGGCCTTTCTTTGCAACATCCTTAGAAATATCCTGGGAGTTTTCAGTCAGGCTTCAGGAGGTACCTAAAACATCCTAAACCTATAGAAAGGGCATTATTCAACTTAGTAGATAAAAACGAACTGTGCAGCTCTGACTAAAGTTGAATAATGCTCTTACTATAGTGTAGGCCATTTACGTACCTGATGAAGCCTGACTGGAGCATTCCCAAAACACTGCTAAGTGAGGCCTAGCTTCTTCTTCCATCACAAGTGAGCTCCTTCACTGAATTAAACCCCGTAATATGCGCTCGTTCTCCCCTGATGTAATAGCTCTGAGCTCAGCTTGAGAGCTCGCTCCTGTGATGGTGGAGGTGAGCAGTGATGACAAGGCCTCTCTTAGCAACATCCTTAGAAACTTCCTTGGAGTATTCCGGTCAGGCTTTAGGAGGTACGTAATTGGCCTACACCGATAGAAGGGACATTATTGAACTTTGTAGATGAAAACGAACTGTGCAGCTCTGACTAAAGTTGAATAATGCTCTTGCTAAAGGTGTAGGCCATTTATGTACCTGATGAAGCCTGACAGGAGCATTCACAAAACATTGCTAAGTGAGGCCTAGCTTTTACTGCTCACTACTTCCATCACGAGTGAGCTCCTTCTCTGATCCAAGCCCGTCATATGCTCTCGCTCTCCCCTAATGTAGTAGCTCTGAGCTCAGAGTTTGAGAGCTTGCTCCTGTGATAGTAGAGGTGAGCAGTGATGACTAGGCCTCTCTTAGCAACATCCTTAGAAACTTCCTGGGAGTATTCCGGTCAGGCTTTAGGAGGTACGCAATTGGCCTACACCTATAGAAGGGGCATTATTCAACTTTGTAGATAGAAAACAAACTGCAGCTCTAAATAAAGTTGAATAATGCTTCTGCTATTGGGGTAGGCAATTTGCATACCTCATGAAGCCTGACTGAAATACTCCCAGGATTTTTCTAAGGATGTTGCTAAGAGAGGCCTAGCTATTACAGCTCACCTCAACCATCACAGGAGTGAGCTCTTTCTCTGATTCAAAACTCCTCACATGATCTTTCTCTCCCCTGATGCAGTAGCTCTTAGCTCAGCATTTTAGAGCTCACTCCTGTGACAACGGAGGTCAGTAGTAACGACTAGGTCTCTCTTAGCAACATCCTGAGAGTATTCCATTCAGGCTTCGTGAGGTACATAATTCCCTTGCTATAGGTGTAGGCCATTTATGTACCTCATGAAGGCCGCCTGAAATACTCCCAGGACGTGTCTAAGAATGTTGCTAAGAGAGGCCTAGCTATTAGGGCTCACCTCAACCAGCACAGGAGTGAGCTCTTTCTCTGATTCAAACCTCCTCACATGATCTCGCTCTCCAATGATGCACTATTTCTGAGATCAGCGTTTGAGAGCTCGCTCCTGTGACAGTGGAGGTGAGCAGTAATGACTAGGTCTCTCTTAGCAACATCCTGGAAGTATTCCAGTCAGGCTTCATGAGGTACATAATGCCCTTGCTATAGGTGTAAGCCGTTTATGTACCTCATGAATCCTGACTGGAATACTCCCAGAATGTTTCCAAGGATGTTGCTAAGTGAGGCCTAGTCGTTATTGCTCACCTCCACCATTACAGAAGTGAGCTCTTTCTCCGCTTCAAACCCCCTCACATGCTCTCTATCTCTCCTGATGTAGTAGCTCTGAGCTCAGCATTTGAGAGTTCGCTCCTGTGATGGTAGAGGTGAGCAGTAATGACCAGGCCTCTCTTAGCAATATCCTGGGAGTATTCCAGTCAGGCTTCATGAAGTACGTAAACAGCCTACACCTATAGCAAGGGTATTTTTCAACTTTGGTCAGAGCTGCAGTTAGTACAGGTGCCCCTCAAGAGGAGTTTTTTTGGTAAAGATAAACCAACCCTTTAGGGAAAACTGGGTGAAAAGACAGCAAAATACAGCAGAATGAAGAAAAAAAAAAAAAAAACAGTGAGGCCTTTTTCTAGGTTTGGGTTGGTGAAAATTCTCTACAGTTCAGTCAGGTTTTTAGGTTATTTCCACTTCACTTCAAAAATGGTTAAAATGAGAAGACGAATTGTCCAACACATGATGATTGACAAGTCAAACTGCCGGAAACTCACACAGAGAGCAAACCCAGATAAAGGCAAATTCCATCTTTATAAACCTTCCCAAAATGTTACACTTTGCGAACATAGGCATAGTTCACCTTTACCAAAAATCAGCTTATGCAGGTTAGGGGCGCCGGTAGATAAAAACAAACGGTCAGCTGTGGCCTAAGTTGGATAATGGCCTTGCTATGTAGGTCATTTACACACCTCCTGAAGCCTGGTCAACAAAACTCCCAGCGATGGCATCATCCTGTCCTGCCTTGTTGTTCGGACGTTACTAAGACACTGTGGGACAAGGGAGAGACCGACAGCTGCAGTGGCCGGACAAGGGAGAGACCGACAGCTGCAGTGGCCGGACAAGGGAGAGACCGACAGCTGCAGTGGCCGGACAAGGGAGAGACCGACAGCTGCAGTGGCCGGACAAGGGAGAGACCGACAGCTGCAGTGGCCGGACAAGGGAGAGACCGACAGCTGCAGTGCCTGGACAAGGGAAAGACCGACAGCTGCAGTGCCTGGACAAGGGAGAGACCGACAGCTGCAGTGCCTGGACATAAGGGAGACCGACAGCTGCAGTGCCTGGACATAAGGGAGACCGACAGCTGCAGTGCCTGGACATAAGGGAGACCGACAGCTGCAGTGCCTGGACATAAGGGAGACCGACAGCTGCAGTGGCTGGACATAAGGGAGACCGACAGCTGCAGTGGCTGGACAGAAGGGAGACCGACAGCTGCAGTGCCTGGACAAGGGAGACCGACAGCTGCAGTGCCTGGACAAGGGAGACCGACAGCTGCAGTGCCTGGACATAAGGGAGACCGACAGCTGCAGTGGCTGGACATAAGGGAGACCGACAGCTGCAGTGGCTGGACATAAGGGAGACCGACAGCTGCAGTGCCTGGACATAAGGGAGACCGACAGCTGCAGTGGCTGGACAGAAGGGAGACCGACAGCTGCAGTGCCTGGACAAGGGAGACCGACAGCTGCAGTGCCTGGACAAGGGAGACCGACAGCTGCAGTGCCTGGACATAAGGGAGACCGACAGCTGCAGTGGCTGGACATAAGGGAGACCGACAGCTGCAGTGGCTGGACATAAGGGAGACCGACAGCTGCAGTGGCTGGACATAAGGGAGACCGACAGCTGCAGTGGCCGGACAAGGGAGACTGACAGCTGCAGTGGCCGGACAAGGGAGACTGACAGCTGCAGTGGCCGGACAAGGGAGACTGACAGCTGCAGTGGCCGGACAAGGGAGACCGACAGCTGCAGTGGCCGGACAAGGGAGGCCGACAGCTGCAGTGCCTGGACATAAGGGAGACTGACAGCTGCAGTGGCTGGACATAAGGGAGACTGACAGCTGCAGTGGCTGGACATAAGGGAGACTGACAGCTGCAGTGGCTGGACATAAGGGAGACTGACAGCTGCAGTGGCTGGACATAAGGGAGACTGACAGCTGCAGTGGCTGGACAAGGGAGACTGACAGCTGCAGTGGCTGGACAAGGGAGACTGACAGCTGCAGTGGCTGGACAAGGGAGACTGACAGCTGCAGTGGCCGGACAAGGGAGACTGACAGCTGCAGTGGCCGGACAAGGGAGACTGACAGCTGCAGTGGCCGGACAAGGGAGACTGACAGCTGCAGTGGCCGGACAAGGGAGACTGACAGCTGCAGTGGCCGGACAAGGGAGACTGACAGCTGCAGTGGCCGGACAAGGGAGACTGACAGCTGCAGTGGCCGGACAAGGGAGACTGACAGCTGCAGTGGCCGGACAAGGGAGACTGACAGCTGCAGTGGCTGGACAAGGGAGAATGCTGGTGTTCTGGACATTGGGTGTATACTGTCCTAAGTGTTAGTACAGCTAGCTGCTCTGTCCAGCCCCATGCAGCCACAGCAGCTGTCAGCCTTTCAGAGTTTGACAGGTTGCTGGCAGCAAGGCTGGATGCTGCACCTCTGCTGGCAATACCAATAGCAAGCATACCAACTTGAAAAGAGGTAACTGATTTTGCTATGGACTACAGCAATTCGCAATGTTAAAGCAGAATCAAACCCAAAAGCAAGGCTCTCTTTTGTCTATTTTCATCTGGTGATCCAGCTAGTAAGTCTGTTTTCAAAAGCACAAGCTCTCCAGCAGAATGTATCAGTTTACAGGGATTATACAAACCATTTAAAATTACAGGAGGCACGCACAATGATCAGCATTTATGTACTCATGTAAAACCTTTACCCCAAAAAGGAAAACAAAGTTTGCTGAAACTGATTATAAAGTGTGAGCAGGAGTTTGACTTCAGTTTGCTACTGTATCTAAATCTGCTAATAAATTTAACACCCCCCCCCCCCCACCCACTGACAAGGCTGCTGTGTCTCCTATGCTCCCCCTATAAATAGAATAGAGAGGCTCTAGTACAGGAGGTGAGCTACTGGCCAGATTATCAGGTGAAACAGAGAAAAAAGACAAAAAAAGGAAAACGAATGCAGCCGCTACATTTAATGATTGGTAGGCTACAACGTATTATATTTTTGGTTTTGGGTCTAATTCCGCTTTAGGGCAAACCACAAACGAACAATGAAAACCAAAAAAAAAAAAATACTGAACTACAAAAAAAAAAAAAAATCATCATAATTATAAATACGCAACGACCGCATCAAACTCATATTACACTGCATTCAAAATGGAACGTCCTCGGAGGTGATCCCAGTGCAGGATATCAGACATATTACATTGAACTCCACTAGATTGTAAGCTCTGGGGGACAGGGCCCTCCTACCCTCTTGTATTAAATTGTTTTCTTTTTAAACTTCTTTTTATTAAAGTTTATATATGCAAGTACAAAAACAAAAAACAATTCAGCACCAGTAGGCAATGCGACCGATATAGGATATTAACAGAGCCAATGAAAAAATACTTCAACACATCGCATTATCAACATTTGCGAATCGCAAGTATGGAATTGTTTTCTAACTGTTCTGTCTCCCAAGCACTGCAAAAACTGCTGGGTCTATATAACTCCTGTGTAATAAAAATAGAACAAGAATATAAAATAAAATAATGTAAAATTTTATATATACATTATAAAATAAATATATAAATAAATAATAATTTAAAATATAACAAGCATATAAAATAAATCTAAAATATATAAATAATTTAAAAATAATATAGAAATAATAATCTAAAATTTATGAACAATAATCTAAAATTTAACAAGAATATGAAATAAACATTATAAAATATTTTAATGATAATCCAAACTAAATAATAATCTAAAATATATAAATGATAAAATATAAATAATTTAAACTATATAAATAGTAATATAAAAAAATAATATAGAATATTTAAAATGTAAAAATAATACTCCAAAATATACCAAGAATATTAAATATTCTAAAATATTTAAAAATTAATATAAAATAAATAGTATAAAATATATTCATGATAAAATCTAACAAGAATATAAAATATAGAAATAATATTCTAAAATGTATAAATGATAGTCTAAAATATAACAATATGAAATAAACATTATAAAATATTTAAATATAAAATAAATAATAACTTAAAATATAACAAGAATATAAAATAAATAACATCAAATATATAAATATTAATCTAAAATAAATATAGAAATAATAATCTAAAATATATAAAATTATAACAAAATATAACAAGAATATAAAATAAATAACAAAATATATAAAAAATAATCTAAAATCTATAAATGATCATATAAAAAAAAAATAATCTAAAATATATAAATAATATAAAATATAATACAATAATAATAAATCGCAACAAGGCAGAACAATGTCACATACACAGGTCAGAAATCCGGGAAACAAAGCGACAAAACCGTTATAAATGCCACACGATACTGATGATACAGAAAGCAAAATATCCAAATTCTGTATACTATCACAAGCCAAACTTGTCCAACTCTGGCCCCCAAGGGCCGCACACCACTAAGATTTCGGGGAGGCGCAGTAACCATCCATTCGCCACTCTTGCCAATAAAATGACCAATCTCCAGTTAGCAGAGATCACAGAGCGAAGGAGACAGAGTGACCGGCTGCCAGCGCAGAGACGGCGGTAATCAGCTTTAGCCGTGTCAAACGTCAGTCATCCCAATGGTCTCCGCAGAGACGCAGGACGCGCTGTCACTGGAGAAAGTTGCCGCCGTGTCTGGCGCTCTGCATTTCAGCTCAAGGTCAGCCGATATCTCAGATCCGGTAACGTACGACCGACCTCCTTTCCATTTCACCGTCCTCACTGCGGCAACCTTTAAACTTTGGATGAGTCCGGCCTGTAAGGGCCGAGCTGGACGACTCCATTACAGCGGCATATAAAGTACATTTTGCATTAAATGCAAAGAGCAATAAAAACAAAAGCAAGCAATAAATACGCAGGACAGAGACGCACGAATACAGAAAGCGGCGATCCGTACGCTCGGCAGGGGGATCAATCAAACCACATAAAAACAATGAAGTCAGTGCAGCTGGGCGGCTGAGCATGCCCTGGGAGGCGAAGGGTTAATAAGTACCTGAGGATCCTGGGAAGGGTCTCGGTGAGGGCCGGCAGGCCGGCGGAGAAGGAGAAATGGACGAGCAGCAGGACAGACAGCGACACCAGGATGGCAGAATTAATGACCACCGCCCCGCCAACAAAGCCAAACACAAAGAGTAGCATGCATCTGGGACTCATGGCTCTGCGCTGGCATGGTGGCAGGCCTGGGGGATCAAGGGTGCCGCACGTCTAACGAGGGGGGTCCGCCGGCCGAGCTCAGGGTCTGTCATTCAGCTGGTGCCACAAAAAGCAATGCCAGAGCCCATTGCTGCGTGTGTGCTCCTGCAGCAGACTCCGAGCGATGACATCATCCCTCCCCCCCCCTCCCCTCCTCCCCTTCTACACCGGCTCTCCCGGGGAAAGGGATGAAGATGCTCTGTATTGAGCTGCAGCCAATCAATGCGCATTATCCATCAGGGGACTCCAGCACAGAGGAGGAACAGGCAGCCGCTGCTGGATGCTGACAATCCGTGCGCAACAAACACAGACAGAGCGCAACACACACACACACACACAGACACACAGACAGACAGAGCACAACACACACACACACAGAGCACAACACACGCAGACAGAGCGCAACACACACACACACACACAGACAGACAGAGCACAACACACACACACACAGAGCACAACACACGCAGACAGAGCGCAACCCACACACACACACACACAGACAGACAGAGCGCAGCGCAACCCACACACACACACACACACACACAGACAGACAGAGCGCAGCGCAACACACACACACACACACAGACAGACAGAGCGCAACACACACACACACAGAGAGCGCAACCCACACACACACACAGACAGACAGAGCGCAACACACAGACAGAGCACAACACACGCAGACAGAGCGCAACACCGACACACACACACACAGACAGAGCACAACACACACACACAGAGCACAACACACACACACAGAGCACAACACACACACACAGAGCACAACACACGCAGACAGAGCGCAACCCACACACACACACACACACACACACACAGACAGACAGAGCGCAACACACACACACACACAGACAGACAGAGCGCAACACCCACACACACACAGAGAGCGCAACCCACACACACACACAGACAGACAGAGCGCAACACACACACACAGAGCACAACACACACACACACACACACAGACAGAGCACAACACACGCAGACAGAGCGCAACACCGACACACACACACACACACAGACAGACAGCGCAACCCACACACACACAGAGCGCAACCCACACACGCAGACAGAGCGCAACCCACACACAGAGCGCAACCCACACACAGAGCGCAACCCACACACAGAGCGCAACCCACACACAGAGCGCAACCCACACACACACACAGAGCGCAACCCACACACGCACACAGAGCGCAACCCACACACGCACACAGAGCGCAACCCACACACACACACACACACACGCACACACAGAGCGCAACCCACACCCACACACACACACAGAGCGCAACCCACATACACACACACAGAGCGCAACCCACACACACACACACGAGCGCAACCCACACACACAGACAAGAGCGCAACCCACACACACAGACAGACAGAGCGCAACACACACACAGACAGACAGAGCGCAACACACACACAGACAGACAGAGCGCAACACCCACACACAGACAAGAGAGCAACCCACACACAGACAAGAGAGCAACCCACACACAGACAGACAGAGCGCAACCCACACACAGACAGAGCGCAACACCCACACACAGACAAGAGAGCAACCCACACACAGACAAGAGAGCAACACACACACAGACAAGAGAGCAACACACACACAGACAGACAGAGCGCAACACCCACACAGACAGAGCGCAACACCCACACACAGACAAGAGAGCAACCCACACACAGACAGACAGAGCGCAACACCCACACAGACAGACAGAGCGCAATCCACAGACAGACAGAGCGCAATCCACAGACAGACAGAGCGCAATCCACAGACAGACAGAGCGCAACCCACACACACACACACACACACACACACACACACACACACACACACACACAGCGCAACCCACACACACAGACAGACAGCGCAACCCACACACACACAGAGCGCAACCCACACACACAGAGAGCGCAACCCACACACACAGAGAGCGCAACCCACACACACACACACAGAGCGCAACCCACACACACACAGAGAGCGCAACCCACACACACAGAGAGCGCAACCCACACACAGACAGACAATGGAGCCGGTTCACACATCTCCGGGGCGGCCGCGGTCCGCACTAAAAAAGGTCCCATTCGTCTTTGGCTCCAATTCAGGCAAAAATGTGGACCCGATTCGTACCTGTAATGGAGAATAGGGACGCACCGGACCCCCCCCAAATTCATGTCCGAACTGACAATTCGCACTGCGATATGCAAACTGATCTGGGGGTGTCTTTAACTCTGTATTGACACCCCCAGCGATTCACATATGGCAGTGTGTACTGCCTGCGATTTCAATGCATCGCATATGTGTGTGAACCGGCACTTAGGCTCCATTCACACCTGAGCGCATCTTTCTCAGGCATTTTTAGGGGGGGATTTTTCTCAGGCATTTTTAGGGGGGGATTTTTCTCAGGCATTTTTAGGGGGGGATTTTTCTCAGGCATTTTTAGGGGGGGATTTTTCTCAGGCATTTTTTTGGGATTTTTCTCAGGCATTTTTCAGGCGTTTTTTTGGTGTTTGGAGGCAGGCATTGATATCTAACAAAAACGCTTGTATTCAGCCAAAAAAAGACGCTCATGTACTATTTTAAGCTTCAGGCATTTTGCTTCAGGCGACAAAATGCTCATATGTGAACAGGAGCCATTGAAATGAATGGGATTTTGCTTGTTGGGCATTTTGAGACTTCAGAGATGAGCGTTTTACCAGCTGAAATATGCTCAGGTGTGACCAGGGCTTAGAGCCAGTTCACACTGGGGCGACTCAAAGTCGCCCTGACTTTGAAGCCGCCCCGTGCAGCGCAACTTCATTGCGGCTTGCAAACTAATTCTCTAATAGAAGTCAATGCAAGTTGCTCCGAAGTCGCCCCTAAGTAGTGCAGGAACCTCTTTCTAAGTCGGAGTGATTTGAGTCGCTCCTATTAGAACGGTTCCATTGCACAGCATGGACCGAGACTTGTCAGGCGCCAAAGTCTCCTGACAAGTCGTGGCAGTGTGAACCGGAACTAGGCAGCACATAAAAATACAAACACAGGAAAGTAAACAAATAACAACAAACAGGATAAAGGAACAAAAAATATCACCTGATATTAGAAATGAAAAATCTAACAAGTAAACATCACGCAATAAAATAAGTTAAAAAAAACTAAAAAAAGTTCCATCAAAAAATAAAAAAATAATAATAATAATGTTAAAAATGTATAAAGTATGAACAAAACAACCAATAATAACAACAAAAACAATAATAATAATAATAATAATAATAATAATAGTAGGTGATGGTGGAAGAGACCGTGTTCTGGAGAGGAAAGGGTGCTACACGCCGCCTGGCTCCCACCACATTCCAGCCCAGCACACAGATTTTCGGAATCAGCCCCGGCATTGTTATAGGATTTAAATACAATGGTGGTATTCTCTGCCATAGACAAAAGCAGCCTGGGGGTGAGAGGCACATCCCCCTCCCCCCCCCCACTTTCTCTATTAAACTTGCACTGATCTCACCTAATTCTGTTTTGCATGGTAGATTCCAGTTGATCGGATGACATCAGCTGCTGCAGTTTGGTACGTTCCAGGTGTTCCATGTAATTATGGATCATCTAGTGAGAGATAAAAGATGATTGTTTAATATTTATGGACATTTTCCCCCAAAGTGCACAAGCAATGAAAATGTTCATTATTATTATTCAGGATCTAGGATTATTAAATTATTATATTATTATTTAGGATTTATTATTATTATTCAGGATTATTATATTATTATTATTAATGATTTATTATTATTATTATTATTATTATTATTAAGGATTTATTATTATTATTATTCAGGATCTATAATTATTAAATTATTATGATATTATTTAGGATTTATTATTATTCAGGATTTACTATTATTAAATTATGATATTATTCAGGATTTATTATTATTTTATTATTATTATTATTATTATTCAGGATTTATTATTATTATTCAGGATCTATTATTATTAAATTATTTAGGATTTATTATCATTATTATTATTCAGGGTTTACTATTATTAAATTATGATATTATTCAGGATTTATTATTATTTTATTATTATTATTATTATTATTATTCAGGATTTATTATTATTCAGGATCTATTATTATTAAATTATTTAGGATTTATTATCATTATTATTATTCAGGGTTTACTATTATTAAATTATGATATTATTCAGGATTTATTATTATTATTATATTATAATTATTCAGGATTATTATTATTAAGGATTTATTATTATTATACAGGATCTATTATCATTATTAAATTATGATATTATTCAGGATCTATTATTATTATTATTATTATTAAAATATTATGATATTATTCAGGATTTATTATTATTATTATTCAGGATTATTATTATTAAGGATTTATTATTATTATACAGGATATATTATTATTATTAAATGATATTATTATTCAGGATCTATTATTATTATTATTATTATTATTATTATTAAAATATTATGATATTATTCAGGATTTATTATTATTATTCAGGATCTATTATGATTAAATTATGATATTATTCAGGATTTGTTATTATTATTATAGAGGATTTATATAGCGCCAACAGTTTGCGCAGCACTTTACAATATAAGGAAAGACAATACAGTTACAATACAATTCAATAAAGGAGGAATTGGGCTCATCCACCCAAAAGTGGCGTTTCAGTTGTAGGTGGAGCTTGTGGGGGGGGGGGGGGTTGTATGAATTTTGGGCGACTCCAATAGCAAGGGTCCCCCCCGTAACTGATCCTGGCTCTGTTCCCCAACACCATGGGGGTCGACCTAATCCTTCGTTATATTCTCTATAATATGAAAAATTCAGCACAGGGATGGTGGGAACCCCTCATAATGGGCACAGTAGGTGTACAGACCCAGGAACTCAGCACAGGGATGGTGGGAACCCCTCATAATGGGCACAGTAGGTGTACAGACCCAGGAACTCAGCACAGGGATGGTGGGAACCCCTCATAATGGGCACAGTAGGTGTACAGACCCAGGAACTCAGCACAGGGATGGTGGGAACCCCTCATAATGGGTACAGCAGGTGTACAGACCCGGGAACTCAGCACAGGGATGGTGGGAACCCCTCATAATGGGCACAGCAGGTGTACAGACCCGGGAACTCAGCACAGGGATGGTGGGAACCCCTCATAATGGGCACAGCAGGTGTACAGACCCGAGAACTCAGCACAGGGATGGTGGGAACCCCTCATAATGGGCACAGCAGGTGTACAGACCCAGGAGCTCCGCACAGGGATGGTGGGAACCCCTCATAATGGGCACAGCGGGTGTACAGACCCGGGAACTCAGCACAGGGATGGCGGGAACCCCTCATAATGGGCACAGCAGGTGTATAGACCCGGGAACTCAGCACAGGGATGGTGGGAACCCCTCATAATGGGCACAGCAGGTGTACAGACCCGGGAACTCAGCACAGGGATGGTGGGAACCCCTCATAATGGGCACAGCAGGTGTACAGACCCGAGAACTCAGCACAGGGATGGTGGGAACCCCTCATAATGGGCACAGCAGGTGTACAGACCCAGGAGCTCCGCACAGGGATGGTGGGAACCCCTCATAATGGGCACAGCGGGTGTACAGACCCGGGAACTCAGCACAGGGATGGTGGGAACCCCTCATAATGGGATACAGCAGGTGTACAGACCCGGGAACTCAGCACAGGGATGGTGGGAACCCCTCATAATGGGCACAGAGAGAATGCAGTGCTGGGAATTCAGTATGTAAAGTGCTCTGAGAAGCACTATATAAAAGTTTATTAATATTTTTATGATGTCACAGGAGTGTCGCTACTTTTACATTCTAGAATAATGGAGCTTCGCGCTGCCAAAGTGATGTATAAAACACTCAGTGACCGCATTCAAACACATCAAAGCTGCTGCAAATACAAATTCTGTTCCCACAATGATAACACTCAGTTATCATTTATCAGTTAAGTTAGCCATTTTCTTTCTATATTGTGAAAGATGATGTCACGCCGAGTAAATAGCTACCCAACATGTTACGGTTTAAAATTGCGCACACCCGCGGAATGGCGACAAACTACGGTCAATAAAAATCTCCATAGGCGACGCTTTAAAAAATTTTAACGGTTACCAGTTTAGAGTTAGAGAATAGCTCTATTTTTTTTAATCATTGCTCTCGCTCTGGCGATAGCGGCAATACCTCACATGTGTGATTTGAACAGCGATTTAATTTGCAGGCGCAACTTCCGTTTACATTTTCTTTCGTGCGCAAGCTCACGGCGACGGTTCAAAAATTATTTTTTCCCCAATTTTATTTTTTTTTTTTTTTAATTTTAGTACAGGTTTTAAAAAAAAAAAAAAATCTGATCATTTTTATTGCTGTCACAAGCAATGTAAACATCCCTTGTGACAGTAATATGCAGTGACAGGTACTCTTTATGGAGGGATCGGGGGTCTAAAATACCTCAAACCCTTCCACTGCACGTCAATGTATTGAAAAAGCCGAAAAACTGCATTTCTGAAAATTGTCACTTTTTAAATTTGGTGCCGTTAGCAGCCGAGTAACCCATGGACGCCGCCTCCCAGTTACATCAACGGAGAGAGAGACCCGATCAACGGAGAGAGAGACTCGATCAAAGCCACATCGGGCGTTGATCGGGACTCCAACTAGAGCCGCTCGCTGGGGTAACGACCGAGCGGCTCTTGAGCAGCATCGGTCGTTACCGCCGGTAAGCCAACCGCCGGCTCTAAAAAAATGGTACCGGGATGATGCTGCTAGCTAGAGGCACCATCCCGGTACAACCACTTCTTGCAGCCGGCATACAGCTACGGCGATTTGCGGTGAGTGGTTAATAAATTACGGTTTTACACTATGGTGCCTCTTCCATTGATTTGTATGGGGTATCCATCTACCTTTGCCATGAGAGTTCTGGATGGAGATCTAATGCTGGCCATACACCAGTGGCGTAGCGTGGGGGGTGCTGGGGGTGCCAGCCGCACCGGCAGAAAAATCTGGGGGGGGGGGGGGGGAGCATCCGTGGCCGCACCAGTGTCACTTAAACGCGGCCGGCCCAATGTGCTCCTGGGGCGCCTTAGATTTAAAAACGGCGCCGCCTGGCGCCAACATGTCACTGCGCATGCGCCGCTGCCCCTCGGGAAAGGCCATACATGCCTCAGGAACAGGTAAGTGAGCAGGTAAGTGAGACTCCTCCACAGCCGCATTACCTGCCATTATGCGGGGCTGCGGGGACACCTGTACCCAAAAACAAAAAACTGTTTTCCTAGTTTCGGTTATAAAACTTTGAAAAACAACAAGTAATTTTTCTTCTTCACTGATGAGGCTGCACCGATGGGCACTACTGAGGCTGCACCGATGGGCACTACTGAGGCTGCACCGATGGGCACTACTGAGGCTGCACCGATGGGCACTACTGAGGCTGCACCGATGGGCACTACTGAGGCTGCACCGATGGGCACTACTGAGGCTGCACCGATGGGCACTACTGAGGCTGCACCGATGGGCACTAAAAAGGAGGCACTGGCGGCCACCAATAAGTCGGCACTGGCGGCCACCAATAAGGAGGCACTGGCGGCCACCAATAAGGAGGCACTGGCGGCCACCAATAAGGAGGCACTGGCGGCCACCAATAAGGAGGCACTGGCGGCCACCAATAAGGAGGCACTGGCGGCCACCAATAAGGAGGCACTGGCGGCCACCAATAAGGAGGCACTGATGGCCACTAATGAGTGTTCATTAATTTTAATGGCTAGAATAAATAATTTGTCTGGCTAATGAAATTAATGCCAAAGCGCTTTACGTGCCTGAATGTGTTACACACGTTTACAAGTGACAAACGCTGCTGCCAGGAAGTAAGACGTCTAAGAGAGACGGCCAAACTTCCAGTGTACAGGAGGCCTTAAACTATGAAAACTGTAAAGGCATTTCAAGCGCCACCTACTGATAATTAATGGCATCGCAGTTTTTCATCACATGGCAGGCACAAAGATTTGAGGCTCAACATATCTGATATCTGTTTACTCTTCACTACCTCGATTTGCACAAGAAAAAAAAATAAAAAAATAGGAATTAAATTGTGTTTGTGTAAAATAAAGTTCACTTTGGTGTATGTTTTTTCTGAAAATTTAAACTTGATAAACAGTTGTGCAAATATCAGAATATCACGTGACATAAAAAAATGCACCTATTATCAGCTGATTCTACAAGTCCTCTGCATTTAGAAAACACGTTCTAGGGGTTATAAATCATTTTACAGCAAAAAAATTTGGCATTTAACGTGTGCAAAAAGAAAAAAAAAAGTTCTAGAGAGGAACTGATTAAATACATTAAGTGCCGGTTCACATATATGTGATGACAGACATCGCATGTGATTCGCACTGCACTGCTCTGCAAATCACATGCGATGTCTGTGCAATGCAAATTCAGCCATACAGATTGTATGGCTGAATTTGCATTGGATTCGGACACAACTCGCACAGGACCCTTTTTTGGGTCCGCACCAGAATCAGATCACATGGGTGTTCACATCTATGCGATCCGATTCATGTTCGAACTGACAGTTCTCACTGCGATATGCAAACTGATCTGGGGGTGTCATTAACTTTGTATTGACACCCCCAGCAACTCGCATATGGCAGTGTGAACTGCCTGCGAGTCGAGTGCGATGCGGGAACCCGCAGTGGATTCGCAGGGTTCCCGCATCGCATATGTGTGAACCGGGACTTAGGGTTTGATTATATGCTATTTAACCACTTCAGCTCCAGAAGGTTTTACCCCCTTAATGACCCCCCTTAATAATTGCGCGGTGGTGCGACGCTGTATCTGTAGTCAGGAAGAATTCGCTACGCACGTAATTTACTAAAACGACACCTCCCAGGATTCTCTGAGACTTTACAATTTTGGGGAGTCCTTGGGCGGTGAAAGGGCCAATGCAAGCTGCAGTTGTAGAACTAGAAGAGGTTATTCAATGGGTGCGACTGAACCAAAGTTAGCTGCAAGTTGCAATCAATCAATCGCGCCTTTTATCAGAAAAGGGAATTCTTTTACATCACCTCTGGACTCCATGACTAAAGGACACCGCCAGGGGAGGGAGGGGCTGCGTGACATCATGGTACAGCCGGGTGACATGTGGTATGAAACCCCAATGATTGTTTACATGCTGACTGCGGACATGCGGCAGCTCTGGAAGGCAAATGAAAATTCTGGAGGTATCAACAAATGCTATTATAATATTCACAGCGTACAATCCACCGATCCGAAAAAAACATCCAACTTACGGTAATTGTAGTAATAAAATCACTCTAATATAGCACTGTAACACCATGATGGTCATAGTAGCCATGATAGTGACAGTAGCCATGATGATCAGCGTGAAAACACACAAATATATATATTATATATTATATACACAAATTATATTATATATATACACACATATATACACACACACACACACATAATGCCTGTAGTATGGATAGATGGCACCGCCTAGAGGAGCTCCATATAATATTTGATGCAAAAAAAGCCTGAATAACCGTGGCATCTTGTGAGTTGCTACAGCTATTGTTCTTATTTTATAATAAATTTGTCTGCACTTAGAGTGCTTTTTTTTTTGTTTTTTTATGATGATCAGCGTAGTCACGACGATCATAGTAGCCATGATTGACCATCATGGCTATGACCATCATGGCTACTATGACCATCATGGCTACTATGACCATCATGACTACTAGGACCATCATGGCTACTATGACCATCATGGCTACTATGACCATCATGGCTACTATGACCATCATGGCTACTATGACCATCATGGCTACTATGACCATCATGGCTACTATGACTTAGTAGCCATGATGGTCATAGTAGTCATGATGATAGTAGCCAAGATGGTCATAGTAGCCAAGATGGTCATAGTAGCCAAGATGGTCATAGTAGCCAAGATGGTCATAGTAGCCATGATTGACCATCATGGCTATGACCATCATGACTACTATGACCATCATGGCTACTATGACTTAGTAGCCATGATGGTCATAGTAGCCATGATGGTCATAGTAGCCATGATGGTCATAGTAGCCATGATGGTCATAGTAGCCATGATGGTCATAGTAGCCATGATGGTCATAGTAGCCATGATGGTCATAGTAGCCATGATAGTAGCCATGATGGTCATAGTAGCCATGATAGTAGCCGTCATAGTAGCCATGATGGTCATAGTAGCCATGATGGTCATAGTAGCCATGATGATAGTAGCCATGATGATCATAGTAGCCATGATGATCATAGTAGCCATGATGATCATAGTAGCCATGATGGTCATAGTAGCCATGATGGTCATAGTAGCCATGATGGTCATAGTAGCCATGATGGTCATAGTAGCCATGATGGTCATAGTAGCCATGATAGTAGCCATGATGGTCATAGTAGCCATGATGGTCATAGTAGCCATGATGGTCATAGTAGCCATGATGGTCATAGTAGCCATGATAGTAGCCATGATGGTCATAGTAGCCATGATGGTCATAGTAGCCATGATGGTCATAGTAGCCATGATAGTCATAGTAGCCATGATAGTCATAGTAGCCATGATGGTCATAGTAGCCATGATGGTCATAGTAGCCATGATGGTCATAGTAGCCATGATGGTCATAGTAGCCATGATATTCATGATGATTATAGTAGCCATGTTAATCATAGTAGTCATGTTAATCATAGTAGCCACGATAGTCATGATGATCATAGTAGTTATGATTAACCACTGAATTACGGGGAAATGAGATGACTTTCCTCTGCCCCCATTGTGTTACAGTGATATAATAGAGTGCTTTTATTACTACAATAAAGTTGGATGTTTTCCAAAGTGCAGCCGTCTGGATCTGTGGATTGTGCACTATATATAAAGTTAGGGCCAGTTCACACCACATGCAGTCCAGTGGTTTTTTTTTTTTTCCTGCATCAAAAACACATGGAAAGTCGGTTATACGGTTTTCAATAGCATAGTTCACACCAGTGCTTGCAGTTTCAGGGCGTTCCGGTTACAGAAAAAAAACACATCAGAAACGCACATGTAGAAAAGCATCTGGATTGCATCCAGACTGCGTTTCTTTCTATGGTGTGAACTGGCCCTTAAACAAACAGGGCTGGCCCCCCCAAATTTCTGAAGGGTGTGGAGGAGTGGAGGATAGTGGCGCTTGGCCCACCAGGAGCAGCATTTTGCTATCGAATGTTTCACAGACTGGAGTTCTGCTTTAAACTGGGGGGGGGGGGGGGTAGGGGGGGGGGTTACCACATAGTTGCCATGTCTAAGGTGCAAAGACACTGTATTAAATAAACCTCATTTATCAAAGAGTCAAAAGTAAGGACGGCCTGCGTGACCCAATGTGATCGGGCTTTGTGTGCGATTTTGTTTTGACGTTTCCAGAGCTCCTCTATAGGAAAGTATAGGCATGTTCCTTTTTTTTTTTTTTTTTTTTTTTTTTAAAAACAAAAAAAAACCCAGGGTTTAAGGCTACGTTCACATGTGGGCGTAGCGGATCAGGGCAGAATCACCGCGATTCCGCCTGCGATACGGAAATCATTTCAAATCGCGGGACGCCTGTGCGTTGCCCGTGATTTGCAATGGCTCCCCATACGCTGTGCGATGTTGCCGCGGTTTCCCCCTGCCGAATCGCGGTAACATTGCGCAAACAAAATCGCGGGACGCATGACGCCCAAAAAAGGTACAAGAGCTTCTTTGGGGCGTTATGCGTCCTGCTATTCTGTTTGCGCGATGTTACCGCGATTCGGCAGGGGGAAATCGCGGCAACATCACACAGCGTTTGGGGTGCTATTGCAAATCACGGGCAATGCACAGGCGTCCCGGGATTTACAATGATTTCTGGATCGCGGGCAGAATCGCAGTGATTCTGCCTGCGATCCGCTACGCCCACATGTGAACGTAGCCTAAATCCCCTTTAATGAATACTAATACATTTTTATTATGTTTTATATAAGTGTGTGTGGTCTTCCATATTGGGCCTGGAAGTGCCGGTTCACACATATGCGATGCAGGAAACCTGCGAATACACTGCGGGTTCCCGCATCGCATTAAAATCGCAGGCAGTTCACACTGCCATATGCAAATCGCTGGGAGTGTCAATACAAAGTTAACGGCACCCCCAGATCAAATCGCATATCACAGTGCGGACTGTCAGTTCGGACATGAATCGGATCGCATACGTGTGAGCCACCATGCGATCCGATTCGGTTGTGGACCCAAAAAAGGGTCCTGTGCGAGTTGTGTCCCAATTCGATGCAAATCTGTATGGCTGAATTCGCATCACACAGACATTGCATGTGATTTTCCGAATTATATGTGATGTCTGATGTCATAGTGTGAGCCGGAACAAAAGTCGATTTTTTTTTAGGTTGTGGTTGAGTTGGTCAACCTTCATCTTCTGTTGGATTTCTAACAGTGCAAACTCGAGGCCCAGTATTCACGTAACAAAAAATGCCTGATGAAGGCGCAACGCATGCTCTGAGCGCGCGCATTCCCCTGCTCATACCGGACGTGACGACATCTATTGAGGTGGAGGCGCCGAAGATCCAGGAAGTGCCGGGAACCACGACACAGCCGGGGGCCAATGGCTGCACTCCTTTCCTCCTACTCCACCACCACTTACTTCCCTGTGCATCCTTACCAACATCTTGTGAGTTACATATACGGTTTGCTCAATAAAATGTTTTTTTACTACACTTAGATGGCGCTGCTCTTTTCCCCTACCCTTGTCTGTTCACAGAGTTTCTTCTAGCTCTTTTCAGAGCTGGCAGCCGTCCTAGCAGTGTAGTCATCACCCAATAGACTTCATTATAAGGACTTCCTTAAGGTAGGGTGACCAGAAGTCCCGGGTTTCCAGGGACAGTCCCGGGATTGAGGACGCTGTCCCCGGACCAAGTCTGTCCCCGGGATCAGGGCCGGATTAATGTAGACAGGGCATCCCATGCTGGCTGAGCAACAGCCTGGTGGCTCAGATGCAGACGCCCCCTGCTGGACGATCTCACTGACGCTCCTGCTGCTGTTCAGTAGAGGAGAGGCAGAGCCACAAATTTACTGTGTGGAGGGCTGAGACCAGGAGGTGAGCAGATTGGGGGGGGGGGTTGTAGTTTGTATACAGATGAGGGCAGTGGGGGAGGAGGGGTCAGAGCTGATGCAGCTGCATGGAGAGATGGAGAGTTTAGCTGTTGTGGGGGAAGGGCTAAGAGGTGGCTGCAGAGATAATCTGTGAGAGAAGGGTGCAGTGGTGAGCTATGGATGTGGGGGCAGAAGTGTCCTCTGTGCATAGCAAACCTCTGATCCCTGCAGTCTATGCCCAACACCCTCCTTTATATTAAGCAGTCCTTTGCCCTACACTCTGTGTATTATGTAGTCCTGCGCCCAGCGCTCTGTGTATTATGCAGCCCTGTGCCCAGCGCTCTGTGTATTATGCAGCCCTGTGCCCAGCGCTCTGTGCATTATGCAGTCCTGTGCATTATGCAGTCCTGTGCCCAGCGCTCTGTGTATTATGCAGCCCTGTGCCCAGCGCTCTGTGTATTATGCAGCCCTGTGCCCAGCGCTCTGTGCATTATGCAGCCCTGTGCCCAGCGCTCTGTGCATTATGCAGCCCTGTGCCCAGCGCTCTGTGCATTATGCAGCCCTGTGCCCAGCGCTCTGGGCATTATGCAGCCCTGTGCCCAACGCTCTGTGCATTATGCAGCCCTGTGCCCAGCGCTCTGTGCATTATGCAGCCCTGTGCCCAGCGCTCTGTGCATTATGCAGCCCTGTGCCCAGCGCTCTGTGTATTATGCAGTCCAGTGCCCAGCGCTGTGTATTATGCCGCCCTGTGCCCAGCGCTCTGTGTATTATGCCGCCCTGTGCCCAGCGCTCTGTGTATTATGCCGCCCTGTGCCCAGCGCTCTGTGTATTATGCCGCCCTGTGCCCAGTGCTCTGTGTTCTATGCAGTCCTGTGCCCAGCGCTCTGTGTTCTATGCAGCCCTGTGCCCAGCGCTCTGTGTTCTATGCAGCCCTGTGCCCAGCACTGTGTATTATGCAGTCCTGTGCCCAGCGCTCTGTGTATTATGCCGCCCTGTGCCCAGCGCTCTGTGTATTATGCAGTCCTGTGCCCAGCGCTCTGTGCATTATGCAGCCCTGTACCCAGCGCTCTTTTTCTGCAGTCCTGTGCCCAGCGCTCTTTGTATTATGTAGTTCTGTACCATTCGCCAATAAATATAAATAAATATGTCCCCGGATTGCATTTTAAAAATCTGGTCCCCTTACTTTAAGGACGTGCACTATTGTGAAGAGCGTTGATCCTCACATACTGCGTTGTGCAGTCCCCGTCCCTCCCCATTTCCATCATGCTCACTGTGCGCTGATTATTTTATTTGTTGTACGTAATAAAAAAAATGGCGGACCCCTACCTCTGAATGTCGCTGGTGGAGGGCGTTATATTCTTTCTTCAGCTCTGCCTCTCTCTCCTCCAATCGACTAACTGTAAAGATGAATAGATTACTCGGTGTCGTTCATTTTTACAGCTAAAAAAAAATGCAAACAAAGAAAATCACAAGGAAAATGGAAAAGTTGCTGTGAAACAGTAAAGAGATTTGTGCAGAGAACGGGGCGGTGGATTTATAGAATGTTCTGGTAATGGCAGAGCTGCATCAGGTTGTCTGTAGAAATGAAAACCACATTGGCTTAAATTCTAGGACCATCCTCATTCCAATCCCCCTGTATGCCAGGAGAAGTATGGGGTCCAACACCGACCCATACCAACCCACATGTGACTCCAGACCAATAGAAAAATATTATATATGGAATACTACCAGTATCTCCTCCAAGTCCATCGGAGCGCCTCACACAATGCTCGTTAGACTGATTTCCTATACTACCCGCAGTACTGAAGGGGGCGCCATTTTACCTGGAACATCTACTCTACTATGGCCCCAAGTCACACCACTTTAACCACTTTACCACCGGAGGATTTTGCTGTCTTACGTCTCGGCCACTTTTTGCGATTCGACACTGTGCGACTTTAACGGACAATTGCGCGGTCATGCAACGCGGTACCCAAAACGAAATTTACGTACTTTTTTTCCCACAAACAGAGCTTTCTTTTGGTGGTATTTGATCACCTGTGCGATTTTTACTTTTTGCGCTATAAACAAAAAAAAGAGCGACAATTTTGAAAAAATAACAATATTTTTCACATTTTTTTATATGAAATTCCCCCCCCCAAAAAAATGTAAAAATCAAAATTTTTTATCATTTTAGGCCAATTTGTTTTCTGCTACATATTTTTGGTAGAAAAAAATTGCATTAAGCGTATTTTGATTGGTTTGCGCAAAAGTTATTGCGTTTACTAACTACGGGAAAGATTTGTCTTTTGTATTTTTTTTTACTAGTAATGGCGGCGATCTGCGATTTTTTTTTTTTTTTTTTAGCAGGACTGCGACATTGCGGGAAAGATTTCTGTCATTTTTGGTGTTTTTTTTTTTTTTTAACGAGTAATGGCGGCGATCTGCGATTTTTTTTTTTTGCGGGACTGCGACACTCCAGCGGACAGATCGGACCCTTGACTGACATTTTTGACACTTTTGGGGGTACCAGTGACATTACTACAGTAATCAGTGCTATACATATGCACTGTTACTGTAAAAATGACACTGGCAGGGAAGGGGTTAATTTTTATTGGAGAGGGAGGGGTTAATGTATGCCTGGTGCTTACTGACGTGTGTGGGGGGGAGGTGACTGAGTGACACAAGGACAGATTGCATGTTCAGCTATGCTGAACCCTGCAATCTGACCCTGTCTGTCACTTAGGAGATCCGCCCGCTTTGTTTACACAGGCGGGCGGATCTCCACACTCGATTCCCTGACGATCGGGGAAGAGCAGCGGTGATCACCGCCTCTCCTCCCCTGGCCCGACTCCCGCTGTGACTGAATACAGCAGGAGCGGGCCTCCGGTGGCGCGCGCGCCGCCCACGAGGGGAGGAGTCCAGCGACGTAGGTCTACGTCCCCAGACGTTAGCGAGCCACTTTGCCGCAGTAGCAGCTCAGTGAGCAGCGGTAAAGTGGTTAAAGAGGAACTAAACCCTCCTCTGCAACTTGTGCCTATAGATCAGTGATGGTGAACCTTGGCACCCCAGATGTTTTGGAACTACATTTCCCATGATGCTCATGCACTCTGCAATGTAGTTAATCATCATGGGAAATATAGTTTCAAAACATCTGAGGTGCCAAGGTTCACCATCACTGCTATAGGTGATCCTATGATATGGCTTACCTATAGGTACTGTAAATATCTCCTAAACATGTACCGTTAAGGAGATATTTACCTTACATGCAGCCAGTGACGTCACTGGCGCATGCGCTCTGAAGGAACGGCCGCTCATGCTGTGAAAGTCGGCTTCCGCGCGCATGCGCGGGAGTGACGTCACTGCGGCTCCAGCCAATCAGATGGCCGGATGCCACAAACCCGGAAGAAGAGCGGCCGAACATGTGGCCCATGAGGGAGGTGAGTGAGTGGCACTGCAGGGCTTCGTTCTAAGGTAAGTATTTCATAATGAGCTAGTATGCGATGCATACTAGCTCATTATGAGTTTTATGAGTTTTTCTTTCAGAGGTTTACAACCTCTTTAACGTCCCACTTGGCCAACGAGGCCTGGGACAATCCAGTGCACGGAACAACTCATCACCACCTCATCCATCCAAACTCCCAATAACTCAGCTTGACAAAATCCTAAACATAAAAACAAACTGATCCAAAAAAAGAAAAAAAAAAAAAAAAGAAGAAAAAAAAATGAAATAAGAAAAAAAGATCAAAAGAAAAAAAGAGAAAAAAGAAAAAAAGATCAAAAGAAAAAAAGAGAAAAAAGAAAAAAAAAAAAAAAATGAAATAAGAAAAAAAGATCAAAAGAAAAAAAGAAGAAGGACAGTGAGAGGGGGAGGTGTAATTCTAAACTCCAAGAAAGCAGCCACTGACTAGAAAGATACTGCAGAGCTCTTCTATACTTGGAGATGTTATCAAACCTCAAAGACACTTCCTGAGCCTGTACAGACTGAGCATAGATCATCAAGGAATGGTGACCGCACACCGATAGTTGAAATCAAAATTTACGAGTATGTTTATTCTTCATCACAGGTATCAATACAAGACTGGTAGGACATGGGACAAGTAAAAGGTTGACACGTTTCACGACAAAATAAGTCGCTTACTCATAATGCTTAACCGCTTTTTGGGGAGCCGGCCTCAGACAGCCCCACCATAGAGAGGAGCCGGCCTCAGACAGCCCCACCATAGAGAGGAGCCGGCCTCAGACAGCCCCACCATAGAGAGGAGCCGGCCTCAGACAGCCCACCATAGAGAGGAGCTGGCCTCAGACAGCCCCACCATAGAGAGGAGCTGGTGTTGTAAAATTTTGTCGGACCCGTGAAAAAAAAAAAAAAAAAAAAAAAAAAAAAAAAAAAAAAAAAAATCGGACCTCGTCACTTCCGGTGACAGAGCATCACAAAACAGCTGATAGGAGTCGTCCGTGCGCATGCGCAGAAGACATTTTTCGAGGTTTGGAAAAATTATAACAGAGAGCGGACAGCTGATTGAGAGAAGGCGGGGCTGAGGTGCGACGGAGGACGGAGGACACCGCCGCGTCATCGAGACATTAGGGAGGGAGGCACATATGCAGAGCTGGCGGAGGAGGCGGGACGGAGGTGCGGCCGTGTAATAAATGCAGGGCTTAAGCGACTCCTTGTTTTATTATCTTTAGTAATTATCGTATTATTTATCCTTCGGATTTCATTACATTTAGTATTTCTATAATACAAAATAAGAAATACTAAATGTAATGAAATCCTAAGGATAAATAATACGATGATTACTAAAGATAATAAAACAAGGAGTCGCTAAAGTCCTGCATTTATTACACGGCCGCACCTCCGTCCCGCCTCCTCTATTGAGCTCTGCAGATGACGCGGCGGTGTCTTCCGTCCCACCTCAGCCCCGCCTGCTCTCATTCAACTGCCCGCTATGGGTTATAAGTTTACCAAACCAAGATAATGTCTTGTGCGCATGCGCACTTGAGACTCCCATAACCGGAAGTGACGAGGTCCCGATTTTTTCACGGGTCCGAGAAAATTTTAGAACACCGGACTCAGACAACCCCACCATAGAGAGGAGCCGGCCTCAGACAACCCCACCATAGAGAGGAGCCGGCCTCAGACAACCCCACCCTACAGAGGAGCCGGCCTCAGACAACCCTACCCTACAGAGGAGCCGGCCTCAGACAACCCTACAGAGGAGCCGGCCTCAGACAACCCCACCCTACAGAGGAGGCGGCCTCAGACAACCCTACCATACAGAGGAGGCGGCCTCAGACAGCCCCACCATACAGAGGAGGCGGCCTCAGACAGCCCCACCATACAGAGGAGGCGGCCTCAGACAGCCCCACCATACAGAGGAGGCGGCCTCAGACAGCCCCACCATACAGAGGAGGCGGCCTCAGACAGCCCCACCATACAGAGGAGGCGGCCTCAGACAGCCCCACCATACAGAGGAGGCGGCCTCAGACAGCCCCACCATACAGAGGAGGCGGCCTCAGACAGCCCCACCATACAGAGGAGGCGGCCTCAGACAGCCCCACCATACAGAGGAGGCGGCCTCAGACAGCCCCACCATACAGAGGAGGCGGCCTCAGACAGCCCCACCATACAGAGGAGGCGGCCTCAGACAGCCCCACCATACAGAGGAGGCGGCCTCAGACAGCCCCACCATACAGAGGAGGCGGCCTCAGACAGCCCCACCATACAGAGGAGGCGGCCTCAGACAGCCCCACCATAGAGAGGAGGCGGCCTCAGACAGCCCCACCATAGAGGGGAGGCGGCCTCAGACAGCCCCACCATAGAGAGGAGGCGGCCTCAGACAGCCCCACCATAGAGAAAAGCCGGCCTCAGACAGCCCCACCATAGAGAAAAGCCGGCCTCAGACAGCCCCACCATAGAGAAAAGCCGGCCTCAGACAGCCCCACCATAGAGAGGAGCCGGCCTCAGACAGCCCCACCATAGAGAGGAGCCGGCCTCAGACAGCCCCACCATAGAGAGGAGCCGGCCTCAGACAGCCCCACCATAGAGAGGGGCCGGCCTCAGACTTACTTTGATCAGTGGAGTTCTTTGCTTTCAGCTCCAGTTGCCGGATTTGAGACTCCAGATTTTCCAAACGCGTCTGAAGCTCCTTCTTATCCTGTTCTTGTACATCTTCAAATTCTATAAATTTCTGCAGAAAAAAAAAAATAATATGTTAAAAAAAAAAAAAAAATGAATAGAAGATGGCCGCTTGCTAGAAGTGCAGATAGAAAAGGGAAAAAAAGACAGAATCTGAACTAAGGGCCAGTTCACACCACGTGCAGTCCAGTGCGTTTTTTTTCGGGATCAAAAACAACATAGAAATTGGGTTATATGGTTTCTAATGGCATCGTTCACACCAGTGCTTGCAGTTCCGGTGCGTTCCAGTAAAAAAAAAGTAGCACTGTACTGTACTGGATAGCTGTAAAATGCATCAAAAACGCACTGGAAAACGCGTCCTTGGGGCCATTTCACACCACAGAAACGCATTGAGGATGCCTTCCAGATGCTTTTCTGCATGCGCATGTTTGACGCATTCCATTGTGTTTTCCCCCTCCTTTTTTCTTGTGATTGTAAAGTCTATTTTTTTTTCTATTAAAATAAGAAACTTGTGACCCTTCCCTCCTCTGTGCGGTTGGTTTTGCACAGAGCAGCCCAGATCCTCCTCTTCTCAGGTCCCTCCTCTCTGCTCCTGGCCCCTCCCTCCTATCGAGTGCCCCCACAGCAAGCAGCTTACTATGGGGGCACTCAAGCCGAGCTGCAGCTCAGTGTATCAATTCAGACACAGAGCTGGCGTTCGGCCCCACCCCCTCTCCCCTGATTGGCTCACTGACTTTGATTGACAGTATCTCAGCCATTCAGGAGGGAGAGTCCCAGGAAGACTGTGTGACTCGTGGACATCGCCGGACAGAGAGGGGGGCTCAGGCAAGTATAAGTGGGTGCTGGGGGGGGGGGGGGGGGGGCTGCTACACACTGAAGGCTTTTTATCTTAATGCTTCGTATGCACCTTCCTGCCTTAACAACTCTTTTAAATAAGGACATGCGTGTTCCAGTGCATTTTTTTTGTGCGTTTCGGTGCATTTTTGATGCATTTAAAACATTGCAGTACAGTTCAGTGCAGGAAAAATGCAGCATGTGCTACTTTTTTTTCTGGAACTGCAAGCACTGGTGTGATGCATGCCATTGGAAACCATATAACCTAATTTCCATGCGTTTTTTATGCAGAAAAAAAAAATGCACTGGACTGCATGTGGTACGAACTCCCCCTTATTTAAAGTTAGGAAAATTGAGGGAAAAAAAAAAAAATACACAGGACTGCATCAAAAATGCACCGGAACGCATCTGCAACGCGCATGCAGAAAAGCATCCGGAACGCGTTTTCTATGGTGTGAACTGACCCTGAAACCGAGATAATTCAAAGCAACCAATTTCTGCCAGACCCGTGACCGCTTGGCTACATAGAAACACCAGGAATAGATTTTAAAACAATTTACAGAAAACACCCCTCCCCGGGAATATACGGAATAGTTAGAACAGGGGTAGTTGGCAGCAGCACAACCCCGGGACAGTCCCTCCTCTGTACACTAGGGGGCAGCTCAGCACAACCCCCGGGACAGTCCCTCTGTACAATAGGGGGCAGCTCAGCACAACCCCGGGACAGTCCCTCCTCTGTACACTAGGGGGCAGCTCAGCACAACCCCGGGACAGTCCCTCCTCTGCACACTAGGGGGCAGCTCAGCACAACCCCAGGACAGTCCCACCTCTGTACACGATGGGGCAGCTCAGCACATCCCCCGGGACAGTTCCTCCTCTGTACACTAGGGGGCAGATCAGCACAACCCCGGGACAGTCCCTCCTCTGTACACTAGGGGGCAGCTCAGGACAACCCCGGGACAGTCCCTCCTCTGTACACTAGGGGGCAGCTCAGGACAACCCCGGGACAGTCCCTCCTCTGTACACTAGGGGGCAGCTCAGGACAACCCCGGGACAGTCCCTCCTCTGTACACTAGGGGGCAGCTCAGCACAACCCCGGGACAGTCCCTCCTCTGTACACTAGGGGGCAGCTCAGCACAACCCCGGGACAGTCCCTCCTCTGTACACTAGGGAGCAGCTCAGCACAACCCCGGGACAGTCCCTCCTCTGTACACTAGGGGGCAGCTCAGCACAACCCCGGGACAGTCCCTCCTCTGTACACTAGGGGGCAGCTCAGCACAACCCCGGGACAGTCCCTCCTCTGTACACTAGGGGGCAGCTCAGCACAACCCCGGGACAGTCCCTCCTCTGTACACTAGGGGGCAGCTCAGCACAACCCCGGGACAGTCCCTCCTCTGTACACTAGGGGGCAGCTCAGCACAACCCCGGGACAGTCCCTCCTCTGTACACTAGGGGGCAGCTCAGCACATCCCCCGGGACAGTCACAGTCCCTCCTCTGTACACTAGGGGGAAGCTCAGCACAACCCCGGGACAGTCCCTCCTCTGTACACTAGGGGGCAGCTCAGCACAACCCCGGGACAGTCCCTCCTCTGTACACTAGGGGGCAGCTCAGCACAACCCCGGGACAGTTCCTCCTCTGTACACTAGGGGGCAGCTCAGCACAACCCCGGGACAGTTCCTCCTCTGTACACTAGGGGGCAGCTCAGCACAACCCCGGGACAGTTCCTCCTCTGTATACTAGGGGGCAGCTCAGCACAACCCCGGGACAGTCCCTCCTCTGTACATTAGGGGGCAGCTCAGCACAACCCCAGGACAGTTCCTCCTCTGTACACTAGGGGCAGCTCAGCACAACCCCGGGACAGTCCCTCCTCTGTACACTAGGGGGCAGCTCAGCACAACCCCGGGACAGTCTGTCCTCTGTACACTAGGGGGCAGCTCCGCACAATACCGGGACAGTCCCTCCTCTGTACACTAGGGGGCAGCTCACTCCTAGCACACAGAGACCAAGGACAGAGTAAAATAATACAATTAAAAACAGACATCTAAATGTACAGCTTCTTCCCAGCAGCACCACAAGGTAAGAGGGGGGGGGGGGGGGTGCACTGTGATGTAAGGGAGGGTGGGGGGGGAACTCACTTTCTGATGGTGGAGAGGCTCTTGACATCTTATGTAAGGGTAGGGGGCGCTGTGGACATCTAATCTTACAGGTACCGCCGGCCCTTTCAAGGGCAATCATCATGCTAATGCGGCCTGCAATTAAGTTTGACACCCCTGCCCTAAGGGCTCATTTACACGTGCCTTGCACCTTGACGAGCGATCCATGTTTAGCTTGCTCTTCAGTGAGTATGATGAAAAGGAGAATCAGTTTTAACCCCCTAAATTCTGAATTTCTGCCCCACAGCCACATGCGTTCTGTGCGGTTGTGGGGTAGTGGCAGTGCGGCCCCCCCATTCACTTGCGTTCTGTGGATGTTAAAGCTAGTCAAGCACAACAGGGGGTAGAATTCCATATCCACATGCTGCAAACAGCTGTAGAGAAGAGAAGACTGCAGATAAACAGGTACAACTTGTGTAGGAGGATTTATTTCAACTGTGTACCATCTGGGGCCAGTCACTTCACTGAGTATATGTAAGGGTTAACAACCACTCTAAACTGAAAATAAGATGTTTTTTTAAACATCAAAAGAACAAAAAATAAATAAGAAAAAACATTTGATTTGTATGCTGCCCCTTGAACAGGGAGTCCTTCAGGCAGCTGCCAATATGACAATTTGCTGCAATGTATAAAATTAAAAAAAAAGGAACAGAAAGATTACATGACCACCACAATGTGAGAACATCACAAGATGCAGCCTTATGACCGTCATACACCACGCCTGGGGCTCCCGGAGAGATGGGAATCACACATGGTTTACGATGAAGAGATAAAGAGAAATGAGTCATGTGACCTCAAATACAAGAGACCGAAAACAATTGTGTTATAAAAACATATCACAATATAACTAGAGACCAGTGACATCACCGAGACCATTTATATTCATGAGAACATAGCCTATCCATCACTAGAGACCAGTGACATCACCGAGACCCTTCATAGTCATGAGAACACAGCTTATCCAATAACTAGAGACCAGTGACATCACCGAGACCCTTCATATTCATGAAATCATGGCCTATCCATCACTAGAGACCAGTGACATCACCGAGACCCTTCATAGGAGAACGTAGCCTATCCATCACTAGAGACCAGTGACATCACCGAGACCCTTCATATTCATAAGAACACAGCCTATCTATTCACTAGAGACCTGTGACATCACTGAGACCCTTCATAGGAGAACGTAGCCTATCCATCACTAGAGACCAGTGACATCACCAAGACTCTTCATAGGAGAACGTAGCCTATCCGATCATTAGAGACCAGTGACATCACTGAGACCCTTGCTAGGAGGAGAACGTAGCCTATCCATTCACTAGAGACCAGTCACATCACCGAGACCCTTCATAGGAGAGCATAGCCTATCCATCACTAGAGACCAGTGACATCACCGAGACCTTTCATAGAACGTAGCCTATCCATCACTAGAGACCAGTGACATCACCGAGACCCTTCATAGAACGCAGCCTATCCATCACTAGAGACCAGTGACATCACCGAGACCCTTCATAGGAGAACGTAGCCTATCCATCACTAGAGACCAGTGACATCACCGAGACCCTTCATAGAACGCAGCCTATCCATCACTAGAGACCAGTGACATCACCGAGACCCTTCATAGGAGAACGTAGCCTATCCATCACTAGAGACCAGTGACATCACCGAGACCCTTCATAGAACGTAGCCTATCCATCACTAGAGACCAGTGACATCACCGAGACCTTTCATATTCATAAGAACACAGCCTATCTATTCACTAGAGACCTGTGACATCACTGAGACCCTTCATAGGAGAACATAGCCTATCCATCACTAGAGACCAGTGACATCACCAAGACCCTTCATAGGAGAACGTAGCCTATCCATCACTAGAGACAAGTGACATAACGAGACCCTTCATAGGAGAGCATAGCCTATCCATCACTAGAGACCAGTGACATCACGGCACCCTTCATATTCATGAGAACGAAGCCTATCCAATAACTAGAGACCAGTGACATCACCGAGACTCTTCATAGGAGAACGTAGCCTATCCATCACTAGAGACCAGTGACATCACCGAGACCCTTCATAGAACGCAGCCTATCCATCACTAGAGACCAGTGACATAACGAGACCCTTCGTATTCCTAAGAACATCACTAGAGACCAGTGACATAATGAGACCCTTCATATTCATAGAACGCAGCCTATCCATCACTAGAGACCAGTGACATCACTGAGACTCTTCATATTTATGAGAACACAGCCCATCATTTTATACATCCAGTCTGTATAAAAAGGGTGAAGCAGATGTAACCCAATTACCAGCCTTTTGAAAAGTCATCTTTTTAAATCTTCAGCTTTCATTAAAATAATCCCTATTATTCCCGTCATGAAGGTCCTGCTTCAGGCACTTCTTTTTATACGGTGACAACACTGTCACTGATTCACAATTGTTCTCTTGTGTTGTCACCGTGTCACGTGTGCTTCTGAGACTACAGGCGGCTTCCTCAGCACACATGACACAGGCATGGTCCACTGTTCCACCATCAGGCAACCCACCCTAAGAAATGCAGTGCAGCCACTGTTGGGAGTGCCTGTAGACAGGAAGTGGCTGTAAAGAGGCTGCAGGAGATCAACACTGAGATGTAACAAAAGTACGGAAAAATAAAAATAAGTACGATTCTTGCGGTCAGTGTTCTCTTTTAGGCCTCGTTGAGTCACATGGATTGGCATGCTCAGTGGCGGTGGGATTTGGACAGCGAAGGTGAACGTTCGATGACCCCTGCATACGGCTCTAGAAAGGTCCAGGGACACGGCTGGTGAAAAGCTCTCGCTGCCCTCCCCCCCCCCCCTCCCCCAAAATCCTTTTGTGATATTGTCTGAGTGAGCAAAAACCCGTCCAGCATTGTCAGACCCATCACCAGACAGCCGGGACCTTATCCAGGATCTGGGGACACCCTGCCCTCTGCTCACACCACCCTACAGCCTCTCCATTCCCGGCTCTGCGCCTGCACTGGCCACACACAAACACCGACCCAACCACCGTTCCTCGGAGGAGGAGGAGGACGGCACCCCCAACCATCGGAGAACGCCTCCCATTCCAGGTCAGGTATCTCAGCATGTGTGACGGGGGGAGCCCAGTTCTTTTATTTGGGTGGGGGTGCTTTACAGTAGGACACCTGGTGGCCATTTGGGGAATACAACTCCCAGCAAGCCCCTGGGGCCAGCAGCCCATGCTTGGACTTGTAGTCCTACAGTCAGTCTTCAGCCATCACGTGGAGAAGCATGCAGATCTCCAAAAGTACTTGGCGGTAAGTTGCCCCCATCCTCGCCCAATTCCGACCCAAATACTTCAATCATTCGGATTCTTCAGGGGCGGGTCACACCACAAAACCGCACCCCAGATCCGTTCCACAGGCGTGTTTTTAACACGCTTTTAATGCATTTCTAGATTTTCTTGTTTTACTGTACTGGGGGTCCGATGCGTTTTTGAGGGTTGGTTTACACAACAGAAATGCAGTCCAGGTGCGTTCCAAATGGGTTTCTGCATGCGTGTTTTTAAGGCTACATTCACACCGGAGCGTAGCGTTTTCGCGCGTTTACCGCGATTTACAAGCGTTTTTACAGGCGTTTTTTGTGCAGGCGTTTTTAGATTTAATAGAGACCAATGGAAAACGCCTGTAATCTGCCCAAAAAGAAGCTCATGTACTTTTTTGAGTGTTGGTCGTTTTGCTCACAGCGTCAAAACGCTCAGATGTGAACAGGGACCATTGAAATGAATAGGATTTGTCTTGTTGGGCGTTTTGAGAGCTGATCCTAGAGCAGAAAAACTCCCCCAAAACGCCTACATGTGAACGGAGCCTTACACACTTTTAACCACTTTACCACTGGAGGATTTTGCGTCCAGGCCACTTTTTGCGATTCGGCACTGTGCAAAGTTAACTGACAATTGCGCGGACGTGTGACGCTGTACCCATACGAAATTTACGTTCTTTTTTTCCCCACAAACAGAGCTTTCTTTTGGTGGTATTTGATCACCTGTGCGATTTTTACTTTTTGCGCTATAAACAAAAAAAAAAAAAAAAAAGAGCGTAAATTTTGAAAAATAAATATTTTTCACATTTTTATATATGAAATTCCCCCCAAAAAAATGTAAAAATCTAAATTTTTTAAAATTTTTGGACAATGTGTTTTCCGCTACATATGTTTGGTAAAAAAAAAAAAAATCAGCATATTTTGATTGGTTTGCGCAAAAGTTATTGCAAATCTGTAAAGAAAAGCGCACGCAACCTCGGGCAATAACGCTTTAATAAAGGACAATAAAACAGTACATTGGAATTGCACTCACACTTTTCCTTTAAGACAATCGCTTTACAGCATTCCAACAGGAGCTACTCGCTCCTCCCGTCCCTCCAGATGGTGACTCTGCGGTCTCCTCATCCGCGGCTGCCACCGCTGTATCCCCGCTCTCCTTCACTTCCTGTGTTGCCTGGTCACCGGATGCCGGTTCTAGTGCGCCTGCACACTATACCAACGTGATCTACAGCGCCTCAGGAGAGCCTCAGCCAAAGCCGGAGCCACAAGTTGTACGGAGCTGCGAGGTGGGGGATTCAAGACACGGGTGCACTGCCTCTGCTGTTACTATGGACAACGCGTTTCGGAGGCTGAGCCTCCTTCCTCAGGTCCCACCTTGCTTCCTGCTCCCTTCCATAGTAACAGCAGAGGCAGTACACCCGTGGAGGAGCGAGTAGCTCCTGTTGGAATGCTGTAAAGCGATTGTCTTAAAGGAAAAGTGTGAGTGCAATTCCAATGTACTGTTTTATTGTCCTTTATTAAAGCGTTATTGCCCGAGGTTGCGTGCGCTTTTCTTTACAGATTTGAATTGTTTTGATCCGCCCCCCCCCCAGTGGAGTGAGAGAGGAGCAGCAGCAACCAGGACATTTCAGCCAAAAAAAAAAAAAAAAACATACAAACAAAGGAGGTGAATACATGGACAGCGCCATGGGCTGGTGAAGTACTCCTCTTTGTACTTGTTGCATATCAGCATGTGCAGGATCTGTCCTTTTTGATTGCAAAAGTTATTGCGTTTACTAACTAAGGGAAAGATTTTTGTAATTTTTGGTGTTTTTTTTTTTTTTTAACGAGTAATGGCGGCGATGTGCGATTTTTTTTGCGGGACTGTGACATTGATAGATCGGACAGATCGGACCCTTGACTGCCATTTTTGACACTTTTGGGGGTACCAGTGACATCACTACAGTAATCAGTGCTATAGATATGCACTGTTACTGTAAAAATGACACTGGCAGGGAAGGGGTTAATTTTATTGGAGAGGGAGGGGTTAATGTATGCCTGGTGCTTACTAACGTGTGTGGGGGGAGGTGACTGAGTGACACAGGGACAGATCGCAGGTTCAGCTATGCTGAACTCTGCAATCTGTCACTTCCTGTCACTTAGGAGATCCGCCCGCTTGTGTTTACACAAGCGGGCGGATCTCCAGACTCGATTCCCCGACGATCGGGGAAGAGCAGTGGTGATCACCGCCGCTCCTCCCCTGGCCCAACTCCCGCTGTGACTGAATACAGCGGGAGCGAGCCTCCGGCGGCGCCGAGAAGGGGGGAGTGTCTGGTGACGTAGGTCTACGTCGCCAGACGTTATCGAGCCACTGTGCCGCAGTAGAGCAGTGCGGAAGGGGTTAATGCATTCTGGTGTGTTTTTGATGCATTTCTAGATTATTTCCTTTCTTGTTTTTTTTTTCACTGTACTGGGGGTCCGATGCGTTTTTCAGGGCTGCTTTACACACCAGAAACGCAGTCCAGATGCGTTCCAAATGGGTTTCTGCATGCGCATTTTTGGTGTTTTTGATGCCTTACACATAGTTGGTAAAGTGGGGTACACATTAGTAGAAAATCTGCCGAAAATTCCCGTCCGAGGTAAAATCGTACGATTTTCGGTTAGTGTGTACACAACTTTCAGCAGTCGATGCCGACATTTTCAACGAAAAAAAAAAAAAAAAAAAAAAAGGAGGGACAAACACCAAAATTTTTATTGTCCGGCCCCAGACGACCAATTTTCATTTAATGTCTATGCAGTACATCTGCAAAAAAAAAAAATCGGATACGAAAGACAGCGCATGATCTGAAGTTGCTGACGACCCGGAAGTCTGGGAACAAACGTCCCAAAAAAAAAAAAAAAAATTTCATGAACATTTATGCACTGTCAACTAAAAACGGTTATAAACGCTGAGCAAGAGAAAATCGGAGGATATTTCGTCCGATTTCCGTCAAGTAAGTACAGGCCTTTAGGCTGAAAAAAGACACCACCAGTCCTTTGAATGTGTGAATAGGTTTAAAATGTAAATCTCTGTATGTTGGGATCATTAACTACTTCTGGGCCGAGCCCAGTTCTGACACTTGTTGTTAACATGTTAAAATCTGTATTTTTAGCTAGAAAATTACTTGGAACCACCAAACATTATATATTTTTTTTTTAGCAAAGACTATGGAAAATAAAATGGCGGTCGTTGCAACATTTTTTGTCACGCGGTATTGGTGCAGCGGTCTTTAACCACTTCTGTACCGGAAAGATTTGCCCCCTTAATGACCAGGCCCTATTTTGCGATTCGGCACTGTGTTATTTTAACGGACAATTGCGCGGTAGTGCGACGCTGTACCCCAAAAAAATTGATGTCCTTTTTTTTCCCACAAATAGAGATTTCTTTTGGTGGTATTTGATCACCTGTGCAATTTTTACTTCTTGCGCTATAAACAGAAAAAGAGCGACAATTTAAAAAAAAATAGCAATATTTTTCACATTTTTTTTATATGAAATTCCCCCCAAAAAAAAAATAATTTTTAACATTTTAGGCCAATTTGTTTTCTGCTACATATTTTTGGTAAAAAAAAAAATAAAAAAAAAAAAATCGCAATAAGCGTATTTTGATTTTTTGAGCTATAAACAAAAAATAAAAAAAAAAGTGAAAATTCTGAAAAAATATATATTTTTCACATTTTGCTATATGACATTCCAAAAAAAAAAAAAAAAAAAAAAATTAAAAAATCTAAAATTTTACATTTTAGGCCAATTTGTCTTCTGCTACATATTTTTGGTAAAAAAAAAAACCCAATAAGCGTATTTTGATTGGTTTGTGCAAAAGTTATCACGTCTACTAACTACGGGAAAAGTTTGTAATTTTTATTGTTTTTTTTTTTTTTTTACTAGTAATGGCGGCGATCTGCGATTTTTTGCAGGACTGCGACATTGCGGTGGACAGATCGGACCCCTAACTGACATTTTTGACACTTTTGGGGGGGACCAGTGACATTGCTACAGTAATCAGTGCTAAAATAATACACTGTTACTGTACTAATGACACTGGCAGGGAAGGGGTTAACATCGCGGGTGATCAAGGGGTTAAAAGATAGATTATATATATATATATATATATATATATATATATATATATATATATATATATATATATATATATATATATATATATATATATATATATATATATATATATATATATATACACACACACACATACACACACATACATACACATACAGTGGGTACGGAAAGTATTCAGACCCCCTTAAATTTTTCACTCTTTCTTATATTGCAGCCATTTGCTAAAATCATTTAAGTTCATTCTTCTTCCTCATGAATGTACACATAGCACCCCATACTGACAGAAAAACACAGAATTGTTGACATTGTTGCAGATTTATTAAAAAAGAAAAACTGAAATATCACATGGTCCTAAGTATTCAGACCCTTTGCTCAGTATTTAGTAGAAGCCCCCTTTTGATCTAATACAGCCAGGAGTCTTTTTGGGAAAGATGCAACAAGTCTTTCACACCTGGATTTGGGGATCCTCTGCCATTCTTTCTTGCAGATCCTCTCCAGTTCTGTCAGGTTGGATGGTAAACGTTGGTGGACAGCCATTTTTAGGTCTCTCCAGAGATGCTCAATTGGGTTTAAGTCAGGGCTCTGGCTGGGCCATTCAAGAACAGTCACGGAGTTGTTGTGAAGCCACTCCTTCGTTATTTTAGCTGTGTGCTTAGGGTCATTGTCTTGTTGGAAGGTAAACCTTCGGCCCAGTCTGAGGTCCAGAGCACTCTGGAGAAGGTTTTTGTCCAGGATATCCCTGTACTTGGCCGCATTCATCTTTCCCTCGATTGCAACCAGTCGTCCTGTCCCTGCAGCTGAAAAACACCCCCACAGCATGATGCTGCCACCACCATGCTTCACTGTTGGGACTGTATTGGACAGGTGATGAGCAGTGCCTGGTTTTCTCCACACATACCGCTTAGAATTAAGGCCAAAAAGTTCTATTTTGGTCTCATCAGACCAGAGAATCTTATTTCTCACCATCTTGGAGTCCTTCAGGTGTTTTTTAGCAAACTCCATGCGGGCTTTCATGTGTCTTACACTGAGGAGAGGCTTCCATTTGGCCACTCTGCCATAAAGCCCCGACTGGTGGAGGGCTGCAGTGATGGTTGACTTTCTACAACTTTCTCCCATCTCCTGACTGCATCTCTGGAGCTCAGCCACAGTGATCTTTGGGTTCTTCTTTACTTCTCTCACCAAGGCTCTTCTCCCCCGATAGCTCAGTTTGGCCGGACGGCCAGCTCTAGGAAGGGTTCTGGTCGTCCCAAACGTCTTCCATTTGAGGATTATGGAGGCCACTGTGCTCTTAGGAACCTTAAGTGCAGCAGAAATCTTTTTGTAACCTTGGCCAGATCTGTGCCTTGCCACAATTCTGTCTCTGAGCTCTTCAGGCAGTTCCTTTGACCTCATGATTCTCATTTGCTCTGACATGCATTGTGATCTGGAAGGTCTTATATAGACAGGTGTGTGGCTTTCCTAATCAAGTCCAATCAGTATAATCAAACACAGCTGGACTCAAATGAAGGTGTAGAACCATCTCAAGGATGATCAGAAGAAATGGAAAGCACCTGAGTTAAATATATGAGTGTCACAGCAAAGGGTCTGAATACTTAGGACCATGTGATATTTCAGTTTTTCTTTTTTAATAAATCTGCAACAATGTCAACAATTCTGTGTTTTTCTGTCAGTATGGGGTGCTATGTGTACATTCATGAGGAAGAAGAATGAACTTAAATGATTTTATCAAATGGCTGCAATATAACAAAGAGTGAAAAATTTAAGGGGGTCTGAATACTTTCTGTACCCACTGTATATACATACACACATATATATATATATTCAAATGGCTGCCACTGCACGCAAATCAGGGCTAAAAAAAAAATGGGCTCGGGTGCACAGCAGAGACTGCAACACATATGAACCAAAAAAGGAGGAGAGCGGCACTCACGGGTCTTAAATGGTGAACGCACAATGACAGTTTTAATCTATATTATATATATATATATATATATATATATATATATATATATATATATATATATATATATATATATATATATATATATATATATATATATATATATATATATATATATATATATATATATATATATATATGGGATAAGAATTAGAAATGATGGGTCAGCTTTATAGAGAAGGGAATTAAAAGTTTTCTATAGGAATGCACTCAATAAAAAAGCACACACATGGCTTCTGATTGGCTGCTGTCCATTCCTGCGCAGTGCACATTGCAGGGAGTGACACGCACAATGGTGCAGTCAGGGTGCAGACACATGTGGCAGGGCTCACAGGCAGCCAGGTCCTTGGCTCTGGTCCCATTGATGACTGTCACTGGGACCCATTCCAGAAAAAGCCGCCACCCCAGGGGATGACATCATCACACCTCCGGACCCTTCATAGGCCTGGGTGACACAGCTGGGTGACAACAGCACAGCCTGTGAGCAGGCCGCAGACAGGAATGTGGAAACAACGCCAGACCGACAGAGGAAAAAACTGCGCCACTCCCATCGCCAGCGCTCAACAAATCTCCAACACAACACTCCGAGCAGCAAACTCTCCCTTTAATCCCCCCCCCCCCCCCCCACCTAGAAAACCGCCAGCCCTGGGTGGTCAGATTTTATCACCAATAAAAAATGCTCTGAATCACCCAAACCTACAGGAGTTCGAAAAATTTTATAAAAGATGAGAAATAAAGTTGTGGTGCTGAGGGGGAAGACAATTCCCTGCGCACAACTTGACTTCCTGTCCAGTAAACTCAGCGAGGAGTCTATTAATATCCGCACCCCCCAGAGACCACAGCTGTCCACGTCTCCGTGGCTGTAATAACCTGCGCAGGCGGCGGAAGGGTTAATAACCAGACTCCGCACTCCCCGGGGAGGAAATTCCCAGACTTAAAGAAACAGATGGCCGCCGCGAAACCACTGACAGCGCCGCTAATAGCCCAATTTATTAACGGTCTGCATCTCAGTCACAACAAACGCACGGCGGCGGCGATTAATGCACATTGCAGATGGAAACTCATAAAATGATGAAAAAAAAAAAAAGTCAGGAAAATTTCGATCATATCGAGTAATGAGAGAGTCAGATTAAAAGAGAACCTGTCCCCGCCCCCCAACACTGGACACGTACGGCGCATCCGCCCCCCCAACACTGGACACGTACGGTGCATCCGCCCCCCAATACTGGACACGTACATCGCATCCGCCCCCCAATACTGGACAAGTACATCGCATCCGCCCCCCAACACTGGACACGTACGGCGCATCCGCCCCCCAATACTGGACACGTACAGCGCGCATCCGCCCCCCCAACACTGGACACGTACAGCGCGCATCCGCCCCCCCAACACTGGACACGTACGGCGCATCCGCCCCCCAATACTGGACACGTACATCGCATCCGCCCCCCAATACTGGACAAGTACATCGCATCCGCCCCCCAACACTGGACACGTACGGCGCATCCGCCCCCCAATACTGGACACGTACAGCGCGCATCCGCCCCCCAATACTGGACACGTACAGCGCGCATCCGCCCCCCAATACTGGACACGTACATCGCATCCGCCCCCCAATACTGGACACGTACAGCGCGCATCCGCCCCCCAATACTGGACACGTACATCGCATCCGCCCCCCAATACTGGACACGTACATCGCATCCGCCCCCAACACTGGACACGTACAGCGCGCATCCGCCCCCAACACTGGACACGTACAGCGCGCATCCGCCCCCCAATACTGGACACGTACATCGCATCCGCCCCCCAATACTGGACACGTACATCGCATCCGCCCCCAACACTGGACACGTACAGCGCGCATCCGCCCCCAACACTGGACACGTACAGCGCGCATCCGCCCCCCAATACTGGACACGTACATCGCATCCGCCCCCCAACACTGGACACGTACATCGCATCCGCCCCCAACACTGGACACGTACAGCGCGCATCCGCCCCCAACACTGGACACGTACAGCGCGCATCCGCCCCCCAATACTGGACACGTACATCGCATCCGCCCCCCAATACTGGACACGTACATCGCATCCGCCCCCCAATACTGGACACGTACATCGCATCCGCCCCCCAATACTGGACACGTACATCGCATCCGCCCCCCAATACTGGACACGTACGGCGCATCCGCCCCCCAACACTGGACACGTACGGCGCATCCGCCCCCAACACTGGACACGTACGGCGCATCCGCCCCCAACACTGGACACGTACGGCGCATCCGCCCCCCAATACTGGACACGTACATCGCATCCGCCCCCCAACACTGGACACGTACATCGCATCCGTCCCCCAACACATACAGCGCATCCGGAAAGTATTCACAGTGCTTCGCTTTATCCACATTTTATGTTATGTTACAGCCTTCATCCAAAATGGATTAACCACTTCTGTTTTACCCCCTTAATGACCAGGCGATATTTTGCGATTCGGCACTGCGTTACTTTAATGGACAATTGCAATAAAATTGACGTCCTTTTTTCCCCACAAACAGAGCTTTCTTTTGGTGGTATTTGATCATCTGTGCGTTTTTTATTTTTTTGCGCTATAAACAAAAAGAGCGACAATTCTGAAAAAAAAAATATATATATATATTTTTCACATTCTGCTATATAACATTCTTAATAAAAAAAATTAAAAAATCTAATTTTTTTTAACATTTAGGCCAATTTGTTTTCTGCTACATATTTTTGGTAAAAAAAAAAAAAAAACAAATCACAATAGGTGTAATTTGATTCTTTTGCACCAAAGTTATTGCGTCTACAAACCAGGGGAAAGATTTATGTAAATTTTTTTTACTAGCAATGGCGGCGATCTGCGATTTTTAGCGGGACTGCCACATTGCGGCGGACAGATCGGACCCCTAACTGACATTTTTGACACTTTTGGGGGGAACCAGTGACATTACTATAGTAATCAGTGCTAAAAATATGCACTGTTACTGTACTAATGACACTGGCAGGGAAGGGGTTAACACAGTAAGTGATCAAGGGTTAAATGTGTACCTAGGGGAGTGTTTCTAACTGTATGGGGGTGTGACTTGTAAAAAGACCATAGAGACCTGTGATCCTATATAGAAGGATCACAGGCGCTCTGTGATCATTCCAGGGAGAAGAACGGTCAGCTGTGTTTACAACAGCCGACCGTCCTCTCTCAGCGGGGAACGATCGCGGGTGTCAGGCGGAGCCGCCTGCCCCGCGCATCGGAGTCGCCACTGACGAGTGGGGGCGGGGGCGCGCGCACTTGCCCCCTAGATGCAGGCACGTGACCGTATGTCGGTTCGCGCAGGAGGGCCGCCCTGCCGCAGGCGGTCGGAAAATGGATTAAATTCATTATTTTCCTCAAAATTCTACAAACAATTCCCCATAATGACAACTTGAAAGTCGTTTGTTTGAAAACTTTGCATTTTTTTTTAAATAAATTTGCATTTTTTTTTTTAATAAATTTGCAAATTTATTTAAAAAAAAAAAAAAAATGCACAATTAAAAAAAAAAAAAAAAAATAAAAAAAAAATTCCCCATGTATACAAATATCACAGCCTTTGCCATGACACCCAAAATGAGTTCAGGTGCATCCTGCTTCCACTGATCATCCTTTAGATCAGGGATCATCAAACTACGACCCTCCAGCTGTTGCAGAACTACACATCCCATGAGGCATTGTAAAACTCTGACATTCACAGACCGGACTAGACATGATGGGAATTGTAGTTCCAGAACTGGAGGGCCGTAGTTTGAAGACCCCTGCTTTAGATGTTTCTACAACTTGATTGGAGTCCACCTGTGGCAAACTCAGTTGATTGGACGTGACTTGGAAAAGCACACACCTGTCTATATAAGGTCCCACAGTTAACAGTGCATGTCAGAGCACAAACCAAGCCATGAAGTCCAAGGAATTGTCTGTAGACCTCCGAGACAGGATTGCATGGAGTTTGGAACCACCACCAAAAGACCCTGCATGTCTCCCCTGAATGTAATGTAATTCAATGCACATTGTACTGCATTACATTCTTTCCTAGCCTTGATGGCTGGAGAAACAGTCAACGGGGGACCCGGAAGTGGCATCTTTCATGTCACTTCCGGATCAGCAACTAGAAGGGGAGGAGAGCAGATGTGTGTCCGTTCTCCTCCCTTCCCTCTACCTAAGCGGAGCCCCAAATACATGGCGGGCGCGGGGGGGGGGGGGGGGGGAGCGGTGCTAGCACGCAATTGTCACCTTGGCGACCTGGCGCCTGGGCTTTGTCAAGCCCGGTTCTAATCCCTCTCCACTCTATCCAAACCTAAAAAAAAAAAGTTTTGTTCTTCATTGCAATTACTTTAACCGCTTCCCCCCTGCTCACTGTGCTGCTACTGCGGCACAGTGGCTCGATAACGTCTGACGACGTAGACCTACGTCACCAGACATTCCCTTCTCTCGCCGCCGGAGGCTCGCACCAGCTGTTTCCAGTCACAGCGGGAGTCGGGCCAGGGGAGGAGCGGCGGTGATCGCCGCTGCTCTTCCCCGGTCGTCGGGGAATCTAGTTTAGAGATCCGCCCGCTTGTGTAAACAGAGCGGGCGGATCTCCTAAGGAGTGACAGATTGCAGGGTTCAGCATAGCTGAACATGCGATCTGTCCCTGTGTCACTCAGTCACCTCCCCCCCACACAGGTTAGTAAGCACCAGGCATACATTAACCCCTCCCTCTCCAATAAAATTAACCCCTTCCCTGCTAGTGTCACTTTTATAGTAACAGTGCATATTTATAGCACTGATTACTGCAGTAATGTCACTGGTAACCCCAAAAGTGTCAAAAATTTCAGTCAAGGGTCCGATCTGTCCGCCGCAATGTCGCAGTCCCACAAAAAAAAAAAAAAAAAAACACAACACACACAACTAAGGGCTCTTTCACACGGTCCGCCTCCGCAGGCGGATCCATGTTGCTCAGCGGGGATCGATCCGCGATCCCCGCTGAGCCGGGCGGATGACAGCTTGCAGAGCGGAGAGGGAGGTGTCTCAGCCCCCGCTGCCCTCTATGGGGGATCGGAGGAGAGCGGACCGCTTGTCCGCTCTCATCAGATCCGCTCCGATTACTCAACGGATGGAAAAATAGGGTTTCCATCCGTCCAGATTTCAGCACAGGATCGGATGCGGATGGCAGCGGGTGTCAGCGGAGGTGACCTCCGCTGACACCCGCTGCCCCATAGAGCTGCATGGAGGATCCGATCAGATCCGCCTAAAAAACTGACAGGCGGATCTGATCGGACCGCCCGTGTGAAAGAGCCCTTAGTTAGTAAACGCAATAACTTTTGCGTAAACCAATCAAAATACGCTTATTGTTATTTGTTTTACCAAACAAAGGTAGCAGAAAACAAATTGGCCAAAAATTTAAAAAAAAATTTGATTTTTACATTTTTTTGGGGGGAATTTCATATAAAAAAAAATGTTAAAAATATTATTTTTTCAAAATAAACGCTCTTTTTTTGTTTATAGCACAAAAAGTAAAAATCGCACAGGTGATCAAATACCACCAAAAGAAAGCGCCGTTTGTGGGAAAAAAAGGAGGTAAATTTTGTTTGGGTACGGCGTCGCACAACCGCGCAATTGTCAGTTAAAGTCGCACAGCGCCGAATCGCAAAAAGTGGCCTGGATGGAAGACAGCAAAATCCTCCGGTGGTAAAGTGGTTAAAATTTGGACTTTTACTCCCTAATGTCACATTGTATTATGGAGGGGTCATCCAGGAAGCGGCCATACTGGATTGTCTTCGGAGTTGGAGAACAGAAGAATGTAGGAAGACTGGATGGACAGGACTCTGGGGACAGCACAACCAAGATTGTAGAGGCCGGAGAGGCCGCAGAAATAACCGAGAACCCAAAACAGAACTTCACATCCAGCTTTCTCAAGGAGGGATCCTCTTTATCCTTTAATAGGGTCTTGGCAGTGCAGGAGAACCTGGACTGTTCTGTGCCACATCAGGGGGTCAGCCAATGCGGGTCACATGAAGGAGGAACTCATGACAGGAAGCCCTGGGAGGACGGCCAAATCCACACCGACCAACTTGGTTGAGGCTCCTGCTGATCTAGCTACTGACTCATACGGAGTTAATAAGTAGCCACAATGTAAATGATGGGTGGACGGTGCTGCCGAAAGCTGGGTGAGGCCCATAAACAGAGTGACAGCGGGAAATGAGCACCACAATAAAAGGTCCGTTAAAGTGACCCCAGAGGCAGCCCATACCAACGAACATTGACAGCTGTACTTTTGGCATCCGTCCTACTGTTCTACTTATCGATGTGTATATAAAAATACCAAAAGAGTACATAAAGGGCCCTTTAAATGTCCCACGTGCTAATGAGAGACCAACATATACTCACGAGAACGGCCCTCCTCGTCAGTGTTGGGGGTAACGAGTTACAAAGTAACTGATTACAGTAACTACATTACTTTTTTTGGTAACGAAGTAACGTAACTAGTTACAATACTAATATTGGTAACTACACTACTTTACTAGGATATAGGAGCGTGCTTTCCTGCGTTACCCAAGCCGTGCGATACAAATCGATATTTGGAAGAATAGAGAGGGATGAAGTTTATGACTTTTTGTTGCACTTTATGTTTTATTCTGTTTTTTCAGGTTTTGTTCTCATGTTTCCCAAAGCCTGTGTTTATACAATAAACTCTATGCAGAAAGAGTGTCATGTATCTTCTTCTACACGGTCAATTAAGAAAGAGGAAAGTAAAGTAATAAGTAGTGAAGTTACTTTTCAAATGCAGTAACTAGTAAAGTAATCTCGTTACAATTTACAGAACTAATAACTAGTAACTAGTTACATTTTTTGAGTAACTACCCCAAACGCTGCTCCTCATCCGGCCTCACGAGAACGGACCCTCCTCATCCGGCCTCACGAGAACGGACCCTCCTCATCCGGCCTCACGAGAACGGACCTCCTTAACTGCTGCCGGCACCTCAAGAGACTAAGCCTCCTCGACCGCCGGCATCGACGTAGACTAACCCTCCTTAATCACATCACGGAACCAAATCTCTTCAACCGGAGTCATCGCCTCATGGGACTGACCCTCATCCACTGCCGGCATCGTCGTCTCACGGGACCGACCCTCATCCATCTCACGAGACTGAGCCTCCTTGACTGCCGGCTTCGCCTCACGAGACTGAGCATCCTCAACCGCTGGTGTCATATTACGGGGCCGACCCTCCTTGACCGCCGGCGTCATCTCACAGGATCGACCCTCCTCGACCGGCGCCGTCAACTCAAAGGATCGACCCTCCTCGACCGGCGCCGTCAACTCAAAGGATCGACCCTCCTCGACCAGCGCCGTCGTATCACGGGACCGACCCTCCTCCACCGCCAGGGTCGTCTCACGGGACCGACCCTCCTCCACCACCAGGGTCGTCTCACGAAACCGACCCTCCTCCACCGCCAGGGTCGTCTCACGAAACCGACCCTCCTCCACCGCCAGGGTCGTCTCACGAAACCGACCCTCCTCCACCGCCAGGGTCGTCTCACGAAACCGACCCTCCTCCACCGCCAGGGTCGTCTCACGAAACCGACCCTCCTCCACCGCCAGGGTCGTCTCACGAAACCGACCCTCCTCCACCGCCAGGGTCGTCTCACGAAACCGACCCTCCTCCACCGCCTGGGGTCGTCTCACGAAACTGACCCTCCTCCACCGCCAGGGTCACCTTATGAATGGGACTCCCTTTGACAGCCAGGGTCATCTCAGGAGACTGACCCTCCTTGGCCACCAGGGTCATCACACATGACTGACCCCTTCTAAACACCTGGGTTGTCAAATGTGACCAATTGCCACAATATGTCCAGTTTTGAGGACAATTTACAAGCAGTTTTTTTTCTCCCTTTCATAGATGTGCAAATAAGAGTGTAGGATGCAGCTTCTGTCAAACGCAGCCTTGTCGGGGGCCCCAAGGGCCAAACATCTGGAGGATATTAAGAACATTTGTGCTGGATGATTCAGAGAGCCGTTTTTGCTCCTTTACTGAACACAGGATATCTACTTCAGGATGGCGAGTCACTGAGTACTCCACCCAGAAACAACTTCCCAGCAACCCATAGAACGGGCAACAAGCCCCCCCCCCCCCCCAACATAGGCAGCTCCTTCACCTTGGGGGTGTTGGTGGCTCAATCAGCACTGAACGTTTTCTTGAATTCTGGTAACACTCACATTGCAGGAGTTCCCTACAACCCTCATGGAGGACTATTACTGCCACCTCGACCAGTTAGAGGCGGAGTCTGTCATACCGCAAGGGGGTGCTTTAAAAAAAAAAAAAAAGGTGATAATCAGTCCGGATCCCCTGTCCACATGATTTTCACTATTTTAAGGACTTCAAATTTTCACAGACTGTTCACTTCCCCTTGAACTGGGTGCAACAAACGTATTTCCCTCGGAGGGAGAATACAGGGAGACTTCCTTCCAGATGGCACCATCAGGTCCGGCCCGATTTCTTACACTCTTCTCTTCCCATTTCCTCTGCTCCACCCTTCCTGGGGAAAAGTCGGAATTCTCGACAGAAGAGTGTAAATATTCTGCTGAGATTTACAAACAGGAAACGCGAGGCAGCAAAGGTTCTCGAATGAATGAGAATAGTCCTGGCTCTGCATCTTCCCCCCACCCCAGGTCAGTGCGGGCCGCCTGACCGGCACTACGCAAGAGCCAACAACCAATGTGACAACACAACCATGAATCAGGAAATAGATTCCCAGCAGTGACAACAGCCATCATACATGTGGACCGCCGAAATCCTTCACCAGGAGATCCCACACACTGAAGGAAGTCTGTCCCCGAGTACATATACTTCCATCATACAATCATACACAGTGGGCAAAATAATGGGCATCAAAGAAATGAAGGGTATATCATTTTTATCATAGGTGTATATTCAATGAGAGGCAGAATATCAACCAAAAATCCAGAAAAAAAACAATGATACAAATGTTATAAATTGAGTGAAATAAGTATTTGATCCCCAAGCAAAACATGACTTAGTAGTTGGTGGAGAAATCGTTGTTGGCAATCACAGAGGTCGGACGTTTCTTGTAGTTGGTGACCAGGTTTGCACAAATCTCAGGAGGGATTTTTGTCCTCTCTTCTTTACAGATCTTCTCTAAATCCATAACCACTTAAGCCCTGGAAGATTTTACCCCCTTCCTGATCAAGGCCTATTTTGCGATTCGGCACTGCGTGACTTTAACGGACAATTGCGCGGTCGTGCGACGCTGTACCCAAATAACCACTTTACGTCTGCCTGCAGTAATATTACTGCGGCAGAGTGGCTCGTTATCGTCTGACGACGTAGTACTACGTCGTCAGACACTCCCCTTTCTCGGCGCCGGAGGCTCGCTCCCGCTGTATTCAGTCACAGCGGGAGTCGGGCCAGGGGAGGAGCAGCGGCGATTGCCGCTGCTCTTCCCCGATCGTCGGGGATCTAGTGTGGAGATCCGCCTGCTTGTGTAAACAGAGCGGGCGGATCTCCCAAGTGACAGGCAGGGTCAGATTGCAGGGTTCAGCGTAGCTCAACATGTGATCTGTCCCTGTGTCACCTCCCCCCACATGTCAGTAAGCACCAGGCATACATTAACCCCTCCCTCTCCAATAAAGTTAACCCCTTCCCTGCCAGTGTCATTTTTACAGTAACAGTGCATATATATAGCACTGATTACTGCAGTAATGTCACTGGTACCCCCAAAAGTGTCAAAAATGTCAGTCAAGGGTCCGATCTGTCCGCCGCAATGTCGCAGTCCAGCAAAAAAAAAAAAAAAAAAAAAAAAAAAAAAACACCAAAAATGACAGAAATCTTTCCCTTTGTTAGTAAACATAATAACTTTTGCGCAAACCAATCAAAATACGCTTATTGTGAATTTTTTTACCAAAAATATGTAGCAGAAAAATTGGCCAAAAATTTAAAAAAATTTTGATTTTTACATTTTTTTGGGGGGGGGGATTTCATATAAAAAAAAAATGTGAAAAATATTGTTGTTTTTTCAAAATTTACGCTACTTTTTTGTTTATAGCGCAAAAAGTAAAAATCGCACAGGTGATCAAATACCACCAAAAGAAAGCTCTGTTTGTGGGGAAAAAAAAAAAAAAAAGGACAAATTTCGTTTGGGTATGGCGTCGCACGACCGCGCAATTGTCAGTTAAAGTTGCAGTGCCGAATCGCAAAAAGTGGCCTGGACGTAAGACAGCAAAATCCTCCGGTGGTAAAGTGGATAAAATTGGCGTCCTTTTTTTCCCCACAAACAGAGCTTTCTTTTGGTGGTATTTGATCACCTGTGCGATTTTTTGATCATGCGCTATAAACAAAAAAAGAGCGACAATTTTGCAAAAAAAAACAATATTTTTCACATTATTTTTTATATGAAATACCCCAAAAAAAATGTAAAAATCGAAATTTTACATTTTAGGCCAAGTAGTAATGGCGGCGATCTGCGATTTTTTTGCGGGACTGCGACATTGCGGCGGACAGATTGGACCCCTGACTGACATTTTTGACACTTTTGGGGGTACCAGTGACATTACTACAGTAATCAGTGCTATATATATGCACTGTTACTGTAAAAATGACACTGGCAGGGAAGGGGTTAACTTTATTGGGGAAGGAGGGGTTAAGTGTGTCCCTAGGGGCGTGCTTCTAACTGTGATTGGATGTGGCTTTTCATGTAACAGCAGAGATATACGATCCTACATAGCAGGACCGTATGATCTCTGCTGTTACACAGGGGAGAATGACAGGCGGCTTTGTTTACATCAGCCGCCTGCCTTTCTCCTGATGTAACCGACGATCGCGAGTGAGCAAGTTAAAGTGACAGGACTGATCTATGTAGCACATGAGCACCTACTGTAGCCAGTCTGTGGGAGGCAGAATTATTGTTGGTTGGTAGGGGATCAAATACTTATTTTACTCCCCGAACTGCAACTTAATTTATAACATTTGTGTCATGTGGTTTTTCTGGATTTTTGGTTGATATTCTGTCTTTATCATATAAAATACACCTATGATAAAAAATGATAGACCCTTCATTTCTTTGTAAGTGGGCAAACCTACGAAATCTGCAGAGGAACAAATATTTTTTGCCACTGTAGAAGCACATCCACCTATACAAAGTGTAACTACTGTACAGTATGTGCAAAACCTATTTAAATATAATCGTATACGAAAAAAAAATATATGGAGACCAAAGTCCTGAACACCCTCCTGTAAGCAGATATTAACCCTTTCCGCCAACTGTACAAATATATACGGCCTCAGTTGGTCTTTATCTGTAAGGCTACATACACTGTATTACCAAAAGTATTGGGACGCCTGCCTTTACACGCACATGAACTTTAATGGCATCCCAGTCTTAGTCCGTAGGGTTCAATATTGAGTTGGCCCACCCTCTGCAGCTATAACAGCTTCAACTCTTCTGGGAAGGCTGTCCACAAGGTTTAGGAGTGCGTCTATGGCAGTGATGGCAAACGTTGGCACCCCAGATGTTTTGGAACTACATTTCCCATGATGCTCAACTGCACTGCAGAGTGCATGAACATCATGGGAAATGTAGTTCCAATAGCCACCGAGTAACCTGGAAGGGACGTCATGAGGACGCTTCCGGGTTACTACATTGGAGACCCGATCACAGCTGAATCCGGCTTTGTTCGGGACTCCAACCAGCCGGTGGATGTTCCGGGTGAGTACTCGGGTCTCCTAGTGGGACAGAAGACCAGGATAGAGCCGCAAAAAGCGGAGGAGGGGGGGGGCGTCCCCTTCCGCTTGCTGGGATAACGGCCGAGTGGCTCCCGAGCCGCATCGGCTGTTATTTTCTGAAAGCCGACCGCTGGCTCTAAAGAACGGTAATGGGGTGATGCCTGCAGCTGCATATCATCCCACTACAACCACTTCTCCAAGCTGACGGACAGGGATGGGGAAGGGAACAGGGACCGGGAACAGGGACCAGGGATGGGAACAGGGACCAGGGATGGGAACAGGGACCGGGAACAGGGACCGGGAACAGGGACCGGGAACAGGGACCGGGAACAGGGACCGGGAACAGGAAGTGGTTAAGCACAGTAAGACTGCATTCACACTTCAGTGTTTTGAATGGTGGGCAGATTTGCAGCGATTCTGACCGCGATTTCAAAGCGCCGAGGTGTAAATCACAAAATCGCAGAACGTACATTTGAGACGCCATTCATTTAAATGGCACCTAAAAATCGCAGGGGTGGTTTTGCCGCGATTGCAGCGGGATTCATTGCCCAGACTATGTGAAGTATGTCACCCAAAAAAGTAGCTCCTGAACTTTTTGTCGGGCGACGAGCTTCACGTGATACCGGTTGCTGCAATTTATTGCGTGTATGTTGTTTGTCGCTGTTGCACGGGTGTGCGCAATTTTAAAGCATGACTTGTTTGGTATCTATTTACTCGGTGTAACATCATCTTTGAAATTTAAAAAAAAAAAAAAATTGGGCAATGTATTGTGTTTTTGTGCATTAAAAAAATAAATAAATGGATTCTTTCCCCAAAATTTGCGTTTGAAAAATAGCTGTGTGTGACATAATAAAATTGCAAAAGCCACCAATGTATTCTCTAGGGTCTCTGCTTTTGAAGGAGATGTACTGTACATCTAAAGATCACAGGGGGGGGGAAGTTCAGTCTGCACTCCTGTGACCCGTTTTCAGCAGACAGCGGGCTGAATTCCGCTCTCTGCAGACGTCGGTCCAGGAACCGCATCATCACTACCACGGAGTCGGGATCTGTTGAGAGCCCCTAGTCGGCGGCTCCCGCCCCTCCACAGCCCAGCACTCCAGAAGGCAAGAAGGGAGCAGAGAGCGGTGACTGACAGTCAGCAGCTCTCTGCTCGGGGAGCTGTCAGAACCGAGTGATCGGCGGTGTTCGATCGCTCAGCTCTCAGTGTAGAGGTGCCGGGGGCCAGATGCAGCATTCACCTAGGTAAGTATAAATGTGCGATAACCCAAAACCCCATACCTCTCTTTAAAAAAAATAAATTATTATATATATATACACACACACATACATACATACATACACACTATATTATATATACGCGTGTATATACATATGTGTGTGTATATACATACACACACATACATACATACATACATACACATATACATATACATATATATATATATATATATATATATATATATATATATATATATATATATATATATATATATATATATATATATATATATATATATATATATATATATATACGTAGAGCTGCAGCCTTGTAGCAGTAAGATTGCTGTAGGTCGGTCAGCAAGCGGTTAATAACTATTTATAGAAGTGAACATAAAAAACTTGGGCTTCCCTTTTTATTCTATATTAGGAAAGTATTTGATGAGAGATCACACACCGATACATTGTATGGGGGACACACTTACTTATATATGATTGTTAAAAAAATTTGTCACACTTTATAGAGAGGGGGGGGGGGGAAATAGAAGAGAGAGCACGGATTATTGTGAACATTTCCCTCAATCATACACAGGGGCCACCGCCCCCCCCCCGCCATCATACACAGGGGCCACCGCCCCCCCCCCGCCATCATACACAGGGGCCACCGCCCCCCCCCCCGCCATCATACACAGGGGCCACCGCCCCCCCCCCGCCATCATACACAGGGGCCACCGCCCCCCCCCCCCGCCATCATACACAGGGGCCACCGCCCCCCCCCCCGCCATCATACACAGGGGCCACCGCCCCCCCCCCCCCGCCATCATACACAGGGGCCACCGCCCCCCCCCCCCGCCATCATACACAGGATCCCCGCCCCCCCCCCCGCCATCATACACAGGGGCCACCGCCCCCCCGCCATCATACACAGGGGCCACCGCCCCCCCCGCCATCATACACAGGGGCCACCGCCCAACCCCGCCATCATACACAGGGGCCACCGCCCAACCCCGCCATCATACACAGGGGCCACCGCCCCCCCCCCCCGCCATCATACACAGGGGCCACCGCCCAACCCCGCCATCATACACAGGGGCCACCGCCCCCCCCCCCCCCGCCATCATACACAGGGGCCACCGCCCCCCCCCCCCCCGCCATCATACACAGGGGCCACCGCCCCCCCCCCCCCCCCCGCCCATCATACACAGGGGCCACCGCCCCCCCCCCCGCCATCATACACAGGGATCCCCGCCCCCCCCCGCCATCATACACAGGGGCCACCGCCCCCCCGCCATCATACACAGGGGCCACCGCCCCCCGCCATCATACACAGGGGCCACCGCCCAACCCCGCCATCATACACAGGGGCCACCGCCCAACCCCGCCATCATACACAGGGGCCACCGCCCAACCCCGCCATCATACACAGGGGCCACCGCCCCCCCCCCCCGCCATCATACACAGGGGCCACCGCCCAACCCCGCCATCATACACAGGGGCCACCGCCCCCCCCCCCCCGCCATCATACACAGGTGCCACCGACCCCCCCCCCCCCCCTTCCATCATACACAGGGGCCACTGCCTCCCCCCTTCCATCATACACAGGGGCCACCGCCCCCCCCCCATCACCAGGGGATCCCACACATCGGAGGAAGCCAGTCTGCCATCCCCTTGGCCCCCCCATGTTAGGCTATAGAAGGCTCCAGAACAATGTATCTTCAATCACCTGATATAATAATGTTTCCATGTTTTTTTTTTTTTATGGAATTTCATACTCTGAACTGCAGATTCACAATCTGATGAGTGACTGCATATCAGGCAGTACAGTCAGCACCAAGGCTAGATGAGTGCTGAGATAAGATCAGTCAGACGCACACTAACATGGTTGGAGCAGTGAAGTGCAGTCACCGTGCATCAGTGCAGGAAGAGGAGACCATATGGGGGAATGCACCCCCCCCCCCACTCACAGTACACAGACATTGGGGGGGGGGGGGGGGGGGCTCCATACATGACACCGCTGATCTGATTCACATATTTATCGGCAGACATGGCAGCAATGTTTTCCACTACAGGATTTCTAGACAGGAAGTGATCTGTGCGCTGCAGGAATTATTCCCCCAATACAGCACCTTCATCCTGAACACTACTATGGGGGGGAGAGAAGTAGGGGGTATGGGGGGGGAGAGAAGTAGGGGGTATGGGGGGGGAGAGAAGTAGGGGGTACGAGGGGGAGAAAAGTAGGGGGTACGAGGGGAGAAAAGTAGGGGGTACGAGGGGGAGAAAAGTAGGGGGTACGAGGGGGAGAAAAGTAGGGGGTACGAGGGGGAGAAAAGTAGGGGGTACGAGGGGGAGAAAAGTAGGGGGTACGAGGGGGAGAAAAGTAGGGGGTACGAGGGGGAGAAAAGTAGGGGGTACGAGGGGGAGAAAAGTAGGGGGTACGAGGGGGAGAAAAGTAGGGGGTACGAGGGGGAGAAAAGTAGGGGGTACGAGGGGGAGAAAAGTAGGGGGTACGAGGGGGAGAAAAGTAGGGGGTACGGGGGGAGAGAGAAGTAGGGGGTACGGGGGGGGGAGAGAGAGAAGTAGGGGGTACGGGGGAGAGAGAAGTAGGGGGTACGGGGGAGAGAGAAGTAGGGGGTACGGGGGGAGAGAGAAGTAGGGGGTACGGGGGGAGAGAGAAGTAGGGGGTACGGGGGAGAGAGAAGTAGGGGGTACGGGGGGAGGGGGAGAAAAGTAGGGGGTACGGGGGGGGGAGGGGGAGAAAAGTAGGGGGTATGGAGGGGGAGAGAAGAAAAGTAGGGGGTATGGAGGGGGGAGAAAAGTAGGGGGTATGGGGGGGGAGGAGAAAGTAGGGGGTATGGGGGATGGGGGGAGAGAGAAGTAGGGGTACGGGGGGAGGGGGAAGAAAAGTAGGGGGTACGGGGGGGGGAGGGGGAGAAAAGTAGGGGTACGGGGGGGGGAGGGGAGAAAGTAGGGGGTATGGAGGGGGAGAGAAGTAGGGGGTATTGGGGGGGGGAAGAAGTAGGGGTATTTGGGGGGGGGGAGAAGTAGGGGGTATTTGGGGGGGGGAGAGAAGTAGGGGGTATTTGGGGGGGGGAGAGAAGTAGGGGGTATGGGGGGGAGAGAAGTAGGGGGTATTTGGGGGGGGGGGAGAGAAGTAGGGGGTATGGGGGGGAGAGAAGTAGGGGGATGGGGGGGAGAGAAGTAGGGGGTATTGGGGGGGGGGGAGAGAAGTAGGGGGTATGGGGGGGGGGGGAGAGAAGTAGGGGGTATGGGGGGGGGGAGAGAAGGGGGTGGGGGGGGGAGAGAAGTAGGGGGTATGGGGGGAGAGAAGTAGGGGGTATTGGGGGGGGGAGAGAAGTAGGGGGTATGGGGGGAGAGAAGTAGGGGGTTATTGGGAGGGGGGAGAGAAGTAGGGGTATGGGGGGGAGAGAAGTAGGGGGTATGGAGGGGGGGGGGAGAGAAGTAGGGGGTATGGGGGAGAGAGAAGTAGGGGGTATGGGGGAGAGAGAAGTAGGGGGTATGCTCTCTCAGCACCTCTCCCCCCTTTGGGGGCATATGGAGTGTATATAGGTATATAGGAGGTTGGTGCCTTCTCTCTCTCTCTAGTATTGGGTGGTATAGAGTAGTTATGTATGTGGGAGGGGTAGTGTAGGTGTTGGGGGAGGTGTATTGTAGGTGGAGGGTGGGGTAGCATAGGTAGGTATTGGGGGAGGTGTATTGTTATTGTAGGTGTGGGGTAGTAGTGTAGGTAGGTATGAGGGGGGCTGGGGAGGTGAACTGTAGGTGGGTGTGTATTTTAAGTCAGTATTGGGGAGGTGTAGTGTAGACAGCTATTAGGGAGGTGTATTGTAGGTCGGTAAGTATTGGGGAAGATGTATTGTAGGTGGGTATTGGGGGAGGTGTACTGTAGGTGAGTATGGGGGGGGGGGGGGGGGAGTATTGTAGATCAGTATGGTATGTAGTTGGGGGGGTGAATTGTAGATCAGTAGGTATTAGGGATGGCGATATGTATGAGGGATGTATTCTCTCCCGGTGACAATCCTGTGTATTGCGGTGATCTATCCGGTTTATATGGATTATTGATCGGTAATATCGGCTGTATTGGATGAAGCGCATTTATATAATTATTGGTGAGATTTAAAGATTAGCTACTTTGTATTCCTCTATTCCCCGGGTGAGAATCCGGATCGGTCCGGTTATGGGATGTATTCATGATTGGAAGGTTTGGGGAACGTCCAACCATGTACATATTTTTATTAAAGTCTCAAACATTTTTTGCTGCGGGAGGTGGCGGAGGTGTCCTGTAGGTCGGTATGCGTAGGTGGTGTCCTGTGGATCAGGTGGTCGTGGGGGAGGTGTCCTGTAGATCGGGTGGTAGGGTGTTCTGTGGATGGGGGGGGTCCTGTAAATCAGAAGGCCGAGAGGTGTATTGTAGATTGGGAGGTGGTGGAGGTGCCCTGTAGGTCAGTATGCGAGGGAGGTGCCCTGTAGGTCAGTATGCGAGGGAGGTGCCCTGTAGGTCAGTATGCGAGGGAGGTGCCCTGTAGGTCAGTATGCGAGGGAGGTGCCCTGTAGGTCAGTATGCGAGGGAGGTGCCCTGTAGATTGGGGGGCGGTGGAAGTGTCCTGTAGATCGGAAAGTGGTGGTGTCCTGTAGGTCGGTATGCGAGGGAGGCGTCATGTAGAATGGAAGGTGGTGGTGGGGGAAGTGAATTGTAGATCAGGAGGTGAAGGTGTCCTGTAGGTCAGGAGGTAGGGTGTTCTGTGGATGGGGGGGGGTGTTCTGTAGGTCATCCACAAGGAAGGTGTCCTGTAGATTGGGAGGTGGTGGTAGGAGAAGTTTATGGCAGATCAGGTGGTGGAGGTATCCTGTAGGTCAGTATGCGAAGGAGGTGTCCTGTAGGTCGAGAGGAAGGTGTCCTGTAGATCCGAAGATAGGGTGTTCTGTGGGTCGGGGGGTTCGGTATTGTAGATCGGTAGGGGGGGGTTCCTGTAGATCGTAGGTGGGGGTAGGTGCGTGTGTGTGTGGGGGGGGGGTGTATTGAAGACCGGCAGGTGGGGTATGTTTCCTGTAGATTGGTAGATGGAAGAGGTGTATTGTAGATCAGGGAGGTGTATCATAGACCGGTCGGTAGCGTGGTTGGGGGGTTCCAGTGGATTGGTAGACTGGGAGATGTGCATTGTAGATCAGTCGGTAGCATGGTTGGAGTTTCCTGTAGATCGGTAGGTGGAGAGGTGTATTGTAGATCTGGAGGAAGCGTATTGTAGACCGGTAGGTGTGGGGGGTCCTGTAGATCGCTAGGTGGGGAGGTGTATTGTAGATTGGTCGGTAGCATGGTTCGGGGGGTTCCTGTAGATCGGTGGGGGGAAGGTGTATTTTAGATCTGGGGAGGCGTATTGTAGACCAGTAGGTGGTGTGTGGGGGGTCCTGTAGATCGGTGGGTGTATTGTAGATCTGGGGGAAGGTGTATTGTAGACCGTTTGGTAGCGTGGTTCCTCTAGATTGTTTGGTATCGCGGTTGGGGGGTTCCTTTAGATGGGGGGAGTTGTATTGTAGATCTAGAGGAGTTGTATTGTAGATCGGTTGGTAGCGTGGTTGGGGGGTTCCTGTAGATTGGTAGGTGTATTGTAGATCTGAGAGAGGCGTTTTGCAGACCGGTAGATGGTGTGTCGGGGGTCCCTTAGATCGGTAGGTGTATTGTAGATCTGGGGGAGGTGTATTGTAGATCGATCAGTAGGGTGATTGGGGGGTACCTGTAGATCGGTAGGTGGGGACTCGGGGAGGTGTATTGTAGATGTGGGGGGGAGGTGTATTGTAGACCTGGGGGAGGTGTATTGGAGATCTAGGGGGGAAAATGTATTGGAGATCGTTTGGTAACGTGGTTCCTCTAGATTGTTTGGTATCACGGTAGGAGGCTCCTGTAGATGGGGGGAGTTGTATTGTAGATCTGGGGGAGTTGTATTGTAGATCGGTTGGTAGCGTGGTTGGGAGGTTCCTGTAGCTCGGTAGGTGGGGAGGTGTATTGTAGATCTGAGGGAGGCGTTTTGCAGACCGGTAGATGGTGTGTTAGGGGGGTCCCTAAGACCGGTAGGTGTATTGTAGATAGGTCAGTAGGGTGGTTGGGGGGTACCTGTAGATCAGTAGGTGGGGACTCAGGGAGGTGTAGTGTAGATCTTCGGGGGGAAGGTGTACTGGAGATCTTGGGGGGAAGGTGTACTGGAGATCTTGGGGGGAAGGTGTACTGGAGATCTTGGGGGGAGGAGGTGTACTGGAGATCTTGGGGGGAGGAGGTGTACTGGAGATCTTGGGGGAGGTGTATCGTAGATCTTGGGGGGAGGTGTATCGTAGATCTGAGGGGGGAGGTGTATCGTAGATCTGAGGGGGGAGGTGTATTGTAGATCTTCGGGGGAAGTGTATTGGATATCTAGGGGGAGGTGTATCGTAGATCTTGGGGGGGGTGTATTGTAGATCTGGGGGGAGGAGTATTGTAGATCAGTACCTCCTCGGCGTGCTTCCTGAGCGCCTTCTCCCGCTCGTACTGGGTAATGAGCTGCTCGTTGTCCTCCCGGAGAAGCTCCAGCTCGGCCTCCTGCTCATGTCTCTCCGTACAGGCCGCCTCCAGGTTCTCCAGCACGGCCACCACCAGCGGCATCAACTCCTTCACCGACTCCTCCTCATAGCGGCCGATCAGCCGCTCCATCTCCCGGTATATGGAGGCCGCCAGAGCGGAGACCCGCTCCGACATGGAGGCCCCGGCCTCCTCCTGATAAACCAATCCGTCCTCCAGCTCCATCACCGACACCGACCGGGACCGCCACCACCGTGACGTCACCCAACCCCGCCGGACCCGGAGCCGCCCATCGCACCGCCCACAAATCCTACTCCCGCCCCTTACCAGCCAATACAAGGGATAGCCCCGCCCATTTCCTTCATACGCCCCGCCTCCCTTCCCTGTCCCTGCATTCTCCCATGGAATACTCCCCGCCTCTCCCAGGGATAGCTCCACCCCCCTGTACTCCTTCCTTCTTATTCTCCGCCCCCTGCCGGGTCATCCATCCTCTTGCTCCTCCTCTTCCCAAGAGAACTCCTCCTCCTTAAAGGAACACCCCACCTCCATCCCTCTAATCTTCCAGGGACATTCCTCCTCCGCCTTCATTCCAGATTAGCTCCTCCTCTTCAAGGAGCAACACCACCCCCCTCTCCTGGAGGACCTCCCCCCAACATGCTGGAGAAAAACATCACATGACACCACACCGAGCTCTGCACTGCATCCGAGAAATACCGGAAATCCCCGAACATGGAGCTTCAATGTCCCCTCCATACCCATCTCCTTCCATTATCAGGAGGCTCCTCCCCCAATACAACCTGATCTGTGTCACTGCCCCGCCCACCAACCTGCCTTAAAGGACCACTACACCCCAAAACCCCACCCCCTTCTATTACAACCAATACCTGCTCTGTGTCACTGCCCCGCCCACCAACCTGCCTTAAAGGACCACTACACCCCAAAACCCCACCCCCTTACTATTACAACCAATTCCTGATCTGCGTCACTGCCCCGCCCACCAACCTGCCTTAAAGGAACACTACACCCCAAAACCCCACCCCCTTACAACCAATTCCTGCTCTGTGTCACTGCCCCACCCACCAACAAGCCTTAAAAGACCACTACATCCCAAAACCCCACCCCCTTACAACCAATTCCTGATCTGCGTCACTGCCCCACCCACCAACCTACCTTAAAGGAGCGCTACACCCCAAATTCCCACCCCCTTCTATTACAACCAATACCTGCTCTGTGTCACTGCCCCACCAACCAGCAAGCCTTAAAGGAACACTATACCCCAAAAGCTAAAATATACTTTTTCATATGAGAGAGGGCAATCTGACACCCCACCCTCCTTCTATTTTGTAACCAATTCCTGCTCTGTGTCACTGCCCCGCCCACCAAAGTGCATTAAAAGAATCACTACACCCCAAAACCCCATCCCCCTTCCATTACAACCAGATCATGCTGTGTAATTTCTCCGCCCACCAAAGAGCCTTAAAGGACCGCTACACCTCAATACCCCCATCCCCTTTCATCACAAGCAAATCCTGCTCTGTCACTGCCCCGCCCACCAACAAGACTTCAAGGATCACTACACCCCAAAACTCCACCCCCTTCCATTACAACCAGTTCATGCTCTGTGTCATTGCTCCCCCCACCAAAGGGCCTTAAAGGAGCACTACACCCCAATACCCCATCCCCTTTCATTACAAGCAAATTCTTCTCTGTCACTGCCCCGCCCACCAACAAGACTTCAAGGACAACTACACCCCAAAACCCCATCCCCCTCCTATTACAACCAATTCATGCCCTGTGTCATTGCTCCGCCCTCCAAAGTGCCCTAAAGGAGCACTACACCCTAAAATCCCACCCCCTTTTCATTACAACCAATTCCTGCTCTGTGTCAATGCCCCGCCCACCAACAAGACTTCAAGGATCACTACACCCCAAAACTCCACCCCCTTCCATTACAACCAGTTCATGCTCTGTGTCATTGCTCCCCCCACCAAAGGGCCTTAAAGGAGCACTACACCCCAATACCCCATCCCCTTTCATTACAAGCAAATTCTTCTCTGTCACTGCCCCGCCCACCAACAAGACTTCAAGGACAACTACACCCCAAAACCCCATCCCCCTCCTATTACAACCAATTCATGCTCTGTGTCATTGCTCAGCCCACCAAAGGGCCTTAAAGGAGCACTACACCCCAAAACCCCACCCCCTTTTCATTACAACCAATTCCTGCTCTGTGTCAATGCCCCGCCCACCAACAAATCTTAAAGGGTCAGCCCACCCCAAAGGGGTAAATGTAATTTTATGATGTGATAGAGCCCCTCCTGTACTCTTTTCTTTCTTACTCTCCACCCCCTTAGGGGCCCTCCCTCCTCTAGCTCCTCCTCTTCCTGCAGGATCTCTTAAAGAAATACCCCACCTCATCTAATTTTCCAGGCACATTCCTCCTCCCCCTTACAGATTAGCTCCTCCTTTTCAAGAAGCACCACCCCTTCAGAAGTGATGGATTTCCTCTATGGCAGGGATTCCCAAACTACGGCCCTCCAGCTGTTGCAGAACTACAATTCCCATGAGGCATTGTAAAACTCTGACATTCACAGACATGACTAGGCATGATGGGAGTTGTAGTTCCTGAACACCTGGAGGGCCTTAGTTTGGGAATCCCTCAGACAGGAAGTCAGCTGTGTGCTGGAAAATATCTCCCCTCCCCCCCTCTATGGGCCTGTGGATTCTATTCTGATAAACTTCAATTCATTTCATTTATTATAAAATCTCCTTCACATAAACCCGGTAAGGAGAATGGAACATTCTCCACTGATAATGATGTGCCTTGTCTACCACCTGAAATAGGAGACTGTCAGAGCTGCAAACAGCCCTCATGTGTCCTCCTGCCCCCCTCCTTCCAAGCCTGATCTTGGATTTCAGCCGGTGTGCTCGTCCTATTATAGAGAAGGCCGGGGGCGTGGAATCAGAGCCTCTCACACAGAGCCGCAGAGCGTTGCGTAGGACTTCCTGTGGTTAAACACAATGGGCTCTTCTGTAAATCCCCGGAGAGGACTTTCCCCTCCCCCACTCTGCTGACCTTTCCAGATGGGGGTTATGGAGGCCAAGTCCTCCAAGAACTGCTGGTTCACTTATGGGTGGAGCATCCCCCACTGCTCTGATCCCATTGGACATCGCTGAGTCTCACTCCTCCTGTTGCAGTCTTTAGAACAGGGGGGTCTTCAAACTACGGCCCTCCAGTTGTTCAGGAACTACAATTCCCATCATGCCTAGTCATGTCTGTGAATGTCAGAGTTGTGCAATGCCTCATGGGATGTGTAGTTCTGTAACAGCTGGAGGGTCGTAGTTTGAGGATCCCTGTGTGTGGAGTGAAGAATGAAATCCAAGACTCTGATAGGGTCACAACCTGCTCTGTGTCACTGCCCCGCCCACCATCCTGCCTTAAAGGAGCACTACACCCCAAAACCCCATCCCCCTTCCATTACAACCAATTCCTATTATTCTATTCGAATTTAAATTTATTCTAATCAAATTTTGGGAAATGGTTATATTCTTTCTATTTTATTATCTTCGATTCTTTTATTTTTCTAATTTATTCCATTCGAATCTGAATTTATTATATTCGATATTCAAATTTTGGAAGATGGTTATATTCTTTCTATTTATTCTATTCTATTCTGTTCTTTTTTTTTCATCCTAATTATATTGTTTTTGCTATTCTTTTTTTTTCTATTCTTTTCTATTCTATTCCAATTCCAATTTATTTTAAATTCGAATTTCAGAAGATGATTTTATTCTATTCTAGTCTACTGGTCTAATCTATTTTATTCTTTTTTTTTTTCTACTTTATTCTTTTATACTCTAATCTGTTCTTTTATTCTCTATTCTATTCTATTAGAATTCAAACTTATTCTATTTGAATTTGAATCTATTCTTTTCAAAATGTACATTTTGGGAAATTGCTATATTCTTTCTTTTTTATTCTATTCTATTGTTTTTTTTTTTTCTACTCCATTCTTTTGCTTTCCATTCTTTTTTATCTTTTCATCCTATTCCAATCTTGATTTTTTTTTTCTAATCAAATTTTGGAAAAATGGTTATATTCTTTCTATTTTACTCTATTCTATTGTTTTTTTTTCAGTTTTAGTCTATTATTTTCTATTCTATTTTCTTATTTATTCCATTCGAATACAAATTTATTCTATTCAAAATTTGAATTTCGGAAGATGGTTATATTCTTTCTATTTTATTCTATTCTGTTCTTTTTTCCATTCTTTTCTATTCCTTTATTTTCCATTCTATTTTAGTTTCTTCTTTTATTTTCCATACTATTCTATTTTGTTTTGTTTTACTCTATTCATATCTATTCTATTCTATTTTTTTATTTTCTATTCTATTTTATTTTCTATTCTATTTCATTCTATTCAAATCAAATTCAAAAACGGTCTGAAAATCAATTTTATTTGAATTTGAATTTCATCCGAAATGTGATTTCGTTATTTCGGATTTGTTTGAATTCATTACTATTGTAATTCGGAATCTCGGACACCTCCAAATTTCCGAATAAAGAAAAATTTGTCCGAATTTGGATTTAAAATGAAACAATGGGTCACAGATGGCAAAAAACAATAAAACTGAAGGGGTGGGGGCAGTTTAGGACATTAGAGTGTAAGCTCCTCTGGTACAAAAATTGATGTGATTGGCTCAGTGTTCCCTGCACAGCACTGTGGTATATGTCAGAGCTATATAAATGTATAATAATATAGTGCTACTGTGGTTGGGGGGGGGGGGGGATGGGGACATTAGAGTGTAAGCTCCTCTGGTACAGAAATTGATGTGACTGGCTCAGTGTTCTCTGTACAGCACTGCGGTATATGTCAGAACTATATAAATGTATCTGTTTAGCTTTATATTTGTTCTTATTGAAATTCTGCAATAGACAGAAGATTGCAGTGTGCGCCCCCTGCTGGGCTTTGTTTATTCTGGTGACACAAAATCATTACACAGTGCTAAAAAAAAATCAAAGGAACTCACTGACAACACATCAGATCTCTATGGGGAAAAATCTCATGCTGGATATCTTTACTGGTATGGACTGGGTAATGTGTTAGGATCTTTACTGGTATAGACTGGGTAATGTGTTAGGATCTATACTGGTGTGGACTGGGTAATGTGTTAGGATCTATACTGGTATGGACTGGGTAATGTGTTCGGATCTTTCCTTATGTGGACTGGGTAATGTGTTAGGATCTATACTGGTATGGACTGGGTAATGTGTTAGGATCTATACTGGTATGGACTGGGTAATGTGTTAGGGTCTATACTGGTATGGACTGGGTAATGTGTTAGGATCTATACTGGTATGGACTGGGTAATGTGTTCGGATCTATACTGGTGTGGACTGGGTAATGTGTTAGGATCTATACTGGTATGGACTGGGTAATGTGTTAGGATCTATACTGGTATGGACTGGGTAATGTGTTAGGATC